>NC_081301.1:46267500-46907500 GCF_030435805.1 Mustela lutreola
ATTCATTAACTCATTCCTTTTTAGAATTCTTAATTTCCCCTTCCATTAGATGTTAGGAAAGTGGCTCACTGTCTCCTAGCCCAACTGAGGAGGTCATTTCCATTTGAGATTCTTTGGGTGACTGAATGCTTAACCCAACCAGATTTACATCTTTGCTTAATGCCACCAAATTTGTAGTCATATATTTTTCACTGGGTGGTGGAGCCTCCCCACTGTTTTGCTATTACAAACAAACGTGGCAACTGGCATTTTCATGCTCACATGTAGAAGTACATTCTTACAGGAAGGATTCTGACTTGAAAGGTTGTAAATCATGTATTTAATAGACATTATCAAAATGTCCTCCACAGCATTTGTGCCAATTTGCATCCTGACCAAGAGTATATCAAAGCACTCATTTCTCCACAAGCTTGCTGATACTGCTTGTGCCAAAACATTTTCCTTATAATTAAAAGTGTTTCTCTAATATTGTTTCACTTTTTATTTAAGCAATTACAGGTAAGGATAAATGTCTTTCACTTGATAGTTGAAGGAATCTAGATTTTATACTTCTGGACAGTTGAGTAGATTCTGAAAAAAATAGCTTATGAATTTGGAGGCTGCATTTTGACTTATTTCAGCAGAAGAAACATTGTCAAATTTAAAAAAAAACACAAAGTTATTCAATGTTAGGAATACCTTCAGCATATCTCTCCTCTTTGACAGAAATCCTTATCTTGGATATGTGGGTATTTCTGTTGACTTTGGTTTCATAGAAGTGTGTAGGTGTTTTCTTTCCATGAATAAGAATGAGATGAGTTCATTTAAAAGTATTGAGAGAAAGACAGTGTCTTCTGTACACAAAACCAGTTTTTTAATTTTCTTGGTACCTTATGCTGAATCAATGCAGAGCCTATGGAACAATGTGTATAACTTCTCCCCTTGGGATTTCCTGGAGGTGATTATTTTCTGAGAGAATTATATTCCACTTGGCACATACCTTATTGGTGGGGAGAGGGGGTTAGAATTCTTTTGACTTTCTGTGAGATAGCTGTCTTAACTTTTGTAAAAATTGAAGCTCTTCTACAAGGGATGACCTCTGTTTAATTCTACAACATGCTATTTTAGGGGCAGACAGCTAGCTACCTAGGAGTGAGCTAAAAGGCACAGGATACAGATGTCATATGGATTAAATTGCAAATCTTTTAACAAAATAACAATTCCAATAGAATATGGTTCAGCACGTCATCCTTAAAGATTAACATTGATGTCTACAATGTACTGATTACATTTCATGTCTCATTATTTATGGATTTTATGAATTAGTATGAACAATATTTTGCATTATTCATTAGCTTTGGATGGCAACTGTTTATAAAGGCTGCTTTTCAATAAAATTTAATGGGATTCATGTCAAAATTCAGTGACAGGAACTATTAAGATTAAAGGTAGCATTTTGATTGACAGCTAGAAATCAAATTCAAGAATCTCATTTTTTTTTAAACTCTCCAATAAAGTACCCACTCTGATATTTTGAGATGTTGTGTGGATGTCATAGCATTTTGTTGTAATGTCAGCGATAGGAGAGGAAAACGTATTTCTTTTGAACTAGGTGGTTTTCAGGTTCTTTACTGTGTTTACCTAATTAATACCTTTATTTTCTCTTTCTTCTGCTCAAAGCTCTCTGTTTAATGTCCTTTTTTTTTTTCCTGATTAGCAGGAGCTGTCAAACTCTACGCATTACCTGGTATTCTTTTCTTTGAAAAAAGCAACATTGGAGAAAACGTAATATTTATAGAGTGCTTACAATAGGCAGTACAGTATATGATACAACAGTGTGCTTAGCACTTAACTCATGTTGTAGATGGCCTCGGGAAGCATAGGTCCCTTGTCAGTGGTGCCATAATTGAGCAGTGGAGTCATGGTTTGAACTTGTAACTTTTGTACTTTAAAAGATAGGCTCTTAACACTATACTGTGTCACTCCAGTCAGACTAGTGAGTGGGACAAGAAGACCAGTTGCCACTATTTGAACTGATGAATGCAGCTGTCTAAACTTACTGCGTCTTGTAGTGAATTTCAGGAACTATGGCTTTGCAATTGGGGCAGAGCATCAGCCATTTGCTCTTCTATTATGCCTCTGTGTGATGATAGTTTTGGAATTTTTCCACAAAATAAAAGAGAACTTACATTTTTTGAGGTTCTTACACAATGGTCATGCTCTTTTTGTCCACATGTAATCCTCATTTTAAATCTATGAAGTCAGGATGGAGGAACTCAGGCTCGTCAGCTTGCCCAGTGGAGTCAGGTGGTCTGTGAGCTACTCTGAAATTCAGAGGTTTCCATAATGCCTGTGGATGATGTGAGGTGAGCAAAAATACCACCTTTTCATCCTATAGATGCAAACATTACAAAAGAAGGTAACAGTTTGTATACTTGCCCCAAATCTAAAAGACATCTATTTCCTATTTTTGAAGGCATTTTAACTTAAGTTCTCACATGGGGAAAATGTGGCATTTTTCTGGCACCTGAAGATTTTAGGAAATCCAGAAGTGATGACTGTGCCTTTTCCCACCAGAATGGACCTACTTTTCAGAACCAAATGTCATTATTTTACCAGTGGGAGATTTGGGGAAATGTTTCATGTAACAGAATAGTCTATTTTGACACATGTCTCTGTTACTCCATTTCAGATATGCCTCAGATCAAACATATTCTTGAGACACTCTCTCTTAAATAAAAGCCCTTTGTAGGATATCCAAAGAAGAATTTGATGTCCTGTTTCCCTAAAACTAATACCAAGGAGACATTCTATTCTGCTTAGAATATGTGTTCATGAGCTGAAGTGGGCTGACAGCAGGTCTGAACATTAACCATATTAAGAATTACCAAGAACTATAATCAAAGAAATTTAAAATTCTCAGGTAATTAGAGTTTGAGCTTAATTTAGTTTTATGAATTTAAAACTAGAGATATTTGGAGATTAATTTTTATGACCTTGTCATTCACATTAAAATAATTAAACAATTCCGTTTCAATACTGTAGGCTTGAAGATGAGAATCATGACCTTTCTGGCAGTTAAGTAAAGACCTGGCTTAGCTGATTTGGGTTAGTTTGGTGGAAGAACAAGCTGAAGGCCCTTTCCCAGCACCCTCCCCCACTCCCACCATTTCTCTTCTAGAAAAGGGAGCTTCCATTGTTGTATAGCTGCCTAAGTTCCCCTGCCCCCTGGTTCTTATAAATACATGAGATTTTCGAAGGGCAGGGCCCTTAACAGTAAGTCATCCAGCCCAGCTGGGCTCATCTTAGCATATATCTCTATGGACTAATGAAGAATTGGGGGTGTAGTGTTCTCTGCTGTTCCTCTGTAAGCTTTTACCCTATAAACATTATTTAATATTTATACTATGTAGCGTGTGTATCCATACTCCCTTTTCACAACACTCCTGTACCATTTAAAACAAAACTAATGGTGAATAAATCTTTGTTAGTTTTATATTTGATCACTCTGGATGAGAATTCTTTGAAGCTGAACAGTTTAAAGCATATAGTCTGTTATCATCCATTCTCATCTAAGCATTTTGTTTTCTGCTGATTTACACCTGATGATCCCCCACATGTGAACCCAGTCTACTCAGCGATCAGCTTCATCAAAATCAAACCAAAATTCAGGAGAAAATGTTGTATTCGTTGGGATTATTCAGCATGAATCTTCTAGTCAGAAAGAAACCTCTTTCAGTGAGTAAAGGGAATCCCACAAGGAAATGAAAATAGGCCATTTCACACCAGTGCGTTTCCGTCTTTCTCTTCCTTTGCTTCACTCTCCTTGTCTTTCTTCCTCTCCCTCCTGTGACTCCTCTCTCCAGTGACTCCGCCAGCCAGAAAAGTACAAATGTACAATAAAAATTACTTCCTAAAATCAATGTAATAAAAGCTTCTTGTCAATGATATACATCCTATGATGTGATAAAATGTATTTCTTATTTGTAAATTCATTTAACTATCCTTAGTGACTATCATTTCTCCTTTCCAAGACAAATATTTGATTTTCCAGAAAATTCAATATTTGGAGTTCTTATATAATTCCATGCTGATTTGTTAAGGGAGATGTAGAAAATACACAATTCATAATAGGAAGAAAGTCTGTATCTTCTTTCATTTAATTTCAAAGGAATCCCAAATGATTTTTTTTCTCTCACCTTTTTAAATACCTCAATATCATACTGGGGCAAACAAAACAAAACAAAACAAAAAAACCACAACCCATGAAACACAGAACCATAATTTGAAATTAATGAACAAATATGGTATACTCATCTGTTATCTTTTTATTATTTTTATTATGTTCAAAATATCAAATATCTGCTATTTATTACCAGTCTTATTTACTACCATATAGTAATGGTTTAATCAGTGAAACAAGGTTTTAAATGTTAATAACATCAGTTCTGGAGGGAAAGAAGGCCTATCATACACTGTTGGTGAAACTGGAACCCGACAAAACCTATTCTCAAATGAAATCTGGCAATATTTACCAAATCTGAAATATATTTGAAATTTAAAGCGCATCAAAATGTAAATACACTGATGTTGGATATGTCATTTGCAAGTATCTTTTCCCATCCAGTAGGTTGCCTTTGTTGTTTTGTTTATGGTTTCCTTTGCTGTGCAATAGCTTTTTATTGTGATGTAGTCCCAACAGGTTATTCTTGCTTTTGTTTCCCTTGCCTTAGGAGACATATCTAGAAAAATGTTGCTATAGCTGATGTCAAAAAAAAAAAAAAATACTGCCTCTGCCCTGGGATTTTTATGGTTTTAGGTCTCACATTTAGGTCTTTAATTCATTTTGAACTTATTTTTTGTTTATGGTATAAGAAAGTGGTTCGGTTTCATTCTTTTGCAGGTAGCTATCCCATTTTCCTAACACCATTTAATAGACTGGTTTTTTTTTCCCAAAGGATATTCTTGCCACCTTTGTCATAGATTAATTGATCATATAGGCATGGGTTTAATAGCCAAAATATATAAAGACTTTATACAGCTCAACACCAAAAGACAAACAATCCAATTAAAAGGGGGACAAAGGACCTGAATGGGTGTTTTTCCAAAGAACACATACAGGTAGCCAACAGTGAAAAGATGCTCACCATCAATAATCATCAGAGAAATGCAAAACAAAACCACAGTGAGGCATCACCTTATCAGAATGGCTAAAATAAAAAAGACAAGAAATAACAAGTGTTGGCAAGGATATGGAGAAAAAGGAACTCTCCTGCATTGTCAGTGAGAATGTAAATTGGTCCAGCCAATGGAAATGGAAAACAGTGTGGAGCTTCCTCAAAAAGTTAAAATAGAAATACCATATGATCCAATAATGCCAATACTTGGTATTTACCCAAAGAAAACAAAAATATTAATTCAAGAAAATATATGCTACCCTGTTTATTGCAGGATTGTTTACAATAGCCAAGATATGGAAGCCACCTAAGTGTCCAAAGATAGATGAATGGATAAGAAAGACAAGATACACACACACACACACACACACACACACACACACACACAGAGGAATATTACACAGCCTTAAGAAGAATGACATCTTGCCATTTATGACAACATGGATGGACCTAGAGGGTGTAAGATAAGTGAAATAAGTCAGACTGAGAAAGAAAAATATATGAGTTCATTCACATCTTGGATCTATAACCTAAACAAATGAGTAAACAAACAAAAAGCAGAATCAGACCTATAAATACAGAGACCAAACTGATGGTTGTCAGACGGAAGAGGGTAGGGGGATGGGCAAGGTGGGTGAGGAGAAGTAGAGGTACAGATTTCCTTAAGTCATGGGAATAAATGGTACAGCATAGGCAATATAGTCAATGATATCATAATAGCATTGTATAGTGGCAGATGGCTGCTACACTGGTGAGCACAACATCAGAGATAGAGATGTTGAATCACTAGGTTGTATACCTGAAACTAATGTAATGTTGTGTGTCAACTATACCCCCAATTTTTTTTAAAACGTACAAGTACACTGATGTGATTATAGCTCTCTTCATAAGAACAATTAATCACAATAAGGCACTGTAATTAAGGCTTTGTAACAGACACTGCTGAAGCAAAGATATGTATATGTCGAATGAATAAAAATCTTCAAGATACATGATTAAGTAAAAATTATGGTATAGAAAAGTGAGTACCATACAATCATTTTTTAGATTTAAAAAATATATATGTAGCTATATTCATGGAAATTGTTCTGGACTTACAGATAAGTACCTGTTCATAGTGGTTCCCTGGCTCCCTTTCAGAAGAGGGACTCAGGGTGTGGGCTTGTGGAAGGCTTTAATGTTCGTCATACACTTATCAGAGCATTTATCATATCTAATTATGTCAATGTATAACTTTATTTTTTAAATACAAAGATCTAAATGAAATTATAGATTTCTGTCATTAAAATATACCAATAAATGTAATTTGGAAAATGTTGGCCTCTGTCTAGGATTGGTAAAACCTTGCAATATAAATCTGGAACTAACTCGGCACCCTCTATATAAAAAGAAATCCTGATTTTAAATTAGATGCTCAGGTTTCCTGGAGCGTGTTTTAGAATGACGGATTAGAAATGGGTATGCAGAGCTCAGAAAAATTGCTTAGAGACAGGAAAGAAGGAACAATTGCTAATGTGGGTTTGCTCAGGCCCCAGCAACCAGGACAGGTCAACCATGTGCATGGAATAAGAGCAAGAAGCAATCTTCTGTTGTCCATGTCCTCCTTGGTATGGACACCATGTCCTCATGGTGTCCTCCAGAGCCTTGGCAGACTCCCATGGACTCTTGCCTTGCACAGCCATCAGTGGTCCCTGGGTCCCAGACAGGTACCCATGATCCCTCTTTTGATGCCCTGGTGCTTACTGTGTGGGGTGTAGATCCAAAGTCACTGCACGGGCTGCCCTGGTCCTGGTCAAGCTGTGGCACCAGCTGTCCTCTCCTGTCAGCACCTATACCAGGGATGAAGTAGCTCAGTCTTTCACTCTCTGCATTAGGATGGGAGGAAATGCACTTTTTTCTTCTGTTCTGAGTTTTGCTGATCAGAGTCCACACAATTCAGGTGAGACCACACAATGAAGCACTCAAAATCTTTCTTCTCTGCTGACATCATCCCCTTTCTTCTCTCCACACTGAAACCAAGCTTGCAGATCACGAAGCCCTTTACTCTCAACATGAATTATGCTGCCTGAGGGGTTAAAGGTGAATGTGAATTCTTGGGGTGTCCACTCTGAAGACTGGCTTTAATGTGCCAGCTTTAATAGGGGCTCTCATGAGATTGACTGTACTTTCCTAGAACTAAAATGGCAGCTATTCTGTCCACGCAAGCAGAACAGAGCGTATCACCTTTCCTATGGCATCAGTGACTGCTTGGATGGGGTAACTGCTTTCTGAGGTCTGAAGCAGAAGCCTATATATCTTAGTATATGTTAGCCTGGAATCACTTTTTCCCCTCTCACTAGAGTAGCTAAAAATGCAAGACTTTGGAGTCATGGATCTGAATCCTGGCTTTTTTTGTTGGCTAGCTGCATCATCCAGTGAAAGTAAGTTAGCCAATATATCTGCAGGTCTCCCTTATCTCATATCCAAGAGTTGATGTGAAAAATAAAGCTAGTGACAGTTGTGAACTCCTTAGAACATACTGTGTGACACTTAGTAAGAGTTCCATGAACATGTGGAATTTGGGTGGTTATTACTCTTTCTTAAACCTGATAATGGCACCATGATACACTGGTCATCACAATGGAGTTTAGAGCCTACTCTGCCTCTTACTAGTTGTAGGAGTTGAGGTAATTAACCTCTCTGTTCTTCAATCTCTTCCTTGGTAAAGTAGAGATAATACAACCTACGTCACAGTATTGTTGCATTAAATGAGATGTTGTATGTAAACTATCTGGACATAATAAACATTATGTATATAATAAACAACTTGTAATATACTAGATAAAAGTGCATTTTATATAATATATATAATTAATAATTTGTCAGTTTCATACTTTATTTTATGATTAACAATTTTTTATAGAACTAATTATAGCATAATCATATAACATAAAACAATAAACATTTTGTAAGTCTTTTTTGTAATAATACTGCTGTTATCAAAAATATTAGCATTGGTCTTCGTGTTTTTTTTTTTTTTTAGATTTTATTTATTTATTTGACAGAGAGAGAGAGCACACACAAGCAGGCAGAGTGGCAGGCAGAGAGAGGAAGAGAGAAAAGCAGGCTCGCTGCTGAGCAAGGAGCCCTGTGCAGTCCATCCCAGAACCCTGGGATCATGACCTGAGCCGAAGGCAGCAGCTTAACCAACAGCCACCCAGGCATCCTGTGAGGTTTGTTTTAATAATGAATTTTTCATTCCTTTCATTGATATTGGTATTCAGATTTTGTGTTTCATCTTCTGCTGGTAGTGGTATGCTGTATTTTTCAATAAATTTGTCATTTCACCTAAACTATTGATTTTTTGCAATAAAATTTGTTAAAAATATTCTTAGTATCATTTTAAATCTGTAAGATCTGATGTGATCATCTCTCTTTTATTATTGATATTGGTGAATTATGTTCTCTATTAATCAATTTAGAAAGGAATTTATCAATCTTGTTGATCTTTCAGAGAAACAAATTTCAATGTATTACTTTTTTTCTGTTTTTTATATTTTGAGCAATTTTCATCCCTTCTCTTTATTTTCCATTTACTTTGCTTGTATTTGCTCGTATTTTTCAAGCTTCCAAAGTTGAAACTGTAGGCAGTTGATATTATACCACACTTCTTTGGGGTTTAAAGCTCTTAAATTTTTCTCAGAGCACTACTTTATCTGCATCTGAGAAATTTTGATATGTTTTCATTCATTTGGAAAGATTTTCTAATTTCTCTTAAGATTTCTTATTTGACTTTATGGATTATTTAAAAGTGAATTATTTAATTTCCAAATATTTGGGGTTATTTTGGATATATTAATTTTTTCAACGAAGTTCTACTGCATTGGGATCATAGAACATATTTTGTATGATTTGTGTTTTTAAAATTTGTGTATCACTCTTTCAATTGCTTTAACGCATTGTTTATTTTATTTTTGTTTTTGAACACATTGTTTACCATGGTGAATATACCACGTGTCCTTGAAAAGTGTGTATGTCTGCAAATGTTAGGGATAGTGTTCTATAGTTATAATAAGGTCAAGGTTGTTGATGGTGTACACATTTTTCTCTAGTCCACCAATTACTGAAAGAGGGATCATCAATAATTTTTTTTAAAGATTTTTTAAAAATTTATTTATTTGACAGACAAATAAATTAGAGAGGCAGAGGGGGGTGTGGGGGGAAAGTAAGCTCCCTGCTGAGCAGAGAGCCCGACGTGGGACTCGATCCCAGGACCCTGAGATCATGACCTGAACCGAAGGCAGAGGCTTTAACCCACGGAGCCACCCAGGCACCCCTCATCAATATTTTTAAGCTCAGTTTTACTTTATGTAATTGAAATGTTGGGCTGGATAACACATAAAGACACTGACGATCTTGCTGAGCTAAAAGTTTTTCAATAGAACTTAATTTTGCATATGTTTCAGGTCATTTTCCCCTCTATGACTATATTCTCTTTCACAGTAAGTTAGGCATTTTTAGATTACTTACATTTGCTATAGTATCATCTGTCCTAGGGAAAAATGAAAATTTCGCAAAATTATGAGTATATTTCTATTATCCTCTTGTCATTTTAGAGCTGTTATTTATCTTAAGAAAAGACGTATGACCCAGGATGAAATAAACATCACATTTTTGAATGCAGTAATAGTATTCTGAACAGTTCTTTGTAAATATACTTTAAAGACCGGACCATTTCTTCAAAGAGTTTGTATGAAAAAGAGACAATTGTGGTAAAAATATTAACTAGTTTGTCAGTAGTCAAGATTTGACAAACTGAAACTGAAAAGTTAAAATCATTTGACATTCTTGATTGGGTGCCCTGTCATTCTTCTTTTGGTAGGTGTCATTCAGATTTTTGGGGAATATTTTTTATAGCTGCACTCTTCTTTCTCTTACTCTTAGCAATTTTCTTCAGTAACTGTATCATATTTTCTCTTGATGTTCAGAGTTACATTGAATATTTCAAGGACTCGATATAAATTCTTTCCTCATGACTTGCCTGTTAGGTCCGTCTTCTCTCAGATACTGGCGCACTAAACTGGAATTGTAGTTATGATCGCTGAGAATGTTCCGCTCCACTTACAGTGTCCTACCCCAGAAAATTCTGCTAGGCTCTTCTTTCACTGGCACTGTTCGTAATGTGAACGAGGAATGGATACTTAATGTAAGAGTGGTCTGTGCTTTTAGATTGACTAGTACCCATGTTGCTTAGCAGGGATGAATACTAATGCTACAATAAAGGAGATGATCACTTTCTGGAATCTGGAAATAGAGAATGTGGGGACAATGGGCCAATTTGAGGTAAGAGAGAGAGAACACATGAAGATCATAAGATAAAAGCAGAGTTGCTGGTCTCCAGAGTTACCTTGATTCTTGTTTATTCATTCAATTTGCAAACATTCACAGGGACTCTCTTCTGTTCCAGGGACTGTTCCAAATGCTGGGAATGTGGCAGTAAAAGTGAAAGCTTTCTTCTTCTAGTTCAGTTCCATTCCAAGTATATGCAGATATTGGCCTCCCTATTATTGAGATTGGGCTTTCTTTACTAAAATTCAAAAAAGCTTAACAGATACACTAGGAAAATGATAATGTTATAGTAACACTTTGTAGCAGTACATTTATAAGGTAATACTCTTTTATCACCAGGTGTTACTTGAGAAAAGTCAAGAGATTAAAAAGTACTTTATTTCATATAGTTTTAGGTTTTTATCAACAGTTTTGTATACTGTTATTTATTTCTAAAGATTTTATTTATTTATTTGATAGAGATAGCTAGATTATAAGCAGGGAGAGAGGCAGAGGGAAAGGGAAAAGCAGAATCCCGACTGAGCAGGGAGCCAGACACCGGCCTGGATCTCAGGACCCTGGGATCATGACCTGAGCAGATGCTTAACCGACTGAGCCACCCATCCCTACTAAGTCATTTTAAACCAAGGTTCATATCTACATTGAGTAGATATCATTGCAGTGATTGCATGGGGTATAAAGTTAAGAAACAAAGCTTCTAAAATTAGTTAATGGAAAATAAAGAGGTAGAGAAAAAAGAAGTGTGATCTGTTAATGCTTATGAACATACATACTTCTTCCAACTAAATTTTAAGTCTGTTTTCCCTATAATAACTTTTTATAATTCAGACTCAGGTTATTGTTTTCCTTGTCAAACTTTCAATTGATAGAATTGTGAATGTTTTGACTCCAGCTCCAGGGTGACATTAAATGATCATTTTGTAGTTTAGTAATGCGTTCTGACTGAGTGACAAATAATAACACTTTACAGTGTGAGATACTTAAGTGTTTTACATGAATTCGCTCATTTAGTCCTTGTTACAGCACTGTGTGATAGGCACTCTTATCACACCCACTTTACAGATAAGCTCACTGAAGATCCAAGAAGTTCCATAATCTGCTAAGTTATACTATAAGTCAGCATCAGGGCCGGAATTTATTACTTTTTTATTTTTATTTTTAAAAAATTTTATTTATTTGACAGACACAGCGAGAGATGGAACACAAGCAGAGGGAGTGGGAGAGAGAAAAGCCGGCTCCCCACTGAGCAGGGAGCCCAATGTGGGGCTCTCGATCCCGGGACACTGGGATCATGACCTGAGCTGAAAGCAGATGCTTAACTACTGAGCCACAGGTGCCCCAGGGCTGAAGTTTAAACCCAGGACATCTTGCTGTGGACTCCACACTGTCAACTACTTTGTTATACTGGCTCTTGTTCCCTTCTGGTTTCCTGATACCGATAACTGAAAGCCCACCTCTATTTTGGGGCCTGCTCTATACCAACTGCTGAGAGTGTCCTCAAGCTTCTATTGTGCCTCTGACCACTTTGATCAGAAAGGAATGTTTTCGCATAGGAAAACGTGATTATTTAAGCAAATGTCATGGCTCTTTTTTTTTTTTTTTAAGATTTTATTTATTTATTTGACAGACTGAGATCACAAGTAGGCAGAGAGGCAGGAAGAGAGAGAGGAGGAAGCAGGCTCCCCATGGAGCAGAGAGCCCTATGTGGGGCTCAATCCTAGGACCCTAAATTCATGACCTGAGCTGAAGGCAGAGGCTTTAACCCACTGAGCCACCCAGGTGCCCTGCAAATGTCATGGTTCTAATCATATTCACCTTAGTTAGAACAGAAGAAATATGCTTTAATTATTTTTTCCTGTCTCAAAGACAAGATTATACTAAAAAAAGTAACAGTTAAATTTATAAAATCTAATTAAATTCAACAAGCTAAAAATTCCTTTATCTCAGAATGTTGTCTTCATATACGTTAAATTTCACTTTCCAAATGTTGAGTGAAATGACGTTTCTACACTTCCAATTTCTTTTTCTTTTTCAAGTTTTACTGAGATAGAACTGATATGTGATATACTGCACATATTTAAAATGTGTGATTTGATATGTTTTGACCTATTTATATATCACTGAAACCATCACCACAATCAAGATAATAAACATACTTCACTATCCACAAAAGTCTGTGTTTCTATCACTTCACCCTCAAGCGTCTCCTCACCATCATTTCCCAGGCAACTGATGACCTGCTCTCTATTCTTTATATTAGTTTGCATTTTCCATAATTTTTATTAAATGGACTCATATAATTTTTTTTGTCTGAGTCCTTTATTCAAAATTATTTTGAGATCCATTCATGTTTCTATGTGTATGAATAAATTATTTCTTTTTTTTTTTCATTTTATTTTACTTCTTTTCGGTGTTCCAACATTCATAGTTTATGTACCACACCCAGTGCTCCATGCAATACGTCCCCTCCTTAATACCCACCACCTAATCATATTTAGGTAATTTATTCCTTCTTATTGCTGAGTTGTGTTTTGCTGTGTGGATATACCGAGATGTTTATGTGTTTGCCATATATTTATCCATTCCTCTATTATCTGTTGGCTTCTTGATAGGCATCTGGATTGTTCCCAGTATTTTAGCTATTACAAATTAAACCGCTATGAACATTAACAACAAGTCTTTTTATGGACATATACTTTATTTTTTGCACTAAAATGTAGGAGTGGCCTGGCTGGATCATTTGGCAGGTATGTGTTTAATTTTTTAAGAAGCTGTCAACCCACTTTCCAAAGTGGTTTTAGCACTTTGCATTCCCACCAGCAGTGAATGAAGGTTCCAGTTCCTCCACATCCTCACTAATATTTGATGTGGTTGGTGTTTTTAGTTGTAGCTTTATGATAAGCATGCAGTGGTACCTTCTTAGGGTTCCATGCCCACTCCAAAAGTAAATAAGAGAGTTCATTTTCTAAATAACTAATAAATTTCCATAGAATTCAGGATATAAAAGAGTACACAGAACAAAATTACAAAAGATGCCTGTAGGACATTATACATTTAAAAAACATTTTCTGGGTGGTTCAGTGAGTGGAGCATCTACTGTTGGTTTAGGCTCAGGTTGTGGTCTTGGGATCATGGGGTAGAGGCCTGGATCAGGCTCAGCACTCAGCAAGGAGTCTGCTTGGGATGTTCTCTCTCCCTCTTCCTCTGCCCTTCCCCTCCCCATGCTCACTCTCTCTCAAATAAATAAATCTTTTAAAAAATTTAAAAATATTTTCTTTTTCTTTGGAACTAGTTCTAGGGAATTGGAATGTTTATTTTTTAAAAATAATTTTTTGTAGGTTAAATAGATGACATATTCACTTGGAGTACAAGTATTATACAAATCAACCATTTTACTTGACTGTGTTCCCTGGTGAAGACCAAACCAACCAAAACAAAACAAAAACTATCCATAAAATTAGTGGCAGAATTAGAACTAAAGTCCAAGTTTCTTAACTTCTTAACTAGTGTTGTGCTACTTTTTATATATCAGCATATTGTACAAATTATTTTGGATTTAATACGCAGTTAGGAACTTCTGAGTGCATAATGTCTAAAGAGTGATAAAAATTGCTTATGTGTATCTACACAACATGCAGCAGAGAAAAACAATCATTCACTTGAGCTTGAAACCTGTATTTGTAGGATTGGAGTGCAATCTCTTTATCTGCTAGATAAAGCAAGGCAGTGAGAAGGCACTTTAGGAAGAATTATGGAAAATAGGATATCCAATTGCATAGCAAGAAAAGGCAGAAGGAAAACAAAATAAGAATAAGCATTAATTACAAAACTGCTGTGCAAAGACTTGTGTAGAGGATCTGGTGGGGACGGGGGGTGGTTGAGGGAGAAGCCATTAATAACATATGGTCAGAGAGTTAGTTTTAAGTCCTCAGAGGTATAGACATGGGAACCACAGAGATCATTCCAAATGCATAAATGGGAGAAAATTTAAGAATAAATCATAAGAATAAGAAGCCCAAAGTAGAAGACTCTATCACTCACTAGGTGTCAGAATATAGGTGTGTGGGGGGGTGATAACACAGAACCCGAGAAAAAAAGAAAATGTAAAGCTTTAGATGCCAAAGGAGAGGGCGTATAGGAAGAAGAGTTCAAAGGAAATCTTTGAAGATCTAAACAAAATAATAAGAAAAAGGCAAGTTCCTAGAAATAGAAATTGTAGAGCATGGATAAGAGGAAAACCCATAAGGAAATTAACCGGGAATGGTCTGCATTTGTGGCTTATAATAATGGTAAATGACAGGAAAATAGACAGGGATGGATTTATGCTTAATTTATAATAAAAGATATCTGAAATTTATGTGAGAAGACATTATGGTAAGTATGACTTGGGGAGGGGATACAATGGTTTTTATACCGTTCTACCCCAGAGTGGCTGCACCAAATGAATTACCACCGAGAGATGATGGTTCATTGATGTTACTTATAGTAATAGGCCAAGTTTTATGAAAACAAAACAAAGTAATAGAAATATAAGGCTTTGCACATTAAAAGACCCAATATAGACATACAAGACCAGTGGAAAAGGGCTTAGTAGCAACCTACATGACAAGGACATCAGTGTTACAGTGAGTGGACTTTAAAGGAGACATTGACACATGTCATGGAATGGAGTACTTTTCTAATCAGTTCTACTTGTGATCCAAACTCTAAGAGGTAGCAGGAAAAAAAAAAAAATATATATATATAGACACACACACATATATGTATGTGTGGAGGTCAATATACATATATTTATATGTAATGTATATGTAGTGTATATAATATATATTTATATATTTATATATGTATATTGACCTCCTCATATCCCTGATTTTCAGTCTTTCTATTTATATGGCAATTTATGTCCAATAATGGTTTAGTTTAGACTCAGGTCGGATTATTAATAACAGCGGGGGAGACATGGTTGGGTTTTTTTTCTAATATCTGTCCAAACATTGCCGAAAAAGTTCACATATGTCATCAGAGGATTTGGGATTAGCCCCTGCCTTAGATGTACTGGTACTGCTATTAATTCAGTCCCTCAGATTGTCGGGAATGTCGTGGAATGTTGCTAGCCGTGTTCAGCTTTGATGCATTGTAGCTCTGTCCCTGGGCTGGGGAGGAGAGAGGAGCGGTCCGTCGGCTGATTGGTCCTGGTCCATCTCCATCACAAAGCACAGATTCTCTCATTCCCTTTTGACTTTGCCTCTTATCCTTGTAATTAAGACTCCTTTGATTTTGTTTGGCAACTCACCATGTGTAGCACGTAAAGGAGGACAGGACCAGGAAACTGGCATTCTCACAATTTCACAGGGTCCTTGATTAAACTCCATTTAATTCTGAGAATCTTAATCAAGGTAATTATCTGGCTGAGGGTGTCTGCATCTGCACTCGCTTCTCCTGTGGGTTCCTCCAACAGCTGGAAGGTGTTTTGGATGGGGCGGCTCCTCCACAATGGGTCCACCGTGGAGGAGCAGTGGTGTGTGCCTATCAGCAGCTCTATTTAAGTGTAGTCCTGGATGCACGGCTGTACTGATTTGTTTTTAAAACCTTCCAAATGTGTACAAAGCAGGCTGTTTATTTTGTGCCAAAAGACGAGATTAGCTAATTTGCGATAATGCTGAATTCAACCCTCTAATATATTTCTCCATAATTCTCATAATTTTCACACCAAAGGGCAGTGATTACTTACCTAACACACTTGCTACCTTTCCCAAAATCCAACAGGAAGTTCAATCCGGAGAGAGGCCAGAGGGCATACGCAATTTATTCATCAGTCTTTTTTTTTTTTTTTAAGGTTATTTATTTATTTATTTGACAGAGAGAGATCACAAGTAGGCAGAGAGGCAGGCAGGGAGAGAGAGAGAGGGAAGCAGGCTCCCTGCTGAGCAGAGAGCCCGATGTGGGACTTGATCCCAGGACCCTGAGATCATGACCTGAGCCGAAGGCAGTGGCTTAACCCACTGAGCCACCCAGGCGCCCTATTCATCAGTCATTTTATGCCATTTCAGGTTTAGCAGATGCTAAACATTTTAACCTTGTTAACCAGCCAGCGTTGCAGAAAAAAACAAATAAGAATAATTCGTCATATTAGAAATATCACTCTCTGGGAAATTCCAAGATCTGTGAGTCAAAATAGTTTTGAGAACTAGTGTTAGGTATGACTCCCAAGTTTCACATTTTGTCATGTTATTCTGTTTTGTCCAGGAAGGTTCATCTGAGGTTGGGGCAGAGGATAGGAGGGGGCGGTTACAAAGATTTTCTTAAAAATAATCCAGACTTTTCCCTTTGATTTATGCCTTATGGGTGAATCGATCCAACAGAGCTATTATATATTTTCTTTTTCTATTTCTTTCCGTCAAGGCCTTCAGTTCGTGGGTGGAGGAAGGATGAGTTTCCTCTAGTCCTGGCATTTCAGAGTGGGAAGGCCTTGGATGGACTCCAACCTGGCAGCATTTCTCACTTCCTGGTTTTTGGGTTTGTTTGTTTTTTTTTTTTAATTTTGTTTTTGTTTATTTGTTTTTAACTTGTAAAACTCTTCCATAATAATATAAGATCTTGTGAACAATTATAGAAATTTCTCATTAATTTCAAGCTTTTTTATATAGCTTGTAAGCCAAATTATTTCCTATCAGTACAGTATTTAATACCATGAACTTAATTTAATGAATATCCAACATATTCACAACAGATAAAATTGTATTGTCCCCTCCTTTTGTTAATGCACATTAAATAAACATTCATCCAAAAATATTTTCCAGGATAAATGTGAAAGGTTATATTTTATATCTTTGTGTTTAGACAAAGATGTTTTCATCAAAATAGATAAAAGCTGCTTTCATGTCCTCATGTTTGGAATTTTTGAATGATTTTTTAAAATGTAACTTTCATACATAATCTTAGATAATGAAATAATAGAGACCATGCTGAGCTCTTTTTGCAAACATTTCTCCTCTCATAATGTATTGCCAATGTCAGTCCTTTTGAGTTCTAATTTCTGATTTTATTTCTAATGTATTTATTTCTAATAAATAAAAATTCCCAAAGAAGAGAAATGTTGCTATGTATTCTAAGCATTTGAAACTGAAATCACCTTGATGGGCCATATAAGAATATGCAAGATGAATTCAACTTACGATAGACCAAAATGAACTTTCAGAAGAGGATCTCTCTTACATTTTTCTCTGACTGGTGGCTTTTTCATATCAGTTCTTCATGCTACCTTCTTTAAAACGGTTGTCTGTGTTTGGTATAAAAATGTATGACTTGGGGCGCCTGGGTGGCTCAGTGGGTTAAGCCTCTGCCTTCGGCTCAGGTCATGATCTCAGGGTCCTGGGATCGAGCCCCACATTGGGCTCTCTGCTCAGCGGGGAGCCTGCTTCCCCCTCTTTCTCTGCCTGCCTCTCTGCCTACTTGTGATATCTCTCTCTTTCTGTCAAATAAATAAATAAAATCTTTAAAAAAAAAGGTAGGACTAAGACCAAAAATTTCAAAATCCCGTAATAATTTAAAAAACAAAGTAGAAAGGAGACATCCATGATACTAGCAGCTTCTGGGAGCAGGAAGATAAGGAAGTGATTTGAAAGTAAGGGGAAACCTTGACCAAAATATTTTATTTCAAATATATTTTTTTAAAAAACAAGCAAATATTATAAAATCTTAGCTATTGTCAATTTTCAGTGGTCTGTGCAAATCTCTAAAAAAACCTTTTTTATTTGCTTTGAAAATCTATCTGATAGCTCTCTGTCATTACTGACTAGAAAAAACGGCTGGTTACTTAACATTTCTCTGCTTCAGTATGTCACTCTGCTGTATGGCACGAATGTAAAGATGAATGAGGTAATGTTGGGAAAGTGCCTAGCCCAGGTAACAAACCAAAATATTAGTTCGTTCTCTTCCTCGTGGCCTGTTCTGTTTACAAAAGCTTCTAAATCTCTCCGGCTTTTTATCGTCCCAACTCCTTCGGATGGTTTTGATCTCTTGTTCCTGCCCCACAGTCCACTCCAGGCAGACGCTAGTTATCCTCCCCAGCACCTTGACAATCTTTTTCTCTGTGAGCAACCTGAGAGTAGTTGGAAAACTAACTTTTCCATACATGGGACAGTGAATCAGAATACTTAGAAGACCACTGTGTTCTTTTGTCCAATAATAATAACATAATAATAATGACTTCAGTTCAAGTTGATGCTTATGTGTCCCAAACCAACGTTCTTTAAATGTCTAACCATTTAACTTGGCTTTTTTCCTTTTCCATGACAGAGTATCGGCTATGCTTGAGAATGTCAAGAGGAGAACAAGAAAGCTGACAGAATAAGGGGAGATTTAATCAGAATGTCAATGTAACACCAGGATGACTTTTTTTTTTTTTTTTTACTATTAAAAGGCATGTATTATGTTATTACTTAAAAATAAACCTATACCCTCGGTTCTGTGTACATCTTAATTACAATTATATGCAACCATATACAAAACAAAAGCCTATTCATATTATAGATTACTAGAAAGAAGTATTCTTAGGCTTCAGTCATGGTCTCAGGATATTTTTCCTTCTCTCATATTTGTGAATATCCGAATTTTCTATAACTGAGCATGTGTTACTTTTGCATAAGAAAAATGACACAAGTCTTCAGAATAAAAATGGGCAGCATCTTCGATGACTAACATTTAAGCACATTTGCGCACACAAGCATACGAGGTGTCACTCAGGAAAAATAGTGGGGGCCGGGGCACTTGGTATGTTGAATATAGATGAACTTGGGTTCCACTACAAGCAGCGTCTGCTGGAGACTCTATAGATCTCTGAGGCAGGCATGACAATTCCTAGAAAAAGCAATCCAGGTTATTTCAGCAAGCAGCTGTCTCACAAACACCTCCAGGATGCCTTTGAACGTTAAAGGATGTTGATCAAAGCCAAGTGTCTTGTGAGCCTTCAGAGATATTTCAGCAGGACATTAAAACAAAACAAGGGAACTGACATCAACTTCACTCCCCGTGCTGATGTGGTTTGTCCTCTTGGCATCACGCCTCTGATATTATGCACGCACGAGGGCTTAGATGACAATGCATTGCCGTTGCCATAGCAAAAACAGCAGAATATCTATTAGTGTGTACTCCACGGCCCACAATACGTAGGACAGGGAGCTCCACACTGGCTAGGATTAACTTCTCTTTCATGGGGCAAAATGCGATTTACAATCGCCTTGCAGCTGCCTTTAAAACTTTGCCTTTCCCAAAGGAAGGGCAAAGGACAGGTCCTAGAGTAGCACTGCAGAATTAAATTCTACTCTGCATCAGCTTTGCACACAGGAAACCCCAAATTGTCCATGTCTATGTTGGCCTCCTAAAGAAAAATGTTCAGTCTGCATTAACTGGTAGGACCCAGCAAGGCAGAAAGACATTGATTTGGGAGCCCAGGTCTTAAAACTCTCTAGTGAGTAGATTCACAAGGGTAAAAACCATTTTCCTATCCACATTCCATCAGAAATATGTAATGTATTAAGAAATCCTATAACCAGCAACAAATACAGGTACACATTAATAAGTTCTAACAAACTCATAGCATTTGAAAATAGCCAAGAACATGAAGTCTATTTGCAGAAAGAACAATCAGGAACGTTAATGAAATATTTCAGAACCCATATGGTAAAATGGTTCATTTAAAAATTCTGATTTTCGTTACCCTTTCCCTCACCATGTAACTGTTTCCCTGTATAAAATGACTAACTCAAAGTCTCACTGAAAGAGGAACATAACTGGTTGTCCTATTATTGGCGTACCTCGCATCCTTACATAATACAGGGAAAGGGGAAACGGCGTCCACATGCTCGTGCTTCTGTCTCTGTCTCTGCCACACACACACACACACACGAGTATTTATGTGTATCCGGGAGCTCTCTGATGTACCTGGCCGTCCCTCCTTTTTCCCTTTTGTATCCTTCAACCTAGGAGAAGAGAATCAGAATGCTGAAAGAGCTTGATTTCAGGAGTTCTTTTCCATTTAACTCTCAAGAAAAATCAGACATCATCTCAATCATCAGTAAGGTAACCTAAATTTTGAACTCAAGGGGAGTACAAGAGTACAGTTGTGGCTCGTTACACCTTATAGCCTAGAATTTTGATGGACTGTCCTGTGATTTAGTGAAATTCAGTCTATGTTAACTGGATAGAGGAAAGAAGATATGCCAAGTAGAAGAAATTCACAAAGTCTGGGAGGTTTTTATTAATAGACGGTGTATATACTGATGTGAGAAAATGGATCGAAACTTGAGTTTTCTTTAGTGTGTATATCTGGTAACCACTACACCTTGATTTTTATTGTGATTGTAAAATCCTAGCTACTTCTTGATTTGGTCTCAACCCGTGTTACCAAGCTTTATGCTTTTCCTCTAGTGAACTCTACTGGGCTGTCTCAAATCTGCCCTCGCACTCCTGCTCCTGACCCTTTGCACTTACTTTTGTGTTCACTCACCTGGAATACCATGACAGTTGCATCTTTGCCTTAAGGACCTAGAATGAGTGATGGTTCCCAAGGAAAAGTGCAGAATATGGTATTATTTCAATCTGCCTTGCTGGTGGACCTTGATAGGCCATTATTACAGCACTTAATATGTACTGATTTTTCCTATATTGAGTTCTACACATCTTTACATTGTAAACTTCTTTTTTTTTTTTAAAGATTTTATTTATTTATTTGACAGACAGAGATCACAGGTAGGCAGAGAGGCAAGCAGAGAGAGAGGAGGAAGCAGGCTACCTGCTGAGCAGAGAGCCCAACTCGGGGCTCGATCCCAGGACCCTGGGATCATGACCTGAGCCGAAGGCAGAGGCTTTAACCCACTGAGCCACCCAGGTGCCCCTACATTGTAAACTTCTTGAGAGCCAGAATCATGTGTTACTAGACTGCTTAAGAGAATGGTTCCTGGAGTCACACAGACTAGAGATGATACCTAGTCTTTGAAACCTAGAGACTGGGCAAAACTCTTAACCTCTCTGAGCTTCCATTTCCTAATGTGTACCCCAGGGATATATGTCATATGGTTGTGGTAAGAGTTGATCATGAAGATGGATTTACAGTCCTCTGCACGGTGGGTGGCACACAGCAAACACTTAATAAACACTGGTATTGCTCTCTATTCACTCCCAAAGTGCCTAGCGTAGGGTTCAGCTCATACTGAATCCTCAGTAAAAATCTATTAATTGCTTAATGCATGAATAAATGAAAATGTCTTCTTTTAAAAGCCATCGACGTTGCTTCATCTTTTTTTTTTTTTTCAATTTGTGCGAACTAAGGGGAAGTAACTAAAAAAGTTAGTTCTGTGTGCAACAAATAAGGTCTGCTGAAACATCTACAAACCATTTGGGGAGCACTGTAATTGGTGACCCACATGAATTTTCTCCTGGAGGCAGTTCCTTGGAAGAACAAGGAAATGCAAAGATATGCAGAGAGTATCATCCAGCTGAGACAAGCTTATTAGCGCTCCCATTGACTCCCTTAGAAGCCCACCTGCGAAAGCTCTGTCTGGGAATCCTCCCGGGCTCAGAGGGCCTCTGGTAAAAGCCAGTGTACGCATTTAAGCAGGTCATCAGCATGGGACTGGCCCTCATTCAGCCTGCCTGTCCTTGTTGGGGCTGTGGTGGTGCACAGATGAGAAAGGAGCGTCTTGGCTTTATATATGAGAGAAAATGATTGATTTATGCCCCATGGAAATACATCTTTACAATAATTCAAGAACACCCTAAAAATTGAAAGTGAACTGGAACAGAAATTGTCCATCCAGAGTAAACAGACTTGCCCTCAGGTAAAGGAAAAAATTTTCAAAGTGTTCTTATTCCTCTTACTGTAACCGTAAAATCATTCATGTCATTTACTACTATAACTAAAACAGGTACCTGTAGTATTTCTTGAGCTGAACTTGGTGTTCCATTGTTACACTGGGATAGTATACAACCTCCGCCCCCCACCCCTTTAATTTATAGTGGAGGAAACAAGATAATTTTCTTAAGTTGAAATGCAAAGGTCAGCTGGGAGCTCCCTTACTCTTGAGATTAAAAGGCTATATGAACCACAGTTGCATGGCCTGGAAATCCAAAATCTGATTCAAGAGTTTTGAGACTACCTGAGATTATGATCTGTTCACTACTACTTCTGGGCTCATGCTGTATGTGTGTGTGTGTGTGTGTGTGTGTGTGTGTGTGTGTGTGTAAAATTTTTGTTCAATGCAACATTAGCCCAGATGTGAAACTCTGCCCTTTTGCTGATTTCTGCAAGACCTAGTGATTTTAGATTTACTATTGACTTGGGGGTCATGAGGAGGGCCTACAATGTATTCTGATCAGAAAAAAATACAATATTTCAGATTAAACACCCTACCTCTTGAAAATCCATTCAGTCACACTGCTACTAACACAGAGATTCTCCAGATTTTGCATTTTTTTCTCTGGTTCTCTTCTCTTTCTTCTCCATTTCCCCTTCCATTATCCCTCTTTTTCCCTAGAACAAATAACAAACATTTACAAAATTCCTCTTCATCAGATAGAATCAGAATGGTATGCAGGGTGGGGGGCTTCCTTGGTTCGAATCCTGGCACCACCACTTCCAGGGAACGTGACCTTGGGTAAGTGACTTTACCTCTCTACCTCAGTCTCATCAATCTGTATAACGGGGGAGAAAAGAATTCATATCTCCCAAAGGTAGTACTGATAATCAAATGAATTAGATCATTTAGCACTTAGAATAGTTTTTGGTACAGAGGAAGTAACAGAAATGTTTATTAAGCAAATGGTTCTTTTGTTATTGTTGCTTGAACTACCTTAGTGCCTTATCTTCAATTTTCATTGACTTCTCAAGATAGTTTCCAGCAAATCAACCTTTTTCTTCCTAGGAAGAATTCTGGTGCCAGATGTTCAGGAAACCCTGGTTTCATGTTATGAGAAATATTTTCACTCTAGAAATCATTTGCAAAATATTGGTGTCTGCTATTATCCTCCATCAAGTGGTAAAATACTGCAAGGAACACATATGTACAAGGAAGCTGGTAACCAGTCTAAGCACTTAAATCTATGGAACATGATCCCACAGGGCTGATGATGCTCAATGAATAGTGTATCACTTCTTTCTCAGAAGCTTATTAAAGGAACAAGTTTTTCAAGTTCACAGGCAATACCAGAAAAAGCCATTTTTATTTGGATTGTGACACATAAACATTATTGCCCAAAGGGAAGAGGTCTTTTTCAGGCACGATACTGAATTCAAGCGGCTTATAATTCCAGCAATATACGAGGCAATGGCCTTGACCTGTAGGCTATTTAAACTTGCCTCCATGTTAGTATTTCTATGAAATGATAAGCAGAGTTATTGAAGGCCATTTCCGATGAAGGGATGGCATGTGGACAGTCACTTCCGAGACATTTGAAAATAAAAACTGATATAAAATGAGGTATTGTTAAAACTAAAAAGACAAGTGGCAAGAAGGGAAAAACTGATTAGGCAAAGTTCAGTGCCAAAGTATCCAAGGACCAAGAAAAACTCAACTGGGAATGCAGACTCCAGCTGCTCCAATTGGCCATCAACTCTACCTGGAACCTTGTTAAAAATGCAAATTCTAGACTTCCTCCCACACTCAGTTACACTTAATATCTCTGCAGGAAGGGTCCAGAAATCTGTTTACCCAAGCTCTCCTGGTGATTCGATTCTCACTCATGCTCAAGTTTGAGAAGCACTGAGGAAGATGCATTTTTGAGTTGCCCACATTCTCTAAAATAATAAGTAAAAAATCCAAGAGAAAGACAGAGCAAATTTAATTTTGCATTTGACTGGATTTGATTTGAAATTTGTTGTTTAATCTTGATTAAGCTAAGCCATCTCCTTTAGTTTCCCTGCTTTGGAAGTAAATTGATTGTATGAAAGATACTAATTTCACGTAGAATTTAAGGATTATCTGAGTAAATTATTAATTGGAATGAAAAAAATTCTGCCAAATTTAACATTATGCATGGCAGAAGCCCTGAACAATTGAGTATCAGTTTCTCTAAAACAAGGCTATGCACTCATTCGTTAAATTGTGCATTTTTGGCAATATATGTAGAAACAAAATGGGTAAGCAGACTGAGAAGGCACGATGATTTTACCGAGGCTTCTGTAGATGCGAATCTTAATCCAGGTAGACAGTGATGGATGCTTTGTTAGATCAATGACAATCCATTAAGAGCTAATGTGGAATCTGTTTCCAACAATGAAGGAGACAGAAGGATTTTTCTATATTGAACAGCAAAACAAGGGTATACTAGAAGCAAGAGTTTCAAAATTTCTTATTAGAATCTAAGTTTGAATAACGTGATATAAAAGTCATTATTTATTATAAAAAGGAAAACTTAGTCAAAACACATACTTTTGAAGACGTAAATGTATAGCCTTTGCTAAGCACTAAAGTAATGAATGTATAAATTATGAATATAATTAATTCACTTATAATAAAATATTATGCATTATTGAGAAAAAGAGCGAGATGGTGGAGGAGACATAAATGTCATCAGGTCCCAGGAGTATAGCTAGATAGTTATTAAACCATTCAGAACAGCTACAAACTCAACAGGAGATCGAAGAGAAGAAGAGCAGCAATTCTAGGAACCACTTTCCGGAAGGTAGGATGTGTAGAGAAGTGAATCTGAGGCAACATTTGGGAAGCTAGACCAAGGGGTAAGGGGCCGGCTCCTGGCAAGTGATAGAGCAACAGAACACAAAATCGGAAATTTTAGAAGTCTGCTCCACTGAGGGACGTCACTCCAGAGGTTAAGCAGGTGTTGGGGGGGTGGGTGCTGGGGCTAGGGGGGTAGGGGACTACGGAATGGGGGTGGGGAGGATGGAGGGATGGGGAATGCAGCCCTTGCAGGGACAGTGTGGTCTCAGGATCTGCGGGGTCACAGAAAGACCAGTGTGTCTGAGTGTGGCAGAGCTCCCAGGTATCAGAGTGGGGAAGCCAGGCGCAGAGACTGAGCTGAGTGGGGGCTCTCAGTTCAGGGTCACCTTAAACTGTGATCTGAGGCACAGTCAGGCCACTGTTCTTCGGGTAGGGACCCAAAAAACAGCAGAACCAAGGAGATTCCCCTTGCATGCTGCAGGAATCTGCTGGGTTTGGAGACTCTAAACAGGGCCATATGCCAGATAGAAATGCTCAGTCACAGGCCGGGTGAGCTCGGAGTGAGGTTGGACACTAGGGAGATGGGAGGGATTGACTGCTTTTCTCTGAGGAGTACTGAGGAGTGGGGCCCGGGCTCTCAACGCCTACAGGGCCGAAGACTGGGAGGCTGCCATCTTCACTCCCGCCCCCCAGAGCTCTACGGAAAGCATTCAGGGGACAAAAGCTCCCGAGAGCGAACCGAGCAGATTATTTAGTCTGGCCCCTGGCAAGAGTAGTGCAATTCTCCTCCAGCAAAGACATTTGAGAATCACTACAACAGGCCCCTCCCCCAGATCAGCAAGAACATCCAGCCAAGACCAAGTTCACCAATCAACAAGAACTGTACAACTCCAGAGGTAGGGGAATACAGAATATAGAATTCCTGGCTTTTTCCCCATGATCCTTTAGTCTTTCAAAGTTAATTTATTTTATTTCTTTTTCTTATTCTATTTTTTAAAATTTGTCATCTTTCTTATTTTAACATTTTTAAACTATTTTATGTTATTAATACCTTTAAAAAAACTTCTTAAATTTTCATTATTATAGTCATATTTTATCCCTTCATTATATTTAACCTTATTTTTTGTATACATATAGGTTTTTTTTTTCCTTTAAAATTTTGGGATAAAATTTATTCTAATGGATCAAAATATACCCTAAATCTAGTGCATGACTTTGTTCTATTCTCTAGCCTGATCACATTCTTCCCTCTTTTTTTTTTCAACCAACTTTTTATCAATACCTTTTTTAGAATCTTTTAAAATTTTGTTCTTTACATTCATATTCCATCCCTTTATCATGTTTACCCTTATTTGTGTGTGTGTGTGTGAGTGTGTATAATTTTTTCTTTCTTTCTTTAAAATTCTGGGAGTTAGTTTCTTCTAACAGACCAAACAAAACACCTAAAATCAAGTGTGTGCCTCTGTTCTTTCACCAGTCGTGTGTGTGTGTGTGTATTTTTTTTTTCTTTTTTTTCCTTTTCTCCCCACCTTTCTTCTCTCCCAGTTTTGGGTCCCTTATGATTTGGTTAGTGTATATTTTTCTGGGGTCATTATTACCCTTTTAGTATTTTGTTCTCTTATTCATCTATTCTTATTTGGATAAAATGACAAGGCAGGAAAAAAATCACCACAAAAAAAAAAAAAAAGAATAAGAAAAACTACAAACAGCTGGGACCTAATCAATATGGACATCGGTAATATGTCAGAACTAGAGTTCAGAATGATGATTATCAAGGTTACAGCTAGGCTCAAAAAAAGCATGGGAAATATTACAGAATCTCTTTCTGGAGAAGTAAAATCATCTAGAGAAATAAAAGAACTAAAATCTAACCAAGTTGAAATAAAAAAAAGTTATTAATGAGGTGCAATAAAAAATGGAGGCTCTTACTGCTAGGATAAATGAGACAGAAGAGAGAATTAGTGATATAGAAGACTAAATGATGGAGAATAAAGAAGCTGAGCAAAAGAGAGAAAAACAAATACTGGGCCATGAGGGGAGAATTTGAGAGATATGATACCATAAGGTGAAACAATATTAGACTAATTGGGATCCCAGAAGAAGAAGAAAGAGAGGGGGGATGGCAGAAGGTATACTGGAAAAAATGAAAGAAGAGAACTTCCCTAATTTGGCAAAAGGAACAAGCATCAAAACCCAGGAGGCACAGAGAACTCCCCTCAAAATCAATAAAAATAGGCCAACACCCATCATCTAATAGTAAAACATACAAGTCACAGTGACAAAGAGAAAATCCTGAAAGCAGCTCAGGATAAGAGGTCTCAACATCACTGTAACATACAATGGTAGAAATATTAGATTGACAGGAGACCTATCCACAGAGACCTGGCGGGCCAGAAAGGACTGCCATGATATATTCAGAGAACTAAATGAAAATAATAAAAAAAAAGCAGCCAATAAATAAAAAAGCAACTAACAGAATTTGCAAACACCATAGCAGCCCTATGGGAAATATTGAAACGGGTCCTCTAAGCAAAGAGAGAGCCTAAAAGTAGTAGACCAGAAAGGAACAGAGACAATATACAGTAACAGTCACCTTACAGGCAATACAACAGCACTAAATTCTTATCTTTCAATAGTTAACCTGATTATAAATGGGCTAAATGTCCCAATCAAAAGACAAAGGGCATCAGAATGGATTAAAAAAAAAAAAAAAAAGGGAACCATCTGTATGCTGTCTGCAATAAACTCATTTTAGACCCAAAGACACCTCTAGATTTAGTGAGGTGAGGGAGGGAGTGGAAAACAATTTACCATGCTAGTGAACATCAAAAGAAACCTGGGGTGGAAATCCTTATATCAGATCAATTAGATTTTATTTATTTTTTTTTTAAAGATTTTATTTATTTATTTGACAGAGAGAAATTACAAGTACACTGAGAGGCAGGCAGAGAGAGAGGGAGAAGGAAGCAGGCTCCCTGCTGAGCAGAGAGCCCGATGCGGGACTCGATCCCAGGACCCTGAGATCATGACCTGAGCCGAAGGCAGCGGCTTAACCCACTGAGCCACCCAGGCGCCCAGATCAATTAGATTTTAAACCAAAGACTATAATAAGAGATGAGGAAGGACACTATATCATACCCAAAGTGTCTGTCCATGAAGAAGATCTGACAATTTTAAATATCTATGCCCCTGACATGGGGGCAGCCAACTATATAAATCAATTAATAACAAAATCAAAGAAACACATCAACAATAATACAATAATAGAAGGGGACTTTAACACCCTCCTCACTGAAATGGACAGATTATCTAAGGAAAAGATCAATAAGGAAATAAAGGCCTTAAATGACACACTGGACCAGAGGAACATAACAGATATTTTCAGAACATTCCACCCCAAAGCAACAGAATACACATTCTCTTCTATTGCACATGGAACATTCTCCAGAATAGATTACATCCTGGGTTACAAATCAGGTCTCAACTGGTACCAAAAGAGTGGGATCATTCCCTGCATATTTTCAAACCATATGCTTTTAAACTAGAACTCAATCACAAGAGGAAATTTGGAAAGAACCCAAATACATGGAGGCTAAAGAGCATCCTACTGAAGAATGAATGGGTCAACCAGGAAATTAAAGAAGTGAAAAAATTCATGGAAACAAATGAAAATGAAAATGCAACTGTTCAAAATCTGTGGGACACAGCAAAGGTGGTCCTGAGAGGAAAGTATATAGCCATACAAGCCTTTCTCGAGAAACAAGAAAGACCTAACCCTACACTGAAAGGAGCTGGAGAAAGAAGAGTGAAGAAAGCCTAAACCCAGTATGAGAAGAGAAATAATAAAGATCAGAGCAGAAATCAATGAAATTGAAGCCAAAAGAACAGTAGAACAAATCAACAAAACTAGGAGCTGGTCCTTTGAAAGAATTAATAAGATTGATAAACCCTTGGCCAGACTTATCAAAAAGAAAAGAGAAAGGACCCGAATAAATAAAATCATGAATGAAAGAGGAGAGATCACAACCAACACCGAAGAAATGCAAACAATTATGAGAACATATCATGAGCAAGTATATGCCAGCAAATCGGACAGTCTGGAATAATGGATATATTCCTAGGGACATATAAGCTACCAAAACTGAACCAGGAAGACATAAAAAACCTGGAAAGACCCATAACCAGGAAGGAGATTAAAGCAGTCATCAAAAATCTCCCAACAAACGAGAGCCCAGGACCAGATGGTTTCCCAGGGAAATTCTACCAAACATTTGAAGAAGAATTAATACCTATTCTCCAGAAACTGTTCCAAAAAATAGAAATGGAAGGAAAACTTCCAAACTCATTTGATGAAGCCAGCATTACTTCGATCCCAAAACCAGAAAAAGACCCGATCAAAAAAGAGAATTATAGACCAATATCTTTGATGGACATGGATGCAAAAATTCTCACCAAAATGCTACCCAATAGGATCCAACAGTACATTAAAAAGATTATTCACCACGACCAAGTGGGATTTACTCCTGGGCAGCAAGGTTGGTTCAACATCCGCAAATCAATCAATATGATACGATGCATTAATAAAAGAAAGAACAAGAACCATATGATACTCTCAATATATGCTAAAAAAAAGCATTTGACAAGTTATAGCATCCCTTCTTGATCAAAACTCTTCAGAGTGTAGGCATAGAGGGTACATATCTCAATATCCTCAAAGCCATCTATGAAAAACCCACAGTGAATATTATTCTCAATGGGGAAAATCTGAGAGGTTTTCCCCTAAGGTCAGGAACATGGCAGGAATGTCCACTATCACCACTGCTATTCAACATAGTACTAGAAGTCCTAGCCTCAGGAATCAGACGACAAAAAGAAATTAAAGACACCCAAATTGGCAAAGAAGTCAAACTCGCACTCTTTGCAGATGATATGATACTTTATGTCAAAAACCCAAAAAATTTCACTCCAAAGCTGCTAGAATGCATACAGGAATTCAGTAAAGTGTCAGGATATAAAATCAGTGCCCAGAAATCAGTTGCATTTCTATACACCAATAGCAAGACAGAAGAAAGAGAAATTAAGGAGTCCATTGCACCCCAAACTGTAAGATACCTAGGAATAAACCTAACCAAAGAGGAAAAGAATTTGTACTCAGAAAACTATAAAGTACTCATGAAAGAAATTGAGGGAGACACAAAGAAATGGAAAAATGTTCCATGCTCATGGATTGGAAGAACAAATATTGTGAAAATGTCTATGCTACCTAAAGCAATCTACACATTTAATGCAATCCCTATGAAAATACCGCCAATGTTTTTCAAAGAAATGGAACAAAGAATCCTAAAATTTATATGGAACCAGAAAAGACACCGAATAGCCAGAGGAATGTTGAAAAAGAAAGCCAAAGTTGGTGGCATCACCATTCCAGTCTTCAACCTCTATTACAAAGCTGTCATCATCAAGATAGTATGGTACTATCTTGATAGTGAGCCCAGTAACAGACCGCCAACTCTATGTTCAACTAATCTTTGACAAAGGAGGAAATAATATCCAATGGAAAAAAGACAGTCTCTTCAACAAATGGTATTGGAAAAATTGGACAGCCACATGCAGAAGAATAAAACTGGACCATTTCCTTATACCACACACACAAAAAGATGCAAAATGGATGAAAGACCTCAGTGTGAGAAAGGAACTCATCAAAATTCTTGAGGAGGACAAAAGCAGCAACCTCTTCAACCTCAGCCACAGCAACTTCTTCCTAGAAACATTGCCAAAGGCAAGTGAAGCAAGGACAAAAAGGAACTATTGGGATTTCATCAAGATCAAAAGCTTTTGCACAGCAAAGGAAACAGTCAACAAAATCCAAAGACAACTGACAGAATGGGAGAAGATATTTGCAAATGATATATTGGATAAAGGGCTAGTATCCAAAATCTATAAAGAACTTATCAAACTCAACATCCAAAAAAACAAATAATCCAATCCAGAAATGGGGAGAGGACACGAACAGACATTTCTACAAAGAAGACATCCAAATGGCCAACAGACACATGAAAAAGTACTCAACCTCATTCGGTATCAGGGAAATACAAATCAAAACCACGGTGAGATACCACCTCATGCCAGTCAGAATGGCTAAAATTAACAAGTCAGGAAATGACAGATGTTGGTGAGGATGAGGAGTAAAGGGAACCCTCCTACATTGTTGGTGGGAATGCAAGCTGGTGCAGCCACTCTGGAAAAGAGTATGGAAGGTTCCTTAAAGAGTTGAAAATAGAGTTACCCTATGACCCAGCCATCACAGTACTGGGTATTTACCCTAAAGATACAAGTGTAGTGATCCAAAGGGGCGGGTGCACCCAAGTGTTTATAGCAGCAATGTCCACAATAGACGAACTATGGAAAGAACCTAGATGTCCATCAGCAGATGAATGGATAAAGAAGATGTGATCACATCTATCATACACACACACACACAATGGAATACACAGCCATCAAAACCACGAAATCTTGTCATTTGCAATGACGTGGATGGAACTAGAGGGTATTATGCTAAGCAAATAAATCAATCAGAGAAAGACAAGTATTATATTATCTCTCTGATATGAGGAATTTGAAGGAGGCAGGGGAGTTGTTGGGGGTAGAGAGGGAAAAAGTGAAACAAGATGGGAAAAGGAGGGAGACACACCATAAGAGACTCTTAATCTCAGGAAACAGAACTGCGAATTGCTGGGTGGGTGGGAAGGAATAGGGTGGCTGGGAGATGGACTTTGGGAGGGTATGTGCTATGGTACATGCTGTGAAATATGTAAGCCTGATGATTTACAGACCTGCACCCCTGGGGCAAATAATAACATTATACGTTAATAAAAAAATAGTATGAGTTATTGATTTCAAATTTAAAAGCTATGAACAAACACTTTCATATATTAAAGTTTTCCATTTTTTCCACAAATTTGGTTACACATTCAAGACTGATGAATCTGAAATAGTATGGTGTTCATATTACAGCTGATGCAGAATAGTACATTTTTTCCTTTGAAATATAACCTTAAAATATTTGTTCAGCCATCCTTAGCATAAAAATGCAGAAATATAATCTTAGACAATTTCCTAAAAATGTGAAGTTTTAAAAATGGAATACAAAAAGAGCAAGAAAAAAAGAAACTTTGATAGGCAGAAATACTCTCAGTTATTAATAAAGCATTAAAAATATTCCAGAAATATAAATGGTTACCACAGGCTGCCAGTGTCCAGAGACGATGTATTGCATTTCTTTTCCAGTAAAAATATAATAAAGGCCAATTTAGATTCCTGTTATGTTCCTTCTAAGCTTATAAGAACTAATCATATAACTGAAGCAGCATAACAATGTTATCAACATATTGCATTTATTTTTCTAAAGAATGCCACATTACTGATAGGACTATTTTATTATAAGTAATCAGCAATCATGTGCATCAGGGTAGGAAATAATACCTAGCCATTAAAAAATATTTTATAGAAAATTGCTTTCCAGTCTCTTCCAAAATTAAGTGACATATTTTCAGTTAAACTTTGCAATTCAAAAAGTTCACTTGTCTCTTTCTCACTTGGGAAAGTATATAAATTTAAAAAACAATATACGCTGTTTATATAACTTTCAGCAATGAAGGGGAAAAGTCTTAAATTATATATATATATAGGAAAAAAGGTAGTCACACAAAACTAGGATCAAAAGAGACATGACATTTTCAATAAAATTATAAATTATAGTAGAATTTAACAGACAAAACAGAACTTATAAATAAACCAAGAATATTTGTTTTCTCATTAAAGGTAGTAGTCATTTAAAAAATTTCCCCAGTGCTAAGATTCTAAAATCTTCCCGTTTTTGGCCTGTGGGAATCTTTTGTGTTGGCCTTTTGTCTTTTTGACAGGATCCCATACTATTTGATAAACTTCCTTGTTTTTTGGTATGACGATTTCCTGCGCTAGACCTGAACTTGGCCATTTCCCCCCCCTCAGTAGTCCTGGATCTTATTAATAGTGAATAGTTTAGGGATCATTAGGAACAATTTTGGGGGGGGGTAAATAGTTACTTAAACTTTCAAGAAAGGATTTCTTTGGTTCTTTAGAATTGGTACTAATTTGGTCTTGTTTCCTCATGTCCAGACTGGTTATTGACATTTTTAAAAATTCCAAATTCATAAGGAAAAATAAACTATTTGCATTTTTATGAACACTTACTTATTTATAACCAAGGTTGAATGTTCATTCTTTGGTATTTTGTTTTCATTCTTTGGTATTTTGAATTACCTGTTCGTGCTTTCAGTTTGCTGTATTTTTTTCTCCATATACCAAGAATAGAGCCCCTTGTCCCTCAAAATGTTTAGGAATGAATTCTTACATGTGGGATCAGCATTTTGTCCTTCTAACATTCGTGTTTGTACTAGAGATTGTTTATTCAACAGAAAAATTAAATAAATACTGATTGAATACCTATTCTTTGCCACACAATGCATATTTATTGAACATCTACTAGGTCCTGGTAATACAGAGGCAAATAAAATGAAAATAATTCCTGTTCCTCTTGGGATATAATTCTAATGGGAATATTAAAATCTTTATCATCTCAAAATTACTTGAATAAGAAGGCAATAGTAATGTCATTTTTAAAGTAATTATGAATAAATATCTTCACTTTGGTTATGTTTGCTTCTTATTTTTATTTCAAAAGAGGTTATACCTAAATCACAACATGAAATAATTCAAGATCTTTAATATTTTTATGGGCTTGCCACTAGTCCCTGAAATTCAAGTATTAGAATTTCATTCCTTGAGTGAAATATTACTTCCTGGTTTGAAAACACAAATTAAATAGGTTTAGCTATTATTAGACAACTATTATTACACAATTATTATGATAATGTAATAGTGAATATTTCATTACTATGCATTGCCATATACATACAGGTGCTATTCTATTTTATAATATATTGTGAATATTATTTTTAAATGTTAGGTTAGTTTTCACTAACTTTTCTTGTGACAAAAGATTTGTTTACCTAATCTAAAAATTGAAGAGACAAAAATTAGAAATGCATCTCTAGGTTTATATTAATCAAGCATACAGCTTTGATTTTCTTGGACAGTCACGAGTTTCACTATCCTATTCCATTGTTTCTAAAATTACATTCAGAATTGTTAAAAATCATATGTCCAATCCTTAATCATAAACTATTAACATTATTTGTACTTAGGAATCATTATGGGGCTAAACTACGAACAGCTTTATGGAAATAGATGCTTTCATTAAAAAATGAAGATTAACTGAATATACTTCAGGATAAATGGGTTAATAGTAGAAATGTATATCTTTAAAGAAAGCCATCAAATTTTTGTAAAGAAACCTGGACTTGAAAGGAGAATGCTAAGAAATTCTCCAAAAAATTATTTGTCTATCCCCACAACCACAAACTGACCACCGTGGTTACATTGACATGTGTGTTGCAGGGATGTTTTTACTTCCAAATGTGTTTTAAAGTGTATAAATTAGCAGCAAATTGCTATCTAGGTATGATAGAAGCTAGGTGCTCATTGAAACCATAGGCAATGATCTCCAGGATACGGGTGTTAGCAGATCACTTGCTATTTGATTCAATAATATGCAAGTTGGATTTATGCTTGAGCCAAAAACATCTTCAGATCCTCATAGAAATGATGGAAAACACTAAATATGACCCATTGTCATGTTAAAACACAATGCTATAAACTAAAATAGCAGGATGGGATTATCTGAAATATTGAGCTTTTGCTCCTTTCTGTGTAGTCATCAATTAAGGTCTCCTGTCATATGTGAGACGGCACAAATCCATTACTTATAGTAAAACATAAGTGATGCTTCCTCCTCCAAAACTTCAGCTAATGAAAAAATATGTTTTTAAAATGTTTTCTTACTGCTGGGTAACTGGTTCAGAAACTTGGCTGCCCTCATTACTCTTCTCTACTCCCAACCCGCCCCAAAGTGTGTCTTTGCCTTATTAAACACAAAAACGTCAAAATGTCACATTTTTTGAAATGTCTCTAAAGCCAGAAAGGCCAACACTATCTCTAATGCCTATAAGAGACAAAATAGTATCAGAGTGGTAGCAAATACAAAAAAAAAAAAAAAAAAAAAAAAAAAAAAAAAAAAAAAAAATTACCTATTACCTATTTTTATTATTATCAGCAGTGGTGGTATTAACCAAAAGTTCAGCAAGTGAAAACACTAATGGGCAGGGTTTGAATGATCACGAAACAGAGCTATGAAGAAAGCAATTGGAGATCTGGATTGAAAATTAGTAGAATGTTTCATAGTCGAAGCAAACTGATAGGAGCGGTGAAGCAGCAATTGTATTCTGAACAGAGAGAAGGGAACTTGTTAGCACAGGTCATGTAGACAGGAGTTGATATATCTTCTATCAGTGTGCTCATACTGGTTGGAAAAATGATGAAATCCTTCCATACCCTTTGGTAAATAGCTATGGGCCCAAGACCATGACAATATTCAGCCCATTCCCTAAAACCTCCAGATTTCCCTATGGACCAAAGACTGTAGTTTCAAGGAACTCTAGCAAAGAGCATCCTGAGTCCTGCTTTAGCACGAAAGCTAACATTCCTCTCATGCATTGATGCCTGTGTCACTCAGGTTGTTAAGTTTTTAATATCACATGTGTCTTTAAGAAAGAGATGTGGACTTCTTATCTACTTTTCCTGCTCAGCACCTGATCTGCACCTTCACTATGAGGACACATGTCTTTTTTCCAAGAAGACTCATAGCTGCTATCTCTTCAGTGACTTTTTGCCTCTTCATTTTTTCTGTCTTCTTTTTCTGCAACCTCTTTGTACTACCTTTGAACCTAAGAATCCATTCTATCTGTTTCTTTTAAGGGCTGTCCTATTTTTAATATACTGTCATTTCATATTATTTATGTAGCAATATTTAATGATAAGCACACAAAGAAAGTCATTTTTGAGTACTCTGTTATTTTCTTTTTTTTTTCCCCCTGGGGACAATGAATCTTCTGGTTGATTTCATTGACTGCTTCACTGACTGTGAGGCCTACTCAGGTGTTTTAAGCTGTTTATCAGAAAGTTTCCTTCCTGTTCTTATTCTTCTTTCCTTTTTTCTCCAACTATACAATGTTGAACAGTTTTGTAAAAACTTCTGCTTATCTTTCTAGAGCTCCCAATCTAGATTTGGTCATACATCAGGAGCTCAGAAATCTTGATAGAGTTATGATTTAGGACGTGGCAGGCACAGAGAGCCAGACAGTGTCTTGTCTTTATCCACTGGGATATGTCCACGACCTTCTTCCCCTAGTTTTCAGTTTTATAGAGGCAGCCAGAATTTGGGGTAAGCTTGAGAGGTTAGTTTTTTGTTTCCTTTAGTAGACAGAGAAGGGAGGCCAGGGGCAAAATTTTCATGTGGGGAGCCTGGGTCCAGTCTGTTCTACCTTATTCATATGAAGAACTTTTAACCTCCTTTATCCTGTAGGAATAGAGCTCTCTTCTTGCAACCTTGAGGTTCTATAGATTTGCTCTTTAGGCCAGATTTCTTTTTTGTGTCACTCTTTCATTATGGGGCCAAAGCAGTACTTATCTTCCCATTTGAATGCCATTTTTCACTTTACTTTTATCATTTTATACTTTATCATTTCTATGGGCTTAGTAGAGGGGAAGATGGTGCTTTTATCAGTCACGTTTCCAGCAGGAAACAGATGGCACACTCAAATTAGGATACTTCAAGGCAAGTTTTAAAAAGGGACCACTGAAAAAGATGTTGTCAGGGCGTAGGGAATTGAAATCGATACTGTCATATTCCAGAGCTAGTATGGAGTAGAAACTGAAGACATGAGGAAAGAGAATGGTTAGTGTATGGACAAAGGAAAAAAAAAAAAAACTAGCTATTTCTCCAGTCCTTCACACATGCACGCAAATTTATAAAACACTTATTTGGGGGTGATTTTTGCAGTTTGCATCTTACCTTGCCCATTAACACTGGCTTATAAATAGGTCACATGTATGGATCCTTTATGTAAGAAAACAGGACAGAGAAACTATAAGCCTATACAACCTTATGACCAAAGACTCAAAACAACCTGCAAGGGTTAAAACAGAAAGAATACATGATGCATTCAAGAGAATTCATAGAGACTTTTAGTCTGAGGATGCTATATATTTCTATATATTTGTGTTTTCTATATGGGGCTAGATAACTTCTGTCACTCCTAAGGCAGAGAGTAGGGGAAAGAAGTGTGAAGAAGGCTTTGTTTCATAAAAGTGTGTATGTGTGTACTTGTAGGAAACGAGAACAGTTGAGATTTGTGTGTGTGTGTGTGTGTGTGTGTGACAGCAGTATAATATCCACACCTGAATAGAGACACAATGGGTGTTGCTATTTACTCAAACTTTTATTTTTAAATGTCATCCTCCTTCCCGTCTTTCCCTGATTTCTATCATTTCCTGTTCGTTCCGTCACCCTCCCAAAAGTAGAGTCTTGACAAGGATTTCTTCAGCAATAGCAAATCCAGGACATCAGAGGCAAAGACAGAAAGACCTGTGGGCTTGTAGTGAAAAATTTGATGTTGGACTTCAGCTGTCTGATTTAAGGAATCAAGCTCTCTGAATATCAGGTTCTTCAGCTATGAGGAGAGGTGTTATTGTCCAACTTCCCTCAGAGGTTCCCAAGCCAAAGAGGATAACATAAAAATCTCATTAAAATGGTGGTTCTTAGAGAGGATTGGAGGAGAGGAACAGACCCTGGAGTCTGAGTGGTCCAGAAAAAGAAATTGAACAGAGTGCTTTCTGGCTGGGGAGCAGTATCCTTGAAGACATGTCTCCAGTAAAAATGTTTCCCTTACTTGACCCAACATGGCAGCCATGCCCCAACATTGGGTTCTTCTGTAGTGTGTGCTCCCTCTGCCTCAAGACTTAAGCACACTTCTATGGATATTTGCCCAATAAACTCTTTACCTCTTTCAAGTCTTTGCCCAAAAATCATCTTCATGAAAAAAAAAATCATCTTAGTGACACTTACACTGTTCACCCCTATTTGATATTACAGCCCAAACCCCCAGCACTCCTCATGTGCTTTGCCTGTTTCTAGTTCTTTCTATACCATGTATCACATTCTAATATACTCTATAATATTCCTGTTCATCAACCTATCATTTTTTTCTGTTGTTCGACAATACCTCGGGGTCCTTACAACACCTGCACTGGAATGCAAACTGGCAAAGCTGGCAGAGATTTCTGTCCATTTGTACATGGATGTATCCCAAGCGCATAGGTTAGTGCTTTGGACAGATAGAGCACTTCATAAATATTTTCCAAACAAAGAAATGCGTCACTCTAACATGCAAAGCAACCATACCCAGATTTCCCTGGGTACCACTTGAAGACTGCCACACACCATACTGGAAGTTTTGTTGGAACCTGGTCACAGGGACTGATCATAGGGTCTTTGGGAACTCTGGAGATTGGTCACCAGGTTAAAGCAATTCCCTGTGGTCCTCTAGTATACTTTTCTTCTTCTAACCCAACATCAAGGCCATTAGACCCATTTTCTAGGTGTATAGTGGAGAGGTTCTCACAAAGGGCTGCCATTCCAAGCAGTCAGATCATGTCCCCTGAGGAGGACAAACATATAATTTTAACATTCCACTAGACAATAATGGTTTGCTTATTGTTTCATCCTTTTTAGGGTGTGCATTCCTCCTATTATCTCTTTTCATCATTACTGTAGGGATTTCCATCGCTTTTTTTTTTTTTTTTTTTTTTTTACTGTAGCTTATCCTACTTTGGTGGATTCCATTTCTTTCTCTTTCTAGGTTTATTTTTTCATTTTTCTGAGCACATGCTCCAGTAGTACAAAAAGGGGCAAAAGGAAGTAAGATTTTTGATCCTTCGTGTGACTTAAAATATCTTCATTCAATCCCTGAGTCAATGTTTGGGTATATACAGAATTCAATGTTGAAAATAATTTTCCTAACTGGTCTTGAAGTTTTATTCCCCCTGATTTTCTAGGTCCTAGAATTGCTTTTGAGAACTGGAATGTATTTTCTAACTTTTGTGTCTGTTTTATCTGTTATTTTTCCCCAAGCTAGAAATAGGATCTCTATTTTAGGATGTCTACTTTTTCCATGATGTTATGAAAAATTTACATTGGTTTGTCTTGTGGTGAGTTTTCTCCATCCATTATATTGGCACTTAACATGCCCTTTAAATTTGGAGATGCATGTCTTTTAGTTAGGAAAGAAAATCTTACATAATTTCTTTAATATTTTTCTCCCACCTATTTCTCCATATTATTATTATTATTATTATTATTATATCCTGTGCAGTTCTGGGTTGAACTTGCTCGGTTGTTCCTTTAGCTAAAAAAATTTTTTTTCCGTATTTTTCCTTTCTGAATTTTGGGTTCCTTTTCCATGAGATTCCTTCAACTCCATTTTTCAACCACTCTGTGAATGATATTTGTTTGTGTTATCAAATCTTTAACACTTGAAGGCTGTATTTTTTATTCTCTGAAGGTCTCTCTCTTTTTTTAAATAGACTCTTATTCTTATTCTGTAATTTTGAGAGTAAGGTTTTTACATATTCATTTCTATTTCCTCCGAGTTCCTTTTAGGGGTTTTTGGCTATTAGCTTCCATTTTTGAACGTTGTCAAATGTCTCATGATATTTGGCTGCCTACAAATATTTACATCAATAAAGCGTAAAAAATGACAAAAGGCTGTTTATCAATAAAGCATAAGACGTGGATTGGAAGCCATGAGCCTATGGGGGGCACAAGAAGGTTGATGATGGGATCCATTATTAGATGATCAGGTAGACACGTGGCTCTTTTATCAGGCTATTCACAAATTCCTTGCTGTTTCCTCTCAAGCTGGCCAGTTTCCCTGGAGAGAAAAACATGATCCCCTTATTCTCAGGTTTTTCTAATTATCCCTGACTTGAACCACAGTACAAAATCATATTTTCCTAACTCCATTTACTTCCTCCACTAATAATACTACCTTCCTGGCTGGGAAGAGGGTAAAGTTCTGTCTGCTGATAGGAGTTGAGCAAGAAGGAGGAGGTGGAGCAGAGATGGCAAGTTTCGAGTATAAGGAGTTTCACTAAATCCATCTGTTTTCAGTATGGTGCCCCATTCCTGTTGTGGCTGGTCTTCAGTGCTTTATTCTTTAGCAAATGAATATGTACACTTTTGTATCTCGATAAAGCTGAAAAAAAAAGTTTTTGGATGTTTGAGAGGATGAGAGGGCTCTTAGAGACATGGGCAGTGCATGTTATCTTGTGCCCTTGGCAGAGAAAACAGAAGGCTTTGCATGTGGGTACAGCTCTTGTGTTCTGCGGTCTTCTAAAGTCTCAAAACTCCATTAAGCCGCCACAATTAGTCTATTTACTCCTGTTTATGAATGTTGAGTGAAACTTTGACCTTCTATGCTGGTAGAGCTTGTGCATTTCAGAAAGAGAAAAGACCTGTATTTCTATCTTCTAAGAACATTATCTGCTCATGGTGAACCCTGGAATCCTAGACCATTTTTAGTGACAAAGTAAGATAGGAAAAAATATCTTTCAATAATAAAGGAAACTTAGTTTATTTCTTTCCCCACAAAAACATGAGAATATAGAGTTATCTATGTTATCGTATGTTATTAGCTGAGGGGAAATAATGAGCTATAGGTAGAAGGAGTCCAAAGTAAAAATAATTCCACTGACCAAGTCACCTCAGCCAGCATCTTTGAGGTAGTCTTTACAGTTATTCTATTTTGAAGATATTGCTATAAATGAGCATTGCTCAAAAGCTAGGCATTCTATGAGTTTTTGTTGATTTTTTTTTTTTTTCTTTTTGGGCTGGTTTATACAGGCATCCTGCTGATACCCGCCTTAAAACTTCTAGACTACAAAATTTGCAACTATGATTAAAAAAAACTTGGACATCAGTTGTATATGTAAAATAATCAAATATGTTGACTTAACTAGATCTCTAGACTGAAATTTTTATACATGCAATATATAGTTATATTTTCTTTATCTAGCTAACTAACTCCACTAGCAAATTATAGAGAGCATGACTGTTATTACTCTAGGTATCTATTCAGGTTTATATTTTCTGTGCATGTGGGATCTGTGTAGAATCTACAGGAAATCAACCACAGGAAGGTAAACAAGAGATTTTGGAAAGTTGAACTGAATTTGAAAGAAATGGCTAGGAAGTTAGAAGCTGGGTCAGGTGCCCTTGGCATTATCTTGATGATTTGCTAGAAGGACTCATAAAACTCTAAATAGAGTTGTACTTATGACTGAGATCTATTAAATGAAAGCAAAATTGTCAAAGGGAAAATGTACATGGGAATGAAATTGGGAGGAAACCAGGTCCGCTCTTCTGAGAATCCTCTCCCTGCGGAGTCTCTTGTTCCTTGATTCTTCCAGCATTAAATTGTGACATGCAGTCTATCAGGGAAGCTCCTTAGACATTCAGAGCCCAAGGTTTTTACTGGGGGTTGTTCAGATCAGCATCCTCTGCCAGATGTGCATAAAAATTTGAGATTTCCGGGGGGGGGGAGGGTTTTGTTCAGCATAAACCATAAAGTTTGTACATTTTTGGCACAATGAGTCAATATTATCGATTAGAGAATGGTAGGTACCCTCATAAAATCCAAATTCCTAGATGCCAGTCAAGGGCCAACCTGGCAAGTGGGCATTTCTTAGGATAGCAATCTCAGTCTTGCTCTGTTAACTCTTTTCTGGGGGGAATAAAGGAACTACATATAATCCAATGTCTCTGTGTTATAATCTTTTTTTTTTTTTAATTTATTTGACAGACAGAGATCACAAGTAGGCAGAGAGGCAGGCAGAGAGGGGAGGAAGCAGGCTCCCCGCTGAGCAGAGAGCCCAATGCGGGGCTCGATCCCAGGACCCTGGGATCATGACCTGAGCCGAAGGCAGAAGCTTTAACCCACTGAGCCACCCAGGCGCCCCTCTGTGTTATAATCTTTGATAGATATTTTTATAGCCCATTTAACTTTCATGAAATGTCTGTGAAGTCCAGTGGCAGGACCAGGGATGAGGGGTGAGGAGCTGGAATAGCAAGGTTCATTTGTCTCAGTCCCTGATTGCCTTCAGACTCTGTTTTGTATGTCATGGTAATTATCAAAGTCTAGAATCACCGCTCATTCACACATAGTGGGTTTCAGGACTCACGTCTGATTTGGGAATTCATTTTCTCCTATGGACTACACTGGCTCACATGCATTTCTCCTTGAAAAGTTCAAGTTGGTTTCTCTATTGTCAGCATCCAGAACACAGGGCACCCATACCTGGGTGAGGTCTCAGCTTTCTGTCTTCTTCCTTTGTGTTAGCACTCACCACAGGGGATGAAAGCACACAGAGGTAGTTTTATATTTCTCCACAGAATGGGTATATTTGGAAAGAGATAGAGAAATCAAAACACATATGAATGTGTTTAATTGGATAATGAATTTTTTAAAATTTATTTTTTATTTAATTTCGGCATAACAGTATTCATTATTTTTGCACCACACCCAGTGCTCCATGCAATCCGTGCCCTCTATAATACCCACCACCTGGTACCCCGACCTCCCCCCCCCCCCGCCAATTCAAACCCCTCAGATTGTTTTTCAGAGTCCATAGTCTCTCATGGTTCACCTCCCCTTCCAATTTCCCCCAACTCCCTTCTTCTCTCTAACTCCCCACGTCCTCCATGCTATTTGTTATGCTCCACAAATAAGTGAAACCATATGATAATTGACTCTCTCTGCTTGACTTATTTCACTCAGCATAATCTCTTCCAGTCCCGTCCATGTTGCTACAAAAGTTGGGTATTCGTCCTTTCTGATGGAGGCAATAATACTCCATAGTGAATTTTTCCCTAACAGCCACCGTCTGTCCATAGCACAGGGAGATGGAGCAGGGATCCATACTTTTTGTCATCTGCACTTCCTTAGCTAGCTTGCTTTCTTTTCTTTCTTTCTTGCCCGTCTTCCTTCCTTCCTTCCTTCCTTCCTTCCTTCCTTCCTTCCTTCCTTCCTCTCTTTCTTTCTTTCTTCCCGGTTAATATCCACACACACTCATCACCATTCTTCTCCAACCAGCTCCTACAGGGGGAACTTTTTCTCTTTCTCTTTTACATGTGGTTCCAGAGGGTCTGACAGTTATATCACCTTCATAGAGTTAAGCCTACATTCCAGCTAAGCCAGTCGGAATCCAGTTCTGTCCACCCCTCCTGCCCCTCCATTTGTTGACAGTGAAGTAGGTAGGAGGGGCTATTTCCTCTCTGGAGGATTTGCTGGAATGATGTGACCTTAGAAGCTGATGGAGACAAGAAGGGAAGAGGAAGAAAAGCAGGGGCAAGGCATAGGCTGTTGCTCCTGGTCTCAGCTCTGCCTCTCTCTCCCACTTTCAAGAGCCTTTTTTGTTGACCTCATTCAAATTGCACTTCTGTTTTTGTGCCAGTACCATGCTGTCTTGATGATGACAGCTTTGTAATAGAGCTTGAAGTCCGGAATTGTGATGCCACCAACGTTGGCTTTCTTTTTCAATATCCCTTTGGCTATTCAAGGTCTTTTCTGGTTCCATATAAATTTTAGCATTATTTGTTCCATTTCTTTGAAAAAGATGGATGGTACTTTGATATGAATTGCATTAAATGTGTAGATTGCTTTAGGTAGCATAGACATTTTCACAATATTTATTCTTCCAATCCAGGAGCATGGAACAGACATTTCTGCAAAGAAGACATCCAGATGGCCAACAGACACATGAAAAAGTGCTCCATATCACTTGGCATCAGGGAAATACAAATCAAAACCACAATGCGATATCACCTCACACCAGTCAGAATGGCTAAAATCAACAAGTCAGGAAATGACAGATGCTGGCGAGGATGCGGAGAAAGGGGAACCCTCCTCCACTGTTGGTGGGAATGCAAGCTGGTGCAGCCACTCTGGAAAACAGCATGGAGGTTCCTCAAAATGTTGAAAATAGAACTGCCCTATGACCCAGCAATTGCACTATTGGGTATTTACCCTAAAGATACAAATGTAGTGATCCAAAGGGACACATGCACCCGAATGTTTATAGCAGCAATGTCCACAATAGCCAAACTATGGAAAGAACCTAGATGTCCATCAACAGATGAGTGGATAAAGAAGATGTGGTATATATACACAATGGAATACTATGCAGCCATCAAAAGAAATGAAATCTTGCCATTTGCGACAACATGGATGGAACTAGAGCGTATCATGCTTAGCGAAATAAGTCAAGCAGAGAAAGACAACTATCATATGATCTCCCTGATATGAGGAAGTGGTGATGCAACATGGGGGCTTAAGTGGATAGGAGAAGAATCAATGAAACAAGATGGGATTGGGAGGGAGACAAACCATAAGTGACTCTTAATCTCACAAAACAAACTGAGGGTTGCTGGGGGGAGGGGGTTTGGGAGAATGGGGTGGGATTATGGACATTGGGGAGGGTATGTGCTTTGGTGAGTGCTGTGAAGTGTGTAAACCTGGTAATTCACAGACCTGTACCCCTGGGGATAAAAATATATGTTTATAAAAAATAAAAAATTAAAAAAAAATTGCACTTCTGCTTCTATGAACCACAATGACCCTGACCACTAGAAGGGTCTATGATACCTAAAAAAGCATTCTTAGAGAGAAGAAAACTAAACTTGGGGTTCAGGCTCTTTCTCAGTGAAGTGACAGGAAAGGGTTATTCCAGGAATATATATTCATATAAAGCCAAATGTTGCTTAATATTGAAAGAATGAATAATAGCACTTCTTTTCTAAATGTAAGGCCTGAATTATTTGATATGGAGAGAATAGAGATGAATCAAGACCACGGGATTAGGCCTACTTTATCTAACCTGTTTCAGGACAAATTTTTCCTTATTGGGAAGCCTAGATCAGGAACTTCAGAACAGGTCTGGTGTTGAGATGGGGGTTCAAGTTCAGAATAGCTCTCACCTGGATAGGGGTATGAGGCCCAGGCTTTCCCGTGAGAACACTGCATACTTGGTAAGAGCTTCAGAGCATGCACCTTGAAAATCTTGACAGTACTTCTCAAACAAGATGACTATCTTAGCATACTTTTACGCTGCTAATGCTGTGACTTTTTAGCATATATTTCTATAATAAATCTAGAATTTGTTTTGTTGTTTTGTAGAGGAATCTAACTACTAAGAAGTAAGTGATGTGGGCATAAATATGTAGAAAAGAAAGTATTCTGAATATCTGCCTTTAGAAGTATTTAAAAATATGATTTCATACATTTTCTCCAGATGATCCAAGAGAGTACTTTGTGTAACTCTTTTTTCTAAGTAATAGGAAGAAATTACCCTACTTTGTTTTCATGTCTATATATTTAGAATATATCACACAGCAGCATGGGTCTACCTCTTGGGAATATATTGAGGATGATTATTTCCAAATAATACTCATTTGTGCTGAAGTGAGTAGATTTTTGTGCTATGTCTTTTTACAAAAAGAGCTGGGAGATGCAAACTCTGTTTAAGTAGACATCAATATTTTACCAGGATAAGTGCTGGAAGATTTAATTTCTCTTGGAAAATGGCAACCATATGACATTTCAAACTGATTAAATAGAAATTTGATTATTGGAAGTAATAGTGAAAATCCATCTTTAATTTCATGCATTTTGGTGAGAGTCCTACAGTTTCCATGCCAGTGTAATGGGAGCTGTCTTATCTGAATGACAAGTCTGCAACAGCCACTCAGAGCATAATCAGAATAGTCCAGATAGCTCTCCATTCACAAACTCAGATATTTTGGTGGTTGAGTTGAACTCTAAAACTGTTTTCAGCAATTAAGTTAATTTTGCTTTTGCTTTTTTTTGTTATGTGTCAGTTTGCTTTCACTCCAATTCCTAACCCAATCTACCCTCCTTACTATCAGTTTCTTTGGCCAACCCGTGAATGATTTATAAATAATTACATTTTCACAGATACATGGGTCTCAAACCACCGAATAATGCAATGAGATCATGTGCGATAAGAATTTAGTTTCAAACTCCTTTGACCTTTATCTTGGATGCCACTCTGTGGTTGTACCTTTTCCTAAGTAACTTGGAGAACTGCCCTCTTTCTCACTGACGTTCAGGAAAACAATTTCCCCTCTAACACGCTCCCAAAGTCGCTGGAGCTCGTGGCTGTGTGATGTTTGTGTGTGTGCCTGGTGCTCATTTTTCCCCTGACGACTGCTGTCATATTGATTCACTTTGATAGTCAAAATAAGTCTTTTAAAATGTTTCTCTGTATACTCCAGACTAATCCAAACCTAAAACAATCAGGCTAACTTTGTTTGCTTTTTTTCAGCACCAGCAACATTCAGCTAGCAGACAACACTTCCAGCTTCAAGAATGATTATCATTGCTGAAGACGTGAGAGCCCGAGAGAAGGAAGCTTAGCTTTCATAAAAGACACTGTCTCTGGAGGGCTTGGAGTGGCTCAGAAAGGGCTTGCCTGGGGAGTCAGGCAGACACTATCAATGGCACAGATTCGAGGTGCCATTTCACAAAGAGCTGCTTTTTCTCTTTCTTTCTCTCTCTCCACCCCCACCGATGTTGGCAGAAATTCTTGCAAAGTTATAGAATGAAGGTGAACAGGACAAAATTAGCAGATTCCTGTGAGTCATGACAGTTTCAACACAACCTCTAGCTGTTCATGTTAAATTATAGTGTGGGGTATTTTAGCATGTATCAGGATGATTAACCACAGGGCAGGCTCACCTCCCAAGGTGGTACTTTCTGTCATTGTGCAACATAAATTGAGAGAGAAATAGAGATGGGGTAGGGGGCCAAATGATCTGAATTTATACCATTTTCCTCTCATTATCTTAATGTATGGTACAGGCAGCAGACTTCCTAACTTCAACGCTTCCTATGAACAAAAGAGATCCATCACGAGACCTGAGCTTCAAAATGCCACTGCTCAAAGGGCCCAAGAAACCTTCCTTTCAGACCAGACATTAACCATGGGGGTCCCAAGATGCATTTAAAACAAACCAACATAGGGCGCCTGGGTGGCTCAGTGGGTTAAGCCGCTGCCTTCGGCTCAGGTCATGATCTCAGGGTCCTGGGATCGAGTCCCGCATCGGGCTCTCTGCTCAGCAGGGAGCCTGTTTCCTCCTCCTCTCTCTCTCTCTGCCTGCCTCTCTACCTACTTGTGATCTCTCTCCGTCAAATAAATAAATAAAATCTTTAAAAAAAAAAAAAAATAAATAAATAAAACAAACCAACATAAAGAAGACATATCGTTCTGGAATGAAGCATCACAGTGATCTCTTATAATCACTGATGTTTAAGGAGGAAGGAGAAAACGAACCTCACACTAACTTCATGCCTTAAAAGAAAGCTAGCTGCATTCAGGCGGGAAGACTGTATCTTGGTTGTCCTCGAGCAGAGTGAGATGACTCTGCAACAGCTGCAGCTAACAATTGTGGACCTCTTCCTACATGCCTGGTGCTGTCCCATTGTTTGGCACTAATGCACAGTAAACTCCCAACCACACTTTGAATTAAGCATATACTTACTATGTCTACTTTATACATGGGGGCACTGAGGCTCAGAGAAATGCATTCTCTACCTATGGCTGCATTGCCAGTCAGTGGTAAGACTTTGTAGGATTTCTGTCCTCTCTTCCAGGGGCACGAGGGCCCAGGAGGGCAAAAAAGCGAGAGACGTCCTGACCTTGGAAAAGTGAAATCGCTGATAGAACTAGGAAGCAGAACTCCGCGCTTCATCCTGCTGCATTTACTGTCCTCACTAACACAGGGCCCTAGTTTTCTGAGGCAAGCTCAGCCAGTATCAAACACCATTTTTGTTTGGCTGCAGATGAGAAATATGAATGCATTTGTTTCTGTTTGCACCCTTTTCCAGCTGAAAACCTTTCTTGTTAGCTGTCAACAATGTCACTTCCACATTTTCATGTGATGGGTTTCTACTGCTGCTTATTTTGAAACAGAGGTGATAATTAATCTTCCCACATTCAAGCACTGCAAACATATTTCAATTTCAAATGAGATAAGACCCAAGCTGAAACACCCACACTTGTATTTTAGATAGCTTTGTACCATGCATTGTAACTGGCCTGAATTTTCTCTGCGGCAGTCACATTATTGATGGTGAGTGTGGACGTATTATTTCTAAGGGACATGCTCAGCAGAATAGGGAACTGACACATTAGCAAAAGTTGGAAGGAAGAAAGGAAATGAAAATCAGGTTAATGTTAGTCTTTTTGCTGACCCCATATGCTTGCCAAGCTTAATCCCCTTGTCTTTAAATAGCAGTATAATTTTGAAACTTATCCGTAGCACCAGGTAAATACATCTCTTCCTGTATTCACTGTCACTGATTTCGAGGGTCACCGGATATTAGAATCAGAACTGTAAGAGACCTGTAAGTCATATAGTTTATATAGACATGTATGTGTTTGGATACTGGTCTCTAGACTAGAGTTTTAGTAAACATTACTTACAGATGACTTGGTATCACGAGTTGGGATGGTTTTATCCAAAGCCATAAGAGCAGACAATAAGAAAATTTGGGGGCGTTATATTCTAATATGTGCTATCCATGCACGTTATACATGGCTCGTTTCCTGTCCCCCCATCCCGGGGGCTCTTTTGAAGAAATCATAAATCCCATTTGGAACCCTAAATAATGTTAATGTTATAGGTGTTCTTAAAGAGGCTCTCTACCCCAGGGTTCTCACAGCATAGAACTGTGGGTCTATGTATGTCACAGGGCAAACGTGCAAAGCCTAGCCCTCTTTTCCCCACTTCTTTTTGTTTTCTCTGATCTCTTCTGTGCTCTCTGGCTGGGAGTGGCTTCCAGGATATCTGTACCTAATCCCTAGAGATGCAGCTGCTTGGTGAGGGTCAGGGGGCTGGCAACTTCATAGCCCCCGTACCAGGAAGTCTACCATTGACTCACTCTGAATACTGTGATTACTAGAAAGTCTTGAGATTTTCTGGTAAATAAAATTTCCTTCATTTTATAGATACACACACACACACACACACACACACATATATATATATATAGATTTATGAATATTTATTTACAAAAACAAAGCTGTTCATTTACTTTAGCAACCATAGCTGAGTGAAACAAAACATATTTAAAGCAAAGGAAAAGCGGGAAAATGGGAACATAAGAGTCATGTAATTGCCTTTCCTCACTTGTCCTATGACCCCATCTTTCAGCTGTCATGTCCCACTTCTAGACTGAGCTGTAAGATGTTCGTTTTAATATAAAACATATTGTTGGGGTCCGTTATCAAAGGAATGAGACTGAAACAAAGTGAGAGTTATGCAAAGCTTTATTCTACGCCAAGCATTAGAAATCAGACTGACCGGCCAGGGCTGCCTCCGAAGAGAGCGACCCCTGCCAATCTTACAGGCTCAAGAATCAACTGACCGGTCAGGGCCGCCTCTAAAGAAAGCAACCCCTCCTTATCTTACAGGCTACCTTTTACTGGGTAAAACTGCAATTCATATTTTGTTATCTCAACCCACCGGGTTCGTGTGTCTCTTGCTGATTGGCTAGTTCCATCTGGTCTGGTGATTTGTTATTCAAGATTACTTCATACCAGGAACTGTTACAAACAGTACTTTTTGGGAAGGCTAAGTTATGTTAGGCCACACGCAGATGGCTAATTGAATTACAATTTACCCTATAGTAGCTGTTTGAACTAGCCTATCACTCTGGTCAGAATTGGTGCCCAAGTTTGGCAGCCAAAACGTGGGGTTTACATTCCTTGGTGACTAGGGAGATAATATGTGTGCTTTATACTGATTGGATGTCTCCACCTGGCCTGACTCGTCCTTGTATTCTGGGCTCTGTTATCAGGAACTGGCCGACCATATTTTACTGGCCCTCTGGGGGGGCAGGGTCAATTTAAGTTTTACTGCACAAGCAACAAAATGGCTGTTTAACTGAGATGGAGTCGCTCTGGCTAAGTAGGCCCTTACACATATTAATAACGATGTACTTAGGTGTTAGTCTTTTAAGTCTTTTAAAGAGGAAATGAGGCAGTTCTGAAGAAAAAATTTCCCATTTGGGAGAGTTTTTCTTGGCACATGCTGACTTAGACTATTTTTTCCCTACACCTAGAGAATTGTAGAGGAAAAAGGGATGATAGTTTGGGACATGGTAATTTGGGGTACTAGGCTTTGATCTAGAAAAACCTTCTCAACATAAATTTGGAAGTCTGAAGGTAAATCTCAGAAGAGCATTGAGAACTTGAGATGTTAATTTAAAAACCTGTGATCCACCAGAGGTGACATTTAAGGACTAAGACTAACAGCGAACACACATCGAGCCTGTCTTATACACCAGGGATTGTTCCAAATTCATTTAATCCACACAACAACCTTAGAAGGTAGGTATTATTATTGTTCCCCAAAGGGCAAGTAAATTCCTCGAAATCATTCAGTACGAAGGGTCAGACTGAGAGTTTCAAAACCAGGCACTCCATTCACAAAACCCAAGTTTCAGCTGATACAGGGTGTGGCCAGGAAAGAAGACATGAGCTAATTCATATGGAGCCAAATGAACACAGGGAATTTATGGAGAAGAGAGCAAAAAGGGAGGGAGCCTGGGTGGCTCAGTCAATTAAGTGTTTGCCTTCACCTCAGGTCATGATTCCAGGGTTCTACGATGGAGCCCCACATTGGGCTCCCTGCTCAGCAGAGAGCCAGCTTCTCCTTCTGCTGATCTCCCTCTTCATGCATCTGCTCTCTCCTCTTCCTGTCAAAGAAAGAAAGGAAGAGGGGCACCTGGGTGGCTCAGTGGGTTAAAGCCTCTGCCTTCAACTCAGGTCATGATCTCAGAGTCCTGGGATTGAGCCCTGCATCAGGCTCTCTGCTCAGCAAGGAGCCTGCTTCCTTTCTGCCTACTTGTGATCTCTGTCTGTCAAATAAATAAATAAAATCTTGAAAGAACAAAAGAAAGAAAGAAAGAATCTTAAGGAAAAAGAGAAAGCAAATGAGAGATGGCTTGGAGACCTATTAGCAATATCTGAATTGTGTAATTTCTCAATATCCAACAAAGAAAAGCATTTCATGAAAGTGAGATCATCAGTGATGGGGAGATAAGGGAAACAGTGACCTAGAAAGGACCACTAGCTCAGGTGGTTAGGAAGTATGGCTTCTAAAGAAGACCTACTTCTGGAGCATCTTGGATTGAAGAAAGGTGACCTTTTCAATGGCCACTGTCAATGATACTGACTTAGTTTCACGGAAGTAAATATTCTAATTGTAAGTAATCCAAAAGGCCTGGTTTGGTAGGAAAGTACTAAACAGGAGTGAGGACATAAGTATGTGGCCCACTTCTTCACTTCTAATTTTTGTTGTTGCTTTGAAGTAGGCTTTATAACCAGCATAGAGCTCAACAGGGATCTTAAAACTCAGAACCCTAAGATCAAGACCTGAGCTGAGATCAAGTGTTGCATATTTAACTGACTGAGCATCCAGATGACTTCATTTTCAATTTTTTACTTAAATGTTAGTGAGGCTTTCCCTAAAAACACTACATAAAATAGCCTCCCTCCTTATCTCCCTATTCCTGATCCTCCACTTTATTTTCCCTTGTTGCATGAATCTTTCTCTTATATACTATATATTTGTATATTCCTTTGTCTCTTCCCCTCACTCAAAACCCAGCCCAGCTGGGATTAGATTATTTTGTTGACTACTTTTAATTCTAGGACCTCAATAAGTATTAGTCCAATAAAAGAATCAGATTCTAATTATGCTCTGACTTAACGGTGTGACACAGCTCACACTGCTCATTGATTCAGGGGTCTATTTTTCATTATCTATAAGATAAGGTAGATATTTGAGATTATTTTTAAGCTTCTCTACTCAACATGCTGATGATTCTAAAATTTTTCACCCTCTTCTTCCCATCCCATTTTATTTCAGAAATGAGAAGCAGTATCTTATTTCAGTAAAACTCAAGAGTCTCAAAGCTAAATTTGAATTTCCTCAAGATATCAGCTGCCTGGATGTGATCTTAGGGACCTCTGGTTTGTCCTGAATCCAGTAGTCATCATCCTAACATCAGGAAGAGTGCTGCCCTGCCACACTTGCTCTGTTGCTTGCTTCCAGAATGGTTTAATCAAGCTCAATGATTTGGAGCTAGATGTGTGGTTCCTCTTCAGAAACTACTCATCATTTGCTGATAGTCATATTTCTAGAGTATAATTTTATTTCTGAAGCAAGACTTTCTCATTATCATGTGACAAAGCACCTGGATGCTTCTAAGTTCCAAAGTTCCATGACCTGAGTTGGTAAATTTCATGATGTACACAAGATCAAGGTGCTTTGTTTGCAGGGGCACATGCAATGGACACCAAAGAAGCTACTATTTGGTCTTAAGGTCTTATAGGGAATTTTATAGTATGAATGGTTTCTAGGCTTTCTTAAACAAATATATCCTGAAGTAACCAAGTTTTAATTTCCAGGGCTATCTGGATACTTTCTTGAAATTTTTTCCCTCATTCTGCTGATGTGATTAAACTTCAGAGAGGTAAGCTTGCTTTTCAGAGAAGGAGCTGAAAAGAGAAGAGGGTAACAAGGGAACTGTGCTTTGGGAAACACATATAATGTGTCTATGGTTATTTTCTGCCTGTAAGAGGTGAAGAAGGATGGCGTCCATGATGTCGCCAGGTGCTTTTCTGCTCCTTGTGAAGAACATTGGAAAGTGAGTGATGATATGGATCTTCTGGGTCTAGAGAATTATGCATCATCCTTGGTCCACTGGCAGGATGTGCTGCTTTGACTTCTGCAGTGTATTTTTAAAACATTTGATTGGCTATTTAAGGACAAAGTGGAAAGGTGTGGACTGGGAAGCAAGTCAATTAGAAGGCTATGGTGCAAAGTTAAAAATCATCTGAAGAATGCTTTTGAAAACATTAGGAGGAGTCAAAATGGCAGAGGAGTAACAGGCTAGGTGACATCAGGTCGCAGGAGTTCAGTTAGATAGTTATCAAAATATTCTGAACACCTACAAATCCAACAGGAGATTGAAGAGAAGAGGACCAGCAATTCTAGAGCAGCATATCTAGAAACAGAAAATTGACCACTTTCTGAAAGGTAGGATGTGTGGAGAAGTGAATCTGAAGCGACGGGAGATAGACTGTGGGGGGAGGGGCTGGCTCCCGGCAAGCTGTGGAGCAACAGAGCACAAAATCAGAATCTTTAAACGTCTGCTCCACTAAGGGATGTCACTCCAGAGGCTAAGCGGGGGTGGAGCCCACATGGGGCCAGCATGGTCTCAGGTCCCGTGGGGTCACAAAAGGATTGGGGGTGTCTGAGTGTCACAGAGCTCACAGGTATTAAAGCAGGGAAGCAAGCTACAGAGACAGAGCTGAGGAGTGAGTTCTCAGCTCAGGATTATCTTAAACTGTGATCCATGGCATAATCAGACCACTGCTCTTTGAGCAGGGACCCCACAAGGGGCAGATCTGGGGACACCCACCTTCCTTCTCTGGAGGCAGGAATCTGCTGGGTTTGGAGACTCCAAACGTGGCTGTGTGCCAGAGACAGAAATGCTTCAACACAGGCTGGGTGAGCTCAGAGCATGACCAGAGACCAGGGAGACTGGGAGTGATTGAGTGTTTTTCTCCGAGGGCGCACTGAAGAGTGGGGCCCTGAGCTTTTGGCTCCTCTGGGCTGGAGATTTGGAGGCTGCCATTTTCATTCCCATCCTCCAGAGCTCTGAGGAAAGCATTCAGGGAACAAAAGCTCCTGAAAGCAAACCCGAGCAGATTACTTAGCCCAGCCCCTGGCAAGGGTGGAGCAATTTTCACGTTGGGCAAAGACACTTGAGAATCGCTGCAACAGGCCCCTCCCCCAGAAGATCAGCAAAAACATCCAGCCAAGACCAAGCTCACTCACTGATCAAGAAGAACAGTGGAATTCCAGAGGAGGAGAAAGTAAAGCATGGAATTTATAGCTTTCTCCTCATGATTCTTTACTCTTACAAAGTTAATCAATTTTTTTTAATTTTAATTTTTTCTTATTCTAATTTTTTTTTAACTTTTACTCTTTCCACTTCTAATGTTTTTAAACTAGTTTATCATTTTGTTTTTTTTTAAAGATTTCGTTTATTTATTTAAGAGAGAGAGAGAATGCGAGACAGCATGAGAGAGGAGAAGGTCAAAGGGAGAAGCAGACTCCCCGTGGAGCCAGGAGCCCAATGCGGGACTCAATGCCAGGACCCCAGGATCATGACCTGAGCCGAAGGCAGCCACCCAACCAACTGAGCCACTCAGGCGTCCCTTAACTAGTTTATCTTAACAATACTTTTCTTCTAAAAAAACCCTTTTTGAACCTTCATTATTATAGTCATATTTTATCCTTCATTGTATCTAACTTTATTTTTTGTACACATACAGGGTTTTTTCTTCTAAAAATTTTGGGATACAACTTCTTCTAATAGATCAAAATGTACCCAAAATCTAGCACAGGGCTTTGTTCTAGTCTCCAGCCTGAGCGAATTCTCTCCATTTTCTTTTTCTTTCTTTTCCCAACCTACTTATCTGATCAACTCCTTATTTAGGATATTTTTTAAAATTTTTATCTTTACAGTCATATTCTATCCCTTCATTGTGTTTACCCTTATTTTTGTGTATATAAATTTTATATATATATATATATATATATATATATATATATATATACATATATGTTTTCTTTATTTAAAAATTTGGGAGGTAGTTTCTTCTAAGAGACCAAAATACACCCAGAATCAAGTGGGTGGTTCTGTTCTATTCACCAGTCTAATTTATATATATATATATTTTAAATTTTTTAAATTAATTAAAAAATTTTTTTAACTTCTTTTTATCCCCTTTCGTCTCCCCATGATTTGGAGTCTCTTCTGATTTGGTTAATGCACATTTTTCTGGGGTCTTTGCCACCCTTTTAGTATTTTATTCTCTCATTCATATATTCTTATCTGGATAAAGTGACAAGGTGGAAAAACTTACCAAACAAACAAACAAATGAACAAAACAAAACAGAAAACCAAGAGGCAGTACTGATGACTAGGGACCTAATCAATACGGACATTGGTAATATATCAGAACCAGAGTTCAGAATGACAATTCTCAAGGAGCTAGCTGGGCTCAAAAAAGGCATGGAAGATATTAGAGAAACCCTTTCTGGAGAAATAAAATAACTAAAATCTAATCAAGTTGAAATAAAAAAAAAAGCTATTAATGAGGTGCAATAAAAAATGGAGGCTCTTCCTGCTAGGATAAATGAGGTAGACAAAAGAATTAGTGAAATAGAAGACCAAATGATGAAGAATAAAGAAGCTGAGCAAAAGACAGACAAACAACTACTGGACCATGAGTGGAGAATTTGAGAGATAAGCGATACCTTAAGATGAAACAATACTAGAATAACTGGAATTACAGAAGACAAAGAAAGAGAGAGGGGGGCAGAAGGTATATTGGAGTGAATTATAGTAGAGAATTTCCCTACTATGGCAAAGGGAACAAGCATCAAAATTCAGGAGGTGCAGAGAACCCCCCCAAAATCAATAAGAATAGGTGCACACCCTATCATCTAATACTAAAACTTACAAGTCTTAACAAAGAGGAAAACTTGAAAGCAGCTAGGGATAAGAGGTCTCAACATCATTGTAACATACAATGGTAGAAATATTAGATTGACAGGAGACCTATCCACAGAGACCTGGCAGGCCAGAAAGGACTGGCATGATATATTCAAGCACTAAATGAGAAGAATATGCAGCCCAGAATACTATATCCAGCTAGGCTATCATTGAAAATAGAGGGAGAGATAAAAAGCTTCCAGGACAAAAAAAATTTAAAAGAATTTGCAAACACCAAACTAGACTTATAGAAAATATTGAAAGGGGTCCTCTAAGCAAAGAGAGAGCCTAAAAGCAGTAGACCAGAAAGGAACAGAAACAATATCCAATAACAGCCACCATACATGCAATACAGTGGCACTAAATTCATATCTTTCAATAGTTACCTTGAATGTAAATGGACTAAATGCCCCAATCAAAAGACAAAGGGCATTAGAATGCATAAAAAAACAAGAACCATTAATATGCTATCTACAAGAAACATTTTAGACCCAAAGACACCTCCAGATTTAAATGGCAGGGTGTGTGTGTGTGGAAAACAATTTAACATGCTAATGGGCATCAAAAGAAAGCTGAGGTAGCAATCCTTACATCAGATAAATTAGACTTCAAGCCAAATACTATAATAAGAGATGAGAAGGACACTCTATCTTACTCAAAAGATATGTCCAACAAGAAAATCTAACAATTTTAAATATCTATGCCCCTAACATGGGAGAAGCCAACTATATAAACTAATTAATAACAAAATCAAAGAAATACATTGACAAGAATACAATAATAGTAGGGACTTTAACACTCCCCTCCCCTCACTGAAATGGACAGATCATCCAAGCAAAAGATCAACAAGGAAATAAAAGTCTTAAATGACATTCTGGACTAGATATATTCAGAACATTCCATCCCCAAACAACAGAATACACATTCTTCTCTAGTGCACATGGGACATTCTCCAGAAGAGATCACATCCTGGTTCACAAATTAGGTTTCAACTGGTACCAAAAGGGTGGGATCATTCCCTGCATATTTTCAGGCCACCATGCTTTTAAACTAGAACTCAATCACAAGAGTAAAGTTGGAAAGAACTCAAATACCTGGAGGCTGAAGAGCATCCTACTAAGAATGAATGGGTCAATGAGAAAATTAAAGAAGAATTGAAAAAATTTACAGAAACAAATGAAAATGAAAGCACAACTGTTCAAAAACTGTGGGACACAGCAAAGGCAGTCCTGAGAGGAAAGTATATAGCCATACAAGCCTTTCTCAAGAAATAAGTACACACCCTAGCAAGAGAGCATTCCTAGCACAGAGCCAGCTGTAAATCGCCCATCAATGCCAGCCAATTCTCACGAACTTTCTGCCCAAATTGACGATACTTTCAAAAGATGCTGAAAAAACATTTGACAAAGTACAGCATCCCTTCTTGATCAAAACTCTTCAAAGTGTAGGCATAGAGGGTACATACCTCAATATCCTCAAAGCCATCTATGAAAAACCCACAATGAATATCATTCTTAGTGGGAGAAAACTGAGAGCTCTTCCCCTAAGGTCAGGAACACAGCAGGGATGTCCACTATTACCACTGCTATTCAACATAGTACTGGAAGTCCTAGCCTCAGCAGACAACAAAAAGAAATTAAAGGCATCTGAATTGGCAAAGAAGTCAAACTCTCGCTCTTTGCAGATGATATGATACTTTATGTAGAAAACCCAAAAAGACTCCACTCCAAAACTGACAGAACTGTTACGGGAATTCAGGAAAGTGGCAGGATATAAAATCAATGCATGAAATCAGTTGCATTTCTATACACCAACAGCAAGACAGAAGAAGGAAAAATTAAGGAGTCGATCCCATTTACAACCGCACCCAAAACAATAAGATACCTAGGAATAAACCTAACTAAAGAGGCAAAAAATCTGTACTCAGAAATCTATAAAGTACTCATGAAAGAAATTGAGGAAGACACAAAGAAATGGAAAAATGTTCCATGCTCATGGATTGGAAGAAAAAATATTGTGAAAATGTCTATGCTACCTAAAGCAATCTACACATTTAATGCAACCCCTATGAAAATACCGTCAATGTTTTTCAAAGAAATGGAACAAAGAATCCTAAAATTTATATGGAACCAGAAAAGACACCGAATAGCCAGAGGAATGTTGAAAAAGAAAGCCAAAGTTGGTGGCATCACCATTCCAGTCTTCAAGCTCTATTACAAAGCTGTCATCATCAAGATAGTATTGTATTATCTTGATAGTGAGCCCAGTAACAGACCGCCAACTCTATGTTCAACTAATCTTTGACAAAGGAGGAAATAATATCCAATGGAAAAAAGACAGTCTCTTCAACAAATGGTATTGGAAAAATTGGACAGCCACATGCAGAAGAATAAAACTGGACCATTTCCTTACACCACACACACAAAAAGACTCAAAATGGATGAAAGACCTCAGTGTGAGAAAGGAACTCATCAATATTCTTGAGGAGGATGAAGGCAGCAACCTCTTCAACCTCAGCCACAGCAACTTCTTCCTAGAAACATTGCCAAAGGCAAGTGAAGCAAGGGCAAAAAGGAACTATTAGGACTTCATCAAGATCAAAAACTTTTGCACAGCAAAGGAAACAGTCAATAAAATCCAAAGACAACTAACAGAAGATATTTGCAAATGACATATCAGATAAAGGGCTAGTATTCAAAATCTATAAAGAACTTATCAAACTCAACACCCAAAAAACAAATAATCCAATCCAGAAATGGGCAGAAGACATGAACAGACATTTCTGCAAAGAAGACATCCAGTTGGCTAACAGAGACATGAAAAAGTGCTCAACATCACTTGGTATCAGGGAAATACAAATCAAAACCACAGTGAGATACCACCTCACACTAGTCAGAATGGCTGAAATTAACAAGTCAGGAAATGACAGATGTTGGTGAGGATGCAGAGAAAGGGGAACCCTCCTACATTGTTGGTGGGAATGCAAGCTGCTGCAGCCACTCTGGAAAAAAGTATGGAGTTTCCTCAAAAAGTTGAAAATAGAGCTACCCTATGACACGGCAATCCCACTACTGGGTATTTACCTTAAATACCCAAATGTAGTGATTCAAAGGAGCACGTATACCCCAAATTTTTATAGCAGCAATGTCCACAATAGCCAAACTATGGAAAGAACCTAGATGTCCATCAACAGATGAATGGATAAAGAAGATGTGAGATACACACACACACACACACACACACACAGGAATACACAGCCATCAAAAAACATGAAATCTTGCTATTTGCAACAACGTGGATGGAACTAGAGGGTATTATGCTAAGCAAATAAGTCAATCAGAGAAAGATAATTATCAAATGCTCTCTCTGATATGAGGAATTTGAAGGGAGAGCAGAGGGGTTGTGGGGGGTAGGGAGGGAAAAAACGAAACAAGATGGGATCAGGAGCAAGAGAAACCATGAGACTCTTAATCTCACAAAACAGAGGGTTGCTGGGGGGAGGAGGCGTATGGAGAGGGTGGTTGGGTTATGGACACTGGGGAGGGTATGTGATATGTGAGTGCTAGGAAGTGTGAAACCTGATGATTCTCACACCTGCACCCCTAGGGCTAATAATACATTATATGTTAATAAAAATAATTAAAAAACAAATAAAACATTGTGACTCAAGACCTACAGAAATGTATTGTAATTATGTCCTCCACTGTTATGGAGTTTTTTAATAGGCTGGGCTGTTTCTTCTTCACATTGAAATGCTTAAGATGAATGATTTTCACTTATCTCCCTATGGGAGGGTAGTCCATCAAGAAAATGGAGCTGGACTAGTCATAGCTCATCCTTCATCAGTAACCCATTTTAAAAGGGATACATAATTATTATCCATGACATTAGGAACATCTTCATATTCCTTCATAAATTCCCAGCAATTCCTGAAATGTTGTGTATTTATTAATCTTTTTGCAAAAATAAGATTATGCAGAAAATACAATAAAGGAGAGAGAGAGAGAGAAAGAAAAAGAATATGCAATTTAATTCTAACTTCAATTCTTATGAGAATATTGGGGAAAATGACTATGTATGTTTGTAAAAGTCAGAAAAAAATATGATTCACTAGCTTAACCCTTTTCACTAAAATAGAAAGTTTTCACCCGGTTTTGTGTTCATCTTCAACCAGAGAAAATTAATCTGTGAAGATGCAATTGTGTTTTGCACTAAAATAACATTGCTTATCAATAACAAATCTTCAAAGACATTCTCAAAAAGGTGTTTCATTTCGCCTACCTTCTTTAGGAACATTCTCTGGTGATCTAATATCTCGTTTGGACCTTTTTTTCTGCCTTTCTGTAAACAAAATTGGCTAAGAACAGAATGTGAAGGGAGATCACCATGAGAACAAGGGGAAATTGCACTAGGTAGAGTAGAAGGAAAAGTTTAGATCTATCAATGGTGGAATATGGACAATTTATATTTTCAGAATATACCTTGTTGATTTGCATGAGAGTCCTCTTTGAACTGTCACTATTACAACTAATAAATAATTTCTTGCCTTAGAGACTTGTAATATATGGCCAAAGTAGTCAGATATTAAGGATAGTTTCCTTTACACAGTTAACTCATGTACTATCACTTGTTTCAATGAAGTCCTCAGGGTAGTACTTGTAAACTTCCAAAAATAATGGCCCTTCCTCAGAGAGAACCACAAAGGATATAAATTATATTTTCAGACCCTTAAATGGTAAGAAGTGAATAATTTAATTCATTTCTAGATGACTGTGGATTTGCGCTACCTAAGATTTTCTGGGTAGATACAAGCAAACATTGCTATACCTACATGAGAAATAATAATATTTTTGGTAGTGTTAATTATAGAGCTTCCATGAGTTACAACAATTATGCCTGGGGAAAAAAAAAAGAGGCTGTAGTTTTTGCTTTTTCTGGAGCTTTTCAACAATCAATTTTGAATCAATTTTGAAACCTTTTCAAAATATTAAAGATAGGAAAGAGAAACGCTGGTAGAATGGAAATGGGTATCACAGTTTCCTTAATTTTGTATCAGTTCATATATTAATTTGCTGCTAGATTTCCTAAAGATCATTCTGGAACTCTTCAATTTATAATATTTGTTTACAAATACATAGGAAAACAATAAATGTCTCAAACACCATCTGCCTGTATTTTCCCTGAAGGGCTTTGCATATTTTCAGCAAGAAACAAGTCTAAATATCTTGTAATTTTCATCAAAATGTTTCATAATTTCACAGCAGCCCTGTTAATGAAGTACAGTATGAGCCCTTACAATAAGCCAAAATGATTTCAAATTGCAGACAGTGCCTCCTAATATTGTGGAAACACAGTGGGAACTGCTGGGGAGCAGGAAGGTTGTTTCCTGCTTTGGGCAGAGGAGAAGGCTGAAAGGAAATTTCATTTCGCAAGGAGAATGAGAAAGGCTGATATGTGTATCCACCTTAGACGAAGTTCAAGGAACTCAGAAACTTGGAGAAATGAGTCTGGGAGGACTCTTAATATTAGTTGTGAGCACTGAGATCTAGCAACAATTTTGGAGATAGATACCAGATCATTTCCTCATATGTGGTGTATGAACATTGATGTCAAAAATCAACATTTAGATACCTGGAGAAAGGAATACCGGAGGTTGCAAAATTGGATCTGAAATTAATTTCCTGGTTTGCCACAGTCATAAATCCGAGCTTTCATCACAGAGGGGAGATAGCACAGCACACGAAGGCTTATTAATGCTGGATTCGTGGCACCAATATTAACTGAAAGTTCCTCCAGCCAAGTGGTAACACAAACAGAAGGACGTTAACAGTAGTTAGCAGCTAGTAGCTCTAATTCACTGAGTGCCTACTATGTGCCTCACACTGAGCTAGTCCCCTACATAGTATCAAATCATCACGTCTCTCCTTCAGGGGAGTTACTACCTTCCCTACTTTGCAGTGACATCTGAGGTTCAGAGAATATAAATTATTTGCTCAATGACTTAAAGCTAGCATGTGACAGATGTAAGAGAAAGATCTGTGACCCATCTCGCATTCATTGTACACATGTGCCTCTGATTGGGCCTTTAGTGTTCATTATTCTGAGTGTGGAATGGAGTATGTATATTGGGAGTAAATGAGAATATTTTAGACAGCACTGGTTGTAGATTAGTTATATTATTTTAATACTTGTGTATTTATATGAATATGTGTTGTACAAATGTCAATAGCCTATCATCATTTATAGCAGCTATATCATTTTTTCAAGACAAAGTAAAAATTAAGGTAGGGACCTTGTAATCCCTTTTATATAGAACACAAAATATAGGCGTGGTACTGAGGGTCATCATGACTGTTTTAAGCATGCACTAACCTAAATTCTAGCTGAAATCCTTCGGAGAAAGTTGGTGCTCTAAATAGCTCTCTCTCTCTCTCTCTCCCCATCCGTCCATCAAGCCACCCACTCATCCACCCATCCAGCACTCTATCATCTATCTGTCCATCTATCATATTTTACCTGCTGAATTTTCCAGCCCTTCACTGCGTCCTTTTCAACAGTGGATTAAAATTACCTTTAGCAATAGTCAAATTCAGCAAAATTCATAAAGTAGTGTGTAAGGGACTCAAAATTAAATTACCATAAATCTATATAAATATATTACGTAGAAGATATATACAAATAGACAATCCAATAGAATGGAATGATAAGAAGCAAATATGAAAATTGTGGGGTTTTTTTCCAAATCCAGTGGAACCTTTTCTCATCCCTCCCTCACCATGTGTATGTATACACTACTTTAGAGGCCACTGACTCTGATCTCTTTTATAATTAATGATACAAGACACTGGTTTTCTAGTAATCAGTATGTGCCCAGTAGCTTCATATACTTTATTGTTTAAAATGACAACAAATTAAGGGTGCCTGGGTGGCTCAGCTAGTTAAGTGTCTGCCTTCTGCTCAAGTCATGATCCTGGGGGTCCTGGGATTGATCCCTGCATTGGGCCCCCACATTGGGCTCCCTGCAATGTGGGGAATCTGCCTCTCCCTCTCCCAATGACCCTCCCCCAGCTTGTGCTCTCATTTGCCTGCACTCTCTCTCTGAATAAATAAATAATAAATAAATAAATAAAATGACAACAAATTAAAAAAAAAGACAACAAATTTATTGTCAAATCTTTCTCTGTGTCACAAAGTCACCGTTAAAGAGAAATTTTCCAAGTACTTCATTATTGTGTTGAAAATTCTACCTAGAAAATTCTATTCATAGGTGGTGGATTAGGGTTGATAATTATTCTCCAAATTGAACAAAGGTAGACATTACAGTTGAAGTTTGAAAACATACCTTAAGAGGCACCTGGGTGAGTCAGCCGGTTAAGTGTCTGCTTTCGGCTCAGGTCATGATCCCAGAGTCTTGGGATGAAGCCCCATGTTGCGCTGCTTAGTGGGGAGTAGGCTTCTCCCTCTCTATCTTGCTTGTGCTGTCTATCTATCAAATAAATAAATAAAACATTTTTAAAAATAAATAAATGAATGAATTAATTAAAAAATACCTTAACTGGCATGAGAAGGAAGCATAAAGTAACAAGGTTAAGACCCTTGGAAAGTATAGGAGCTATATACATTCCTATAATGAAATAATGGAAACAGAATAGCTTGAAATAGCAAATAGAGCATTTAAATCGAGCTTCCAAAAGGAGAAACATCTGTCCAAGTTGTGACAAAGTCTTCCAACCCCACGTTAGTTGGATTAGTAAATTTTTGATGAGTAAAACAATCATGGAAAAAATATTAACAACATCTTCAAAGAATTACTGATCATTATCTCTCTATATGGATGTATGTGCGCTTCCAAAGCTAGGAAAATTCAATAGCAATTTCAAACATGTCAACATGAGAGCTGATAATCCATAAGTATTGTTACTAGGTCAGAATAATTTAAAAACTCAAAGCAACTTTACAACCTGCAAAAATTTTCTTAGAGTATCAAATGCAAAATCCTCAGAGCTAAACGACTTACTTTTTCTTTGGAAAAAGTTGTAAAATGCACTGCCTGAGTCTGGGATGGAAATTTTGTCCATGCCAGTCTCCACAATCATTGCAAATGCTAAATAAAAGATTAAGTACATGCCAGCTGCAGACTGAAGTGATGAAAAAATCAGAAGCCCAAACAAAGGGAAATTGTTTAGCTTGAAATGCATATACAAAATCATCCCTGCCATAAATAAAAAAGACAGTAGGCAGCAAGAGACAGAGAGTTCAATTGTAATTATGTTAAGGGAAATTAAATCTCTTCCAATCTTTTACAAACGCAGACTTCACTTCCCACATTCTTGAACCTAGTTTGTTAATAGTGATAGTGATGAAAATATGGCATTATATGTAAGAAATGAAATTCAAGGAATAATGGTGTCACAAGGAATAAATCTGGTCCAACTGTTAATGAAGATGAACACAAAATACAGTCCGGGGAAGGATATTTTTAATAGGTGTGAAATAGCATATGAATTCCTGGGTTCGGATTTGATTTGCCTGTTTTCTCATACACGCTGTGCGTACATTCCCTTCACAGTACTAAAGAAATTATCAGTATAGGCTTATGCATCCATATCCCCCATTACTGCTTGACTCCTTGAAGCCAGAGCTATGTCTTGGTCATCTCTGCACTTGCAACACACAGCACAGAGACAAATATACACGACAGTGATGAATACTGTCAGTGTCAGAAAAAAAAAAGGTCAACAACATTTTGCTGCTCGAAATTCACCAAGTATTCATTCAACGCATTAAATGGATTCCACGCCCCCCCCCCCATACTCTGAAGAACTGAGAATTTATGGGAAGAAGGTGGCTTTATTTCATCTTGAAGCAACTTTTTTTCTGGTTCACTTAAAGTTTATAAATGACTCTTCTTCCTTCCCTCCTTTCTCTTGGCTTTCTCTTTCTCCCCTGCTTCCTTCCCTTCCTTCCTTCCTTTTTTTTCACTACAGGAAGAGATTGACTTGACTATCTGTAATCAAGTAAGGTGTCCTTGAACTAGACTAGTTTTTGGTGATTGAATACAGTTGAGCTGCTTCTATCATCCAAATGCATTTTGGTGGAACACAGGGAACTGAGAAGAGAGACTGAAGAAGGGCTCACAGAAGCACTCAAAGTTCATTTTAAACAAGATTGACCCATCAAAGCAAGGGTGTGAAATAAATGCACAAGAAGCAGAGCTTCGTCCCTTAAATATGACCAAAACTCCCAATTTAGATGACAAGCAGCAGGTTGAGGCATTTACAGGACTTAAGCAGGAATGTCTCACACTGAGAAACCATCAAAGATCACAACTTCCTCCTGACTCAAGTAAGACAGAGCTAAAGCCTCAAGTAATAGCTGAAATTAAAGCTGAATGCATTGTGTACAAATTTAGGTCAATTATAGCAATACAAAAACAAAGACACTCCACTGAAAAAAATATATAAGATATCATGAAATGAAATCTAAGTGCCAAACTCTAGTAAATATTGAATTGTGATACATTAAGAGGGATACAAAAACAAAAAGGGGGGACTCAATTAGATTTTAGATATTTACAACATCCCCAGTTGCTAAACCATATGTCTTCTTCAAGTATTTTCTTTAACATCTTTATATGACATTCTATAACATTTAAAAAAATTAACATATAATGTATTATTTGCCCCAGGGGTACAGGTCTGTGAATCATCAGGCTCACACATTTCACAGCACTCACTATAGCATATACCCTCCCCAATGTCCATCACCCGGGCACCCTATCCCTACCTCCCACCCCCCAAATATAACAAAAAATATAATTATATAAAAATTATTAAATTATTAATATTTCTGATTATAAAAGTAATACATACTCCTTTTAGAAAAAAATGTTGGAATGCATAAAGAATAATATATACCCACTGTGACTCTATTCATCTTGAGCAATTACATCAACATTTCATAGTGTATTTTCTTTCAAAAATAAACAAAAAGTAAGCCTGTGTATATAATTTCTATGATACTATATAATTTTAAAATCCTGCTGCATATTTTGTATCTGGTATTTCCATTCATTATTTAATGGTAATCTAATTTCTTATGTTATTGAACATGTGTAAGGCATTATTATTTTATTTTTTTTTTAAGATTTTATTTATTTATTTGACAGAGAGAAATCACAAGTAGGAGAGGCAGGCAGAAAGAGAGAGAGAGGGAAGCAGGCTCCCTGCCGAGCAGAGAGCCCGATGCGGGACTCGATCCCAGGAGCCTGAGATCATGGCCTGAGCCTAAGGCAGCGGCTTAACCCACTGAGCCACCCAGGTGCCCCAGCATTATTATTTTTTTATCACAGCAGAATATACCATCACATGACTATACCATGATTTATCTGCTCATTCTCTATTCTGTGAATTGGCATTATTTCCAAATTTTGGCAATTATAACAGCAGTGAAATAAATGTCGTGTTATACAAACTTGTGCCACATCTCTGATTATTTTCTTGAGTTACATTTCAAGGAGTGAAATTACTGGGTCAAAGGATTTGGCAAGCTCTAAGGCAATTTGTACATATTGTCAAATTTCTTTCCAGGGCACCTTTATGTAATTTCCCTCCGACTGTTTATTATGAAAAAATTCAAACATAGACAAATGTTTAAATTTCTCAAGGGCAGAAAAATGAACCCCCATATAACCACAAATTAGCTTAAGCAATTGTTAATATATTGCTATATTTGCTTTATGTGTTTATGTGTATGACTCTTTTGGCTGAACTATTCTGAAAGCCAGTTGCAGAGACATCACATCACTTAACCCTAAATACTTCAGTTGGCATTTCCTAAAAATATGTACATTCTGTTACATAACCACAATAACATGATCATAGTTGAGAAATAAGCTTTCATATCATCTTCTTTCCAGTCCATATTACAATGTCTCTATGCCATCAAAAATTGTTTTATACCTTGGTTTGCCTGTTACATTTCTTTAGTGTTTGTTAGCTATTGGGAATATTATATTTCTTTTTTGTAAGATTTCATCTATTTGAGAGAGAGAGAGAAAGAGAGCACACGTGGGTTGGGGGAGGCGCAGAGGGAGAGTGAGAAGCAGACTCCTTGTTGAGTATAAGCCTAATGCTGGGCTTGATCCCAGGATCCTAAGATCGTGACCTGAGCCAAAGTCAGACACTTAAATGACTGAGCCACCCAAGCACCACTGTAGTAATATTGTATTTCTTTAGTCTTAGTTAATCTAAACTTTATTTTCTCTATTAGTTATCTACTGCTGTGTAACAAATACCCTCAAATTCGATGGCTTCCAACAACAAACATGATCACGCCACAGTTTCAGTAGGTCAGGAATCCCAGAGGGAGTCAGCTAGGAGATGCTGGCTTAGGGCCACTCAGGATGTAGACAGGGGCTACAGTCATCTGGTGACTCACTAGGACTGCAGGCTAGTCTTCAAGTTCACCCACATGTTCACACACATAGTTGGTGTGTATGCTGACTTCACAGGAGGCCTCTGTTGCTTGCCACATAGGGCTCTTCAAAGTACTTTCCAAAACATGGCAGCTGGCTCCCCCAGAATGAATGATTGAGAGAAGACAGAGTGAGAGCCTAGGATCATAATGGAAGCTGCAGTGGAGACAAAGAATTAAGCTGCATATCAAAGAATCTGTGGATCTATCTTTATAGTCACCACATTGAGTATTTGCCAGGGTGGTCTTTTGAAATACCCTAAATTGCATATTTGTTTTCACAGAATTTCACAGAACAGCAGTATGGAATGCGACCTTGTGATCATAATGACACAAGGTAATACAAGATCACGGTAGGATCATGTTGGAACACCGAAAACAGAGCAAAAATAGTGCACATCCTGAAAGTGATCAAACAGCTCCCTCTTCCATTTCACGTGAGGACTGACTGCTTCTTCTTTATCAATTATAGTGAGTCCACTTAGCTCCTCCTGCCTCCTAAATAAAAAGTAAGATACCTAATCAATACATTTCCCTGCCTTTCTGATAGCACTCAATACAGATAAAACTCTCACTTCTTTGAATCTTTCCCCAAATTATCTACCATAGGACCAAATCCTATAACAAACCATTTCTAATACCCTTGTATTGAGGCAGTTCACAGTTTCCTCCAGTGTGCATATTCACTTGCTATAGAAAGTAGCAAACCCATCTGTTTGACCACAGGTGCTTTTTATTAGCTTTAGCAGTAGGCATCAAGAAAAATTTACAGTTTCTGTGTACATTTTTTTAAAGTGGGTTCCATGCTCAGCACGGAGCCCAACATGGGGCTTGAACTCATAACCCTGAGATCAAGACCTGAGCTAAGATCAAGAGTCAGATGCTTAACTGATGGAGCCACCCAGGTGCCCCTAAAATTCTTAATTTTAGAATGTGTTTCAGAGTGCCAAGATTTATATACATCCATAGGTTGTATCTTATTGATTAAGTACTTTTGGTTTTCTTTATCCTCACTATTTATTTTATTTACTTATTTTTTTTATTCTTTTAATTTTGGTCTACATGACCTGTCTTGAGCAAGGAGCTCTGTTTAAAAGTATCCAACTTACAAGAGCGCCTGGGTGGCTCAGTAGGTTAAAGCCTCTGCCTTCGGCCCAGGTCATGATCCCGGGGTCCTGGGATCAAGCCCCACATTGGGCTTTTGGGCTCTCTGCTTAGCAGGGAGCCTGCTTCCACCCCGCCCCCCCGCCACTCTCCGTCTGCCTCCCTGCCTACTTGTGATCTCTGTCTGTCAAATAAATAAAATCTTAAAAAAAAGTATCCAACTAATAGATTCCTATATGATTTTCTGTGTCTTTTTTGTGAAGTTTGCTGCTATGCTGATTGGTGCATAGCTATTAATAATTGTTCTATCTTCATTGTGAATTGTACATTTCATGTTGTGAAGCATTGTTTTTTGTGCTTAATGCTTTTTGCCTGATTGTTAACATTAACAGCAACAATGCAACCTCTGCATTACTTTACTTGAATTTTTCCAATATTCCTTTACTTGTGTCTTTAATTTTGCTCTTAGTATTTTTTCTCCTTAGCTTTGTTGCTTATGTTCAGCATGGAGTTTTTTGAGATATGACAGGTGAGTCAATTAGAAAATAGTTTTAACAGGTCACATATGCCTATTTATATTTGTTAATGTGACTAATATATTTGGGATCTGCTCACATTAAGTTAAAATTACTAAATGCATTATGTTACATTTACTGTTTCTTTCACAATATGATCTGCTTTCTTTTGGTTTTGTTTTTTATTTTGAGTTTATGTTTTATTTTATTTTATATTTTATTATTTTTTTGGTATTTATGACATTTTGTATTTTGTTCTAGTGTTAATTTTCATATTAATAACTTCATAAAATGAACATGATCCCTTTTTCTTTACTTAGGCTCCTCCTATTTGCTTGTGGTCCAGACTGTTATGAGCTCTGATTCTCCAACTATCCCTATATCCATGCCCTTAGTCAAGTAATTTTATAGTACCCTCATGTTGTGTTGGGGCATACTTGCATTCTTCCCTGCATTTTGACTTTGAGTTTGACTATGTGACTTTATTCGACCAATAGAATGAGATAAGAACAATAGTATGAATTTTTAAGCCTAAGCTTCAAGAAAATTGTAAGCTTCTGTGGGTGCTATTGCTCCTCTCCCATTGGCATGAAAAGATTGAGGCTGGCTAGCTTAAAAGTCTCAGGATGCAGATGAGAGACAGGTGGAATAAAGCCAAACTCCGCAGCTGAGCCCCACCTAGGTTAGATGTCTCCAGTGAACACCCAGATGTGATGTTGAGACAAGCTGAGATCAGTGGCCTAGTTCAGCAAAGTTTAGCCCATTCATGAGAACATGATTTTCTCTTTAAGTCACTGAGGTTTGTGATAGTTTTACAAGATGCATTTATTCAGTTAAATGATGCAGTTTGTCAATTTCAAATGATAGCCTTTGACTAGCTTGTCTGTGGCAATCAAGGAGCTTAATCTATTTTTTCCTTTCTCTTTACACTTAAAAATTTGTGTTCTTTCCATATTATCATAGAACATTTATGTAGTACTATTTCATTTTATCCTCATTTATTTTAGTCTTAGATTTATTATCAAATATTTACTTTATTCACCAGTAGTCATTTTACTATAGTTTCCCCGATGTTATCTTGGTTGGGTAGCACTCTCCCTCTAGGATCTGCCTCAGGAAAAGTTCATGAGGCCAAAGATGCCATAGGTTTTTATGTTAAAACTGAATTGATACACAGTTTGGATGAATATTAATTTTTTCCCTGATTCTTTCCTTGATTTCTTAAAAATATTGCTCCACAGTTTCTTGCATAGTATGTTGCTTTTGAAAAATTAGATGCCAACACTTTTTTTTTAACTTGTTAATTACCTCATATCTGACTGGCCCCAGGGCTTTTTTCCTTCAAGTATACTAGTTTACTACCATATGTCTTACAGTTGACAGTACTGGATTGATTTTTCCCACACACTTGATGAGAACTTTCAATATGAGATTCAAGTGTTATTTTAACAAAGTTTTCTTAAGTTAATAGTTTTTCAAAATGTTAAGTTATAATTTTTATATTAAAATTTCAATTATTTCATTTTTCTTCTATCCACTTATATACTTCAAATATCTTTCAGGCCTTTTTTAAAGGTCTGGAAAGTTCTTACAAATCATCACTTTTTTTCTGATCCTTTATTATACGTACAGTCTTATGTTCCCGTGTTTTTGGTCATATCTATTTTCCTTAGATCTTATAATTTAATTTTTCCTTTTTGAAAAGATTTTGTCTTATTCTTTAATTTCTTTCTTAGGTTTGGTCAGCTCTGATTTCACATCCATTAGTATTTTGGCATTACTATATTGAATTTTTAAATTCTGGATTCCTGATGTTCTTTTATGCCAACAAGTGCTTAATTTTACTTAACTCCTCTTGGAACATTATGTAGTAGTTTTCCTCTGATTCCTAGCTATTTCTAGTGTTTTCATCTGCAAAACGTTTTTATTTTATCTTCTGTTTTCTTCTTGTGTGGATTGTCACAAATACTGGATTCATTTTTTATCTGTGTTGTATCACTTTTTTTTTTTTTTTTTAAGAGTCAGTAACACATAATTCAATGGGATTCTGTAAGTGCTTTGGATGATCTCTTGAGTACTTAGCCAACTGAAATTAACTTTAATAACAAATGGTATGGGCGCCTGGGTGGCTCAGTGGGTTAAGCCTCTGCCTTTGGCTCAGGTGATGATCTCAGGGTCCCGGGATCGAAGCCTGTATCAGGCTCTCTGCTCAGTGAGGAGCCTGCTTCCCACCCCCCTCTCTGCCTGCCTTTCTGCCTACTTGTGATCTCTCTCTCTCTGTCAAATAAATAAACAAATTCTTAAAAACAAACAAACAAGTGGTATTTTTTTTTTAAGATTTTACTTATTTATTTGAGAGAGAGAGAGAGAGAGCGAGAGAGCACGTGTGTGAACTGGGGGAGGAAGAGAGGGAGAAGGACAAGCAGACTGTGCTGAGTGCAAAGCCCGTGGCAGGGCTTGATCCCATGACTCTGAGATCATGACCTAAGCCAAAATCAAAAGTCAGATATTTAAGTGACTGAGCCATCCAGGTGTCCTAACAAATGGTATGTTTTTACCCACCTCTTTCTAGTTTTTGATACTGCTCTTTTCTCAGCCTCTTTATAATATCTTCAGTTGCATCTATTTTCCCCTCTTCACCAACAAGCCAGTTAAGAACACCTCACTTTTCAAAGTTGGCTTGATCTTCCCTCAATGTACTACCTTTCCAAGACTATCACCAAACTCCTTTCTTTTGGCCCCTAGTGGACTAAACAACCAAGTCTCAGGGCTCTTCTCAATATTACCCCAATACAGACAGAATCCAGTCTCTCCAGGAATGATACCTATCAGGTGATTTTTGATGGATCACTTCCATGACCCCACTGTTTTGCACACTGCTTGCTATGAAAAATTCCTTCTTTCTCTTTGCTACTGTGGGTTCTGGATCCAGTTCTGTTGATTTCAGGAATTCATGTAGTAGTGTCTCCTAGAATTGGCTAAACATGGATCTTAGCTGATTTTCTGTTCTCCTGGTAGTTTTGGAGCATTTTGGGGGAATGTATGGAAGGATTAAAATATAGGTTGCTACTTTTGTCCTACAGAGACCTGGAAGCCACACATACATTTTAATTATAACAAAAGTCTATTATAGTTAGTTTCAGAATCAATAAAGAGACGTTTTGCATCTGATCTCAGTAAACTATGAAATATGACTTGTACAGCAGACAATATTCAATTGAGCTCTGAAAGATATTTTAAACGTGATATACATGTGTTTGTATTTCGCCTCCCCCCCACACCCCGCAAAATACATTATTTTCTAGGGGGTATGCTCTCATCCTGTAAATTTTCAAAGGTACATCCTATCATTTCTGCAGAGTTAGTCTGCTAATTATATAGTGGTAAAGTAAATGGTATTAATTCCTTTAATTGATAAAAGTTCTGCCATAGAGAAATTTGTGAGGCAGGTCTTAAATAATATGAGAAGATTATCCTCACAAAACTACTCTAAAGGGGTGCCTGGGTGGCTCAGTTAGTTAAGTGACTGCCTTCAGCTCAGGTCATGATCCCAGTTTCCTGGGGTCCAGCCCTGCATCAGGCTCCCTGCTGGGCAGTAAGCCTGCTTCTCCACCTCTCCCACTCCCCTGGTTGTGTTCCCTCTCTCGCTGTGTGTGTCTTTCTCTCTGTCAAATAAATAAATGAAATCTTAAAAAAAAAAAAAAACTACTCTAAAGAAATTTTTATGCTGTTAGTGACTGAAATTTTATTCAGAAGTGTGTCATAGACTCCTATTTTCTATGTTCAATATCCTAGACCTTCTCTAAGAGCAAAGGGCAAATGAACGTTGTTAAAATATCCAAGGAAACATGTGGTAATTTAATGTCCTCTACCAGTTCTCTGTCAGCCCCTCTTTTCACACAGGCAGAAATGTGATCCTTGTTTCTCACTTGGATTGATAACAATGTTAAAGAGGTTAGATTTGCTTTCCAAGGCTCCCATCTTTATTACCATCATTTTGTGTGACCATGGGAGTTGAGGTGGAAAATTGTGATGGCGTCTTTAAGTTTTGCCATAGTACAACGCGGACATGTCTTTAAGAGTTCTATGAAGCTAATATGTTCTATACAGTGTGCCATCCATTAAGGTGCTAATTTCCTTGCCATCAGTAGAAAGAAAAAAGGGAATAAATTAAAGTGACATTCTCTTATATCCAACTGTTAAGCTATCAAAGGGAACAAAATAAAAGGAAGAAGTAAAGAACAGTATATAGAGAGAAAAAACACACAGAGTGATAATGAAATGAAAAATTATATCCTCACTTGGAAATTAGTAGGGAGAAAAAAGATGACAGCTAAAAATTCATGTGAGCTTTGTGAGTCTCTGTCAATATACCATAACAATGATTATGTGGAGAAATGTTATACTTAACCACTAAGTCCAGCACTGTGAAGAAATATAGATGTAACCTCAAAGACACAGGTAGAAGGGGGCTCCTAGCACTCAACAACACCTAGAAGTAGGTGCTCAATACATTCTTTTTCCACTACAACCTTTTAAAAACCAGGTATGATACCCAAGGAGTAAATCTTAATTTCCCATTTGCACTTTGTGGTAAACATGATCAGTTATGAGACTTAGATTAATAAAAAACAGATCTTATTCAATTATTTTTGAAAATATGATATTATCCGCTTAAAGAAAAGCACTGGAAGAAACATACTAACATAAAATAATCCATAATTAAAATTATTATTGATAATCATTTGATTTCTATAAAAACTGAGGTATATGAGTAATTTAAAAACATGTGTCCTTCTTTACAATCACTTATTCTATTCAATAAACAAATACAGAATACCTATCATGTTTTAGGGATTGAGCAATAGGGACACAGTAACAGCTAAAGTGAACTTGCTTCTTAGACCCATTCAGGGGGAAATTTACAGAAAACGAAGAAAATTTACAAGAATATCAAGAATAAATTAAACCAAGAATATCCCTATATGAAAATGCTGGAGTAAACAGAGTAGAATATCATGGGGATTTGCCAATAAAATTTTACTACATTCATCTATAGCTCTCTTTTTTGGTGGGATCCTTGTCTGGTTTTGGGATCAAGGTGATGCTGGCCTCATAAAATGAGTTTGGAAGTTTTCCTTCCATTTCTATTTTTTGGAACAGTTTCAGGAGAATAGGAATTAGTTCTTCTTTAAATGTTTGGTAGAATTCCCCCGGGAAGCCGTCTGGCCCTGGGCTTTTGTTTGTTTGGAGATTTTTAATGACTGTTTCAATCTCCTTATTGGTTATGGGTCTGTTCAGGCTTTCTATTTCTTCCTGGTTCAGTTGTGGTAGTTTATATGTTTCTAGGAATGCACCCATTTCTTCCAGATTGTCAAATTTATTGCTGTAGAGTTGCTCATAGTATGTTCTTATAATAGTTTGTATTTCTTTGGTGTTAGTTGTGATCTCTCCTCTTTCATTCATGATTTTATTTATTTGGGTCCTTTCTCTTTTCTTTTTGATAAGTCGGGCCAGGGGTTTATCAATTTTATTAATTCTTTCAAAGAACCAGCTCCTAGTTTCGTTGATTTGTTCTATTGTTTTTTTGGTTTCTATTTCATTGATTTCTGCTCTGATCTTTATGATTTCTCTTCTCCTGCTGGGCTTAGGGTTTCTTTCTTGTTCTTTCTCCAGCTCCTTTAGGTGTAGGGTTAGGTTGTGTACCTGAGACCTTTCTTGTTTCTTGAGAAAGGCTTGTACCGCTATATATTTTCCTCTCAGGACTGCCTTTGTTGTGTCCCACAGATTTTGAACCGTTGTGTTTTCATTATCATTTGTTTCCATGATTTTTTTCAATTCTTCTTTAATTTCCCGGTTGACCCATTCATTCTTTAGAAGGATACTGTTTAGTCTCCATGTATTTGGGTTCTTTCCAAACTTCCTTTTGTGGTTGAGTTCTAGCTTTAGAGCATTGTGGTCTGAAAATATGCAGGGAATGATCCCAATCTTTTGATACCGGTTGAGTCCTGATTTAGGACCGAGGATGTGATCTATTCTGGAGAATGTTCCATGTGCACTAGAGAAGAATGTGTATTCTGTTGCTTTGGGATGAAATATTCTGAATATATCTGTGATGTCCATCTGGTCCAGTGTGTCATTTAAGGCCTTTATATCCTTGCTGATCTTTTGCTTGGATGACCTGTCCATTTCAGTGAGGGGAGTGTTAAAGTCCCCTACTATCATTGTATTATTGTTGATGTGTTTCTTTGATTTTGTTATTAATTGGTTTATATAGTTGGCTGCTCCCACATTGGGGGCATAGATATTTAAAATTGTTAAATCTTCTTGTTGGACAGACCCTTTGAGTATGATATAGTGTCCTTCCTCATCTCTTATTATAGTCTTTGGCTTAAAATCTAATTGATCTGATATAAGGATTGCCACTCCTGCTTTCTTCTGATGTCCATTAGCATGGTAAATTCTTTTCCACCCCCTCACTTTAAATCTGGAGGTGTCTTCGGGCTTAAAATGTGTTTCTTGGAGGCAACATATAGATGGGTTTTGTTTTTCTATCCATTCTGATACCCTGTGTCTTTTGACAGGGGCATTTAGCCCATTCACATTCAGGGTAACTATTGTGAGACATGAATTTAGTGCCATTGTATTGCCTGTAAGGTGACTGTTACTGTATATGGTCTCTGTTCCTTTCTGATCTACCACTTGTAGGCTCTCTCTTTGCTTAGAGGACCCCTTTCAAGATTTCCTGTAGAGCTGGTTTGGTATTTGCAAATTCTTTCAGTTGTTGTTTGTCCTGGAAGCTTTTAATCTCTCCTTCTATTTTCAATGATAGCCTAGCTGGATATAGTATTCTTGGCTGCATGTTTTTCTCGTTTAGTGCTCTGAAAATATCATGCCAGCTCTTTCTGGCCTGCCAGGTCTCTGTGGATAAGTCAGCTGCCAATCTAATATTTTTACCATTGTATGTTACAGACTTCTTTTCCCGGGCTGCTTTCAGGATTTTCTCTTTGTCACTGAGACTTGTAAATTTTACTATTAGGTGACGGGGTGTGGGCCTATTCTTATTGATTTTGAGGGGCATTCTCTGAACCTCCTGAATTTTGATGCTCGTTCCCTTTGCCATATTGGGGAAATTCTCCCCAATAATTCTCTCCAGTATACCTTCTGCTCCCCTCTCACTTTCTTCTTCTTCTGGAATCCCAATTATTCTAATGTTGTTTCGTCTTATGGTGTCACTTATCTCTCGAATTCTCCCCTCGTGGTCCAGTAGCTGTTTGTCCCTCTTTTGATCAGCTTCTTTATTCTCTGTCATTTGGTCTTCTATATCACTAATTCTTTCTTCTGCCTCATTTATCCTAGCAGTGAGAGCCTCCATTTTTGATTGCACCTCATTAATAGCTTTTTTGATTTCAACTTGGTTAGATTTTAGTTCTTTTATTTCTCCAGAAAGGGCTTTTATATCTCTCGAGAGGGTTTCTCTAATATCTTCCATGCCTTTTTCGAGCCCGGCTAGAACCTTGAGAATTGTCATTCTGAACTCTAGATCTGACATATTACCGATGTCTGTATTGATTAGGTCCCTAGCCTTCGGTACTGCCTCTTGTTCATTTTTTTGTGTTGAATTTTTACGTCTTGTCATTTTGTCCAGATAAGAGTAAATGAAGGGGCAAGTAAAATACTAAAAGGGTGGCAACAACCCCAGGAAAATATGCTTTAACCAAATTAGAAGAGATCCAAAATCGTGAGTGGGGAGAAAGGGGATAAAAAGAGGTTCAAAAAGGAAGAGAGAAAAAAGAAAAAAAAAAAAAAGAAAAGAAAAGAAAAGAATTTTAAAAAAAGAAAACACCTAAGAAAAATGTAAAAAAAAAATATATATATATATTAGATAAACTAGTAAAAAATCGTTAAAAAAGAAAAAGGTAACAGTTAAAAAAAAAAAATTTTACCCGAAGGCGAGAAAGAAAAAAAAAAAAAAAAAAAAAAAAAGAAAAAGAAAAAATTAAATTAACTGCAAGACTAAAAAAAAATCACAGGAAAAAAGCCATGAGTTCCGTGCTTGGCTTTCTCCTCCTCTGGAATTCTGCTCAACAAAAAACTAGCCAATAGGATTCAACAGTACATTAAAAAGATTATTCACCACGACCAAGTGGGATTTATTCCAGGGCTGCAAGGTTGGTTCAACATCCGCAAATCAGTCAATGTGATACAACACATCAATAAAAGTAAGAACAAGAACCATATGATACTCTCAATAGATGCTGAAAAAGCATTTGACAAAGTACAACATCCCTTCCTGATCAAAACTCTTCAAAGTGTAGGGATAGAGGGCACATACCTCAATATCATCAAAGCCATCTATGAAAAACCCACCGCAAATATCATTCTCAATGGAGAAAAACTGAAAGCTTTTCCGCTAAGGTCAGGAACACGGCAGGGATGTCCATTATCACCACTGCTATTCAACATCGTACTAGAGGTCCTAGCCTCAGCAATCAGACAACAAAAGGAAATTAAAGGCATCCAAATCGGCAAAGAAGAAGTCAAATTATCACTCTTCGCAGATGATATGATACTATATGTGGAAAACCCAAAAGACTGCACTCCAAAACTGCTAGAACTTATACAGGAATTCAGTAAAGTGTCAGGATATAAAATCAATGCACAGAAATCAGTTGCATTTCTCTACACCAACAGCAAGACAGAAGAAAGAGATATTAAGGAGTCAATCCCATTTACAATTGCATCCAAAACCATAAGATACCTAGGAATAAACCTAACCAAAGAGACACAGAATCTATACTCAGAAAACTATAAAGTACTCATGAAAGAAATTGAGGAAGACACAAAGAAATGGAAAAATGTTCCATGCTCCTGGATTGGAAGAATAAATATTGTGAAAATGTCTATGCTACCTAAAGCAATCTACACATTTAATGCAATTCCTATCAAAGTACCATCCATCTTTTTCAAAGAAATGGAACAAATAATTCTAAAATTTATATGGAACCAGAAAAGACCTCGAATAGCCAAAGGGATATTGAAAAAGAAAGCCAACGTTGGTGGCATCACAATTCCGGACTTCAAGCTCTATTACAAAGCTGTCATCATCAAGACAGCATGGTACTGGCACAAAAACAGACACATAGATCAATGGAACAGAATAGAGAGCCCAGAAATAGACCCTCATCTCTATGGTCAACTAATCTTCGACAAAGCAGGAAAGAATGTCCAATGGAAAAAAGACAGCCTTTTCAATAAATGGTGCTGGGAAAATTGGACAGCCACATGCAGAAAAATGAAATTGGACCATTTCCTTACACCACACACAAAAATAGACTCAAAATGGATGAAGGACCTCAATGTACGAAAGGAATCCATCAAAATCCTTGAGGAGAACACGGGCAGCAACCTCTTCGACCTCTGCCGCAGCAACATCTTCCTAGGAACAACGCAAAAGGCAAGGGAAGCAAGGGAAAAAATGAACTACTGGGATTTCATCAAGATCAAAAGCTTTTGCACAGCAAAGGAAACAGTTAACAAAATCAAAAGACAACTGACAGAATGGGAGAAGATATTTGCAAACGACATATCAGATAAAGGACTAGTGTCCAGAATCTATAAAGAACTTAGCAAACTCAACACCCAAAGAACAAATAATCCAATCAAGAAATGGGCAGAAGACATGAACAGACATTTCTGCAAAGAAGACATCCAGATGGCCAACAGACACATGAAAAAGTGCTCCATATCACTCGGCATCAGGGAAATACAAATCAAAACCACAATGAGATATCACCTCACACCAGTCAGAATGGCTAAAATCAACAAGTCAGGAAATGACAGATGCTGGCGAGGATGCGGAGAAAGGGGAACCCTCCTACACTGTTGGTGGGAATGCAGGCTGGTGCAGCCACTCTGGAAAACAGCATGGAGGTTCCTCAAAATGTTGAAAATAGAACTGCCCTATGACCCAGCAATTGCACTATTGGGTATTTACCCTAAAGATACAAATGTAGTGATCCAAAGGGACACATGCACCCGAATGTTTATAGCAGCAATGTCCACAATAGCCAAACTATGGAAAGAACCTAGATGTCCATCAACAGATGAATGGATCAAGAAGATGTGGTATATATACACAATGGAATACTATGCAGCCATCAAAAGAAATGAAATCTTGCCATTTGCAACAACATGGATGGAACTAGAGCGTATCATGCTTAGCGAAATAAGTCAAGCAGAGAAAGACAACTATCATATGATCTCCCTGATATGAGGAAGTGGTGATGCAACATGGAGGCTTAAGTGGGTAGAAGAATCAATGAAACAAGATGGGATTGGGAGGGAGACAAACCATAAGTGACTCTTAATCTCACAAAACAAACTGAGGGTTGCCGGGGGGAGGGGGTTTGGAAGAAGGGGGTGGGATTATGGACATTGGGGAGGGTATGTGATTTGGTGAGTGCTGTGAAGTGTGTAAACCTGGTGATTCACAGACCTGTACCCCTGGGGATAAAAATATATGTTTATAAAAAATAAAAAATTAAAAAAAAAATTTTACTACATTCATGGAAGACAATTTTAGGATTATTCAAGATTTTAGTTCTTGATTGTCTAGTTCCAGGAAGATATTTTTTCTAAGATGCACTTTGAAGAGTATGTATTTTGAAGTCAAAGAGACATACATTCAAATTTTGACTCTGCTGCATCTACTAGTTATTTAGAAATTTGTTCAGTTATAGTGAGCCACAATTTAATATGTTTTGATTATTTGTTCCTTATTAGGATTAAATGTACTAATCTGTGCAAAGAGCCTCAGATAAAAACTACTTCTTAGTACATCTTTATTGTTAGTTCCCTTCCCTTTGTTATTGAAGGCAAAAATAGATTATATTCTAACAAAAGAAAACATACTGTGTGCTACCCAATTTATTTCATCCATGGAAGTAAAATGCTTTCATACTAAATATTGCACATTTTAAGAATTACCTTTCAAAAGATCAAGGTAGCAAGATTTTAACAGGTTAAGGTTGGAGTTCCAACAGTAGAGATAAGTATAAGTTATCAAGTCTCAGGTTCCATAAGCTTCAATATACTCTGCAAATAATCCTAGTTCTTTAAATTCCATGTAAGTCATACTATATTCTTTAAGTCATGAGTTACTCAAGGTCAGGAATCATATTATCTTTTGCTATATCACTAAGTGGCACCTAGAATATACCCAAGACAATGAAACACAGTATTAGTCTCTTTTCTCTCCTATTATACATATGCTTCCAGGTTTGCACATCATTGATTACATTGCACTTTTTTCCGTGTATTCCAGGAACATGTCTGTGCATTTTAATAACAACCTACAAAGAAAGTTTAGCGGAGAGAAAAACTACTTTACTTATGGTTTTACTGTAAATTATTAGCACACCAGACTCCTGAATTCAGACCCATTTTATCAGCACTATCATAGGTTGGTAGAGTCTAGTGACAAGGCTGGAAACTTGGCCTAGAAGAATGTGTAGCTATTCCAGATTGGTTACTTGAGGCTTGGTGTCTTGTCAAAAAGAACTTGGAGTGGTTCAGATAGTTTAGGAAGGAGCAGTGAGCTGAAACAAAGCTGGCAGATATAGGCCACCATGCCCAAAATATCCAATACCGGAGTAACAGTGAGCTAAAAACCAGGAAAGCGGGTGAGGACAAAAGTGGGCATGAATCTGGTTGGAGGACAGCCACAGACACCTACCATCCAGTGGACAGCGAGCATGGGGCACATGAGGTAATGATAATGCAATTCTAGTACAGAAGAGTCATGCTATCTCAACCAGGAGGATTCATGCCAGGGCAGGAACAAAACGTTTGGGAAACTGACAATGTATAGAAGGGGCTTTCTGCTGCATGTGTCTTTTTTTTTTTTTTTTTTAATTTTTTATTTTTTATAAACATATATTTTTATCCCCAGGGGTACAGGTCTGTGAATCACCAGGTTTACACACTTCACAGCACTCACCAAATCACATACCCTCCCCAATGTCCATAATCCCACTCCCTTCTCCTAAACCCCCTCCCCCCAGCAATCCTCAGTTTGTTTTGTGAGATTAAGAGTCACTTATGGTTTGTCTCCCTCCCAATCCCATCTTGTTTCATTGATTCTTCTACCCACTTAAGCCTCCATGTTGCATCACCACTTCCTCATATCAGGGAGATCATATGATAGTTGTCTTTCTCTGCTTGACTTATTTCGCTAAGCATGATACGCTCTAGTTCCATCCATGTTGTCGCAAATGGCAAGATTTCATTTCTTTTGATGGCTGCATAGTATTCCATTGTGTATATATACCACATCTTCTTGATCCATTCATCTGTTGATGGACATCTAGGTTCTTTCCATAGTTTGGCTATTGTGGACATTGCTGCTATAAACATTCGGGTGCATGTGTCCCTTTGGATCACTACATTTGTATCTTTAGGGTAAATACCCAATAGTGCAATTGCTGGGTCATAGGGCAGTTCTATTTTCAACATTTTGAGGAACCTCCATGCTGTTTTCCAGAGTGGCTGCACCAGCTTGCATTCCCACCAACAGTGGAGGAGGGTTCCCCTTTCTCCGCATCCTCGCCAGCATCTGTCATTTCCTGACTTGTTGATTTTAGCCATTCTGACTGGTGTGAGGTGATATCTCATTGTGGTTTTGATTTGTATTTCCCTGATGCCGAGTGATATGGAGCACTTTTTCATGTGTCTGCTGGCCATCTGGATGTCTTCTTTGCAGAAATGTCTGTTCATGTCTTCTGCCCATTTCTTGATTGGATTATTTGTTCTTTGGGTGTTGAGTTTGCTAAGTTCTTTATAGATTCTGGACACTAGTCCTTTATCTGATATGTCGTTTGCAAATATCTTCTCCCATTCTGTCAGTTGTCTTTTGATTTTGTTAACTGTTTCCTTTGCTGTGCAAAAGCTTTTGATCTTGATGAAATCCCAGTAGTTCATTTTTTCCCTTGCTTCCCTTGCCTTTTGCGTTGTTCCTAGGAAGATGTTGCTGCGGCAGAGGTCGAAGAGGTTGCTGCCCGTGTTCTCCTCAAGGATTTTGATGGATTCCTTTCGTACATTGAGGTCCTTCATCCATTTTGAGTCTATTTTTGTGTGTGGTGTAAGGAAATGGTCCAATTTCATTTTTCTGCATGTGGCTGTCCAATTTTCCCAGCACCATTTATTGAAAAGGCTGTCTTTTTTCCATTGGACATTCTTTCCTGCTTTGTCGAAGATTAGTTGACCATAGAGATGAGGGTCTATTTCTGGGCTCTCTATTCTGTTCCATTGATCTATGTGTCTGTTTTTGTGCCAGTACCATGCTGTCTTGATGATGACAGCTTTGTAATAGAGCTTGAAGTCCGGAATTGTGATGCCACCAACGTTGGCTTTCTTTTTCAATATCCCTTTGGCTATTCGAGGTCTTTTCTGGTTCCATATAAATTTTAGAATTATTTGTTCCATTTCTTTGAAAAAGATGGATGGTACTTTGATAGGAATTGCATTAAATGTGTAGATTGCTTTAGGTAGCATAGACATTTTCACAATATTTATTCTTCCAATCCAGGAGCATGGAACATTTTTCCATTTCTTTGTGTCTTCCTCAATTTCTTTCATGAGTACTTTATAGTTTTCTGAGTATAGATTCTGTGTCTCTTTGGTTAGGTTTATTCCTAGGTATCTTATGGTTTTGGATGCAATTGTAAATGGGATTGACTCCTTAATATCTCTTTCTTCTGTCTTGCTGTTGGTGTAGAGAAATGCAACTGATTTCTGTGCATTGATTTTATATCCTGACACTTTACTGAATTCCTGTATAAGTTCTAGCAGTTTTGGAGTGCAGTCTTTTGGGTTTTCCACATATAGTATCATATCATCTGCGAAGAGTGATAATTTGACTTCTTCTTTGCCGATTTGGATGCCTTTAATTTCCTTTTGTTGTCTGATTGCTGAGGCTAGGACCTCTAGTACGATGTTGAATAGCAGTGGTGATAATGGACATCCCTGCCGTGTTCCTGACCTTAGCGGAAAAGCTTTCAGTTTTTCTCCATTGAGAATGATATTTGCGGTGGGTTTTTCATAGATGGCTTTGATGATATTGAGGTATGTGCCCTCTATCCCTACACTTTGAAGAGTTTTGATCAGGAAGGGATGTTGTACTTTGTCAAATGCTTTTTCAGCATCTATTGAGAGTATCATATGGTTCTTGTTCTTGCTGCATGTGTCTTATTAGGGAAGCCAAATGTTCACACACAACTGGGATGCTCTGAGCTGACATCTAGCTTCAGGAACAAAGCAATGATGAAACCTGCCTAAGTTCTCTTACCTTTATTCTTGGAGTCAGAACTGCCTCGGGTAAAATGAATTTTCTGCATGATTAGTTTCACTTCTTAGATTTTGAGGACCTTCCTTTACTCTCTTTATTTTCCTTGGTAAAGGTGGTTTATTTGACAAAAATCTCCATGATGGTGTTGACTGAAACTTCCCATTCTCATCTCACTTTTTATTATGCATGTCTTGTATGATGATGCCTAATGTAGTCGTTGCTCAAAACATATTATTAAATAGAATAATTATATTTGACAGGGACAATCATCTTTTGTATTTTCTGCATCCAAATAGAGGTCTTTGACTGGCTTGAGGGAGTTCAAAATAGATTTTTTGTGAGTGTTTTAGGTTATCATAAAATATTGAGTCTCTCCATCCATTTTATTATTTATGTAGTATAAGTGCTAACGCTTTTTGACATGAAAACTGGACATTGGGTATTCTGAGGCATAGAAAGAGCCAGGTGCATTTATATCCTACTTGGGAACAGTATTTATACTGTATAATGAGATGCTAACTGTTCGCACACGCAAAAATATAAACTTTAAAATAGAAATTCCAAAAGAATTCTTAGTCTTTTTTACTCCACCTCTCTTAGAGAAAGGTGCTGTTTATTATGTTTGTGAGTTATTGTAGTGATGAAAGAGAGAGTTGAAAATAGAATGGAGCAATATACAACACAGTCAGGAGGGCCCTCCTTTCTGAGGACTTATTTTCTTATGGAGGATTCTTCCCGCTACAAGATGGGAAGGGTATTGATAGGAGGGTAGATCATACTAATATTACCATCATTTTTAAAAGTGTCATTTAATTCGATCTCTTTTTGAAATACCTTTCTGTTTCAGTGAGATGGTCATGCAAACAAATTAGGGACTAAATGATGCAACTTTTCCAAAAGAAACAATCACTATAGGCTAAACAAATACACAAATTCATCACCCAGGGAAGTGTCAGGGAATTTTTCTCTGGCTATGAAATTCCAGGTGAAATACTCTAATATAATATTGTAAGACTACACACTCAAACAAAATTGCTAAAACCATGGGACATCGCAACCTGGGCTGCTGCCTTGCATTTAGGACAATGTATTGGGGTTTGAGATGATTAATCTTATGTGTCAATATGGCCAGGCCATGGTACCCAGATATTTGGTCAAACATCAGTGTAGATGTTTCAGTGAAGGGAGTTTTTTGGATATGATTAACATGTAAACCAGAAGACTGAGAATGCAGACCACCTGCCCTCCATAATGTGGCTGGGCTTCATTCAATCCATTAAAACATTAAGAGAAAAAGATAGGTTCCCAGAAGAAGAAGGAATTCTGTCTCCAGGTTGCCTTTGGACTCCCGATATAATATTAGCTCTTCCTTATTGAAGACTACGCCAGTTGGCTGGACCCCTCTGCAAATTTTGGAGGTTGCTGGCATGTTTCATACTGGAATAAAACATTTGAAAGTCACAAATTTTTCTGTTACCATTGGTTCTTGACTGGCTCACTGACTGACTCACTGTCCTTCAGGACTCTTTCTTTTTACTTTCTTTAGTAATTTGGAAGTTCTGACTGTGAACTCATCTTCAGCAAATATAATATATATATAATTTATATTAATAAATAATAATAGTTATATAGTTATATATTATATTACATATTATATAAATATATTTTCAGCAAAATAATATATTTATATATAATTTATATTAATTAATAATAGTTATATATTATATATTATATGAATATATTTTGATATATAAATATATATGTATAAATACATATAAATATATTTATATAAATATAAATAATATAATTATAATTATTGTTATTGAATAATAGTATATTATTATTATTATTATTATTATTGGTCAGGACTCCTTAAACTTATAATTTCAAAATCAAAGTATCCCTATAAGGCATTTCCCAAGGTTTTCCTTCAGAGCCTAAGCCAGTTTGGGCCTTAAGATTTATCCTGGGATGAAGAGTATCAATTCAATCCTCATGCTGAGGTGTACCCTTAGCATTTCAACTTTTCTCAGGTGACCCTATTTCCTTCTTTGTAGGTGTAAGATTTAGCCACTTTTTTCTCCCAAATCTTGTGTTCCATATGTTGCACAGTTAAGTGGACACAACTCTATATAATTTCTTCAAGAAGAAAGGAGTTGGGAAATGCACCACACAGATACCGGGGTAACTCTAGAGGCAGAGGGCACCACAAGTCTAAATACCTGGGTACTGAGTTTGGCATATTGGAAGAACAGCAAGGAGCAAAGTGTGAGAATGAGTGTGAGATTGGTAAAATGATGTCAAGAAGTGGTAGGAGCCAGTTTGTGCAAGGTCTTGTATGTCATCCTGTACTCAAGGATGGAAGCGAAGGGAGAAGACAATGGTTGGGGGAGAGTGTTAACGGTGGGGATGGTAAGAAATTTTCAGATAGTGGAGATATATACATATAGATAGATATCGATCGCTCTATCGACAGATATCGATCATTCTGTCGATAGAGCGATCAATATCTATTTATATATATATTTAATTTATTTTGAGAGAAAGATAGCATGTGAGCAGGTTTGGGGGGAATGGAGCAGAGGGAGAGAGAATATGACATAGTCTCTACACCCCGCACAGAGCCTGGTGATGCAGGGCTTGATCTCAGGACCCTGAAGATCATGACCCGAACAGGAATCAGTTAAGTCAGATGCTTAACTGACTGAGCCACCCAGGGTGCCCCAATAATGGATATATTTAAGGTCAGAATTTGCTACTGGGTTGATAGTGGGTTTTAAAAGAAAAAAAACAGGGTTAAAATTAGTTAAATGATCTTAGGATAGTAACTTTCACTTTTGTAGGTGCTTTTCCTCATGGATAAAATCCATTTTAAGTAGCCACTAGTTACATATGACTGTTTACATTAAAATTAAAACTAACCAAATGAGATAAAATTAAAAATTCATTTTACGAATGGTATTAGGCACATTTCAAGTGCTCAACAGCCACACATATAGAATGTTTCCATCACTGCCCTAAACTCTATGGGAATGTGCTGGACTAGACTATCTCTAAAGGCCCCTTTCAAAATTTAATCATTGGGTAATCCTAGTGGAAACAGTGGCCTTACATTGTTGCCTTTGTCAAGTAGCTCATTTTGGCCAACATGAAGCCTTGTTGAAGTTTTCATGAAATGCTTACTGAATTGAACTGAGACCCATACAGGAAACCACACGTGGGCACCTGGGTAGCTCAGTCAGTTAAGTGTTTGCCTTTGGCTTAGGCCATGATGCCAGGGGTCCTGGGATCAAGTCCTACATTGGGCTCTCTGCTCAGTTTCCCCCTGTTCATGATCTCTCACTCTCTCTCTCAAATAATAAAGAAAGAAAGAAAGAAGGAAGAGAGAAATGTGATATCTTAACTCCAGAAACTGAAGACCAGCAGCTACAGTAGGAAAAAAAAAAAAGTGGCTGGGCAGATTGGAACCATCAAAAAGAAGAATGGTCAGGTCTTGAAAACTGATGAGTGATAGAAAGTTGAGAGAGAAGCAGAGGACAACTGGAAGTTTATAACTCTTGTGAAGAGGGGCAAATGGATCAGAAGAAGGAACAGTATTTGATCAGAGGGAAAGTGGCAATACTTAAATGCAAGGGTGTAGTCTGAACGCTGAGATCCAGTCTTCAAGCTGTCCTGCCCTCAAAGATACAAGGAGGAATAGAGCAAGAGAAAGAGAAAGAAATGAAGTAAAGCAATTGATTGATTTTATGGAGATCATCGTAATTATCTGGAATTGCTCTTACTCTAATACAGTTACCAGGAAATACATTTCCTCCTGTAATGGGGCATTTGACAACCTACAGGAAGAAAATGTTGAGGTCAGCTTGTGGATTTCACTTCATTTAACAAAGTAGCAGTTCAGGCCCTAGTAATGACAGTTGTAGTAACATTTTCTATTAATAGCAAATAATTACCATTTTTTCCCTGCTGGTGGAGGGATAACTTACCAACCACATAAGCCATTCCTCTGCCTGCTCCTGCTTTGTTACGCCATTGGCTTCCATATTAAGTAACAGCTCTACTATTTAGCCAACACTGTTTTTAAGAATAATAATTTTAAAAGTTTTTATGATTAATATTATACCTTAAAACTACAGACAAAAGGACTCAATTCAATGCAGGAACTCTGCCTAGAGAGTGAAAATGAGACAGGGATGGCAGAAATCTTTAAAAAAAGGTTTTCTCTTTTACCTTTCATTTTACAGATGGGGATCCTGAGAGTCAAGAAGTATAATATTTTACCCAAGTTAAAGAGTTAGCTTGTTGCAGAACAGTAGCAAAAATTGAATGCTCTTGAAACTCCCCTACTCAAATAATTTGTTATCAAACTGCTTTATCAAAGAGCCCTACAGATGTCACCACCCCGTCATCACCATCATCACCATCATCATCTTATTATTATTACCACTATGACAGGTTTTGAGTGTTTACCATGTGTTAGGACCATTTCCCTTCAAGTTTTAACTTTTCAACTAGATCCACACATTTTGAATGAATTTCGTATGCATTAACTCACTTCATCCTCATAAAACGTTATGAGTATTTTTAGAGATGAGGAAGCCAAGCACAAAGGGGTGGATGCTGAAGTTGAAGAATCTCTGTTCTGCACAATTTTTGCATATATTTGTGACCTCATAATTCCCTCCACTCCTTTTCTCACAGTGTTTACTATTTCAATAATAATAATAATCCTACCTTACCCATCTCCTGTGCAGAATAAGACACATTCCCCGAAGCAAAGACACATTCTACTGGGTGGCACTTTTATCTAAACCAATAATTACCAGTCTATGATAGGTTTTATGATATATTTTTATCAGGTGCGTTTATGAGATATAGTCAATGAATCCACTCACCAGCTGGGGAGGTAGGAAATGTGCCCTTGTGCCTTGAAGGAACTAATTTTGTGGCCAAAATTAGTTCAGTGGACAAGGTGAGCTTTATAACATATTTGGCGAAAGGATGAATCTGGAAACAATTATTTGGTGTTTATGCATTTTTCTTCTTTAAGTTTCTGTGTCTTTAATTACTTCTCTAACTCTCAAAACACATAAGAAAATGTGTACGTTATAGAAATATTTGTCAAACTAAATTGAAAATGGATTGAATGTGACTATTTCTGTGCTTTTCCCTCAAATGTGCAAAGGTTATATGTGGGGGTATTTTAGTTTGGCAAACAAGGAAAAACCCTGGAATCTTTAAACTAGCTTATGCATATTAGCAATAAATTATGCATTCCCGCTTGGCATCTGTTTATTAAATAATTTATTTAGTTTAAATTTTGTCTAAGTATCTTTCTCCAATAATTTATAAAATCTCCTGACATTCGATGAAATGAAATCCACTAATTTCATTTTCTCTTCCTCCCTCCTTCCCATTTCTCTCTCTTGTCTTTCTCTTACTTCTCAGTGCTCCAAGAAATGATAGGAGGAGCAGTCTGGGATACACCAATGATGCTTTATTCTGTGTTATATAGCAGTGTGAGAATAGATAGAACATTTTAGATGATTGGAATAGATGATTCATATGTTTAAGAGTCCTGGGAAGTTTTTACACAGAGCTGTAATTAAAAAAAAAAAAAAAAAAAAGAATATGACTTGTCTTCCTTCCTTTTTTCCTGCCATCTGCTCTCCAATCCTTCCTGCAGTTAATGCCGCAGAGATTGAGGAAAACACTTTCTCATTGAGATCAAGCAGGGCTCTCTTCAGTCCACTTTTATTGCCTGGATAAGACAATTCTAGAATATATCATGTGTTTTTGGTGTTCAGTTTCTTTGAGGGGGGGCACTCATTCGCTGAACTCGTTGTCCAATCGTTTCAAAGGAGTCACTGCTTATGCCATGATAGAGATAAGACTATCGGACCCAAAGCAGAAATGATTAACCATGGGGCATTCTCTTTCCCTTGCATGGACTCTGGCACAGAGTTGTAATACTAACAATCAGCTTTAATTAATAGGTGGCTGTGCCTGAAGTCACCATCCTTCCAACAACAACAAATTATATACACAACCTATTAAACCTTCTACTGTTGATGCCTCTTTTGCTTGCAACCAGGCACTCTTCCTTTGGTAGAAGCACCAAAAACATAGCCTGATCTGTCACAGATGCTAAAAAGAGTATTTGTTGAGTGAACAAATGTATAAATAAACAATGGACGAACTCTTCTATATTGATCCCGCGTGACTGTATCCATTCTTTATGTAATAAGAATACTTCTAGGTTTGAGGAGGATGATAATGAAAGTAATAACAAAGCAAATCCCTGGCATTTTAGAGTGCTTTGCCATTGGTAAAATGTTTCCACATATATTGACTTGACAATTATCAGAGAAAGGAAGGAGAAGCTGAATACACATAGGTTCTTACTGGTGGTTAATACTGGTAACTGTTATCCAGGTAGGTGTCTTTTTCACCAATTCTAATGTTTTTTTTAAATTATTTTACTTAACTGTAACCATATGGTTCATTCTAAACCATAGGTATTTAGGAGCAAAGTAGGTCTCATGATGTTAAACACCTAAGGTTTTATTTAAAGAAGGCATTAAGAGAAATGAAGTATTATCAACAAAAGCATTAACTGTTTACTCCTGTGATGCTATGTAGATACTATGCCAAGCAAATGTACTCCTTAAATAATATACTCTATTACCAGGAACATACCATCAGGGACAGACAGAGAAGAATAAAAGTTACATATGAGAGCAATAGTCATATACTTGAGCATTCTCTCTCTGACAGTTTCACCAATATTTGCTTTGAGAAATAACTTGTTTACTCTTAAAAGTTTGGGGCATTATTTCCTAAAGTGTATCATGCAGGACGAAAACTAGTATAAACAAATGTGATCGACATGGAGGTACATTCTCTTCAGGGAAGTGCTGGTCTCTCAGCTACAGGAAGTAAGAAGAGCATGTGGTCATCAGACTGTGTCCTGCTCTCAGTTCCCTCAGGTGGGCCCAGCTGCCCAGAACTGCCTCCTTGGTCTTCCTCATCCAGTGACTGAGGTAGGGTAGAACGCTCCCCTTAGTACTCCAAACTCCATCTCCATGTCTACATCAGAGAGCACAACCCATGACACCAGCAAAATGATACCAGAGGCCCTATGAAACATTTGGGAAATCATTTGGGTTTTCACTTCTGAAATTCTTAGAGCCTATGGTTGCCATTATGCTTCGTGAATCTCTGAGACCAGATTCTATTGTGCAGCATTTCCCAAACTTGATAGTTAACATTTCCCCCCCGCTAGAACATTTCACCAGACCACCATTCTACAGAAAAGTAGGTTAGATAATTAGCACAGTAATTCCCATGGTCCACTGTAGGTAGACTTCTCAACCATGAGCTCAGATAAATATTTTTTAAACATATTTCATTTCCCTGTAATACCTGTTGGGGAATAACAAGTATCTAAAATTTCCTTTATGCTCATTAAAAAAAATTGTATCAATTTTTTTTTTATATTCATCTTTCCATCTTTCTAACCTCTACCTCTACTTCCACCTTCTGTATCTCTCCTATTTCCCCAGGATGAATTCAGATTCTCTATAGGCGCTTCTTCACATTCCAAGCATGCCCTAACTCCCTTCTGCACCTCTCAGTTATAGCATGGTTGGATTCTAGATATATGTACATGGTTTGTCTCTCCTACTATAATTATTTTATTTTTTATTTGTAAGTTTTAATTTCAAACTTACAGAATACTTACAAGACTGCTAACAAAAAAGTCATATACCCTTTGCCCAGATTCACCTATTATTAAACTATCGCCCCATCTGCTTACCACATGCCTCCCCATATGTATATATGTATACATATGTATATATGTATGTATATAAGTATATGTATGTATACATGTGTGTATATTATTTTCCTAAACCATTTGGGAATAAATTGTTTACATTGTGGTCCTTTACCTTAAATAGTTCAGTGTGTATTTCCTAAGAGCAAGCATATTCTCTTACATCCCCACAGTATAATTCCCAGCTTTAGTAAATGAAACATTGATCCAACAACTTCATCTCATTTACTGTCCATACTCCAATTTTGTCCAGTAAAGTCACATGTAGCATATTTTCCCAATAAGAAGGCATTTTCTGATCATGGCAAGATTAACAAAGACAGGAATAATAATTCCTTGTTAACATTTTTTAAAATCTGGAGTGAAATATCAGCAATTAGCCACTTTTTACATAGATAATCTGATTTAATCTTCTCAAGAAGGCTATAAAGTAGTAGTATCCCCATTTAGTAAATGCTAGAACTGAAACTTGGAGTTTAAAGGATGAGGCTAGGTTCAAACAGCAAATAAGAGATGTAACCCATTAAACTAGCCTCAGAGATTTAGTCTTTTTTGTTTTTTAAAGATTTTATCTTTAAATAATTTCTGCACCCAGCATGAGGCTCAAATTCACAAGCCCAAGATCAAGACTTGAACACTCCACTGACTGAGCAAGCCAGGTGCCCCTGAGAGTCTTTTCATCTTTGCCTATAGCACAGGCTCTACGGATATAAAAATATTCACAATTATTTGTGAAATCAACTAACTGAATGGACATCTAGGTGAAGAGACCATACCAAGGTACAGCAGCAGAGTCTACCTTGAGATTCAGCAGTGACATGCAGTTAAAGGAGACTTGTCTGCCATCTTCTGTGTGTGTTGCAGTGTACTGTGATATCATGATGAATATTTGCTGGGAAAAAATATTTTAATCCTTGAAAATATCTCTACCGAACTGCATTTCTGGAACACGCCTTTATATTTTATGATGTATTTATATTTCTTGGTCACTGGATTAATTTAAGGTAATTGTCATGTTCGTGTTTGGACATGCTCCAGGCCTATGGATAATAAAATCCCACTAAAGAATCCAAGAAAGAGGAAATAATAAAATAAAATAGATTGGAGTAGGGATTAAGAGGGAACAAATTAATGAGACTATTACAGGGTGTATAACTCCTCGAGATAGAGAGCCTTTTACTTTTGCAAAGAGGCATCATTAAGTATTTTAATCATGTGTGCTCAAGGAAGAATATCCAAGAACCTTTTAAAAGATGGTTGAAACAAATTCATATATTATTTTTTCCTAAAAGATCTAGAAATATAAATCAGCAGCTCTTGAAGTGTGTGTGTATGTGTATGTGCACTAGGGTAGTTGGTACAAAGCACCCTCATTACTGACGAGGTAACAATGTTAGTTTTGTGTCGGCAAGAGATTAGTTTATCAACAGGATCTACTAAAATTTCCAGAAATTCCCCTTCTGCTCCTGGGTCCAGCCTGGCTCCGTATTTCTTTAAATGAACCAGAAGCTTTGAGTTCTCTTGCTTTTCCAACCCAGAGTTTTCTAAGAAACAATGGAACTACAGTCATTTCTCTTCTACTGCTCTGAATATGAGTAAATTGAATTCATAACCCCCCACTGTTGTGCACCTCTGTGGCCTTGCCCCTTAGAAACAGCACTCAGGAGCTCTTGTTTTTGAGACTGTTCTTCCCACATTCAGATTCGGGTACAGCAGGGGATGGAAGAAGCAATTTTCAGATTCCGTGGTGGGCTGGATTAAATTACTCCACAGGCCATATGTCTGACAGACCTACTAGAGTGGATTAAGTGTTTCGCTTCCTCTTTGCATTTGAATTTTTTTTTTTCATAAAAGAAAGAAAATGTTAATGCAGACCTAGTAGGGGAGAAAGAGACAAACAAACAAACAAATTCAGTTAGTGAAGAAGCTTCCTGGATCTTTCTGTTGCTGCACACCACCAGCCAGTTGAATTTGAAGATGAAAAGGTTGAAGCAGGCCATTCTGGCTGGATTTCATTAACTATTAATATCTGTTCTATGGAAGACCAAAAGTGACTGGCCAGTTTTTGTTTTGTTTGTTTGTTTGTTAATTCCTTACCAGAGTTTGATGGCCTAGTTTATTGGAACTTACAAATGAAAGAACCTAATATATCTATAATTGCATATGAATGGAAAATATACTTTGGAGTTAAAAAGATATGGATTGCGACTCCCCAACCATAGGAAATCTGACATGGTATTTAATGCTTTGAGTCTTTATTTTTCTGTAGTAAATTGGGAATAATAATTACTATGTCACAGTTAATTTTTACAGATAACAGTAATGTGATTTATTGTGTAATCACTATGTGCCTGGTACTTTTCTTGTTATTTCATCCTCAACAGCACTCTGAGACCTGTTATATTATTTTAGAAACAAAGAAATTGAGGTTAAATATTGTGTTCAAGGTTACATAGTGCAGCTGGGATTTGAATCCTGTTTTTTTTTTTTTTTAACTCTTGAACGCAAGTTCTCAACTACAATCCTATACTTCCACTTCTGCAGAGAATGAAAATAAAGCCTTAGGATCTTTGATGTTTGTTTCCTTTCTCTTATCAGATTTAAAATTTAAAAGGATGCTGTGGGGGTTAGAGGGGGGGAAGAAAGTGAATAAAAAGTGAATAAAACTGAGGAAGATATTGAGATTTCTAGATGTTTCTGTTATCTTTTCTTATTAACCCCAAGAAAAGCAGTAAAAGATAAGTTCATCATTTATGAAGAAGTAAATCTCTAACAGCAATAAAGCATTTTCTCTGTGGTCCTCATGGCTGTCCAAGGTAACTGAATCTAAAGAGAAAAACAGACACATATTATAAATAGAAAGGAATAGACTAAACAGAAATAGAGCTTGCCTTTTTTAAAGAAAAACATGTTGGTTATAAAATTGAATGTATTGATGAGTGCTCACATTCCTTTTTTTCCTTTAAAAATATTTATTTGTTTCTAGAGAAAGAGATAGAAGGAATGCGTGCTTGAGGTGGGGGAGGGACAAAGGGAGAGAAGCAGACTCCCCACTGAGCCAGGAGCCCACCGCAGGGCTCCATCTTGATCTGGAGACCCTGAGATCATGACCTGAGCTGCAATCAAGAGTCAGACGCTTAACTGACTGAGCCACCCAGGTGCCCTGAGTGTTCATAGTCTTATAGAGAAAGTCAACCAACCTATTGAAGGGTTCTCCAGTATGGCACCTCCAACACTAGCACTGTCTCCAGGATATCCTGTCCCAAAGATGAACCTGAGGGTATCATTGAGACATACCCTCTCTGTGGTCCCTTACCCCTTTGGTAAGGCAAGTTTTAAGTCTGATTTTTGGATTAAGAAATGCGAGGTCTTCCGAAGATTACACAAACAAATAAGGATATTCGGCATCTCCTGAATACTGTGTCTGGGGCTTCCCTTTTGCCTCTCACACTCACTCAGACAGTATTATGTCAAAACATGCAATACCTGTTTTCAGATTTTCTGAAGAGATTAGCAAGGTCAAATACACACACCTAATTAGTGAAATGTGAAATAAACACTCTTCAAGGTCTCTTAGCTCTGTAATGGGGCAAGCTGCCAGCCAGCATAGTGTGTGGCTAAAGATGCAGCTCAGTAGAGCATCTTTGAGAACCGTGTGCACTGGGTTTTTCTGGGCAGCAAAGGAAGTGCCAAATGAATTAAATTTTAAGCCATCTGCAGATTAGACCATTAGTCAAAGAGGCAGCTAAATGGGCAGAGACACTGACTGCATATCGAATGATTTTTCCTTTACTACCGAATATCTTAGGTCTTCTTCCTTTGCTTTAAATGCTCATAATTGGACTGAATTTAGATGATGGCAAAATGCTATTTGGTTAACCCTCTGCTTCCCAATCTTTTTAATGTCATGACAGACTCACATATTCATATTAAAAATAGTGCTCATTGTTTCAGAGTTCACGAAGCCAGTTTGGAGGCCACGGAACAGGTTTATCAGCTGCAAAATGAACTCGAAAATTCAGATGTGATGATTTGTGCTTGGTCCAATGCAGACAAGAGCCCTTGTCTGCCCCCCACATCTGTACCCAATTGTCCACACTTTTGGTGGAGCACAGTGCCCCTCAGATTAGAAGACAACTTCCTGCAGCAAAGTCCTGACTGCCTCGTTGAAGGGAAGATGTCTCAGCTTCTGCGATGGTTACCCTGTGTGCACCCCTGGGGAACAGCAAAGCCTGAACATTGCTTACTATTCCTCTGCCTGTGAGGATTTCAGGGTGCTACATTTCAGGTGCAGCTACATCGCTTCACTCTCCAAGAATTCCTTGATGAGGTTTTTGTAACAGGTCTTAATTAAGCCAGGGTTTCTGTCTGCCCCTGGCCCTAGTCAGCAGTTCCAAAGATAAAGCCGGCTCAGTATCGGTTGCCACACCTTTAAAGCCTTTGCAGAGCAGTGACATGAGGCCAGATCACTTTCATCAAACATCTATTTTGCATCTCTCTAATGCCACCTTAAAGCCAGACTAACAATGTTGAGAATTAGCAAGTAAAATCAGCTCACAACTGTCTGTCCTATAAAGGATCCCTCCTAGTAAACAATCTGTGAGGGAGAACACTGGCAGCCACAAAGCCACAGAACTTCACTGGTTCAGGTGAAAGAATATTTTATGAATTGCTTCTATTATATTATAGTAGGCAGTATGTCACCAGAACCTGACAAGGTTAGGAATAATCTCATAATTTACACTCCAGGAGAACTCCCCAAAGCATTTCGAGGTTGAGAGTTCATTGGAACAGAGAACAGTTTCACTTACAGTGATCTGAGGAGGGAGTTATAAATCACTACAGAAGTTAGTGGATTATTTTCCAGAGAATGTCAGTTTAGTCTGAATAATATTTATTAATAATATTTTTCCTAATTATAAGAAATTAGGTAGATAAAAACTAGTTAATAAAATAACACTCGTGATTCAATCACCCAAAAGCAACTATCACTATTGTTAAGCATAGTCATTTAGTCATTTTCCGTGAATGTATAAATACCTATAAAACATTAAGATGTATTGTTTGAAAGTCAAGATTCCAGTCACCAATTCCAGTGGGTAGTGAGGGGGGTTTCCCACACCACTGGGTAGTTCGCTGACACCAGGTGGGCCTCCTGTTATTCAACTCAATTCTGACTTTGTCAATCTGGAGATAGCTGACGATACACACTGTCTGTCCTCAGTCCCATGAGATTCCCTCTCACCCCACTAAACCCCCTGAACACTTTAGACAAGTGGCAAGCTCAGATTCTTACTTCTCCTTCTGACTGACCAGCTATAGATTGAATGTTTCAACAACCCCCTCCCTGGGTTCAATTAATATCCTAGAGCAGTTCACAGAACTCAGAGGAACATTTTATTTGCTGAATTACTTGTTCATTATAAAAGAATATAACTCGGGAATAGGCAGATGGAAAAGGTACACAGGGAGGGTATGAGGAAAGGGTACCGAGCTTCCAAACTCTCTCTGGATGTGTCACTCTCCCCAATCTCTGCCTATTCACCAACACAGAATCTCTTCAAACTTAGTCCTTTTGGGGGGGTTCAATGAAGATTTCTTCACACAGCCGTTATTGGATTAAATCATTGGCCATTGGCAGTTGAATTCAATCTTCAGCCCACCTCCCATCTCTGCAGGTTAGGAGAGTTGGACTGGAAGTTACAACCATCCAATCACCTGATTGGTTTTCTAAAGCCCAAATTCAGGCTTCCTAGGGGCTTTCCAAAAAAAGTCATTAACATAACAAAAGACACCTTAGAAAATTCCAAGGGTTTTAGGAGCTCTGTGCTCCTAAACACAGGAACAGTGCCAGGAACAGTGGATGAAGACCACTGTTATATATATATTTCTTAATTAAGAATATATTTCTTAATTAACTATATATTTCTTAATTAAATCACACTATCACAGTAAGGTGAACTATGTTATGGATATTTCTATTCCTTATTACTTTGTAACAGTACTATGAACTGAATTGTGTTTCCCACAAGTTCATATGCTGAAGCCCCAATCCACAATGTATCTGGAGATAGACAGGGTCTTTAGGAAGTAAATTTGGTCACAAGGGAAGGATCCTAATCTGATAAGAACGTGGGAAATAAAAATAGATCTCTCTCTTTTTGTCATTCTCTCCCTCTCTGAGAAAGTGGCTGGCTATCTGCAAGTCAGGAAGCTGTCACCAGAAGCTGACCATACCAGCATCCTGATCTCAGGTCTCCTGTCCCGAAACGGTGAGAAAAGAAATTTCTGTTGTTTAAGCCAGGCCCACTTTGTTAGTATTTTGTGATGGCAGCCCAAGCAGACTAAGACAAATATACACATGGTTTTTAGACATCCCTAGTCATCTCCTTTCCTTTTTATTCCCTTTTCTTCCCTTCATCCCGAACTGCTGAACTCTGTCCTGATACCCAGGGATTGCACACATTCTCTTTCTCAAAGAAAGAAACTTCCCCAAACACCTGAGGTGATGAACGGGCCATCTTGGAGCTTCTGAGAAAATGACTTATGCATGGGTATCTTCTAGATGAGATCTGGATCTTTGATATGACACCTGACATATAAGAATGAATCTCCTAAATCACAGAGGGCCGGTGCTCTTAGCTTTTAGAAGCATACTTGGCAGATAATGGAAGGTGTTTCTATGTTAACTTTAAGCATATTAGTTAGTTGAAGCATGGACAAATGCCAAAAAATGTTCCAGAACATGTGAGAAAAGAAATGAGAAGGAATGGTTGGGAAATCGCACATTCGTAGAACACAAATGATAGCTCCTTTAAAAATTTTCAGTAAGGCTTGTAAATGGTGGGTTATGCAGCCAAGAGTGACCTTAAACTATCTAATTAATTATGATTTTCTTATTAACAGATTATTTTTCTTCCTACTTGTATTTCAAATACAAATTGAAATATACATCAAATTTCAATACATTGAAGTGAGTTCACTTTCCTCAACTTTCATCAAATGGCATTGGAGGGGAGTAATTTCCAAAATGTACTGAGAAAATGGTCAAAGGAAAATCCCTGAGACTTTTAATACCCAGAATAAGGTATAAAGTATTCTCCTTAGGATAGTAGGTGCATTAGTATAGGCACATTAATCAGACTTACGTCATGAAAAACAGGGGAGAGAGTGAACTTGGAAGGAGATGTGGAGAGAAGAATGAACTGTCTATAGCTCACAGCTTATGAGGAGTACTTGTATTAAAACAGAAGCTGCATGGAGGATATCAAGTCTGCAGCCCTCAAAAGTTGAAACAAAACGGAGTAAACAGAACTGTAGGTTGTTAAACAACTTTTCCAAGCTGACCCCACTTGGGATGAATCCTGAACCAGAATCAAATTCTCTAGATGCCTGAGTTTAGTTTTCTTTTCCCTCCACATGATGATGACCATATCGATCCATATTCACCAAGTGTAACAGTTTTCATTTGTAGGATTTCAAGACTACATTTGCTGAATGCAGCTAATCCTTAAAGCAAACTAGGAAGAAAATCTAACAACAAAACTCTTCCTTCCACTTTCCCTTTCTTCTTTATCCCTATCTGTTATGCTAAAGACATTTATAGAGAATGTTACTTTCTGGGGGAAAATATGATACTGTTAGATCCCTTAGTGAATATTGGTTTAATTCCTCATCAATTAATTTGGTTTCATAAGCACTGAAGGAGGAATACAAATAGCACCTGCATTTAGAATTGATTTTCTTTCTTTTTTTTCCCCCTGCAGTGCCTTGGCAGGGAGGGGGAAGTTGAAAGAGTGGGACTATTTGGTAAAACTCTTTGCCCTTTCCTTTTTGTAAATGTTGTCTTTTTTGTAAATGTCAAGTCCAAATTATAGGTGAGTATTGGCAGAGTTGCACAGACTATCTGAGACCCATTACAGCCTCTGGCATTTGTGCTGCTAAATTTCTAATGAGTTGCAGGTGTTTGTGATTGAATTTCGTGTTGCCTTTGTGATTGGCTCACTGTTTCACAGTCCATTGAGGCTATGTTTTTTTTTTTTTTTTTTCCTATGTTAAAATTGTGTGATGGAAAAACTCCAGTTAAAAGATAAGGTACGTGGTCATAGTTTTTTAACGCACAGAGAAAGGACTGTATGTGTTAGACCAGTGCCAATTTTCACATTCATGCATGGGGTCAGTCACCAGTTCGGAAATATATTTTAAATAGAATAGTAATGGTTTGACCTATTTCACTGAGGACTTAAGTTGGAAGATACCTTAAATAATCTTCTGCCCTTGAGGTTCTCAGCACATTAGTGCGGATAAGAATTACCTAAGATCCTTGTTTGTTTGTTTTTGTTTAATTTTTTTTAAAAAAGCAGTTCTGTTGCCTCCTTTCCTTTTTCCAAGATTCAGACTCAATAGGTTTGGGTGTGGAAGACAGCAATCTATATACTAAACAGCAAGATCCTAGCTCATACCTAAACAAGTGGTTCATGTATGATGCTTTGAAAACTGGTTTACTTCCTTTGCTTTACATAAGGGGTGAAGACCATAGAAAAAAGATCTAGTCATGTTTCCTGATGATCTCATGGAAAAGGTAAGCTTACTCAGCTTCATTTCCCACTTCAGCATTATTATTATTTTTTTACCAGATTACCCACAGGCTTGGCTGGGGGCTGTTGAGTTTAGTTAATTATCCTGGATTACTACAGAGGTAGCATACACTATGCTTGGTCAACGAAGTCCCTATATATAATCTGAAATATATATTTATATATATGTATTTTTTAAGATTTTATTTATTTATTTGACAGAGAGGTAGAGAGAGAGTGCAAGTAAGCAGAGCAGCAGGCAGAGGGAGAGAGAGAAGCAGGCTCTCTGCTAAGCAGGGAGCCTGATGTGGGACTCGATCCAGGGACCCTGGAATCATGACCTGAGCCGAAAGCAGCCACTTAACCAACTGAGCCACCCAGGCACCCTTGTATTTATATATTTTATAGGTTTGTATATGTGTTTGTAATCTTTGAGGAAAATAAAATGATAATGGAGAACAGTTCATAGGATGTTTGATATAGAAAAAATATTGTATTCTACGTATGATGAATATGGAGAGTCTATAATTTTTATATACCAGAATATCTTTCAGTATCTTTCCTAGCCTCAAGATCATCATTAATTATTCCATTAATAGCAACCATTTTATAGACATTTAGTGTAGTCTTTTGAGAAGTAATCGACATATGTTATTTCAGTTTATCATCACGATAGCCTTTGGGGGCTGGCATGATTAATTTTAACCTCCTTTTGACAAATAAGAAAATTGAGACTTGGAGAGTTGATGTAAGTTGAGTAACTTGTCCAAAATCAAGGACTTGGTAAGATGGGATGCTGAAATTGAACCCCAGAACTCTGATCCCAGAATCCGAGCCCTTGAGAATCAATGCGCCAGTGCCTGCCTGCCGCAGGTATGCAAGAACACCAACGCCGGACAGACTTACAGGTAGCTCATCACCAGGGAGTTCTGCTTGGTAAAATGAAAACTAAACAAACACTTATTTCATTTGCCTTATCTGATTAAGTATGGCATTTTTAGTTGATACCAGTGACCTTATAGCTGCCCATATGTAAACTCATACCTGCAGTTTGATAATCTGCAGCTATAAGTGAAGATCACACATAAATAAACCAGATTATGCACGTATGTATCTATTTTCTATATTTAGGGTAAGTGCATAGAATCAATAGACACACTAACAGCGGGAACAAGAGCAACCCAACAGAACAGGAGTTGTGTGCTGTGTTTTAGTAACCCATATTTTAATTGGGAGGTACCTTATTATGATATTTAATTTTGCCTAAACCTCGCTATCTTATTTAATTAAAACACTTATATGAACTCTCATGTAAATAAGTCAGATACAAGCAGTGTTGACTGAGTTTCTGATTAATGCCGGGTGTGCAGTAAGCACTCAGCAAGTATTTGTTGAAATAAAGTATGTGTCAGGCAGCAACAGACAATGCCCACATACAGTATCTGTGTCAATCATGGTCCTGGCAGGAAACAAATGTTCATCAAAAAGCTGAAGTTAATTTAGAAAAGTGAGGCATTCAGGCACTACCAATAGTGGGAAGGTATTAGAAGAGAAGCAGACTATGCCACCCCAAAGTGTGCTGCTTTGGCATGTGGATTATTTTAAGCTCAAGTCAATCAAGACCCAGCAGACTCAAGAGAAATTTCTACCTTTCCCTTAACTATCTAAAGAAATTCAGACAGGCGGCCTGGTTAAGAAAAAGAGCTACTGCCAGCTATACCTTTTCTTCTGAATGGCCTATCTGTATGGAAAAGCAAATATCTACTTTTGCTCTTCTTACTCCCTTGTGATTCACTCCCCTCCTCTGTAGCTCTAGACCCCTATCTCATTCCTTAGCTCTGGATGGCAAATAAGCCCGAATTGCCTAACGGCCTTTGGGTCTCATATTTTTATGGGGCTCCCATATGTATAAAATTAAAAATTTGTTTCTCACTTGTTAATCTGTTCTATGTCAATTTAATTGTTAGAGCAGCCAAGGAACCTAGAAGGGGAGAAGGAAAATTTTTCCAGTCCTACACACTACTAACCCTGAAAAGGCAAGAGAGAGGAAGAGAATCAGGAATAGTGCCTGATGAGAGTTGGGGCTTGGAAAAGAAGAGGAGCTGCCAGGCAGACGCTGCTGCCATCGTCAGCTCGGGAAGAAACCACAGCCGGATAGGAAGAGGATAGGGGCCCGACAGGAACAGGAAGTTCCACTCGCTGTTGGAACTCAAAGAGAAACAAAGGAAAAGTGAATCTAGGCGATACATGTCATGGACGCCAGCCTCAGCAAAGAGCAGAACAGAGAAGGTTGAAGAATGAGGTGAGGTGGAAGCAAATGGAGAATACGCTCTGTATTATTTCATTCTGTCTGCTCAACCATAATGTGTCTTAGGCATTTTCCCCATTTAAAAGACAGGGGAAAATGACTCAGAGAAATGAAGAAAGCAAGTAAAGCTCATTCAGAAATGGGGGGAGCTATATGAGGGTGAAATCTGTGACCTCTAGAGACAGTGGTTCATACTCCACTATTCGATAATATTTTTATTTTTCTAATATTATCACAACAAATTTATATCATGTCAGCTAATACCTAGACACTGAGGGAAAATGTGCTTATCAGGGAAGTCAGAGTCCATGCTCTCGCTGAGATTACTGTCTAGGAAATGAGAAGACAGAAAATAATACAAACGGATAAATGAACGGATAAATAAAAAATACAAATGGAAAAGATCATTTTAGGGCCGCCTGGGTGGCTCAGTGGGTTAAAGCCTCTGCCTTCAGCTTGGGTCGTGATCCCGGGGTCCTGGGATTGAGCCCCACATTGGGCTCCCTGCTTGGCGGGGAGCCTGCTTCCCCCTCTCTCTCTGCCTGCCTATCTGCCTACTTGTGATATCTCTCTCTTTCTGTCAAATAACTAAATAAAATCTTAAAAAAAAATCATTTTAGATGGTGATCAGGTGCTATAAAGACAGTGCAATGTGGTTTTCCTGTGATAGTGACGGGGAGAGACTACTGAGGATTGGGTGAGCAGGAAAGGACTCTGAGGTGAAACTATTTAAGCAGAGACCTGTAGGATACGAAGAGGCTATGAAGAAGGCAGCCTTTTTAAAATCTGACAGAAAAGTGCTCCAGGCTGAGGGAACTGCAAGCACAATGGCATTAAGACAGGAGCAAGCTTGGTGTGGTCATGTGAAGACAGCATAACAATGGCAAAAAGCCGTGTGTTTGGAGCATAGTGAATAAGGACAGTGACCCAGGAGGAGGTGGAGGGGAGATAACAGGGCCCTGGGATGAGTTTGGGTTGCATTCAGGGAACAATAGAACTCCTTTGGAGGATTTTGAGCAGGGGAATGATGCCATCTGATTTATGTTTTTAAAAGATTGCTTGGGTTTCTGCATTGAGAATGGATTATAAAAGGGCAAAAGAACAGGCTTGGAGACCAGTTAGGGTCATAGCAGTGGATATTTAAGGAGTGAATAGAATTGGGATGTATTCTTTTTTAGCAGCAACGTTCTGGTGTGAATAGTATAAAAAAGAGAGAGAGAGAGAGAGAAAGTAAAATAATCACTACAGTTTTGGTTTGAGGAACTGGGTGAGTGGCACTGTCGTTTACTGAGACAGAGACTGGCACGTTTGTGGGTAAGAAAATAAAGAGTTCCGATTGGTGCATTTTGTTCCAATGCTTATTGGATAGCCATGTGGATATTTTAGGCATTCAGAAAGGTCGCTTTTAGTGATAACAGCCAGGGTCACTGGTGTATCAATGGAGTTTAAAGCTATGAGGCTGGGACTGGTTGTGGTTACCCAGACAGAGAGAGTGTTCACAGAGCTGAGAAAGTTTCGCACAGGACCGAATCAAAATTCAAGTGCTTTTTATATACGGCATTCTTTTTGGTGCCTGAATTCCAACTGATGGCAGATTTCCAACTGAGAAAGATTTTATTTTTCACTAGAATGTATTTAGCCTTTATGTTGGTGGTTTTCAAATTTATTATTGTTATCATTAGAAATGTTTTGCAAGCCAAATCTTGTGAAGGAAAACACTATGTAAAATATATTGAAATGTTAATTATATAAAGCTGGGTGAGAGGTACACGGGGTTTATTATAATGTTCTCACTGCTTCCAAATATGTTTAAAACTGTCCATGAAAAAAAGCTAAAAGAAGTTAAGAGTACAACGGTTCTGTTTGAAGCAGAGGATGGACAATCTCAGGCCGGTCTACTTATCACTTCGGCTGCAAGTCTATAGAATTCCCATAATTCCTCGGAACAAACTTTAAAATTCCTGCCATCGATGAACAGTTTTGAAATCTCTGGGATATAATAATAATTATGACCAGGAATATTACACAATTACCATGGAAAATACTTTACAATTATAATTATATTAATGCTTATGACAGTCTTACATGATGGGTACTGCTAACACCCCCATTTTGCAAATGGAGTCACTGTGGCTTGGAGAGTTCATGTAATTGGCTCAAGTTCAAGTAGCTGGTAATTGGAGGAGCCATGATTTAAGCCCAGGCCGCCTGACTTCACATTAATAATGACCTTAATTACAGCAGTTGACACTCAAATGAACTTCAACCTCAAAAATATAACAACCCAAAATTCAATCAGTCCTTTATTAAGGATGAGAATTGTCCAGTTAACAATAGTGAAGATGTTACATTTGTCTATGCATTTCTTTACATCACAAACTTTCTCCGCATTGTGTTTCTCAGAGCCACACATTTTACTCTTTTCTCTATTTACAAAATATTAGTTCTGAAAACGACTGTCGAATAGAATAACAGTGACTGGCATTTATTCCTAACCTGGTGACAGCAGAATACAGAAGTTCAAAGAAATGATTAATTAACTCAATGATACACCCACCATGTATAGTAACACCAATTCAAAGACATTGTATCCGGTTGCTTTTTCTTGACTAGACTATTATCACTTTATCTGAGCTGAGATTTATGTCCAAATCAGGGAAAACTTTGATCCTGATTTTTTTTGGAGATCAAAGTTTCACATGTAACACTATGCTTTACAAGGTCTCAGCGCAATGCATACTGTTCTAAAGTATGAAACTAATGTGAAAGAATAATTCGCTTTGGTGCTGGGAAATGTAACTGTTAGATATGCAGGTTCTCCAGCAATCCATTGTAAATAACAATCTAGTTGAAATACGGAAAGAAAAGCGAATCTGCTATAACAATACACCTCAACTCATTCCTTTCCTTTTTCTCGTATTAGCCTTTTGCTCCTAGATTTTAAGAGACCAGTTTGCCTGGTGTGCATGTGTGTGTGTGTGTGTGTGTGTAAGTAAATTTGTTTGTGCACTTCATTGTTTTCTCCTAGTTTTTTGTTGGGGAAAAAGGAGAATGTCAAAGCTATTTTTATAGTCTTTCTTCTTCTTCTTTTTTTTTTGATTGCTAAACGATGCGGAATATATATTATTATCTTTTTAACATAGGCTCAATTCATGTGTAAGATCCAAGCAAATACTATAAACACCCTGTCACTTCCAACCTCATAGTTCCAGCCAGAATGACTTTTTAAATTATGGTGATCACAGTAGAACTTGATTCTTCAGTTGTGAAATGAGGTAGAGGATCCCGTCCCATCCAAACTAATTACATCATAATTTTCTTTGAATATTGATTTTGAAATAAAATTACACCTTTCTAGTCTAAATGACTCTGTGACCTCTTTCTCTGTCAATCTCTCTTTTTCTCCTCCTATTTTCTCCACCCTTATCTTTCTCTCCCTCATCCTCCTTCTAGTTCCTTTACCTTATATCTCTGTCTTTTTCATTCCCTCTCTACCTCTCTTCCCTCCATCATGGTGTCAAGGACTAGAGAAGGATAGATTTATGTAGTCACAGCAATGATTCAAAATTATTCAAAGATAAAATATTTTTTGTTATTCATTTTGAATAACAATATTTAATACAGTTTTTATATGGCTGTTATTTACTAGGTCAATGCTTAGAAGAATTTCATATTAAAATAATTAATAAATGATGTTAACATTTCAAAGTTTATACTTTGGGATATAAACCACTGCAACAAGAGAGAGCAGATCTGAAATTCTACTCCTTCTGACCTAGACGTCTAAACTAAAGTAAATAGACACCAGCAAAGAATAGCAATACTTACCAAACAGAAAGCAGGTCACGATCTTTGACCCGAGTCTTTGAAAAGTCTAAGAAAAAAGGAAGTAATGTCCAAATATAAACAGAAACTTTTGATAGTTTGGTAAGGATATTCTTCATGCTTCAAAGATACAGTCACATGGGGAAAGGTGAACCCATTAAATCTGGGAAAATCGAACCAATCCCCTTCAACTTGGAGAGAGACAGATATAAAGAATAGGTAGAATGGGTACCCCATTTAATTAGAACTATTTTGGAAATGACTGCTTGGGAGAGGTAAAAAGAAATGAAGAACATTAATACTTAGTGCGGTCTTTCTGTCAGGCAACAGCATGTAGATTATTCTGAAGAACAAAGAAAATGTGAAAGTTAAGGAAACATCACAGAATCAGAGTGCTCCCATTCACAGAAAGTCAACCAATAAGACTGTAAGAAAAAGAGAAGAGTGCAGGTCCTCCAAGCAAACATCTCTAGTTAAACTCTCCTCTAGTAAACCTTCAAAGTATCCTGTGACTTTTCACCATATATGTGTTGATTTAAGAAACAACAACAACAAAAAACTAGGATTCGCCAGAATCTAAAGATTAGTTTGAGAAGAACTGCTGTTCTTAAAATAAGTCATTGATGAATGTGGTATGATCTTCATTTTTTTTTAGTTCTTTCACTTTTATCATCAAAAGCTTTATAATTTCCCACGTATATATCTTATGCTCCTCTGTTATATTTATTCTTGGGTATTTCATAATTTTGATGCTATGGTAAAAAGCATCTGCTATAAAATTTTACTTTCTAGGGGTGCCTGGGTGGCTTAGTGGGTTAAGCCTCTGCCTTTGGCTCAGGTTACCATCCCCAAGTGGGACTGAGCTCTCATTAGGCTCTTTGCTCAGCAGGGAGCCTGCTTCCTCCTCTCTCTGCCTGCTTCTCTGCCTACTTGTGATCTCTGTCAAATAAATAAATAAAATCTTTAAAAATATTTTACTTTTTATTAGTGCTATATAAAGTAAATTGTGTTCAGCAAATTTGTTAAGTTCAATAATTCATTTTAATAGTGCACTTGTGGATTCTTTTGAATTTTCTATACCTGCTCATATCACCTGCAAATAATGAGTTTCATTCCCCCTCCCCCTCAAATTCTTATGCCATATATTAGTTGGCTTATTTGTTTTGTCTTACTGTCCTACAAGCATCTCAAGTTAATTACTAAAAAGGAATGGTGGTCCTGAGCACCTTGTTTTGTTCCTATTTGAAAGACGAAACCATTCAAAATTTCCAGTGAAATATATAGTTTATATTTATATACAAATTATTTAATAATATATAGTATAGATTCTTTTTGTAGATTTTTCAATCCATATTAAGAAAATTCTTTTCTCTTCTTAATTTTTATGGATTCTCTTTTTCATAAAAATATACTGAATCTTATCAAATGTTTCATCAAGCATCAGAATTGGATTCAGATATGGCATAAATTTTGGTATTAGGAGACTAAGAATTTAAAAGCCGATAAAAATTCCTACAGTAGGGGCGCCTGGGTGGCTCAGTGGATTAAGCCGCTGCCTTCGGCTCAGGTCATGATCTCAGTGTCCTGGGATCGAGCCCCGCATCGGGCTCTTTGCTCAGCGGGAGCCTGCTTCCTCCTCTCTCTCTGCCTGACTCTCCGCCTACTTGTGATCTTTCTCTCTGTCAAATAAATTAATAAAATCTTTAAAAAAAAAAAAAATTCCTACAGTAGCCATTTGTGCTTCAACTTTTTTGGTATGTAACTATTAAAAATTAAAGAAACAATTTCTTTAATTGTTATTAGAGTATACAAATTTACTATATCTTCTAGTGTTAGTTTTGTTCATTTTTATTTCTAGCAATATATCTTTAAAAATCTATATTTTAGATCTACATTTAGTTATTGATAATATGTTATCTAGTTTTGGTAGTTATAGCACTTTTAGCAATGTCCTTTTTAAATTCTTAATATCAGCCCTTTGTACCTACTCCATTCTTATTGATCAGTATTCCTAGAAGGATAGTTATTTTTATTAGGCTTTTCAAATATCCAACATTTGTATTTGTTTCCTGTATGTATTTATTCCCTTTTCGCATTTTTATCTTTATGATTTCCTTCATTCTAATTTTCTCGTATTTGATTTTCTTTGTATTTCCAACTTCTTGTGTTGGGTGCTTAGCTTATTTTTCCTGCTTTCCTTCTTTTTTAACGTATGAATTTAAGACTATACTTTCCTTCTAGATGTATATGCACCTTGATTATCATTTAGTTAAAAAAAATATTTTCTGTGGCGCCTTGGTGGCTCAGTCGGTTGAGCGTCTGACTGTTGATTTCGGCTCAGGTCATCATCTTGGGGTTCATGAGATGGAGCCCTGGGTCAGGCTCTACACTTGGTGGGGAATATGTTTCTTTCCCTCCCTCTCTGCCCCTCCCCTTGCTTGTGCTCATTCACTCTATATAATAAAATATACTTTAAAATTTTCATTTTAATTACTAATCTTATCCTGGATTATTTAGATACAAAGTTTCCAGTTCCTAACATATAGGCATTATGTGGTTATGTATTTACATTGATTCTAACTTAATGTATTTTAGTCAAAGTGTTACCAGCTACACCCCAAGACCTGACCTTTATTGTCCACTTGTTTTTACTCATCAATCTTTGTCCCATATTTTTCCTTAAGCTCATCTTTCTACCTCATGTCTTAACACAGGCAAATGGAAACTGAGCCAGCCATCAAGGGATAGTGACTGCCCTGATAAGACCTCAGCTAGCCCAGACTGTCCAGACCAGCTGGAGTGTAACTCCTGACTCACACCTACACAGATGGACCATGCAGTGACCTCTAGAATGACCAACAACCACCTTTACCTCATTATAATAATATAAAATCTCCACCCAAGGAGGAGCACAGACCTCATTTACATAACACACATGTACATAACATACAATGCATGTATAGGTATGTTTCCTTAAGGCACATGTGTGGCCATATGCCTGCCTCTGCATACGATGACAAAGCTTCCCTATCTAAATATTCATCCTAACCCTAAATAAAAGCAATCTATTCACCCTTGCTTGGGGAGTCATGGCTTTGGAAGTTATTCTCATGATATACTTATTTGCTGCAAATAAAGCTTACTTTGTGTGACAACTCCACCTGGTGTATCTGTGACTCACCAAGGTGCGAATTCACATTGGTTTAGTTGCTTAAGAACATTCTCTATGTGATTTCAATTCATTAGAATTTTTCACTGGACTATTTGACTTAGCATATTACAGATATCTGGAAATATTTTATATGTGCTTGTTCTTGAAAATATGTATTTGCTATTGTGTGCAGTGTTCTCTATGTATCAACTGCCTCAATATTGCTAATTGTAATGATTCAGTAATCATGATCTGGAAGATGAAATTTGAAAGGTGGTCTGTGACTTTTACTTTATCAATGGAACACATGAAGATTTGGACTTTGGAGGGATCCTTAACACTAAGTCAAAAATCTTATTCTGGATCCAAGATAAATGCTATGTACTGACTGAGGACCTGAAATTCATTGTTAAATTAATTAACTAAGTAATTTATAATTGATAAGTAGGCAGTAGTTAACGTGATATAGCTGACTCAGAGGAGTTTACATTGAATTAGTTTTTATTTTGCTCAAGTACACCCATTAGTAATTCTTTCAGGAAGCCTCCATAAAGAATAAGCTCCCATCTCCCAGAAACAATGCCCTGCTTCTAAGGTACAATTTTCCATACTTACAGATGAATTTTTCTCCTGCCACTCCTTGAGAAGCCAAACTTCCAGGCTATTCTAAAGGCTATTTCTCAAATTATCAACCTCTGAACACTTTCAGAATCCCCGAAACCCTTCCAGAACTATAAAACTCTTGTATGTTCTTGGCTATAGGTACTTTCAGAAATCTGATACATATCTTTCTATCTTTTAGGAATTTTTAACATTCTAGGCCCACAAATGGTATTCTCTGTATCTGAGTACTATTTATTAATTTTAAATAAATGTTAATGTTAAGAATTTTGGAAAGAAGGATAGACTTGTGCGCTCAAGCATCCATCTGGATCCCTTCTCTAGATTTTTGCTTTTCTAACTAGTTAATGAGAAGTAGAGAATTTTCCCTGGTTACAAAGACTTACTATCCAGGGTAAAGTGCAGCATGGATGTACTGTCATAGTTATTCAAAGTGGTGAAGAGAATCAGGATCTACCACCCCCCAAAAATACTACTTTCATATATGGACACTTTATGCTTAAGGTCACTGGGAATCAACAAATGCAGAAAGAAGTCTTCTCGGAGCTTCCTTTATCTGATTAGGAGCAGAAACTTGTGAGAAATGAGGAATGCCATTATTTCTCTTTCTCATAATTTATTGCCATGAAAAAAAAAATGGAAAGTCAGCACCAACATGGGCCTGCACAAACAAACTCTACTAAATAAGCATTATCTTCCATTAGTTTTTCCACATATATTTGCCTTCCTGACCCTAGAAGCTCAAAACCCTCCTTTTTCTTGACATTTCTCCACAAATGGATTGTCCTTTGTTAAAAAATGGATTATAAACCTCCAGATCTGATGCCTCTTTGTAGTTTTCATTTCATTTCTGTGATGCCTGACATATGCATATGAAATAACCATTTTTCTCCTGTTAATTTGTCTTTTGTCAGTTCTATTTGCAGGGCCCTAGGCAATGAACCTAAGAGGATGGAAGAAAAAGTTTTTTCTCCCTGTCAGTAGTATAGCCACAGTGCATGAAAATATAGGTGTGTTAATAAGTACTTACAAACTTGCAAAGTGGGTGGCGTAGTTATATTTCCAAATATAGGCTACTGGGCAAGAAGTGTAGATAATTTTAGGCAAGGAACATGATGGAAGCAGTGGAAATAAGATAGGAAATTTAAGGATATATTTAAGAGTTAGTGGCTAGATCAGTTTGCCTAGAACAAAGGTTTGGAAAGAAAGGAATGGATGAGGCTAGTAAACTGGGATCAAGCTGTCTGAACTGAAACACGTCATTCCCTTGCATAAAACACTTCTCTTCATGTAAACAACAAAATACCAATCCTGTTCTTACAAGCGTCTCTATAATCTGGTCAACTGTCTACGAAGCAGAACTTCTAATTCTCCTCTTAAAATAGATTGTAACTATTTCATAGTACTTAACAAAGCAATAATGTTTTAAAATTTTTTATTGTATTTAAATTCAACTAATTAACACAGAGTGTATTATTCATTTCAGAGGTAGAGCTCAGGGATTCATCAGGTGCATCAGGTGCATGAATTCATCAGGTGCCTGATTCATCAGGTGCTCATTACATCAAGTGCCCTCCTTAATCTCCATCACTCAGTTACTCCCCCATGTATTTCCCCTCCAGCAACCCTCAGTTGGTTTCCTATAGTTAAGAGTTTCTTATGGTTTATACACAGAGAACAACTTAGATTGCAATTGAAAGGAATTTTTCAAAACATTAAACTCAAACTAAAGACATATGAGTAACTAAGACTATAAAAGTAAATGCGAGGGTTTGAAAATCAACCTCGTATTTACATACCTATCTCCCATGTAGAATTTTAAGGTAATTGATACAGATGATTCTTCTTCCAATTATAAATCTCAAAATCTTTTACAATGAGTTTTTTTTTTTTTTTTTTTTTTTGCTTAAAATAACACAAATTTATCTTACAGTTCTGTTGGTTAAAAGTTCGGTACAATCTCACTGGAATTAAAATCAGTGTCAATTGCCCTGTGTTCCCCTCAGGAACCCTTGTAGAAGACTCAGTTTTCTTGCCTTTTATAACTTTTAGAGGTCTACACTGCTTGGCTCATGATCCCCCTTCCTCTGCCTTCAAAGCTAATAATGACACGTTGAGTCTCTCACACGTCATATTGCTCTTCACTCTTTTTCCGCCTCTGTATTCCACTTTTAAGGACTCTTGCCATTACATCATGCCCACCTGGCTAATCCAGGATAATCTCCCGACTTTAAGATCAGCTGATTAGCAACCTTAATTCTTTTTTTTTTGTTTGTTTATTGTTTATTTTGAAAATATAATTTTTTATTTTTTATAAACATATATTTGTATCCCCAGGAGTACAGGTCTGTGAATCACCAGGTTTACACACTTCACAGCACTCACCAAAGCACATACCCTCCAACAATGTCCATAATCCCACCCCCTTCTCCCAAAATCCCTCCCCCCAGCAATCCTCAGTTTGTTTTGTGAGATTAAGAGTCACTTATGGTTTGTCTCCCTCCCAATCTCATCTTGTTTCATTGATTCTTCTTCTACCCACTTAAGCCCCCATGTTGCATCACCACTTCCTCATATCAGGGAGATCATATGATAGTTGTCTTTCTCTGCTTGACTTATTTCGCTAAGCATGATACGCTCTAGTTCCATCCATGTTGTCGCAAATAGCAAGATTGCATTTCTTTTGATGGCTGCATAGTATTCCATTGTGTATATATACCACATCTTCTTGATCCATTCATCTGTTGAAGGACATCTAGGTTCTTTCCATAGTTTGGCTATTGTGGACATTGCTGCTATAAACATTCGGGTGCACGTGCCCCTTTGGATCACTACGTTTGTATCTTTAGGGTAAATACCCAATAGTGCAATTGCTGGGTCATAGGGCAGTTCTATTTTCAACATTTTGAGGAACCTCCATGCTGTTTTCCAGAGTGGCTGCACCAGCTTGCATTCCCACCAACAGTGTAGGAGGGTTCCCTTTTCTCCGCAACCTCGCCAGCATCTGTCATTTCCTGACTTGTTAATTTTAGCCATTCTGGCTGGTGTGAGGTGATATCTCATTGTGGTTTTGATTTGTATTTCCCTGATGCCGAGTGATATGGAGCACTTTTTCATGTGTCTGTTGGCCATCTGGATGTCTTCTTTGCAGAAATGTCTGTTCATGTCCTCTGCCCATTTCTTGATTGGATTATTTGTTCTTTGGGTGTTGAGTTTGCTAAGTTCTTTATAGATTCTGGACACTAGTCCTTTCTCTGATATGTTGTTTGCAAATATCTTCTCCCAGTCTGTCAGTTGTCTTTTGATTTTGTTAACTGTTTCCTTTGCTGTGCAAAAGATTTTGATCTTGATGAAATCCCAATAGTTCATTTTTGCCCTTGCTTCCCTTGCCTTTGGCATTGTTCCTAGGAAGATGTTGCTGTGGCTGAGGTCGAAGAGGATGCTGCCTGTGTTCTCCTCAAGGATTTTGATGGATTCCTTTCGCACATTGAGGTCCTTGATCCATTTTGAGTCTATTTTTGTGTGTGGTGTAAGGAAATGGTCCAATTTCATTTTTCTGCATGTGGCTGTCCAATTTTCCCAGCACCATTTATTGAAGAGGCTGTCTTTTTTCCATTGGACATTCTTTCCTGCTTTGTCGAAGATTAGTTGACTGTAGAGTTGAGGGTCTATTTCTGGGCTCTCTATTCTGTTCCATTGATCTATGTGTCTGTTTTTGTGCCAGTACCATGCTGTCTTGATGATGACAGCTTTGTAATAGAGCTTGAAGTCTGGAATTGTGATGCCACCAACGTTGGCTTTCTTTTTCAATATCCCTTTAGCTATTCGAGGTCTTTTCTGGTTCCATATAAATTTTAGAATTATTTGTTCCATTTCTTTGAAAAAGATGGATGGTACTTTGATAGGAATTGCATTAAATGTGTAGATTGCTTTAGGTAGCATAGACATTTTCACAATATTTATTCTTCCAATCCAGGAGCATGGAACATTTTTCCATTTCTTTGTGTCTTCCTCAATTTCTTTCATGAGTACTTTATAGTTTTCTGAGTATAGATTCTGTGTCTCTTTGGTTAGGTTTATTCCTAGGTATCTTATGGTTTTGGATGCAATTGTAAATGGGATTGACTCCTTAATATCTCTTTCTTCTGTCTTGCTGTTGGTGTAGAGAAATGCAACTGATTTCTGTGCATTGATTTTATATCCTGACACTTTACTGAATTCCTGTATAAGTTCTAGCAGTTTTGGAGTGCAGTCTTTTGGGTTTTCCACATATAGTATCATATCATCTGCGAAGAGTGATAATTTGACTTCTTCTTTGCCGATTTGGATGCCTTTAATTTCCTTTTGTTGTCTGATTGCTGAGGCTAGGACCTCTAGTACGATGTTGAATAGCAGTGGTGATAATGGACATCCCTGCCGTGTTCCTGACCTTAGCGGAAAAGCTTTCAGTTTTTCTCCATTGAGAATGATATTTGCGGTGGGTTTTTCATAGATGGCTTTGATGATATTGAGGTATGTGCCCTCTATCCCTACACTTTGAAGAGTTTTGATCAGGAAGGGATGCTGTACTTTGTCAAATGCTTTTTCAGCATCTATTGAGAGTATCATATGGTTCTTGTTCTTTCTTTTATTGATGTGTTGTATCACATTGACTGATTTGCGGATGTTGAACCAACCTTGCAGCCCTGGAATAAATCCCACTTGGTCGTGGTGAATAATCCTTTTAATGTACTGTTGAATCCTATTGGCTAGTATTTTGTTGAGTATTTTCGCATCTGTGTTCATCAAGGATATTGGTCTATAGCTCTGGTGGGATCCTTGTCTGGTTTTGGGATCAAGGTGATGCTGGCCTCATAAAATGAGTTTGGAAGTTTTCCTTCCATTTCTATTTTTTGGAACAGTTTCAGGAGAATAGGAATTAGTTCTTCTTTAAATGTTTGGTAGAAATTCCCCTGGGAAGCCATCTGGCCCTAGGCTTTTGTTTGTTTGGAGATTTTTAATGACTGTTTCAATCTCCTTACTGGTTATGGGTGTGTTCAGGCTTTCTATTTTTTCCTGGTTCAATTGTGGTAGTTTATATGTTTCTAGGAATGCATCCATTTCTTCCAGATTGTCAAATTTATTGGCGTAGAGTTGCTCATATGTTCTTATAATAGTTTGTATTTCTTTGGTGTTAGTTGTGATCTATCCTCTTTCATTCATGATTTTATTTATTTGGGTCCTTTCTCTTTTCTTTTTGATAAGTCAGGCCAGGGGTTTATCAATTTTATTAATTCTTTCAAAGAACCAGCTCCTAGTTTCGTTGATTTGTTCTATTGTTTTTTTGGTTTCTATTTCATTGATTTCTGCTCTGATCTTTATGATTTCTCTTCTCCTGCTGGGCTTAGGGTTTCTTTCTTGTACTTTCTCCAGCTCCTTTAGGTGTAGGGTTAGGTTGTGTACCTGAGACCTTTCTTGTTTCTTGAGAAAGGCTTGTACTGCTATATATATTCCTCTCAGGACTGCCTTTGTTGTGTCCCACAGATTTTGTGCCATTGTATTTTCATTATCATTTGTTTCCATGATTTTTTTCAATTCTTCTTTAATTTCCCGGTTGACCCATTCATTCTTTAGAAGGATGCTGTTTAGTCTCCATGTATTTGGGTTCTTTCCAAACTTCCTCTTGTGCTTGAGTTCTAGCTTTAGAGCATTGTGGTCTTAAAATATACAGGGAATGATCCCAATCTTTTGATACCGGTTGAGTCCTGATTTAGGACCAAGGATGTGATCTATTCTGGAGAATGTTCCATGTGCACTAGAGAAGAATGTGTATTCTGTTGCTTTGGGATGAAATGTTCTGAATATATCTGTGATGTCCATCTGGTCCAGTGTGTCATTTAAGGCCTTTATTTCCTTGCTGATCTTTTGCTTGGATGATCTGTCCATTTCAGTGAGGGGAGTGTTAAAGTCCCCTACTATTATTGTATTATTGTTGTGTGTTTGATTTTGTTATTAATTGGGTTTATATAGTTGGCTGCTCCCACGTTGGGGGCATAGATATTTAAAATTGTTAAATCTCCTTGTTGGACAGACCCTTTGAGTATGATATAGTGTCCTTCCTCATCTCTTATTATAGTCTTTGGCTTAAAATCTAATTGATCTGATATAAGGATTGCCACTCCTGCTTTCTTCTGATGTCCATTAGCACGGTAAATTCTTTTCCACCCCCTCACTTTAAATCTGGAGGTGTCTTCGGGCTTAAAATGAGTTTCTTGGAGATAACATATAGATGGGTTTTGTTTTTCTATCCATTTTGATACCCTGTGTCTTTTGACAGGGGCATTTAGCCCATTAACATTCAGGGTAACTATTGAGAGATATGAATTTAGTGCCATTGTATTGCCTGTAAGGTGACTGTTATTGTATATGGTCTCTGTTCCTTTCTGATCTACCACTTGTAGGCTCTCTCTTTGCTTAGAGGACCCCTTTCAATATTTCCTGTAGGGCTGGTTTGGTGTTTGCAAATTCTTTCAGTTTTTGTTTGTCCTGGAAGCTTTTAATCTCTCCTTTAATTTTCAATGATAGCCTAGCTGGATATAGTATTTTTGGCTGCATGTCTTTCTCGTTTAGTGCTCTGAAAATTTCATGCCAGCTCTTTCTGGCCTGCCAGGTCTCTGTGGATAAGTCAGCTGCCAATCTAATATTTTTACCATTGTATGTTACAGACTTCTTTTCCCGGGCTGCTTTCAGGATTTTCTCTTTGTCACTGAGACTTGTAAATTTTACTATTAGGTGACGGGGTGTGGGCCTATTCTTATTGATTTTGAGGGGCGTTCTCTGAACCTCCTGAATTTTGATGCTCATTCCCTTTGCCATATTTGGGAAATTCTCCCTAATAATTCTCTCCAGTATACCTTCTGGTCCCCTCTCTCTTTCTTCTTCTTCTGGAATCCCAATTATTCTAATGTTGTTTCATCTTATGGTGTCACTTATCTCTCAAATTCTCCCCTCGTGGTCCAGTAGCTGTTTGTCCCTCTTTTGCTCAGCTTCTTTCTTCTCTGTCATTTGGTCTTCTATATCACTAATTCTTTCTTCTGCCTCATTTATCTTAGCAGTGAAAGCCTCCATTTTTGATTGCACCTCATTAATAGCTTTTTTGATTTCAACTTGGTTAGATTTTAGTTCTTTTATTTCTCCAGAAAGGGCTTTTATATCTCTTGAGAGGGTTTCTCTAATATCTTCCATGCCTTTTTCAAGCCCGGCTAGAACCTTGAGAATTGTCATTCTGAACTCTAGATCTGACATATTACCCTTGTCTGTATTGATTAGGTCCCTAGCCTTCGGTACTGCCTCTTGTTCTTTTTTTTTGTTGAATTTTTCCGTCTTGTCATTTTGTCCAGATAAGAGTATATGAAGGAGCATGGAAAATACTAAAACCCCAGGAAAATATGCTTTAACCAAATTAGAAGAGATCCCAAATCATGAGAGGGGAGAAAGGAGATAAAAAGAGGTTCAAAAAGGAAGAATGAAAAAAAAAGAAAAGAAAAGAATTAAAAAAAGAAAACAAATAAGAAAAATATAAAAAAGAAAAAATATATATATTAGATAAACTAGTTAAAAAACGTTAAAAAAGAAAAAGGTAAAAGTTAAAAGAAATATTTTACCAGAAGGCGAGAAAAAAAACAAAAAATGAAAAAGAAAAAACTTAAATTAACTGCAAGACTAAAAAAAGTCACAGGGAAAAAGCCATGAGTTCCATGCTTTGCTTTCTCCTCCTCTGGAATTCTGCCGCTCTCCTTGGTAATGAAACCGCACTCCTTGTTAGGTGAACTTGGTCTCAGTTGGATTTCTTGTTGATCTTCTGGGGGAGGGGCCTGTTGTAGTGATTCTCAAGTGTCTTTGCCCCAGGCGGAATTGCACCGCCCTTACCAGGGTCCGGGCTGAGTATTCTGCTCGGGTTTGCTTTCAGGAGCTTTTGTTCCCTGAGCACTTTCCGTAGAGTTCCGGAGGATGGGAATACAAATGGCAGCCTCCTGGTCTCCGGCCCGGAGGAGCCGAGAGCCCAGGGCCCCACTCCTCAGTGCGCCCTCAGAGAACAGCGCCTAGTTACTCCCGTCTGCCTGACCTCCAGTCACGCTCCGAGCTCACGGAGCCTGCGACCGGTTCAAGGTCACCCCAAGCTGCGAGCTTACTGTTGGCTCTGTCTCTGTAGCCGGCTTTCCCGTTCCAATACCCGCAAGCTCTGCCACACTCAGACACCCCCGATCCTTCCGTGACCCTGCGGGACCTGAGGCCACGCTGACCCCGTGTGGGCTTTGCCCCGGGTAGCCTCTGGAGCGATGTCCCTCAGCGGAATAGACTTTTAAAAGTCCTGATTTTGTGCGCGGTTGCTCCGCCGCTTGCCGGGAGCCGGGCCCTCCCCCCGGGGTCTATCTTCCCGTCGCTTTGGATTCACTTCTCCGCCGGTCCTACCTTTCAGAACGTGGTTGTTTTTCTGTTTCCAGAATTGCTGTTCCTCTTCTCTTCGATCTGCCGATGGATTTTCAGGTGTTTGCAATCTTTAGATAAACTATCTAGCTGAAGTAGTCTCAGCCTGCTACTTCTCCGCCATCTTGACTCCTCAGCCTACAATGAGTTTTTACAAATTTGTTGCAACTTTGTGTAGTAAGAGTCACTGAATTAAGAGTTAGAAAGTCTGTACTCTAATTCCCGTCATTAACTGGGTGATTTCCCTTACTTCTTTCATGTACCTATATTATTCTTAGGAAATGGGTCTGAATAAAGCCATGTGTATAAGCTGCTTTGATGTTTAAAAATATCTTATATTTTTACCTCTCTTATTATCTCAACATACTGGTACTTAAATTCTTTTTTAAAAAAAGATTTATTTATTTTTATTTTAGAGAGAAGGCCTGTGCATGTGCATGTGTGAGTTGGGGAGGAGAGGGAGACAGAATCCTCAAGCAGACTCCTGGCTGAGTGCAGAGACGGATGCAGGGCTCCATCCCAGGACCCTCAGAAATCAAGAGGTTGCTGCTTACCCACTGACCCACCCAGGCACTGAAACATACTAAAGTATTTAGGAAATGGTAATCATCATATTAAAAATTAGTATTTTGTTATCAGAAATATCTTCAAAGACTTCTGATTTTTTTTTAATTTTTAATTTTTTATAAACAGATATTTTTATCCCCAGGGGTACAGGTCTGTGAATCGCCGGGTTTACACACTTCACAGCACTCACCAAAGCACATACCCTCCCCAATGTCCATAATCCCACCCCATTCTCCTAACCCCCTCCCCCAAGCAACCCTCAGTTTGTTTTGTGAGATTAAGAGTCACTTATGGTGTGTCTCCCTCCCAATCCCATCTTGTTTCATTTTTTCTTCTCCTACCCACTTAAGCCCCCATGTTGCATCACCACTTCCTCATATAAGACTTCTGATTTTTACGTACCTTCTGACATACCATATAAGTTTGGGTTGATAAATTAATAAATCAATAAATTTGGGCTAATAAATAAATAAATAAATAAATAAATTTTATATTATTATATTTGGTATATATATATATTTTAAATTTTTTATTTTTTATGAACATATATTTTTATCCCCAGGGATACAGGTCTGTGAATCGCCAGGTTTACACACTTCACAGCACTCACCAAAGCACATACCCTCCCCAATGTCTATAACCCCACCCCCCTTCTCCTAACCCCCTCCCCCAAGCAACCCTCAGTTTGTTTTGTGAGATTAAGAGTCACTTATGGTGTGTCTCCCTCCCAATCCCATCTTGTTTCATTTATTCTTCTCGTACCCACTTAAGCCCCCATGTTGCATCACCACTTCCTCATATCAGGGAGATCATATGATAGTTGTCTTTCTCTGTTTGACTTATTTCGCTAAGCATGATAGGCTCTAGTTCCATCCATGTTGTCGCAAATGGCAAGATTTCATTTCTTTTGATGGCTGCATAGTATTCCATTGTGTATATATACACCACATCTTCTTTATCCACTCATCTGTTGATGGACATCTAGGTTCTTTCCATAGTTTGGCTATTGTGGACATTGCTGCTATAAACATTCGGGTGCACGTGCCCCTTTGGATCACTACGTTTGTATCTTTAGGGTAAATACCCAGTAGTGCATTTGCTGGGTCATAGGGCAGTTCTATTTTCAATACTTTGAGGAACCTCCATGCTGTTTTCCAGAGTGGTTGCACCAGTTTGCATTCCCACCAACAGTGTAGGAGGGTTCCCTTTTCTCCGCAGCCTCGCCAGCATCTGTCATTTCCTGACTTGTTGATTTTAGCCATTCTGACTGGTGTGAGGTGATATCTCATTGTGGTTTTGATTTGTATTTCCTTGATGCCGAGTGATATGGAGCACTTTTTCATGTGTCTGTTGGCCATCTAGATGTCTTCTTTGCAGAAATGTCTGTTCATGTCCTCTGCCCATTTCTTGATTGGATTATTTGTTCTTTGGGTGTTGAGTTTGCTAAGTTCTTTATAGATTTTGGACACTAGTCCTTTATCTGATATGTCATTTGCAAATATTTTGTATATTTTTGATTCTTACTTAAAAATCTATTTCCGACCTTGATATTTTTCAAAGAAGGCTATCATATTGCTGTTTTTGTTCATTAGGGGCTATTTTTGGAGCCTTTGGCATATCCTCATTAGTTGGGTCATGGCATATCATCCATATTCTGTATTTGTGAATGTGAGTTGGGTTGATCCTTTGTACCTTGTATCAGGATCCTCTTTTATAATACCAGTGATATCTACTCTACATCCAGACCATACTTCTGGTAAAGACTTAGGCTTTTAATAAGTGGATGTTGATCAAGGTATTTTGACCTGGATCACCAATATTATTTTCAGCTCATTTTTTTCAGCTATTTGCACAAGATAAGTAGTGTGTATGCTCACATCAACAACAGCCAGAAGGGAAAAGATATGTTCTGTTTCTCACCAGAGTCCCTTCAATGAGATGTCAATCAAATTATGCGAGTGGAGCTGTCAGTACTCACATTAAGATTGAAATAAACATTAAACTCTACAAAACAATAATGACAAGCTGGAGAGGTACCAGCAAGTCATTGATTTTAGTCTTGGTCAGATTAAATATTCATTTTGACAATCTAAAAAAAAATACTTCTTAGGGAAAAAAGCAAGTAACACCAACAAAAAAACCTCTTGCTTTTCAGGCCTGTCCTCTGAGGATCAAGGGAAGAGGGACTGGCAACTGTTCTTAAATGCCACCTTAGCAATGGTAGTTTGCAAATACAGAGCATTTTTTGTTTGATTTTTGCCTTCCTTACAACTTAAGTTTGGCAGAAACCCTACAGCATATTCTCAGGGAAAAAAGAAAAAAAAACTTAGACATTTCAACCATCTGCCAGATATACCTATCAAATTATTCATTTCTCAGGCTGCTTAAGGTTATTTAAATTCATAGCTTTTCAAACTACTGACAAGGTTTGCACACTGTGAAGAAAATGAATATTGTTAAGGGTTAAATGGACAGCTTCACACTTTAAATGCATTATAAATTCACCCCAGGCACTCTCCTACTGATTTTTCTCTTTATTATTTTATTTTACAATCAATGACTTTCATAATTGTGGCCCATGCTGACAATCAGCATGACAACAGATAGATTCAAACAAAACTGACCCAGGTACCGGACAATAGTTGCATCATACCACCAACGAAAGAGATTTCACATAAATTTTAGATATACAAACAGTGCTTCCAGGAAGAAAGACACATGAAGTTGAATCCACATTTTTGTCTTCCTGGGCATATATACCCTACTCTGTGCAATTTGCATGACTTGACATGAAGACAGGCTAGATCATCTTTAGAAGTGGTCATCATTAAAATGCAGGCTGTCTATCAAGAGAAATAGTCTCCCAGAAATCAATACCTCAAAAACCCTTGTGGCTAACTGTTCTGCCAGACACTTTCAAATTTTTATAATGCTGGAAAATAGTGTAGAGGAAGTAGAGGTACCATTTCTTTGATTTCTTTTTATCACATTCTGTCAGTCCTCGATCAAGTTTCATAACTCAAAGACATACATTTATTGCCAGGTGTAGTTCAAAGAGATGTTGACCTTTGATTTACAAAACCCCTTAGATTTACTCTATGCTTTTTCTGAGAGAGTCTCCCTTTCTATATACCACCAGTGTAATACAAACAAGAAAAAGCCTGCTGAGTTCGGGACCACTCAGGATGGATCTGGGTCTTATGACCCTGGTGGCCAGTGGGCCATCCTTCACAATCCTTCCTCTTGTGGCTTGGTTTGCAAAACTGGTTTGGTTAAGAGATTGCAAAGTATTTTAATAAACTTTGATGCAAAGGGGCAGTCGTGCCCTGAGCATCTGACCAGGATGACGTGTCTGTAAACAGTTATGCTTGGACAACAGAATTTGGATTGTAGGGTGACTGTGATAAAACCTTGCTCTTTCCTGTTAGATACACTTGGCAAAAGACATCCTGATCTCATTTCAGAACTAAATGAGTCAGTGTAGGCCAGTTACTTTCCTTTTCTGAGTCTTGGTTTTTCTCGCCTGTAAAATAGGGTTAATAATTCTATCTAGGTCATAGAGTTCCAGATGCAATAAATGAGATGCTGTATTCTAAGGGCTTAGATCCATGATTTTGTAGGGCTGGCAAATGACTGTTGAAAATAAGAGCTGTGATATGAGAGTTGATATGATATTATAATTTTATCAACATAATGGATATAATGATAGCTGGTAGTTGTAAGGGTAGTTCTGACTGGTTTTATGTAAAACAGAGTTGGATTCTTCATTTATGAATTATGAGTATTGCTCATTTATTGGTAATCCTCGAGTTCAGATACACAGAAAGTGGAAATTGTTTTCATTTTTCCCTCAGTCCCTTGAAATATGATCACAATTATGAAGAGCTAAGTCTAGGCGAGCTCATACAAGTCTGAAACTAAAATCTTGTGGTTATAATAGCACCATTAAATCAAAATACTCAAATTTCATATAAAATATGCAGTGTTATATTAGATATTGTTGTTTTAGGAAAATTTGGAGAACTTAGAGGATGAGGGAAAAAAAAGAGATTTCTACAAAGATTGGGGACATTTGGCCACTTGCAGAGGACTTGGGAGTTTAGAGGCAGTGGAGCATACACAAAGAAGGGTCTGGCATCAAATGTCCTGAGTTTGGATTCTGGCTCCATCACCTGAGGGTGGCTGGGACCACAAGAAGATTCCCCAATATCTCTGGGTCTCAGTTTCCACATCTTCATTACAGGGATAATAATAGCTTTCACCTCCTGAGGTTTTTTATTAAGAGAATTCCATAAGTTTCTATTTTTTAAGCGTATGCAAGACAATGGCAACCAATAAGGATACTAGCCACCCCGCTGTAGTTCCTCCATATGCATTGCCCAGTGGATGTTTGGTGACATATTTAAAACATAAGCAATGCAGTAGCTGAATACTCTTAAAATGTTCAGACCAGAGATTATGGTTAATGATCATCTTCAAGATAACAAGGAGAAAATGGATAGATGTTCTCTTCCACCCTTGAGCTTTAACAGTATGCTTAATGCAAAGCAATCAGGCTTTGGTTAGACACAAATAGGATTTTCTAAACCTGAAATACGTTGTACATTGACATGGGTTATTGAAGGAGGAAGCAGAATTTCCTTCTTTGAAGAAATTTAAAAATGAGATTGTTAAAGGTGAGAAGGATGCTTTTGAAGCTGATTATATCTGAAGCCCCAGGGACAAAAGATTAGACTATCCACCTTTCCTCCTTACAAATCATCTTTAGCAACACAACGAAGGCTGAAAAGACTTAGATCCTAGGACTGTTCTACCCTATATCCTTGGACCGAGACTGAGGACACAGACCCACATTTAGATTCTGAATACCAGCAGTTAGAGTGGAACGCCAGGCCAGTGTAGGCTGAGGGCTTCCTCCCAGAAGCAAGTGCATTACATGATTGCAGGCAGGACCAGGAAGCAGGGTTTCTGTCGTACTTATCCATTTTATCCCACCTTCATCCCGTCCCAAACCAGACACAGCTTATAAAAATACACTTGATTCAGCAAGATGAAAACAAGGTAAAGATAATTAGGTGAGACTTTCTGGACTTTGGGGAGATAACTTCATAGAGAGAGTCGGAGATGAGATTACTGCCAACAGATATTGGCTGTGCGATTTTGCATAATGGACAGAGGTGGATGCTGAATTTTCTAACAGCTATCCAAAGGTGGAAAACATAGTTATATAATTTGGGAGTCCAGAAAGTCAAAACAAACATGCCAATATAGAAAAAAAATGCAATTTGGTTAAAGCAATATGATTCCCATTTCTAGGTTCAAAAGGAAAGTCTTCTTATGAATTCTCATGAAGAACTCACTGGACATGGTGGTGAGAAACAGCCCCCAAGGTCACTCTCCAGAGCTCACGGAAATGGATCTCACAGAGCTGGCCAATTCTTATGATGTCCTTCAATGTTGGCTAATGGTGGACAAAACAAGCCGGTGTAACATAGTCATGATCACCAGACTCCAGGCAAGGGCTGATCTCTCAGCAAGTGGCAGGGCTCCAGTACGTGGCTGGAATATACAGGCCATTCTCTCTTCCCTGGTCACAAGATGGGAACAAAGCAGAGATGCAGTCCTCATAGCATTGGGAATATTTCAGATGATAAAAATAGGGACTAAGATAGAAGAAAGAAGACAGAGACCCAGTTATCTAAACTGGGGCACAAAATGAAGTTGGTGTCTAAGGAACATTGCCTAGTGATAGACCTGAAAGCCAGACCTGAAAGTCAAATCAGTGTGACAGTTTCTAGACCAGTGGCTCCACAGTGCTTGGGAGGGAACTTGGAAGGCCATTGTGATTCAAGTGAGAGTAGGGGTTCCAATAAACTTGGAGGCTGAGGTCAAGCAATCCTCGCTGGAGAAAGTGACGACATGTTATTGTAAGTTATTATGAGATTACTTGTTCAGCTTTTTTCTCAAAAAAAATTGAAAAATCTCAGCGAACTCAAAGATAGAATATTCTAAGTGGACAGGAACACATTACAATTTTTCTGAAGGCAATTTGAAGTTTTTCCTCTGCCATTAAGCTTGTTTTGACTACTCATCTTGAATCTCCAATAATTTGGCTCTGACTCCAGGATATGAAGCTGTTTAGGAAACCCTAACCTTCCTCATATCTCTATTTCTATTATGGTTTCAATTTGCTTTATAGCCCTTAAGTCTTTACTTTGTGCTACTTTATTGCTTCCCTTTCTTGTCACCTCTTCAAACTTTGACCATGTTATTCTTGCTTACAATATAGGATAATGAAATTTATTTAGGAATGTGGATGAAAATGTGACTTCATCTGTTTTCTATCAGCTTCTATATAGTCATCCTCACTATTTTAATTATCCCCAGGTGCTTTAGCATATTGTGGTAGGTTGTGCAGAAATTAAGTAACACGAGCCAATAGGTACAACAATAAAGAAAAATAAGTTTATCTAACATATTGAAAAACTATTTATCTCTTCTGAGGACTGATTTAACAAAAACAAAATGGAAAACTCAAATATTTATTTTGAAATTTGTGTCATTACATAGGTGACACTGGTAGCAAGGGAAATCATTTTGTGCTTTGGAAAACAATTCTCTGCTGCTACTTTCTTCTTCTTTGTGCAAGAAAATTCCCCTGAAGGTATTCAGATGAGGGTGAAGTTCAATAACATTTGGAGTCGCCTGACTTGGTGTCAGTTTGAAACTTTGGATTTCTAAATAAAATTGACAAAGTCATTTATAGAAACTTCACATCTTTATCCTTGGGACTAATAGCAGCAGGGAAAAGAAGCATCTAACCAGCGAGACAGAAAGAAAGGTCTGCAGATGCTTTGTGATTTCTAAATGAAAATAATGGAAGATGAAAGCAAATCTTCATTTTGTCTCATTTGTGATGCCTAATAATTATGCTTGAGGAGATAAAAATACTCATTGAACAAAACATTTAAAAATTCCATAGGCTAAGCCCTGCCAATGCAGACTTACTACATTTCCTTATTAATCCTTTTAGAAAAGGACTTTCTGTCTGATTTTTCCCTGAAAATGGCTTGAGTCTGGGCTATTTTTATTTTTTTTCCTGGTAATTCATTTATTCTATATTGAACAGCATTTTACAATGACCATTATTATATTCAAGGAAGGCACTGTGGAAGATACAATAAAAAAAATGTGGTGTCTATTTTGTCCATAAATAAGGGACAATATATTCTTACCTTTGCAACCTACATACTTAGCATACTACTTGTCATAAAGTAGGCATCCAAGTTTTGTTGAATTTTAATGAAAAATCTCAGTTTGTAAAGGACAGGAATAGTGATCATATGCTAAGAAAAATCTGTAATAGTATGCAGGAACACAATGAGGACACAGAGAAAGAGGTTCACTCTCTTACTTTGAGAAGTCAGGGAAGGCAGTACAGATAAGATGATGATTGAGATGAGTTTTAGAGGAGGTGTAGGTGATTGTCCATGAGGGGAGGAGAGAGGAGGTTGGGTCACAGGGGACCAGGGTATGCAAAAGGTTTGTATAGTAAACCCATCTTGTGTTGTATCATTGGCTTCTAAGATTTAGAAGGTTATCTTCTAGAGCAAAGTGAAAATAATAGCCTTATCATATCTGAAGAAAGATGGAAGATGTTTAAAAAGAATAAACGTACTTAATAGGTAATACAATATTCAAGACAGCAGGAAAAACACAAACTGAAACAAGTGAGATGACATTTGAAAGTACTGACAAGAATTTTAAAATTGTAAATCCAAGATCTGTTGGAAAAGGCAATAAAATGGAAAGCCTTTCTGGAAGACATTTTGTCAAACTAACTTGCCAACCAAAAACACCTTTGACCCCAGCAATTCCATTTCTAGGAAATATAATTTAGGTATCCACCAATATTTACCTAACAACACCATTAAATATTTATTTATAAAAAGGAAAAAGCACATAAAATATCCACCAGTAATGGTCAAGAAATTTGAATACTTCATCTAAAGAACTATTATCCAGCACTTACACATCATGTTTTTGAAAGCATTTGATGGCAGAAAATTTTGTTCAAAACATACTATTTTTTGAAAATATTTATTTATTTGACAGAGAGAGAGAGAGAGAGAACACAAGCAGGGGAGCAGCAGGCAGAGGGAGAGGGAGAGGCAACCTTCCTACTGAGCCTGATGTGGGACTCGATCCCAGGACTCTGGGATCATGACCCAGGCCAAAGGCAAATGCTTAACCAACTGAGCCATCCAGGCACCACTTAAAACACAATATTAAATGAACATAAAAGCATACACAACCGCATATATGCGATGACATCAATGTATTGTAATATCTACTCTATTCAGCCAACAGCAACAGTCTTGGCTTTGGACTGGCAACCAAACTCATGAGGCAAGCTTTGGTTCCCCCAGAACTAAGATTATGTTGTGTTAAGAAAGGATATAAAACAGGTAACACAATAAACCCTGTGTACTTGGATACCTAAGAGTCTCCCACTAACTACCCCCTAAATTCTTACCTCCCTCTATGTATGTATCACATTTCCAATCAAGGGCTGGGGCTATGTCCTATCTTCTTGAACTGGTCTGGATCTTTAAATGCTTACTGGTGTTCTGGAACTTTGAGTTGGCAGCTTATGCTTCTTCCTTCTTGGAACTCGACTGCCAAGAAGCTGCATGAACAGCTTCACATGGTGAACCAGCTGATTAGCCATTTCAGCTAATGCTACATGGCAGAGATGTAATTCCCTCCTTCCATGTCCAGGTAATAAATAAGTGGTGCTGATTTAAATCATTAAATTTTGTTACACAGCAACAGAAAACCAAAACAAAGGACAACTTCATAGTGTTTTTAAGATCTGAGTACTCCTCACTGTGACTTCTGAATGTCTCATCCACTTCATCTACTTTGCCTTTAGGATCTGTACAGACACAAATTCTAGGCTGGTTGGGTATCAACCACATAAGTTCAGGAATGCCAACATACCTGTGATATCTTCAGGTTTGTGCCTTAGTTATATGGTCTCTTGAGGGACACATGACCAATTTCCATTCCTAGAATAACCATATCTCATAAGTATCATTGCTCAATAAACAACTTGAACAAATGTCAAGTACTTGATCCTGTATATGCCACCTTAACTAGATTCTCATTTTTCTGGGATCTTATTATATACTCCAATAAGTTCCTTGATTTACCATTAAAGGAGTATTCAATTAAAGGACAGATCCTCAAGTGTCTTGAGGTACAGGAAAGCCACATACTACTGTTTATCCTTTCTTCATATCTAGCTAGCCATATTTATATTGAAAAAAGACCAGAAGATAAAATATACATGTCATAGGCAATGGATTGTTGGTGATGTTTTATTTGTTTACAGATGTTCCATTTAATTTTTTTTTAAATTTTATTTATTTTTATTTTTTTATTTCATTTATTTAATATAATAATGTAATAAAACTTAGGTCACTTTGGAAAATGCAATGGGAGTCAATTTTTAGGCTTCTTCAGGCTTTTACTAAAACAGAAGGCCAGATACATTTTTTCAGGAGGGGTTCACTCATTTCTCTGACTGTATACTTACATATATATGTAAGTATGTACATACATATACATACATATATATGGTAAATACCATATATTTATATGGTCAGAGAAAATTTTAAAAAATGTATTTTTTATTGAAAGAGTGAGCAAATGTGAATGGAGAAGGGGTGGTGAGGAGGGACAGAGGGAGAAAGAGAGAATCTTAAGCAGACTCCACACTGAGCATGGGGTCCAAGGCAGAGCTTGATCTCATGACTCTGAGATCATGACCTGAGCCAAAATCAAGAATCAGAAGCTTAACTGAGTGAGCCACCCAGGTGCCCTGCTCTGACCTTATATTTCTACGTTGATTACGATCCAGCAATAAAACATCACACAGCCTTTCTTCCCCACTTCTCTGAAGAGCCAAGAGGACACCCCAAATTATACCGCTGTGTTCCTCTTTCCTGTAAGTTTGTCAGATACTGCCCCAGGTCTAAGTCATATTCTCCAGTATAAGCTTTAGCTGGTTGAGTGTATATTTTGTTGTCTGTACTCAGAGACCTTTGAGAATGAATGCACATAGCAAATAGAATAAATACATGTTTATCATTTAGGCAATCTCAATTTTATCACCTGTAAAGCTGATATATGGAGTCTATCTGATTTGCTCCTATGCTTTATTACTCAATTGAGTAAGTCCTTATGATGGGAAGAATTTTGCTATTTTTGGATCCCTTCAAACCCCAACACTGATCATTTTTAAAAGTTTTCTAGCTTTCAGAGCAATGACTTCTAAAAATAAATTACCTAATTAGTCAGTGTCAAAGAAAAAAATAAATCTGGAAAGCTATACCAAAACTGCCAATACTGATTTTTCTTTTTTTTTCCTTTTAAAAGATTTTATTTATTTGACAGAGAAAGAGATCACAAGTTGGCAAAGAGGGAGGCAGAGAGAGAGAGGGGAAGCAGGCTCCCTGCTGAGCAGAGAACCCGATGCAGGGCTCGATCCCAGGACACCGAGACCATGCATGACCTGAGCTGAAGGCAGAGGTTTAACCCACTGAGCCACCCAGGTGCCCCATACTGCTTTTTCAAAGGGCAGGGTATTTGGTTTAAAAAAAAAAAAAAATATATATATATATATATACACACACACACACACATATATATGTAATATACATTGCCTGAATATGTAGAATGATATCTATCCCTCTATATAGTATCTGAATTTGTATAAGTATTTCTTAGATAATCAGGAAAATGAAGTTAAAGAAAAAAATCTCATGATATCTAGTGAACATCCTTTAATGTAACTACCCTTGCATTATCTCACTTAACTCTATTAACAACATAGGAAGTGGGTCTTATTTCCTGCCTTATTAATTAGGACACCAAGACTCAAAGATATTGTGTTTAAGTAATGGTGAAGCCAGAATTTTAATGTAGGCCTGATTGGGCCCACAATCTATGAGGTTAATTGTGGTGTTATGTTGAGGTAAAAAAAAAAAAAAAAAATCTCTACATCCAATGTGGGGCTCGAACTCATGACTTAGAGATCAAGAGTCACACGCTCCTCTGAGCAAGTCAGCCCAGAACCCCGGTGTTATGCTGTCTTACTGTTTAGCTCATGATGGCTGATAATTGAGTTGGGAATTGATAGCTCATTTCTCATTTTACTCTATGTTATGTGGCTGGCTCATGTGTGAAGATAAGTGCACCTGAGCTCAGTTCTCAGATCAGCAGTGAGCACTCATTTCTAATTACTGAGAATATCTAGTATCAATTTTCATAGGCATAAAACTACTCCTTCACATCTAACAGTCACACTCCTACCTCAGTGGAAGTTTTACCAATTGGTTGGGATATCTTGCCTTCTGTAATATGATCGATTTGCATGTCTTGGATGTAAAATGCTACACATGAGCCATCTTTCCATTTTGCAGTATTCAGCACATTTTCTGCTATTTTTGTTTTGTTTCATAACTTACTGTGGAATCAACAAATGTGTGGACGCACATGAGTACGAGATGGATTAAGGACAATGTACTTCATTCAATTGTGTGTGCTGACAAATGGAATTAAATTTCATGCCAAATCTTGTATTCCATGTAATAGCTCACTCTTTTCAAGGGAAAATTTACTTATGCTGAAAAATCAGCTGTGAATGAATTAGATTTGGAGAGGCTGGAATGGAGGCCTGTGAAAATGACTGTGTGATCTTCTTCTCCACCAAAAATGCACTGATTTTAAAACATTAGTGTTTTAATTAGCTTTGGGATAATCTTTGTTTGGGACTCAATATAAGGAACTGATCTTACCCTGAAGAGATGTTGTGTTGTGATCAGCTCTGCAAGTGGTGAAAATCAAGGAAAACAGCTGGGAAGAATGAACGTGAAAGACGTTATGACAACAGGAACACAGGTGCTACCGAGGACAGTAAATGGTTTATTCCATGGGAAAACTTTAGGGGAAAAAAACCCCTCAATTGCTTTGGAAGTCTTTATGATCAACTTTATGAATATGTTAACATTAATTTTTGAAGCAGAAATAACAAACAATAGACTTCTAAATATTTTGTCACCCCTTTAAGAAATTTGTCTAGTCCTAGGGTTTAAGAACGATCTGTTGTTAGACATTAAAAAAAAAAAATCATGTATTTCTACCACAAGTTATGATTAGCATACTTTCAAATACTATTTGTTTTTAAGCGACAACTTATCTATTGATTTAGTAAGCAGATATCTATTGCACATCGTCATTATATACAGTGTGGAAGACAGGATATGGATACAAGGAGTTACTTCTTATGCACAAGAGGTCATGATCTTGTTGAGAATATAAGCATCCCCTTGTCAGGAAAAAAGTTGATTCTTTTATGAACAGAAACTGCTTAGATTTCTCTAGGTTGAAGTAAAACTGAAACTCTTATTTCTAGAATGATTAGGCAACTTGAGAAAAATTGACGTAGGGTTTTCCTTATGGGCACTCCCTTTTAATAAAGGAAATAAGTTCATATATTCAAGACCAAACATCATATATTAAAGTAGTAAAACTTTACCTAGTGAAGAACATTTAAAAGTTTACAAATATTTTGACACTATGAGCTAGGAAGTAGATGGTTCACAGTAAATGGTCAGTATGTTTTTTCTTTCTTGTACTCAAATTATATTGGTGTTTATTCTTTAGTACAGAATTTTTAAAAAATATGATTAAAAAAATGAAAGCATCCTCTTTCCCAGAGCATTTTACTTTAGTCTTAGATCTCAACTTTAAAAAAGAACCTTGACATAAAAATTGTATTAATAATTCATGGACTATATTAATGGCTGAGTTAAAACTTTAACAAGTTGGTGTTACAAAACTGTCAAAAACGTAACAGGCCTGCCTTCTTTAATTTCGACTGCTTCTGATGAAGCGTAGGGAAATGCCTTATTGGTGTGCAGTGTTACCAATTATCTGACAGAGCCAGAGTGTATTTCCAGCTAATCAGAAATAAGAGTGCAGAATTAAATCTCCCGTGTGAAACTCATCATTTACATATTTATGATTCAGAAATGATAATAAGGCTAATGAGAAACTCACATACTGCCTTAAAAGTCAAGTCAATCTTACAGATAATTTTCCAACGGATAAAGCTCCTGATATAGGGTTGTTGAAAGATGACGTCTGTTGATAACAATTTCGTTTAATTAAACATTACAAGTTATTTGTGTGGACTTATCCGTACATTATATAAAGGCATTTGTTTTTAAACTGCCACCTTTGAGCTAAGAGGGAGACATAAGTTTAATGGAAATGGGTGTAACGCAGAGTTTACAAATACAGTGCACTGGGGGATAGGGTGATGAGAGTTGCAAACACACACACACCCAACCCTAGCACTACTTTATACGTGTCCAGGACCAGGAGGTGGCCGGTTGTAGTTTGTGAGGTGTCTTTAAAGCTGTTAAGAGCTCGGAGTTGTGTGTGGCGTATACACTTCTGAGTTGAGACAATATGTCACGAGCTCTGATTATGCTCATTAAGTGGCACTACCTTCAGAGCCAAGGCATTTGAATATGTTCACTGCTCAACATTATTAAGAGGTGGCATGCTGCCACCCCCACACCCACTTTTGCTGAGAAATGCTTTATACAAGTCATCAATTTGCTGATGCTGGCGTATAACCCTTTCTGTGTAGGATACAGGTGTTAGTTCTCCGTGGGCATTCTTATCTGTGTAAGGATTTTGTCGCACTTTGTGTAATCCAGCATTGACACAGACCTTATTTTCAAAGCACCCTTGTTTTCTTCCCACTGAGGTAGTCTTAAAAAAAAAATGGAAACTTTAAGTGCCATAAGGTGTGTTTATTTCTATTTTGCCTTCTTTTTTTTCCCCCCTAAGATTTTATTTATTTATTTTGAAAGAGAGCGAGCATAGAAGGGGGAGGGGCAGGGGCAGAAGCAGAGGAAGAGACAGAATCTCAAGCATACTCCACGCCAAGTGCGCAGCACAATACAGGGCTGGATCTCACAACCCTGAGATCAGGACCTGAGCCGCAATCAAGAGTTGGTTGTTAACTGACTGAGCCAACCAGGCACCCCATATTTTGCCTTCTTTTTAAACTCTTTTCCTAAGAAGAATTTTTTACATTGAATAACATTGCTTTGTAGAAAAGAATAGAGACTTGGGATTTTTAAGCTCGGTTGCAATATTGTTTAGTGCCTTATCGTTATTCACATTATGATGATAATGTAATAATGACAGTCGAAATACCAAAAGCATTAACAACAGCTCATATGGTCATGTAAACCGCACTGGCCAAATACAGCTGCAGAAAAATAAAATATCATGGCTTACACAGAATCTCATATCTACCTCACTATAGTACTTTTCTATTGCTCCAAAGAAATTATAACAAAGTGACTTAAAACAATACACATTTATTATTTTGCAGGTTTTTCTGGTGCCCAAAGTCTGGGCACAGCTTTACTGGATTCCTTGCTCAGGATCCTATAGCTGCATTCAAGATACTGGCCAGTGCTGTGAAGTTCAGGGTTGTCTTCCAAGCTAATACAGTCGTTGACAGAATTAATCCCTAGTGGTTGTAGGACTGAGCCTTTAAGAATTTAGAGTTTATATAATTTCCTTCTCTGTGGCTTTCTCCACTGGTAGTTCACATCATAACAGCAGAGGAATCTACTGCTCTAGTTCGCTAAAACAGCATCTTACATAATGCAACCTGAGTATAGGAGTAAAGTTTCATAACCTTTGGCATGCACCATTGGTTAGAAGCAAGTCACAGGTCTTGCTTTCACTCCAAGGGATTATATAACTTTGTGAATCATTGTAGGTGACCTTACAATGTGTCCACAAGTCCACCATAACCACTGAAAGGCAGCAGAGAATACTAGTCATGAATACAGGTCCTAGCTCACACAGCCTCAAATATCAGCTCTATCATTTACTGGCTGGTGGACATTTGCAAGGTACTCAACCATTCTGTGTGTCATTTTTTTGTGTCTTTAAAAGAAGGCTAATGATGAAATCCAGGCCTAATATTGTCGTGAGGATTAAATGTAACTCGTTTTAAACACGTAGAACACTGTCTGGCACATAGTAAGTTTTTCATAATTCTTACTGTTGCTGACTATTATGGTGAAATAAACACTTCTCATTTCCAGATTCTTTAGGGAGGAGGTTAGCACTGCATATGTAGATGAAGCCAGTGACCCTTGTGATGAGATGACAAACTTCACTAGATGATTTTCCTTCAGATTACCAAGTTATCTTATGACACTATTCATTGAGATCATTATTTGCATTAAATCCTTGTATCTTGGCCTTTGAAGAAGATGACCTAGTGAGTAAAGTTTATGCCTTGAAATCTCCTGTACACTAAACATAGCAATGCCGGATAAAATTTTTAAAATAAATAAAACAAAATGACTCAAGTAGAGTATTAAAAAAAAAAATCCATGCCCATCACCAAGGTACAGAAAAGAACTGGAAAATGTTAAACAACTCTCATGGAGGAAGCAGCTTTACAATGAGAAGCAGAGTTTGGCTCATATGGGCTAAAGATGACTGAAAGCATTCTTTGTAAAACAAAGCTGAAGCAAGGCAAATGCCTTAAAACTGGGGACTGAGTCTGGACTTCTGTAACCCTCAACTATTACAGAAGGTGATGAAAAACAAAATCTGTGTCTATATTTTCCATGGGAAATGAACAACAACATAGACGCATGCATACACACGCGGTAGAGACACAGAAGCAAATATGAGAGCTACCTTCTATGAGAATCTGCAAGAACTTGCTTCATGGTTCTGTGCTGCATTTGCAATACAAGAACACCACAAGGCAACAGGAAACCTGAACTGGAATTGTAACAGCCCTCCACCTGGTATTAGGGGTTAACTTGGTTCAAATGAACACACTCCTTACTTGCAGACCTAAGGCCCCTGATCTGTCACAAAGCTAATTTCCTTTCCTTGAGATTCACGGACCACTAGCTTGAGGAGTGGAGGACCAGAACTTTCCCAGGCCACAGAGGCCAGTAAGTCTGTTTGAAGCCTCTTCTGCTTCCTGGTTAGCCTAGCAATTTTTTTTTAACAAAATGTTTTTCTTCCCTTTAGGTCACACAGATGATTTTACTGATCTCCCTTCGTGGATTTGTAGACCATGCCTTCCTTTGCAGAAAGAAGAGAGTCCTCCTGCGTATCAGGAAACAAGAACCAGACCCTCTCCCACAACCCTGGAGCACTGAGATCACACTTGTAGCTGGCATCACTGAGTCTGCACAGGATCAAGACATGTTGCAGGCCACTGCACTGCTGATTAACTTCCAAACCCCTTTAAAAACCCCTGATCCAGGCAGTAACCTCAGAGGAGCTGGCTTTTGGACAAGAGTCTGCCTTCTGTCCAGGTTGCTAGCCTCTTAAATAAAGCTCAAATTCCTTTCCAACCAAAACTTGTCTCTTGAGTAATGATCCTTCATGAGACAGGCAGCCAAACTTGGGTTTGGTAACAGATTTACAAGATCTAGAGATGGAAAGGGAACCTCGAGTGTTGGAGAAACAAATGCAGGATCACATGCCCATGTGGAATAAGCACAGAAAGAAGAAGAGAGGGAACAATTGCATAAATAATAACAAAAGAAAACCTCCACTTAAGATGAGTTTGCAGACAAAAATGCTAAAATACATGAAGAAACAGAATGCCAAAACTGAAGGGCAGAATGTGAATTCATTGTAGCTAAAATTAATTTCATGCCAATATTTCTTAAAAGTATAAAATAACTATTTTATTATGACCAGCAAAATAAAATGAAGATATGACTTCCATAAGAAGTACAAAAAACTGAAATAAATACAGACAGAAATTGTGCTAAACAAGGTTAATATTCCATGCATTAATTTAAAATATTTGAGAATAAAATTATGTATGTATATAAAAATAAAAAAGGATAAAACCTAGAGTGAACACAGTAACAAAGAAACAAGTGAACTAAAAGGAATTCTTGAAGCATTCTAAAAACAAACTATAAGGAGATTTTTTTTTTTTTAAGATTTTATTTATTTATTTGACAGAGAGAGATCACAAGTAGGCAGAGAGGCAGGCAGAGAGAGAGAGAGAGGAGGAAACAGGCTCCCTGCTGAGCAGAGAGCCCGATGTGGGACTCGATCCCAGGACCCGGAGATCATGACCTGAGCCGAAGGCAGAGGCTTAATCCACAGAGCCACCCAGGTGCCCGAGATTTGTTTTTTTTAAGCCTGGTAGCTCCTTCCTTCCTTCCTTCCTTCCTTTCTTTCTTTCTTTCTTTCTTTCTTTCTTTCTTTCTTTCTTTCTTTCTTCCTTCCTTCTTTCCTTCCTTCCTTTCTTTCTTTCTTATTTTGTTAATACAAAAGAACATTTAAGAGACATAAAGGACAGACTGAGAAACACCAGAATTTGTCTAATAAGATATTTGGAAGTAATGAATTATGGAAATAATGACAATATATATGTAAAGAAAATTGCTGAGACTTTTCTAGGCTTAAAGGAGACATGAATTTTCACTTTGAGTTTATTTCGAGTACCTACCTGCAATTTTTAGAATGTAACAGTAAATGCATACCAAGAAACACTACGGTAAAATCACAAGAAATGAAGCAAAAGAAACAACCTACCAGAAAGAAAAAAAAACACATTCATACGAACAAATGAGTATTATTAGCAATAATAATTTCCAGAAGAAAATATTGTAATTGCTTCAAATAGTAATGATAGTTAACTGTTACACTGGATTTACTCTGAGTTGTATATAACTTGTATATTTCATAAGGTAGCTATTATAATTACTCCCATTTTACAAATGAGAAAATTGAGGCCCTAAGAAGTTAAAAGATTTTCCTAAATTTATATAGTCATTAAAAGTTGAAGCTATCTTATGTTTTTATACCTCGCTTAATTGTTATTTGACAGTGAGAGCAAATCAATATTTTTCAAGGTACTATCACAAAGAATTTAGCACTCTAAATCACTCAAATAACTCATGGAAACTGTACTTGATTAAGAAGATAAGTAAACTCTGAGCACATGTGTATATATAAGATATAAGAAAGAACAGAAGCATAGAACCTGACAATGTCAGAAATTTTGATTAACTATAAATTTGATTGATAGTCAAATTTGATTGGCTGTAAGAATAATAACTTTTTTGAGTTGAAAAGTAAGATGAAACTTTCAAAATATTAAGATGTGTTGATTGGGATGGTAGCTGTAATGGGCAGTTAATTATGGTAACATTTGCTGTCCCATTGGGAAGAAGACAAAAATATTGAATAATAATTGATTTTTTTAGATAAATATACCAATAATTTATATAAAATTATACTCTAAAATATATATAGCATAGCATACATGTTATCTAATTTGACTTACAATCTAGTAAATGAATAAAAGAAGAATATGGGTCATAGAAAATAGTATTAATTTAATAGTAGTAGGTAGAAAACAAAAAAAAGAGTAAGTGTAAAATTCAGAATAAAATGGTAGGAAAAGCTAACCTATATCATCACAATAAATGTAAATGAAGTATATACACCTACGAAATTACATATTTTTTTGATAGGAAAAAAAACACTTACCTACTGTCCACTTCTAAAAGATATATCGCAAATATAGCCATGTTGCAATGTTCCAAATAAAGAAATGAACAAAGATATATCGAATAGAAAGGGTTCAGAAGAATGTTATTATACCAATACAATAATAGACAAACTAAAAACTAAGGCAAAAGCAGTAATGTAGATAAATAGATAGCATAATAATCAAACAAAAATTTACCCAGAAAACATAAAAATTATAAAATTTATGTACCTAACAACATAGCCAGGAAATTAATAAAGGAAAAATTGTAAGTGTCATAAATTCACCAGACACTGGTAAATCAAGCAGATAAAGAAATACTTGCACTCAACATGTTTTTCTCACAAAACTGACTATAATTTCAAAGAAATGATTACCCACAAAACACATTTTTAACCATAAGGTAATGAAAATGAAAACCAACACCTAAAAGATCAGTTTAAAAAATAAAATATGCTTCAAAACTTTGAAAGCATTCAAAAATGTTTCTTTGAAATGTGTTTAAATTTTTAAAAAATCTAAATGCAGTATTTTATATTCAATCCTTTTCCATTTCATCTTATTAAATACTTGGCCCTTTGTTTCAACCTGACAAGATCACCTCAGACATTAACTCTATAACCAATGTAATTTTCATTCCTTCATGATTGGTGTCACTTTTTATATTAATAAACATGTCTTCCACACACTCCTTTGAGTCATTTATAAAAATGGTAAATCTGTTAACATGCAGGACAGAAACTTAAATTCCTAATGTATCTAATTAGTGATGGAACAATGTGTTAGCCCTTCCAATTTATAGAGATTTGTATTTTAATTATCTTTTTTAATTCTCTGATACTATATAAGATAGTAGCAAAGCAGCTTCCCTTTTAAGCCTATATCTAATTATGGACCCAAACTATTTTTTATTGATCCATAATAAGACTGAGAAAACATTGATATATTAAAAAAGGAAAAAGACTTTTCTAAAGGCTTAAATGTGCAAAGAAGGAATAAACTAACACATGAATCCTCAGACTTGTAGGTCTAACACACTTAGAGGCATAAGGGTTTTTCTTTATTGACATAAGATAGAAGAAAGATAAAAAAGAACCCCCACCTCAACATACACAATGACTTTCCAGGTCCTCATCTTTCTACTCATAGGATAAAGACTATCCAAAACATCACCTCTAAGTAATGCAGAAAACAAAGGCAAAGGAAAAAATTAAATTTCCTTACTACTTACAGGTAGTCCTTGAAACAGGCAGAGTGACCTTCCTCAGGGAGCTCAGTTGCCTCGATGTTTACACTTTGCTAACAGCAAAAGTCAATCTTGGATTACATGATCCCAACCACCCAGGATCCTGAAGTCTTCTTTGACAGATAAAAATTCCTCCGGAAACTTCCTTTATCTCTACCTACCAAGATACATGTTAGCAATCATCCTCCAAGCCTATGACCCACCAATATACATCTGAAGAGTCTCATGACCAGGGTTTTATTAGATGGTAATGAGTGACCTTTTCCTACCAATAGCTTGTACCCTTATGACTCTGGGAAACTTGCTTCCAAAATTCTTTAAAGACTTAAATTATCTCTAACACCATCCCAACTTGAAAGTATATAATCAGTCTCCTCTCACAACCCCAGTGAAGCTCTTTCTGTCCATGGGTACTGTCCCTGTGTTTTAAGAAAACCACCTTTTTGCATCAAAGACACCTCAAGAATTATTTCTTGGCCATCAGCTCTGAACCCCAACACTTCCCACATCATAAGGTGTGCCTTTAGATAGCAAGATCAATTAGTGAAGCCCAAGTACGAGGACAAATTTATCCCACACACCATTTTGTGGCTGATCTCTAATTTTGTACATCTCGCCAAGATAGCTATATCTTAAGAGACAAAAAGAACACTAATATTCATATCAGAAGAGTTCCACTCATATGGTCATGGAGGGAATTGTTGCAGAAATACATTACATTATCTAGGTATGAAGTAGCTTCATTGCTAGTTCTCACTGATGTCAACACTGGAGTGTAAATTTGACCAAGATCTTCCCCTCTTTGAGCCTCAGCTTTCTCATTGGCAGAACGATGGGGTTGGATTAAGTTAGGTGTAGTTCTTGTTCTCATCTTTTGCTGGGCTACAATCTTCCCCACCCACTCCATCTGTTCAAAGTTTGGCTCCCTGTAAAAATTGGAAAAAAAAAAAAAACCCACCAAAAACCTATTCTCTCTCTACATATCCCAACTATCTAGAAAAAAAAGCTCTTTAAAAAAAAAATCTCTTGGCAAGACAATTTCATTTGTTTCTAATTTAAGCCCATGCTCTTCCTCCTTTAGTTGACTTAGGTCTCCCTTTTCATGGGTGTCCCAATTATGTATCTGGTCTCTCCGCAGTAATGTTTTAGCCAGCTGGCTTTTTTTACTTTCCTGGTAGAGAATTAATTCCTATTTAGCCTCTTCATTTGTGAGACACATTGAGATTTCCTTTTATTGCCTGGGTCTTCTTTATGTAGAATGTTTTCTGCTATTTCCCCAAGATTACTGAAAGTAAGTCTTTTGCCAAATGCAAATATTCCCCAGTGCAATAGGCTTCATGACCCCAATTTTCTTCAGGCATATCCTTAGCCTACAGTACTCTGCTGACCCTGCAAAGCTGTTTTTAATCCCTTATCTTAAAAATGCATTTCCTGAGCAAAGTCATTAATTTTCCCTTCAGATGGCTATATCAACAACTTTTGTTTGCAGGCATTAAAGAATACCAACTATCTGACGTAAGTGGTCAGGTCCCTCCTTGCATTAAGGTGATTTACCATGAAATTCTATTGTCCAGTCACCTCACTCTTCAATATGCCATGAGTTGGTGGCAAACATACCTAAATCTAAGAGAAGCACCTTTGTTATTTAAGAGATTCGCACATACTAATAAATTCCAAGTTAGGGCATTAATCAGTAGCAGCTAGTTTTTCATTTCCCAGTTAAATCTCCAATTGTCTTAGAGAGATAGTGACATTTTAACATGGTGTTGAAGAAGGAGTAGTCATTCAGAGAGTAGAGGGAGAAAAGAATGTCAGGATCTAATATGGAAGCAGGAATAAATATTCTGTGCTTAGAATGAGAGAAATGTTCAGATATGTCTAGAGTATAAAGGATGTTTAGAGAAGTATTACATGAGATTAAAATGAAAGGCTGATGAACATTATCCAAGATGTAATCTTAAAGAGTTTCCTTAACATTACAGCAAAGGGCAAGCTTTTCAAAAATATCTTTGAGAGTAACATAATCAGACTTCTGTTCTAGCATGATCACGAAGAGGAGGAATTAGAGGGGATGAAAGTGGAGGTCAGATAAAGTTAGAAAATGGGAACTGAGGTTGTGACAGAGGAAAATAAGATACTTTATGACAAGGAGCTGGTGAGAGGAATAGAGAGGGTGAGACGATGTTTATAGTTCAGTAAATGAGTAAATGGTGATGTTATTAGCATAGCTGGAAAACAGAGAAGAGGTACAAACTTGGGAGAGCCAAAGGGAGACACGATTTCAAACTTTAGAGGTGTTTGAATTTAAAGCTGAAGATAGAAATTTGAATCTTAAAGGAAAGTTGAGATGTAGAGGTATGAAATTTGGGAGGTAGCTGAGAAACAAAGACAGTCCTTCTTAATAATTATGTCTATAAAATGAAGGACAGTCTTTACCGATATGGTATCTGGATGTCATTATTGTTAGCAAAGTCAGCTACATTTATTCTTAAAACGAAAGACAACTAAATTTATAAAGATAGTGATTTTATGTTCATTTGACTTCTAGAATGTAAACTTCTTTTTTTTAAGTCCATATTATGAAATGCCCTCAGCATGTTTTAATAACACATTTGCACAGTTAGTTTTAAACTGTGTCTAAAATAAACTAACATGTCTAAAATAAATTAATGGGAGACTTTAATACAGTAGTCTCCCCTTATTTATGGTGGGGATATGTTCCAAGACCTCCACTGGATGTCTGAAACTGCAGGTAGTAACAAACCCTATATATATCATGTTTTCTCCTACACATGCATACCTATACCTATCAAAAAGTTTGATTTATAAATTGGGCATAGTAAGAGATTAATGATAATACCTAATAAAATAGAACACTTATAATGATAAACTGTGATAAAAGCTCTGTGGGTTTGTTCTCTTTTTTATCTCAAAATATCTTACTGTACTGCATTCATCCTTCTTGGGCCATGAGATGCTGAAATGCCTATGTGATGAGATCTAGTGAGGAGCATGACGTAGACACCAGGACATAGCGTTAGACTACTACTGACCTGCTAATACTCCATCGGAAGGAGTATTAGCTGCTTCTGGGCTGCAGTTGGCTGTGGGGGACTAAAACTGCAGGAGGTGAAATTGTGGATAAGGATAGACTACAGTAAACACAGTGATGAGAAATTTTATGTTAAAAACTATCAGACACCATATAAGGCTAAGGCGATCTTAGCTGCCTATTAGATGGCAAGCAAGACAATCTGTCTTTGGAAGTTTTTAATTACATTTGACAAATTCCTTAAGTGAAAAATTGAGTGTTTCTTCTAATGTGTGCAGATTTATTTATTTACAAGGGGCGGTGGGTTTTCTATTTCTCCATGGTTCCCCAGTGCCTCAAACACCTGCCCTCAGTCTTTAGGATTCTTTTAACCTCTGCGTGTTCCACTTTTCCACATTTCTTCATTCTATTAGGTCCCAATTATTTTTCCATTCCATCTAGAAGTAGTAACATAGGACTTAGAGTAAGGTAACTATTTGTTAATATTTGGCCACAATGGAAGTGATATCACATTGCTAGATAAGTAGCATATTAGCATTACTGGTATTATTAATTCACATTGTTAAAAATTAATTTGCCATGCATTCCTTTTCTCAGAAGCTTTACCCAGCTCATCCTAGTAGAATCCTGGTCTACCAGCACACATTCGGTTCAACATATATTATCCCACACTTGCTAAACCACAACCACTCACCCCAAATCACATTCATCATATTTGTTTATAGCAGGAATACAGATAAATAGATAGATAGATAGATAACTTCTTTGTTTTCATCTCAGTCCTTTAGGACATACTCAGATTGCTTCAACTTCACAGAAAATAAGTACACTATAATATATCCAAAAGTAGACAAATTTTCTCCCTGAGAAAAATTCTGGAGGTGAGATCTTAAAATACCACTTTTCCTCTTCTACTATTATAAATTTTTTCACCAGTCTCATCATATGTCAAGTTATAGTGAATAAAAATTCTTTCCTTCTATGAAGTTCTATTAGGTATTTCCCCCCCTTAAATACACTCAAAACTAAAAAAAATGACACATGGGTCACTTAAATGATTGCTATTTCATTTTATGGGAATGAGTTACAGTGTAAGAAACATTCTCTAGAAATTGATGATAAAAATATAAAAGCAGTTATTTAACTCCTAGAACAAATTCTATGTTTCCTAAAATTACGATAAAGCACAAAATATCTGAGTTATGACAGAGATGTTCATTTAGGGAATAACACACAAACAGAAATTTCCTCTTGGAAAGCAGGATCCAGGAATAGAGCGGATGTGAGAAATGATGAGGAAGAATATATCGAAGATGGAACAATCCTGCCTAAAATTAGTGGTACTATTGCACACTGAAAGTATTATGGCTTTATGTTGTTTCATCCACGTGAAGTGTTTTGTGGTGAAAAGGAATCCTGGCATTAGTATTATCTTATCTAAGAAAGATGAGAACATGATGGATGAGTTTTCTCAGTATAAGAGGGTTCTGCACCTGGGAGAATCTTGTCAATCTATCAAAGAAAAAGAAATAAACCAGACAAATAAAGTTGATGAAGACCAAAAGCTCTAAGGAGAAATATAATTCCACAAATCCATAGAGACAAGTCTCTAAAAAGAGCCCATTCTCAAAGAAAGAATAACCCTGAAGCTCTAAAGATGAAAGCTCAGATAGAAATGGAGTGAAAATCATTTTGTCCCAGAGAGATATCCATGATACTGACCATCCAATGCTAAGATCTCTCAGTATCACAGATCTTAACTTCTCCAGGAAAACTGTCTGTTCTGATGTTCATTCTGCTTGGATTCAAACGAACTCCAAAGACATCTAGTTTACTTAACACTTACTTGAATAATACATCCATGTATTGCGCTCCTATTTTGTCCTAATTTTATATGTATGACTTGCTTTTAATTCTCCTAATCTTGTGAAACTAAAGTGACCAATAACGCTGTTATGATTTAGTTTATATTATTTACCAATATTATGCAAATAATTAACTGTGTGCATGAGATTTGAATCTAGGTATGTCTGGACTTAAATCACATAGTCTTATAGGGTTATAACTTACTTAGTCTTGGTAGAATAGAGGGCTGGAATATAAAAGGGATGAAAAATATATTAAGCTAGTCATCAATTTTAGGCCAACGAAATTTTCTGCTACATAAGGATTGGAAAATTCCTTCACTCTTAAGAGACTAAGACCACAGGTAAGTATCACAGAGTGATACTCTGGGCAGTGATTTAATGCATATGTTTAGGCTCAAACTGAGCTCTTACTCTGCATAGCATTTAAGTAAAGGAGTCCACTGAGGAACGGAAAAAGGGAGACACTTTGGGAGGTAAGGGGCAAGTTCAAATGTATATGAGAATAAAATTCTACAAGTTTGATGATATCTGTAGTACCAGACTTTAGAAGGGAAAAGCAATGAATTGCTTAGTTGTTTATGACATACTTGTTCTTACCTGAGGACATTTTGAATGGGACTTCAGCTATGGCTATACTTGATGCCTAGAGTGGCTAAAGCAAGTAGTCTAGATCCCGTAAGTACACAGATTTACGCAGCAATTTTTTCAATGTAATTTCCAATGGGAACTTTTGCATTTATGATTGCAACTCTCATCATGCTCTAAATCAACGTAACTGGCAGTAGTGTACTAAATTAAATGTAAAATTCGTAACAGTATAGTTTGAGTTATATGTATTTTATTGCATCAATATTCTCTAAGATGTATAAATGGTAACAGCCAAATGTGTATTATAGCTACTCTATTATTTGTTAGAAGAATAGAATTTGTGAAGTTTTGTAAAATGTATTTTACAGGCAACTAAGCGATAGTAAGAGCATTAAGTTCCAGGGCACCTGGATGGCTCAGTCAGTTAAGCATCTACCTTCAGCTCAGGTCACAATCCCAGGGTCCTGGGATTTAGTCCTGCATTGGGCCCCCAGCTCAGTAAGGAGTCTGCTTCTCCCTCTTTCCCTTTTCCTACCCCCTGCTTATGTTCTCTCTCTCTCTCTCTCAAATAAATAAATAAAATCTTCAAAAAAAAAGAACAAGTTTCAAAAGGCATATTTTTACTTTATAGTTGATATGCATATGCAAATCCCTCCATATATAAAAATTCTTTTTTGTTTTAAAAAATTATTAAAAAGTATTGACAAAAACATCTATTTTCTTATCCTCAACCCTAGATAGAGGAGGCATATTCTTCCTAGTTTGAAAATGAAATAATTTTAGGCTATAATGTATACTTGTGAGGTTTGAGTACTTGCTGAAAATAAATTCTTAAGAAAGGATACGAAGTTTGATTTACATGAGAGGTTTTTATAATAATGTGTGCTGTATTTCACCACTTGGTACTATGCTGATCAGCACTGTTTATAAATATTTAACATAATGGGGCAAAGTTAACTATTTTAGAATAACAATTATTCTTTTCTCATACTGCTATTCTTTTATTAAGTTCATCTGTGTGCTATGGAAAAGCAGAAAAGATATTTTTGATCTTCTAGAAATAATCACCATACTCTTTTCCCATGAGGCAAATTAATTCAAAATATTATTTTCCTCTGTAAGTTTTAATGTTATGCTAGTAAGCAACCAAATGTCTAGAGTAAGCCATTAAAGTTATTACCTGTTTTTATTCATTCACCAAGTATAGGGTAGGCACAGAAAGAGGTCCAGAAATCTGCATAGGGGTCCCCTTGAATCTAGACACAAGTCTCTACATGCAGAGGGTAAAGCCCAACTCTGTTGGATAAGAATAACTTAAGAGGCAAGAACACTTCATAGGATTATTGTATGGAAAGTAAATCCCAGAGCAGGCATGGAGTTGGCAATCATGTTCCTCTGATGCCAGAGAGGAGTAACTTTACTGACTTCACAGGTAGGTAAGTAGAGACTAGAGGAGGCCACTTGCAGAAGTCAGGTAAATTAGCTCTAAGATTAAGGCTAACTTTGATCTCTTCAAAACAAAACATTCCAAAATTTCTGAAATGTCACTAAGAAGTGATTAGAGAGAAATCTATAACATGCAAAGCTTAAATTAGCAAAGAATGATTTCAAGATGGCTGATATAAACTTCCATTTTGAGAAACTACTAAGATACTTTAAAACACAAAAAAGTCAAAGAACTAGAAAATAATTCCATAGGAAAAAGAAATCTATGATAAATCTCAAGTCATACAAACCTAGATGGAATAAAGAAGACACAAATTCTTAAAATCAGTAATGTAAGAAGAGACATCATACATTCTACAGATGTTTTAAAAATGCATACAGAAGGGAGAGCTTACAAGGGGGTATAAGGAAAATTTGGGAGATGGCACATATATTTCTCAGATTACTGTCAATATTTCACACATGCATACATGTGCTAAAACATTTCAAGTTGCAAACTGTAAACACATACAGCTTAGTGTATGTCAATTGCATCCTAATAAAGTTGTTAATAACTGTAGCCATTTCTATACATAAAGAAGTGTTACTGGACTTGTGTGGTATGTATATATATTCATGCACATATGTATGTGAGTTTGTGTATGCCAGTAAATATACATTTGCAGTTTTACTAAGAGTTACTTGTAGCATTTACTTCTTTTTTTTTTTTTTTTTTTTTAAGATTTATTTATTTATTTTGAGAGAGCAAGAGCAAGAGAAAGAGAGAGAGAGGGAAGGAGCAGGAGGGGCAAAGGGTGGAGAATCCCAAGTAGACTCTGTGCTGAGCATGGAGCCCAACACAGTGCTAGATTTTACGACTTGAGATCATGACCTGAACTGACATGGAGTTGGATGCTCAAGTACCACCACTCAACTGTATCACCCAGGTGCCCCTTGCAGCATTTACTCCTGACTGATCTTTTCCTATCATTATTAAGAATACATGCTTTTTCCTTAATTATTTTTACATTACAATATAGTGACATAGTTAGGATTTCTAGTTTTCTGACCTAACACTCACCAACAGAATTAATATTCTAGCATATATATGATGAAAACATTTTTTTCTTCATTAAATAGAAATTTCCTACTGCATATATTGCTGTTCCAAAGACTCATTTATATTTATTATGCATTATGTGACACAAACAATGCTAATTTAATCTATGAAACACCCTCTAAGGTAGTTAGTTTTATTATCTGATTTTATAATTAAGGATCCTGAGATTTAGAGGAGTGAAGTCATTGTGTGAATATAGCACATAGCTGGTAAATGTTGGCACTTAAGTCTGGCTGACTCAGGACCTGGTCCTTTATTTACCAGCCTGCCCTGCTGTTGTGGCCGTGGTGGATGCCCGTACTTGGGCATTTTACCTGGACTGTAACATGTGGAATGAAATAGAAATCATATAGTAGTGGGAAATGATCACATTCAAGAAACATTTACAGGGCATCTTCTTTATCCCATACATTGTGCGGTACCTGAGAATCTAGAAATAGGTTTTCATCTGGTTAGGTACCGAATGAGTGATAAATTGCTCCATACATGTATATATAAAATCCTTGTTGTCATTTTATTTGTAAATAGAATTAGAAGTCCATGATTAGGCTCAATAGCATGACATTTGATATAGCTTTTCCTGGTTGCTGAGATTTTTTTGGCTGGCCATTTTCACTGCATGTTTTATTTTATTAGTTGCTATCAATGTACCTATATTAGAAATGGCTTTGGGTGCCTGGATGGCTCAGTCGGTTAAGCAGCAGCCTTCATGATCTCAAGGTCCTGGAGTCAAGTCCCACATCGGGCTCCCTGTTCAGCAGGGAGTCTGCTTCTCCCTCTGCCTCTCCTTCCTGCTTTCCTCTCTCTCTCTCAAATAAAGAAATAAAATCTTTTAAAAAAGGAAATGGCTTCATCTCTTTTGCTTCTTCTTATTTTCATCTCTCGGTACTTAGAAATTTCACAATAGTTGTGACTGTCATTTATTTATAAATGCAGTTTCTACAGCGCCCTCTGATTTCAGCTGGTTCTCCTCATTCATACAGAGAACTCAGCAAAATCAGAGGCTAAACACATTCTGTAGAATGAGAGACAAAGGAAGCATATCTCAAAGCAGTTTCTGAAGTACCTGCATAAACAGCTCCTAGGAAGTTCACCAAAATGCAAATTCCTGGCTTACCTCAAATCCAAGGAATCAGAATCTACATTTGCAGCCAGGGAGTCTGCATTAACCCTCCTCCCCCAGGCAAAACTACAGTCAGAGAGGTATTGGTCAGAGAAGCTGGCCCCAGAGACCAAAACCTATTGACCTTAACTATAAGGTTATCAACAACTCCTTTATTCCTGAAAGCTGCCTCTGTGATGGTAGCTTTTTATATCTTGTTTCCAGAAATGTCTTCTTGTGTTCTCTTTTAATATTTGTGTCATCGAGACGCAATCCGCTAACTCTGCAGAATGCCTACCCAATCTAATGGCTTTGGTCACCTTCCAGAGATCAAAAAAATTACCATTCAGTTATGGTTTATATTTAAAAGCCAAGAGAAAACAAACAGGCTAATCCCCTGGAATCAAGCACTTGAATTTCCCTTTATCACCCCAGCCATGCCCTTTAAAAGGACTTTTTTTGTGTGTGAAATTTCACAAGCATGACAGAGAGCCATGAGATCTCAGATTTACCTTGAACAAGAAACTTTTCCTACAGCTCTAATTAAAAGGAAGTTTCAAACCTACAAATTAACAGTTTTAATATGCTGTTCCTGGTGATTAACTGCTTCATTTTTAACAGGCATTCACTGTTAACGCTGCAACTGTTAATTTTAACGGCTTGATTTTTAAATTCCAAGAGGAGTAAAACTGGTTCAAATTGATTTCTATAATTTTTACCATTGGCCTAAAAATCTTTATTTAGAAAATCTTCTTGAATAACATTATTCTCCTCTCAAGAATTTTTCTCTTTTACCTAGAATAGAATAGACACTTAAAAGCAATTGCCTTCACTTTTATTTTTCTTTTTTTGGCCTGTACTTCGAAACTACAGTTACATGTTACTATGCCTCTGGAGATTTGATGAGAAAATTGTCTTAATAATAATCTTTTTCAATCAAACATTTACATATGTGTTTTTTAGAAAACATACAGTTTTTAGAAATAAATCTTAAAAATCGAGCCAAAATATAACCAATTATAGTGTATATAAAAACATATGATAAATTAAATCTCTTGAAAAATCTAAAATAAATATGTAAGGCCATCTTTGTAGAAAGTGACTTCTGACTTTTTGCTTATTCATTTGTATCTTGAGAGGACGCACAGTTCCTAAATACCAAGAATACCAAATCCACAGATAATCCAAAAAATTCCTTTTAGTCTTTAGTTTTAAATCTTTTCTTGAAACGATCCTTCTTCAAAACAGCTAATAAGCATCTAGAGTGGATAATTTAGAATGCATTTCTGATAACTATATATATTATGTTTATATTAAATGTCACTTGTATCCATTCTCTCCGATTTTAATCTCCATAGTTTTCAACCTATTTGGACCTACCTCCTACAATAACCAGTATCACTCATTTCTAGTTTATTCTTTCTTTGTGTTTCTGTTCATCCTTTCTGTTCATTTCTTTATGCACAGAGAAATATACAGTTCGTTTTTATGTATTTTATACATATAGTAATACATGTGTATGTATGATTATATAATCATACATATATTATTTCATATATAAATATATTATATATGCTATATATACATATATTTTATTTTGTTCTTAAGAAAAATGTAAAACTTGGGGTGCCTGGGTGGCTCAGTGGGTTAAGCCGCTGCCTTCAGCTCAGGTCATGATCTCAGCGTCCTGGGATCGAGTCCCGCATCGGGCTCTCTGCTCGGCAGGGAGCCTGCTTCCCTCTCTCTCTCTCTCTGCCTGCCTCTCCATCTACTTGTGATTTCTCTCTGTCAAATAAATAAATAAAATCTTTAAAAAAAAAAAAAAAAAAAAGAAAAATGTAAAACTATAGGTATTTTCCCCTTGAGAATATATATCTTGAAAACCCTTCCATATCAGTTCACATATACTTTAAATCTTTTATACAGCTGCATTGTACTATGTGTCCTATAGTTTACACGGCCACTCTTTTGTAGTATAGTCATCTATTTTATTTTCGATATGCAATTATAAACAATGTTGTGATGACTAATCCTGTGCATATATAAGTTTCCATATGTTGGAAGTATATCTTCAAAGTAAATTCAAGAAGTGGAAATGTAGGGTCGAAAAGTAAATGGAGGAGGGTCTCTATCTCCTTGCAATTGCTCTAACAGAAAATTCTTATTTTTTAGTAATTTTTATTAGAAATTTATTTTCATATGTTTTAATTTATGCTAATATATCTCATAAATATCTTATTATAATTTTTATTTTGAGAAATCTAAGTATGATTGAGAGTAAATATCTTTCCATGTAAAAGCCATTTTCATATGTATTTTTGGGAATTGTTCATATCTTTACCCATTTCTTTTTTCTGTTGGGTAGGACCTCAACATGAGGTGTTCTTCATAATTAGTGCCCCAAATTTCTTCTATCAATTCCCTTTTGCTTTTCTGGGGTGTTTTGCTATGGGAAGTTTTAAAGACATCTTAAATAGTCAAAATCGTCTATCTTTTATTCATTGCATCTTGATTTTGAATCATAGGTAGAAAACCATCTCCTATACCTACCTTGCCGACAAATTTACTAGTGTTTTCTTTTAGTATTTGCATAGTTTTATTATTATTTTACTTTTAGATCCCTGATTCACTTAAAGTTTATTCTTGTGTGTAATGTAAGGTGAGGATTGAATTTCCTTGATGGTTAGTCATTTACTATAGTTCTATTTTTCTTTAAAGTTCACCTTTGAGATATTGTGGACTCTGAGAAACAAACTCAGGGTTTTAGAGGGGAGGGGAGTGGCGAGCTGGGTGAGACTGGTCGTGGATATTACAGATGGTTCGTATTGCATGGAGAACTGGGTATGGTGCATAAGCAATGAATTTTGGAACACTGAAAAAAAAATAAAATAAAATTTAAAGTCCACCTTTGCTCAAGTGATTCAAAATGCTAACATGATCAGATATTAAATATCTGTATGTGCTTTGGCTAATTTCTGGGCTTTTTATTCAATTCCACTGTTTTGTCTATTCATGCACAAGTAACACACTATTTCTACTACCAAGGTTTTAATGGCTGAGAGTTTTGTCCACCATCACAGGTTTTTGTTTTAGTGTTTTCACAGATTGTCTTGAATGTTAGTCTATGTCAGTTTTACATCATGTAATGTTCATTTATACGTCAATTTTAGTAACAACTTCTCTAGTTGGATTGAGAAGTAAAACTTGCTAGTATTTTTATTTGGATTGAATTCAATTTATAAATTAATATGAAGATTACTTTGCAATTGTTGACTTTCTTTTTTCAGTCAAGTTTTTCATGATTTTTTTTTTTTTTTTTTTTTTGCAATACTGCAAAGTTTACCTTGGATTATTGACTAATTTGTGCTTCGCTTATACACTTACGATTGGCCTCAGAAGTGGGGGGGGGGGCAGTTTTGTGGGACTGAGCCCTTAACCTTTGGGCTTGTACTAATTACAAGTAATTGGTGTCCAAATGAATTAAATTGTAGGACACCCAGTTGGAGTCTGCAAAGAAATGAAGAACTGTTTGGTGTGAAAAATGCAAACATTTGGTATCAAAGTTTTTTTTGTTTTGTTTAGTTTTTAAAGATTTTTTAATTTATTTGACAGACAGAGATCACAAGTAGGCAGAGCGGCAGGCAGAGAGAGGAGGAAGCAGACTCCCCGCCGAGCAGAGAACCAGACCTGAGCCAAAGGCAGAGGCTTTAACCCACTGAGCCACCCAGGCGCCCCTCAAAGTTTTGAGAGAGTAGAGAAAAATACATTTTCCTTGCTCATATACATGGACAGTCTAAAAAACTTTCTTGTGCTTTATTTTCAAGTATGAATAAAAAATACAGACCAAAATACATTTTAAAAAGCCTCATATAGGGATGCCTGGGTGGCTCAGGTTTTTAAGCATCCGACTCTTGATTTCAACTCAGGTCATGATCTCAGGGTCCTGATCTTAGGGTCGTGAGATTGAGCCCCATGCCAGGTTCAGTATGAAGTCCACTTGAGATTCTTTCTCTTCTTCTCCCTCTGCCCCTCCCTCTGTGCATGCTCTCTCTCTCTCTCAAATAAATAAATCTTTAAAAAAATAAATACAAGCTTCACATAAATATTACAATAAAAAAGAAAAACAAGAAGAAAGGACAATGGAAAGAGTAGAAGAATATTGCCAATAATTATAATTAATAACTCATAGAGATAGGGAGATATTTATATGCATGAAATAAGAACAGAAGTTATTGTGGAAAAATCAGAAGGTAAACTATAACCCTGGAAAAGTAAAGTGTATAAGCAGGAAAATAAAAGTTTAATGAAAGGCTCAAAATAAGCAGCTGAGAAATAATCCCAAAGTGGAACCTGAAAGGCAAAGGCTGCAAAACAGGGTAGAAAAGTAAAAATCAAACAGGCATTGCAGGAAGGGCAATATCTGATTAATTGGAGTTTGAGAAGGAAAAAACAATGAAACTGTTAGAAGACAAATTATCCTAGAAAATGAGTTTCTATACTTAAACACTCTGGGTTTTCCAAATCACTACAATAAGTGCAATTTCAGGACACCAGAGATAAAGGTATCTTTAGAAATTCCAGAGAGAGATTGGATTCATTGCGTTTGGTTGTTTTGTTGAGGAAAGAAAAATGAGACTATATGCAACTTTGGTGTTGTTATAATTGCTCCATTTATATAAGTTTTCAATTTCAGGTAGCTCTTACTGTTTGCATAAAGATTCCCAAAATACCTAATATTGCATATGTCCATTGTCACTTTCATTTGTAGAATAAGAATTTGAGATTATGGGTGTATGCTGAGTACAATTAACACTTACATATCAAGTTCTCCAAACGTAGTATCACATGTATGGAGCCATATAGTTATGATGGAAAGAAGGCCTAGATTTGGATCTCTGCTCCAATTCTCGCTGAACCAGTCAATTGCTTTCATGAATCTGAGAATGATTAGTACTTTTCCTGCCTTACCTCGCATTTCTTTAAAATGAACTGATGACCATAAAAACCATTTTAAAAGAACGCCATGCGTATATTCTCTTACCTAAATAATATAGCCTACATTTCCTCATCTTTAAAATATCTTCACTTTAAAAGATCTATCCACAGTTAACTAGACAGGAACTGCTCTTCCCAAATCACCCTCATCTCAAATTTAAGTCTATATCATGCATATGCTGCGTTATCAGCCTCAGTTATCAGGAAATTGTTTTAGTCACCACACTGATTGTTTTTCCATTTACTATTTCTTTCTGTTCTGCTAACTGTTTTGTGAAGTTTGGCTATGCTCGTACTTCCTTATTGATGCTATCTATCCCACACTGGGAAGATTTTACCTCTCTGTCTCTGACAAGCGGCTAGTAGTATGCCTCCTCTCCCTGTACCAAATTCTGACCACGAAACGAAATTAAATGAAAAAAGGGGGCAACACTATTACATTTTGTTAACATGAGTAAATTTTAATATTGGAAATGGTTTTGTATGAATAACAGAAAATGTGTATATTGGTCTCTGCCCCCAGTCCCTGGTTCCTCGCACCGGGCTCCTAAAACCCTGGTCAATTCCTAAGTGATAAGAGTGGTGGGAGCATCTTTTGTTCTATTGAGGCAACCCTGGGTGAGGGTTTTATTTCCTATTTCAGCTTTAATTTCCTAGAGGGATCCTGGGTAGAGCTGGTCACCAGAAGACCAAGTCTTGATTAGAAGCTTAGAATTTTTCAGTAGCCCCACCCCACTTCTCCAGAGAAGGGGGAGAGCCTGAAAACGGAGTTAGAGTTACCATGTCTATTTGGGGAAGCCTCCATAAAATCCCAATAGCATAGGGTTCAGAGAGCTTCCAGTTTGGCACATACCTCAATACCTGGCAGGTGACACATCCCAGCTCCACTGGGTCAGAAGCTCCTGTGTTAGTACCCTCCCAGATTTACCATATGCATCTCTTCTTTTACTTACTCATCTGTATTCTTTATCAAATCCTTTAGTAAACTTGTACAAGTAAACAAGTCTTTCCCTGAGTTCTGTGAGCTGCTCTAGCAAATTAATCCAACCCAAAGTGGGGGTTTTTGGAACTTCCAATCTATAGCCAGGTGGTCAGGAACACAAGTGACAATCTAGACTTGTGCCTGGTATCTCATAGGAGGGGACAGGAGGAAAGTCTTGGACTGAGCCCTTAAACATGTGGAATCTGATGCTATCTACAGGTAGAGCACGTTGGAATTGAGTTATATTCTCAGACACCCTACTGGTGTCACAGAGAATTGCTTGTGGGGAAAATGTCCATACATTTGGTGACCAGAAGTGTCAGAAGTGAAGTCCAGTGTGAGCAGTGAAGTATGCACGCAGGGAAGAAGCATGCAGTAAGAACTAGGTTTTTCCCTACCTAAGAAAGAAAAGAGACGGGTTTATTTTTCCACTGCATTTTGTTTGTAGTCTATCCAGAAGCCAAGAATATTCTGAGACTTGTATAAAAAATTCAATATAATACAGCTTTAATTTCCAGAAGATTTCAACACTGTCACTGTTTTGGACCCATAAAGTAGACATTGGCAGCCTGGGTGTTTGTTTTCTTTTTCTCCCTATGGAACTAATTTCTATATATTTCTGGATAGTTTCTGTTTTTGATGGTTACATTTACTTGGCCAATAATTATCAGTGCTATTTTTGGAAGTGAATGCCTCATACATTGTATTGGCACTGGTTTTTTCATAGCAGTGTTGCCATATACTTGATCCAATAAATTAGCATAAGCATGCAGTTGATATATTTGTCAATAAAATGAATTCATATTCTTATATATGGGTTTGTGTATGTTTTGTAAAAAATATACGTCATATTTTTTCTGTTCAAACCATTAAGCCCCAATATTTCCTTTTCTTATTTTCTTATAGCAACAATCCTGATCTGTGCTAAGAATTTGCCACTCAATGGGAAGAAGGAAAGAGCTATAGGAAAATGAAAGAAACAGAATTAGAATATGCTTATGATGAGAAAGGTAATCTTATTTTTTCTGACCCAGTTAGGTACGAAAATTATGACTCTACATACCCTACTCAAGTTATTAAGTTCAAATGATACTTGTTTTCCTTTCTGGGAAAATGGAAGCCCATTCTTCCAGAGTAATCCTCCAAAAACTGTTTAAAGGACCAAAGTTTCAAACACAAAGGAAACCTTATATTAGCTCTATAAAAATTTAAAAACATCATGAACATAAATATTATTAAGGATTTACAATTAGATATGGGACAGTTGGGGCTAGATTAAAAGGTGTAATTTAGAGTTGACTCATAACTCCCCTTCCTGAGAAAGTAGGTCAATATTTCTATTAGAAAGCAACTACTTAAAAGCAAGGATTTGGTCTCTTTTGCTCACTACTGATCTCCTGTGTCAAGAAGATAACCTAGAACATAGAATTATTCAATTAATAATTACTATTTTACTAAATCACTCAATGAATAAAACACTGGGATAAATGAGCTTCATGGATTATAGGTAAAAGCATTTGCAGAATTTACCAATTATCCTATAATTTTGGAGGCTCATGGACTGGAGTTCTGACTGAATTAAGATGAGGGATTTTTTGCTTGAACCTCCCTTTCCAGTGGGTGTTAAAAACACTTAGTGGGATCTGTACCTGGGATTAAAAGCCAAGAGTAACTCCATTAAACCAAAGTCCTTGGGTTGCACAGGTTGCTTTCAAATGAGGTTTTCCCACTTTGGATGGACATATTTAAATTTTTCCCAATGGCACATAATCCTCTCTTAATGGAGCAGGCAGTCTCTGGTTAAAGGGGTAACCACTGGGGAGAATGCCATTCTCAGACATGGTGGGGCCTAGAATAGACTCCAGGCTACATTGAAAATTAAAGATGAAAAATCGGTCACTGACTAAGCAGTTTCAACAAATACAGGCCAGAAATCATATATAGCGATGATTTCTCTCCTGGGAGAGGTTGTTCAGCTAGTTCCTTCCCCTTCACCTACCAAGTCTGTGGGATTCCTAAAATGATCATGTAGAACTACATCATACAGTTCCATGGTTTATGATCTCAGTGGCAGATTCTGACAACGTTTCAGTGAAAGGTAATAGGCCTAGTAAAAAACCACTCACACTACTTTTGTAAAATATCTGCCTAGGAAAGATGTATTTTCAATTAAGGTGAAATAGACTTGAAACTTATGTTCTTTGAACAAATTACACAATATAAATGAAAGGAACGTACATAGCCCTCATGAGGTAGAGGAAAGACTATCGTATAAATAACAGTGTGAATCACAAGCAAATTTTAATAGCATCTGATTTTTACTGTCAAGTAAATGGATGGCAATATAGACAATAAAGCCTGAAAGATTAGATAATGAGCAAGCACACCAATATGAAAAGGGAGCTATCAGATTTATAGACATATGTTAAGTATTTTATATGTATGTATGCAAAGTTGATAAACATTCTTTCCCTTCTTATATTTTCAAATACTTTATTAAGTATGGTAAATTTTTCCCTCAAACCTCATTGACGTACTGGTAAATTTCTGTAATGAAAATTGTTTTACATTGGTTTAAAAACAAAACTTTAGCCTATGCTTGGCTTCTGGGAATGTGTGTATGTATGAATGAAAACAATTTAAAATTAAGAGTATAGCAAATCACTTTTGGAAATTTCTAGAGAACATTACTTTATATGTCTGATAAAATATGATGAAACAAATAATTCTAGAACTTAAGTATTGCATTGCCAAAGTAACATGAGTTAGCTTCATAAATTTACCAAGTAAACGAGGGATCCATCATTTTAGGTAGGTAGTGCTCTTCAAATTATAAGCCATTTAGTATGTGAACATTTTAGTACAAAGGGACTAACTAGCAAGGGGCTTTGGAAGTGTCAAGTCTGTTGGAAAGAAATTTATTTTATATGAGATAGGTGAACTATTTTTAATATGACAAATTTGCCTTGCATGGAAAAATGGCTTTTTCTGTAGACATGAATATAGAGTCTGTGGTGCCGTGAAGTTCACCAACAGGCATCTGTAACCATATTACCGAAACTTTCCAAATATTTCCCATGTCAATTTTTATATTTTTTCCTTTATTGTCCAAATTCATCACTCTGACAAGACTCAAATAACTTTCTTTATCACTGTCTTTCCAATCTCAAGCAATATATGCATCTGGAAAAGTCTGTCATTCTCAAACATTTATTTCTATAAAAAAGTTCTTTACAATAAGGCTGAGTTCCTTCAACTCTGTGTTGTAGGGTTTTGTAATTATTGTGTAGTCACTCTGACTCTTCACTGTGAATGCAAAAAAAAAAAAAATCATTCAGAAGCTATCTCTGAAATTAAAAAATAAGACTTAAGTTAAATCATAAATTACTTAATTCATTATGGCAAAGCTGTGGATTTTTTTGTGAACTTGACTTAAAAGTGAAAGTACTTTAATTAAGTGTACACGCACACACACACACACACACACACACACATACACACAATACATTCTCTTTTAAATAGATTCTCAGAAATGATCAAGATCTTCTATTTAAACAATTCAATATATCCATGACCACTCAGGAAATGATAGATTCATTTGAGTATTATTTCTTTTAAAAGAGTTTAACTCAGTAATACTTAAGGAGACTTGTTAAACTGCAAAAAGAAATGAATCAGAAAATATGGGTAAAACTAATTGAAACTATATAGGGACTAAAATACAAGATCATTCTAAGGAGAAATATTTTGAGGGTGTTTTTTTCCCTGTGACAACTGTTCAGCACTCTTGTGAAACAATACAAGTACTCTGTGTTTAAAAGAAAAAAGATCAAGAAAGCTCTAACTACATAGGCCAGATTCAAGGTAACATCTATAACTTTGAAGCCTTTGTAAAACTGATTCATAGCAAAAGAAGAGCGAGATCATTGGAGTTGCAATGATTCACTCACCAGTTAAATTCTTTTTGTAAAGACAAAACTATTCCTTTTTATTATTTATCATAAATACAAGTCATTGAAATTCAACAGGTATTTATTGAATGTGTTTACCACTTACCACGTACTGATGACACATTAGTGAAGCAAACAGATAACAGATCTTAGCCTTTGTGAAATTTTATATTTTCATAAAAGAGAGTAAACATTTTAAAAATACATATATATATATATATATAGAGAGAGAGAGAGCATGAGAGCATGGTAAGTTAAACTGGGAGTGTCAATGGCTTGGTGGTACATCAAATCTACTTTAAAACAGAAAGGTAAAAATAGACATCTTACTACATTGCTAAATTCACTTATTAGTTCTAGTAGATTATTTTTAGATTTGTTAGGATTTTCTATTTAAACAATGCTGTTGTATGTGAATAAAAACAATTTTACTTTTTCTTCCTCAATATTTATAACTATTATTTCATTTTCTTGTTTATTGCCTTGGCTAGAACCTCCAGTATGGTGCTGATTAGAAATGATTAGAGTGGATATTCTTACCTTGTTACTGTAAGAGATAAAGTTCCAATATTTTATACTTAAGTCAGGTGCTGACTCTAGGTTTTCTGAAGAAGTTCGGGTCTATATTTTAAAAATAATTATGTCTTGGGATGCCTGGGTGGCTCAGTTGGTTAAGCCACTGCCTTCAGCTCAGGTCATGATCCCAGAGTCCCAGGATTGAGCCCCGTGTTGGACTCCCAGCTCTGCAGGGAGTCTGTTCTCCCTCTGACCTTCTCCCCTCTCATGCTCTATCACACACACTCTCTCTCAAATAAATAAATAAAATCTTAAAAAAAATAATTATGCCAGAGACAACTGGGTGGCTCAGTGGGTTAAGCATCTGCCTTCAACTCAGGTCATGATCCCATAGTCCTGGGACAGAGTCCTACATTGGGCTTCCTGCTCAATGGGGAGCCTGCTTCACCCTCTGTTTGTGCTCTCTTTCTCTTTCTGACAAATAAATATTTTTTTAAAAATAAAGAAAATAATTATGCCATTTTCTGAATTTTATTATGCCACTTTTATTCATCTCTTATGTTGTTTCTTTAATGTTAAACCAACCTTGCATTCCTAGTGTAAATCCACCTGGTCATTATGTCTTATATTTTTATGTATTTCTGGATTCCATTTGCTATATGTTGTCTACAAGTTTTGTATCCATGTCCCTGAGGGACATTGGTCTCTAATTTTCTTATCTTGTAATATCTTTGTGAGATTTTGGTGTCATAGTTGTTTTGGCTTCATAAAAACAGGTTGAAAAATATTTCCTCCTCTTATGTTTCTGTAAGAAAAATTTTTGAATTGATACTATTTCTTAGAAGTTTGATAGAATTTAACAATGAAATCATATAACCTTGAAATATTTTTTATTGAGAGCCTTTTAAATGAATTTGATTTTCAAAATAGCTTTAAGACCATATATATTTTTACTAATCTTTATTTTTCCTGCGCTCTAGGACTTAGCCTTTAGCTAAGAGTCCTCAATTGGATTGTCTGAGAGAAAAAGGAAGGGAAAAGAAAAAATAGAAATCCTCATGTTGATTAGGGGGCATACTCTGTGGTAGCTTTGACCTTAAATCTCTACTCTCCACTAGCAACTGGCCATAGTTTGTTGGCAAACCAGTTCTAAAATCCAAGGAGATATGTTTAATTAGCCCAGCATAAGTTTACAAGTGGCGTTGTAAACTTACTTTACATAAATAAGTAATTTTAATCACTTGGGGTAGCACAGCAATTTTTCATGGTTATTTAAGACATGAAGAAGACTGACTAATACATTTGCCTTCTGTACAGAAGGGACTCAGGGAGCTACCAAAGGTAAGACAAACTCATGGATGTTTTAATATTTGTCTAGGACTTATCTTAAACAACTCAGCACATTTAAAACAATGAACCAAGGAAAACAAGCAACCTAAGTAGAGATTTAGGTCACAATAGCTGAGGAGCTTCATTGAAAATAATCAAACAAGCCTGATCCACATCATGGGCTCTGTGCCTTGCCTCTTGGGTCCTACTCAAAGCTGGCAGTGCAATTTTTCTCTTCCAAGCTTGACCCACTTGTGCATGGTGCTGATAATTATTTCAGTCTAAATTCAGTATTTTAAAAAGCCTCCCAAGTTTTGCATAGTGCTGCATAAGACAATCATTTAAAGAAGTAAAAGTTTAAGTATAAAGTTATGGGAAATCAAACAATGTACATGATGAATTAACTGTATTTGAAGCCTATATTTAGGCTTCATTTTCACAATCATTTAAAGAAGTAAAAGTTTAAGTATAAAGTTATGGGAAATCAAACAATGTACATGATGAATTAACTGTATTTGAAGCCTATACTTAGGAATGTCAGATGGAGTCCTAGACCCTTTACTTTTTTTTTTTTTTTTTGTATTAGCTACTAAACCAGGAAAAAATTATTTACTATGTTGATTTTTCTTGTAAAACTATCAAAAATTTTTCTTATAGTGGGTCATTTATTTGTAAATGGGGTAGAAAAATTGTTGCAAAAGGCAAAGTTTGGAAAACTAAGTGAAAGAGAAAAAATTCCAAAAGCATAGAACTTAAACTATAATTAAGAAGCTAAGTTTTCCAAAACTATGTTATTAATTAAAAAGACTCCATATAATCTTTTTATTGAAAAGGCTATAAAGTCATTAATTTAAAAGATCCCATGTAGTCTTTTAAAATAAATATACCCCTTAATTCAACAGACTGATAAGAATATTGAAAAAGACTTAAAGTTGTTTTGCCTATAACACAATAATTATAGACATTATGTAAGAATACAAAGCTGTAGCAATAAATCCCGTGAAAAAAGTTATGAAGCATATTAGTGAGGTAGCAACATAGTGACCCATATAATTCATATTAAAGATTATCACTGAGGTGCTTGGGTGGTCAGTTGCTTGAGGCTCTGACTCTTAATTCCGGCTCAGGTCATGATCTCAGGATCATGAGACTGAATCCTGCATCAGGCTCTGTGCTGAGCCAAAAGTCTGCTTAGAATTTTCTCTCTCCTTCTGCCCTTTTCTAACACCTCCAGGCTCTCTCTCTATTTCTCTAAAATAAATAAATAAATCTTAAATAAAAAATATTTTCCTTAGTTATTGGCTGAAAGTTCCGCAGTTTTGTTCATTTCAATTCTTTGCTGTTAAAAAAACATGCTAAATATTCCAAAATATTCCAGATTAGGGAAATGTCATTAACTCAAAAGTTAACCACATGATGATTATTAAGAAAAAACTTACATTATGAATGCTAAGACATTTTAATTAAATCCTTTGTAAAATAGAAATGAAAGATATAAATAGTTTAAGAGTCAGGTCGATGAATTAAGATAAAATAATGAAAGGAAAAAATGAAATATGGTTATCGAGAGTTGTGTCCTTAACTGACAGAGTAAATGATGATTAATGCTTTTAAAATTAATAAAACATATTCCCTATCAAGACTCAAAATAGGATATGAATGCACATTTTATTATTCATCATTCCATAAGGTTATCATTTTGGGGAAAAGTAACAATTATATGTATAGATAGATAGATATAGATGTAGACATATAGACAAATGCAGGACATATGAAATAAAAAAATTAAGAGTCTAATTTCAAAAAAGTTAACATATACTTCAAGCAAAAATAAACATCCCAAGTGTAATAACAGCTCTTTGATATATTTTCTGGGATTATTTATTTAGTAGTTACAAAATACAACATTTATAGCATTTCAGGGTTTCAAGCTTTCAAGAAACCCATAATTTCTATGACATACATATCATCCCAGATCATTATAGATAAAAATTTCCCTCAAATTAGTAAAATTGTGAAATTAAATCAAGGCAAAACTATAAATATTTGCAAATAAAATATTACTATTGTCATTTTTTTTTTTTTTTGCTTTATAAACATATCCTCATGTAAAAATAAATAAAATCAGCAATAAGTTAGAATTATACTCATTAGTTTGAGGAATTAAAAGGCAATATATCTACAGTGGATTAATTCTCCAGTATCTTGATGTTAAAGTATTCAGCACAGCTTTTCAAATGAAAGAGGAAATTCTGACCCAGATCACTTTCTGAGATGTGTGGGAGTAGAGAGGTGTTAGGCTCAGAGTGAAATAATAGCTACCACAGAAGACTGAGACTCCTTCACTTCCTAAACCAGGTAATCTGACTCCCTGAAGACTATTCACTTGGTCCCATATTAGGTGCTTGACCCCAAGTTTACAACCATGAGAAAGGGGGCCAAGATGCCTATAACAAATGTAGCTCTCACTGAGACTGAAGAGGGAATTTCATGTGATCTACCAGTACCGATCAATAAAGACCTTCAGTTTTAAACATGGCACCACAACAAAGAATCAAGTATTTGAGGAAATTAGAATCATGAAAGAGAATCAATCACAGAAAGAGCACAGTTAGAGCCCCTGGGTGGCTCAGTAAGTTAAGTGTCTGATCTTGGCTTCGGCTCAGGTCATGATCTCAGTCAGGGTTGTGAGATCCAGGCCCTGACTGGGCTCTGTGCTCAGGGCAGAGTCTGTTTGAGATTCTTTCCCTCTCCCTTTGCCCCCCCCCCTAAAAGAAATAAAATATTTTAAAAAGCATAGAAAAATTAATATACAGAATAAGAGTAATTATTAGAGAAATAAAAGATAAACACATGTAATTCAAATCCACTGAGATTACTGAGAGGGTGTTATAAGAAGTTACTTGTTATATAAAAATGAAACTCTTAGAGCACTGAAAATTAAAAACCTGGTGGGTAAAATTAAAAAAGAAACAGATAATAATAATAATAATAATAATAATAAAAAGAAAACAGACCATAAAATAAACCTGAACAGACTTAATATTAGGAGAAACATATCCAAAGATTGAATCTTGATTTGGTCAACAGATTGTCTCATAATATTCCATGAAAAGATAAGGAGATGAGAACATTAGGACAATATTGCAAGTTGGACAATCTCTCTAATAAGAGTTGTAGGAAGATTGAAGGAAATGGAGAAAAGAAAATACAAAATAAGTAATTTTCTTGAGCTGAATGAAACCTCAAGCTAGTTTGTTGGTGTTGGTAGTGAAGGAGATCTACAGACTACGTGTAAAAATTGAAGAATTCCAAAGCTTCATAAAGAGTTTCCTATGAAGAAAGACAGCAAACACAAGATGATTTTTGTCAAAGGAATCATAATTAAGCTAGCAGAGGATTTATGTTTTGTAACTCAGGATATTTAAAAAAAATGGGAATATTTTAAAATCCAAAACAAAATGGTAAATGTAGAATTTTATTTACTTCAAAACATCATTAACTTCTGAGGGCAAGTTAGTGACATATTCCAGCTTGCAGGATGGTCAGAAAGTCTTTCAAAAACAGTAAATAATCTACTCTAACAAAATAAGAAAGCATGAGGTCAAGAGTTATTGAACTCATAAAATATGAAAAACAGGGTTGAAAAAAAAAGCCAGCAAAAAATAGAGTTAAGTATACTTGACAGACAGTATGACTACAAACCTTGAGACAATCAACAAAATTTATATCTAGAAAAGTAGAAGCATATTGAAAATATAATAAAAACCAGAAACTAAAATTCAAGAAGATTTCAACAAAATATGGGATATTGGAAGGAAAAGGAGAAAGTGACAGCTTGCAAAAAGTATTTTTATTTGGAAGGAAATGTTATAGTTGCTGATTAGTTCTCCATGTTGATGGAGAAATATGTTTAAATATTAAACAAATGTTTAATATAAATGTTACATAAATAATGGTAGAGCCACCATATTAGCACTGGATCACCTACCTCAAAACTATTTTTTACATGAGGAAATAATAAAGCTCTGTCTTTTTAGATTATTTATTCCTATATACAGCAGAAGCTGATTCTGACTGATGTATCTTCTCTTTGAGTGAAAAAAATAAGCTCACCATGTTTTTTCTTTTTTAATCACTTGAGATTTTAGCTTCTATTTCTGCTAATTTTTTACAACTCCCTTTAGATGTTATAATACATCATTTTTCCTCCTCCTGATTGTTTCTTGTATACCATCTTCTACTTAATATATTTTTCTTGATAAAATGCATCCTCTAGTTACATTTTTTATGATAGTATTTTGAAAACAGTATCTTCTTACATTCAATGTAATAAGTAGGAAAGCTAGGATCAATATGATTTCTGTCATAGCAAACTTGTATAATTTTTCTCTTTTACTTTGGAGTTCTAAGATTTTGCTATGGTATTTCTAAGAGTGATTTTTGGATATTCTGCTTGGGACTTGGTATGCCCTTTCCATTAGAGGATTTTAAAATAATATTTATTTTAATTGATTTTATTTTAATTTAATTTATTTTAAACAATACATTCTTATTTCTAATTTGCCTTTTATTTTTCCTGTAAGAACATACAGGTTTCACTCCCTTAGCATATTTGAATTATATAATATGATTTCAGTTATATAATGAGTTGATAACTATATACACTACTTTTTTTTAATGGGAATTATGTTGTGTGGGAGGAGTACCAATTGTCCTGATTGTTCTGGACCTGGAAGTTGATCGTTTATAGCAAGTCTAATATGTGGTTGTGTGTTGTGAAACTTCCCCCTGAAAAATGCTTTGGTTTGACTTTTGTCCTGAGGTAACTTGAGCTGATGTGGCAAGGCAGCCCAACTGATACAAACATAGAATTTCTGGATAAATTATAACAAGTTTCAAAAGAAATAACTTCCTTAAGCAAAGTGAAATTTTAGATGCTAGAAACAAAGAGAAAAATCAAAACCAGTTCAGAAAGTGAGAGTTGGTAATGCCAATGGCCCTCAGGAGTTTGGGACTTAGATATGGACCCTAATAGGTGGACACTGAGGTTTTCCCTTGGATCTCTAGAAAGGAAGAGACTGGAAAGGGAATCTGTAACATAAAACTTCCAGCTCCAAAGAGCTGTAGCCCCGGTGAGTAGGAGCTAGACATCTTCATTCTCTTTCTTGGGAATCAGCACACAAAAGCTGTCTTTAGGTGGAAAAAGTGAGAAATCCAGTAGAACTTGATGTAGAAGGAATTAGAAGGATAAAAAGTAAAATATGTGAATTCAGCGTCACTGGCTCCTTCAGAATACAGGCAAACAAAGAAGTACTCTGTAAAAGAACTTCCAAATTAGGGACAGGGTTCACTTGTATTTAAAAAAAAAAGTAATAATAGAGATGATCTCACAATGACAGTATTACATTTTGCACTGGGAAACCACTCAAAAGGTGAAAGATTCAGTAAACACAACAAACAGAAAAATAGTATACCAGGAATGGAATATCAGAAAGTTCTGAAAAAAATTCTGAAGACTCACAGGGATCATTGGTTGTTAATGAGCTGAAGCTATTAGTGTCTTAAATTGTTTGATTTTCAGTATTTACAGATCTTCCCTATGACAAAATTAAATTAATTGAACTATCTAAAAAATACATTTTAATAATTCCTATTTTAGAATAATATAAAAATTCTAAGAATAATATTAAAAATCAATGTAAAGGTTTGGTTTGTACCTCTGTAATAAAAGTTCCTAGGCAAAATAAAACAGAAAATTACAGAACATTATTATCATGCTTTTTGTCCCATGGAGGTCAAAACAATTTTTTTAACCTAATTTTTTACACTTTTTAAAAAATAGTAGTATGTACCTATAGGTAAATTAATTTATCTGACCATGAGTAGTAGATATTGACATCATTATAAATTGCTTTTGTATGTTAACACTGGTCACAGTTTATGAAAATATATCAGATTTCTATAAAAGAAGATTTTTCTCAAAGATCTACATTATCACTTTCCTACTTTGTATGTTATGTTTTGTGTGTCTATGTATAAGTTTAAAATACTTAATAATAGAACATTGATGCATAGGCAGTGAGGTTTGTATGGCATTAAATGGTATGTAATAAATAGGAAAGCAATCAGGTAATATATTGAAATCAAATTTTATTTTTTTCCATCACAAGTTAGTTAAATTAGTTAAAAACATAAAGAACATGATTTCCAGACTAGATACTTTTTAAGTTTTTCATAAAATAAATGAGACAAGAATTAATTTGATATTAAAATAGCTAAAATATTCAAATCAGACCTGGTAAAGTTTAGAGAAAAGGTGGTCAAGTACTTTTTTCTAAAAAATAAATAATCTACACAACAAAGGCATCTTTTATCACAATTCAGTATATACACTGGCAAACATATATACATGATTGGAAACTGATTTTCATATTTATCCTTATATACACAATACGATATAAAAATCTTTCTTCTACTTTATTTTTTAAAGGCTTAAGTGATTATTTTAATCACCTAATTGATTTTATGATCTACTAAAAGTCCTTAATAAATCAGTTTTAAAAGCCACAGATCTAAATAAATCTATTTATCTTAGAGATTAAAGAGGAAGATCCCTGAAAAACAAACTCCCTGAAGTACTTGTGCTGGAATTTGGTAAAATCTAATTTTTTTATTGTTAGTTCCTTTATTTTTCCCCATAAAATATTATTCTGTTCCACTTGGAAGCATAAGCATAATAAGAACACATGTAATTTAATTTGACTATTATGTGGAGAGATTTCATAATAAATTTCTGAAATATAAAGGGCTGACCTCTTCCAGGTTAATAGCATAAAACAGCATTTTGTGGAAAAGGTAAGTCTTTTGTATTTTGAACTCTAGCCACTCATTTCAGAAGAGGGTGGAAGTCACTGAAAGTTATATTCCAGGGAATCTGGAAGGCCAGAGAAGGTCAGGCCATTTGCTTTTGCAGTTTAAGGTTGTATGATTTTGACTCATTCCCACTCTTGAGGTAGGATGTACTACGTTCTGACATACTCCTAGTTCTGACACACTAAATAGACCACTAAACAGACCTCTTTCTTACTCATTAATGTATTTAAATTTTATCAAATTCTTAGTGCGTGTTAAGCCAAGTACTACAAAAGACAGTAATGACCAACACGCAGGCACTATACTACAGCAGATCACTGAATTTTGGTAGAAGTTAGATCAGGCTGCCTATTGAGAATGTTTCCCAAATCCTCATCTCCTCAAAATGATTCTTTCGTGTGTTCTACTCTCCTGATTTGACACAGTTTGTCTATGTATTAACTACCTTTCAGGATTTACTTGGAGCAGAAAACATGAGATAAATGACTATGGGGTGCCTGGGTGGCTCAGTCTGTAAGCGTCAGACTCTTGGTTTCTGCTCAGGTCATGATCTCTCTCTCAGCCACCTGGGTGGTTCAGCAGGGAGTCTGCTTGAGATTCTCTCCCTCTTCCCTACCCCTGCCCACAGGCTCTCTCTCTATCTCTCTCTCTCTCTTTCTCAAATAAATAAATAAATAAATCTTTCTAAAAAAATGACTATGCTTATACATAGATAGGTTTCATAACAGGACTGGGAATGTTTTATGTAAAAAGAAAATACTATCCTAATGCCATAATGCATTGTACTAGAAGCACAATTATGAAGGTGTTTTTGTTTTTGTTTTTCTAAAGGTTCATTTATTTATTTAGAGCTGGGGGAGGGGTGGCAGAGGGAGAGACAGGGCATGGGAGGGGAGAGGTCAGAAGGAGAAACAGACTCCCAGCTGAACAGGGAGCCCTATGTGGGACTCCATCCCAGAACTTTAGGATCACGACCTGAGCCGAAAGCAGTTGCTCAACCAACTGATCCACCCAGGTGCCTGAGAGAGAGAGACTCAAGCAGATTCCTGCTGAGGGCAGAGCCTGACATGGGGCCTAATCTCAGTACCTTGGGATCATGACCTAAGCCAAAATCCAGAGTTGGTCACTTAACTGACTAACCACCCAGGTAACCCTAAGGAGGTATTTTTTTTATGGTTCCTTTGCAGATTACTCATTTTAAGAAATTTAAACTCAGATGATTCATTTTTGAGGGGAGTATAGAAATCAACAGTAGGATGTTCACAGATTCTGCATAGGGTATTTAGAAAAAAAAAATATATATCCAAATATCCCTTAGGGCATGGTCAATCTCCAACAATGCTCCTATTCCAAAATGGTTTTCATAGTTGATAATAACAAAATCAGATGACAAAAAAACAGCCTAAGAAGTAAATAAAATTCTCAATGAGAATATTATTGAAGATAAAATATCGAGCCAGTCATATAAAGAGTTAAATGACCTGAGGGTTGCTGGGGGGAGGTGGGTTGGAAGAAGGGGGACGGGGTTATGGACATTGGGGAGGGTATGTGCTTTGGTGAGTGCTGTGAAGTGTGTAAACCTGGTGATTCACAGACCTGTACCCCTGGGAATAAAAATATATGTTTATAAAAAAAAAAGTTAAAAAAAAAGAGTTAAATGACAAATTAAAACTTTAATATAAATGAAAGTATAATGGTAGAGTTAGTGGGGGGAATCTAAGTTGAGAAAGAAAATAAACTAACCAAAAACAACAGAAATAAAATCTACAAAATAGGTTGATATCATCTAAGACAAAGAACAGTATACAAAGAAATGAGCAAAAAGAAAAGTTATAAAAAAGTTATATATACCAAGCCAGCTAACTCAGCAAACTAAAACTGAGTGGAGAACAGGACAGAAGGCAGAGGAGCATTCTAGATGTTTACAGTGTTACAAACCAATAGCAACTATATAATTGTCTTCTAAAACCTGGTTATTCCTGATAGTCTTTCCCCAAGGAGAATCTAAGGAAAGAAATTAACTCATTAACTCACTTAACTTTTTTCATCCTTTTTTTTTTTTTTAAGGTTTTATTTATTTATTTGACAGAGATCACAAGTAGACAGAGAAGCAGGCAGAGAGAGAGAGAGAGGGAAGCAGGCTCCTTGCTCAGCAGAGAGCCCGATGCGGGTCTTGATCCCAGGACCTTGAGATCATGACTTGAGCCGAAGGCAGGGGCTTAACCCACTGAGCCACCCAGGTGTCCTTCATCCCTTTTTTAATGATAAAGTATTTCAAACAAAGAGATATAAAACTTGTATTTTTCCTCATAAATATAACATGTTCCAAATATTTAAATAAAGTTACGTAATGGTAAACAAATTTTTGTCTACTGATACATCAAATCTTACCATTATCCATATTTGCTTCAGATATTTTGTTATTTCATTTTTAAAATTTTATTTATTTGACAAGGAGAGATACAGCGAGATAGGGAACACAAGCAGGAGGAGTGGAAGAGGGAGAAGTAGGCTTCCTGCTGAGCAGGGAGCCCAACGCAGAACTGGGTACCAGGACCCTGGGTTCATGCCTGGAGTCAAAGGCAGACAATGACAGAGCCACCCAGGCACCACGCCCCCCCCCCCCCCGATCAATATTTAAAAGAATATAAAACATTAAAGTTAAGGCTAGAGGTCTGTTTAAAAGATCTCATTTGCCTTATTCACACTGTAGAAGTAACTACTATTTTATGGCTGTTATATATTTCACTACAAACATATGCTATCAATTTTACTATAGTTATATAGACATTAATGATATGTAATACTGGAGTTTGTTGTAGCTTTATTAAAATGTGCATAAATGTTATTATAGGTTATTCATTATTGTGTAACTTATAGCATTAATCTTTAAAATACATACATTATTTATTTATGTACCTAGGACATTCACCTCACCTCAACTATGGTCTTTTTTTTTTTTTTAAAGATTTTTATTTTATTTATTTGACAGAGAGAGATGACAAGCAGGCAGAGATGCAGGCAGAGAGAGAGAGAGAGAGGGAAGCAGGCTCCCTGCTGAGCAGAGAGCCCGATGTGGGGCTCGATTCCAGGACCCTAAGATCATGACCTGAGCCAAAGGCAGCGGCTTATCCCACTGAGCCACCCAGGTGCCCCTCAACTATGGTCTTCTATTTTGATATCTGAACATGTTACTTTATTTACCAGTTTCCCTATTTATGAGTCTATAAATGATTTATATGAGATAATACATTACATATACATACACATATATACATATGTATACACACATATCAAAATAATGCATTTTCTCTTTCTCACTAACAACAAATTCTTTTGATGCACAACTACATATGGAATTAATGGATCATAAAGAATTTGCCTCTTCCCTTTACTACATATGACCAAATTTTTATATAAAATTCTTTCCCACCAACATATGACTACTAACAATGTAAATGTTGCCAGTTCCTTACAGCCTCATTGATATTTTATATTATCAGTCTTATAATTATGCCAATCTGCTTAATATGACAGTAAACTATTGTTTTAGGTTGTGTTTTCCTAATTATTAGCAAGACTGAGCATTTTTTCATATGATTATGATCATTTAGATCTCCTCTATGAATGGACTGTTGAAACTTTTCTCCTGTTTTAAAACTTTTGGGTTGCTTGTCTTTTCTTATTGATTGAAACAAATTCCATTATATAGTCTAAATATTAACCTATGGTCAGCAATTAATGTTACACTTATCTTTCATTTATTTTGTCCAGTATGTTGGCAGTCTTTACATTTTCGTGAATCTACCATCTACCTAATTTGTGATATACACAATGGCTTTATAAACACTATTTATAATATATATTAAAATACATTTCTATTATATGTTACTGGTATAGGGAATTCTATATTTTTTCTAATAGTTTTGTTTTCAGTTTTAATATTTATATTTTTATTGCATATGGAATTGATTTTTATATATGTTCAGATGAGGAATATAATTTAGTTTTTCTGTCCATGGAGATGACATTTATTTAAACATTACTGGATAGTTTATCATTTTTTTCACTGATTTATAATGCCGGTTTTTTTGTGCACAGGTCTATGTTGTGAATTATGAGACAGCCCCACCTTGTAACACTGGCAATATAAGCTTAGAATAATTTCATATACTTGAGAAATTTTCTTTTTCCCCACTTATTTTATACTATAGCTTATATAATATGTACTTGTGAATCTTTAAGTTTTGATAGGACTCACTTTAAAGCCATCTGTAGCTCTCTCTCTCTCTCTCTTTTTTTTAAAAAGCAAAAGAGAGCACCCATGTGTGTGGTGGGAGGGAGGGATAGAGCGAGCGAGAGAGAGAATGTTAAGCCCACTTTGGGTACCAACTCAGGAGGGTTCAGCATGAGGCTCAATGCAGGGCTCAGTTTCACAGTCCTGAGATCGTAACCGGAACAGAAACCAAGAGTCAGACGCTTAATGAACTGAGCCACCCAGGTGCATGTATCTGGGACTTTAAAGACAAAAAGTTCTTCAATTACAATTACTTAATAGTTATTGTTGATCCAGATAATTTTTTCCTATTTATGTTAAAAAATATATATATATTTGGAATTATATATCTTTTTCCTTTCATTTGTTTATGCAAATATTCTTTTTTATCATCAGACTCACTAAAAACTTAACTTTTAATAAATTTTAAGAGATAAGATAAATTTTTGTATTATTTTCTTATTTTTGTTACTTATTATGTTAATTTAGCCATTATATTTATTATTGATCTTTTCTGGGTGTCTTTAGATTTGTCCATTTAAATTTTTCTTTTTTCCCCCTACTTCTTAAATATTTAGATCACTTTCCCCAATATTTCTCATTTTCTGATAAATGATAACAAAATCACCTCTAAGTAAATATTTTTGTTCTACAAAATCTGTCATATATAGTGGTGAATTTTTATTCAAGGTTATAGATTTTGTATTTGCTCTTATGATTTCCTCTGTAACTCACTTTCAATTTAATAGAAGAGTTTGGGGGCACCTAGGTGGCTCAGTCAGTTAAGCTTCGGCTCGGGTCATGGTCCCAGGGTCCTGGGAGGGAGGCCACATCGGACTCCCTGCTCGACGGGGGGCCTGCTTCTCCCTCTCCCTCTGTCTGCCGCTCTGCCTGTTATGTGTTCTCTCTCTGTCAAGTAAATAAATAAAATGTTAAAAAAATAGTTTATTGTTGATTCTAAAACTTAGTATCTTTTTCTCTATGTTTCTATTACCGATTTCTAGTTTTGTTCCATTAGAATTATGGATCTTAGTCTATGTAAAGTTGGTTATGTTTTTCTATTTCAAAATCTGATGTAATAATATATAAATCAAATATGTTGTTTAATAAATGTTAATGATAAACAAATACTCATTATCCCAACACTCACCTGAAGATCGAAAACACTAGCTTTTCCAAAGACTGCTTATTCTCCCTTCCATATCCCTTTCCTTTTACTCTATGGTAATAGAAGTTCTAGCTCTGCACACAGATGTAGAGTTAAACACTAGAATTTCAAATCTATATTAAAGCTTGATGTGGTGATATGATTAGATTCTCAGTAAAATGATAACAGAGACAGTGACCTATGAATCCTTTAAACTTTACTTTTTTAAAAAAGGATCATAATTTATGTATCTCCTTTCTTTTTCCCCAGTCCTACGGGCTAGTAGAATGATGTAGTTTTGTGCTATCTTCAAAAATGCCAATTAAAGGTGTCTTGTTCAACAGCGCTGTCCAGATCCCCTATAAGCACAGGACTTTGCCACTTGCACTGGAGAAAGAAAGAGACAGACTGAGACACGGAGAGAGAAGGAGAGGGACAAAGGGCGTCAGGGAGGGAGATAGAAGAAAAAGGAGAATGAGGAAGAGGAGAATAAGAAGGAGAGAAAGAAGAAGAGTAAGGAGAGAAAAGAAGGAGGAAGAGGAGGAGGAGAAGGATGAGAAGAAAAGGAAGGCAGAAGGAGGAGGAGGAAGGAGAGGGAGGGGGAGGGGGAGCGGGAGGGGGAGGGGGAGGAGAGGAAAACAACAAGGGGAAGAAGAGGAAAAAGTAAGAATTTTTCTTAGTTAAGCTACTATATTACTATATTTTGGAGTTTCTTTTTCCAGCAATATAATATGAATGCTAGATAATGCTCTACTATGATTGATAAACTTCTTGTGTATTCTCTCCTGATCCTTTCCAATGCCTCTCTCACTTGAATCCTAAACACCATCTTGACATTTTCATTATTTCCATGCTTTTAAACTTATGTGGGTCAGCACCTGACAAAGTTATGAAATCAAGTGAAAGAAACGATGTTAAATTATTTATTTATTATATTTCCAGGGGAAAGGTCATTATCCCTTTTCTAAGTATAAAGTATGTTGTTTATTTGACCCACAACTATCTCTCATTGGTCTGTGCCAATGATTTTAGTCATTGTAGTTACTTGTAGTTACTGATGGAAATGATTAAACTATCCTCAAGTGAAAAGTCCAAAAGAAAGAATAAATTCTGATTGTATGACCTGGTCATAGAAGAAGACCTACTTATGCCACTATTATTTATGTCACTATTATTAAATATATGCACTTTAATAATGACTGTGACATAACTTTTCCCTTTCTTAAAAAGAAATAAAAAAGAGGTGAATAAACCTACTTCGGGTTTCCTGACTTGTAATCTCTGACTCATCAATTCAGTGAGAATGTCAATCTAGCATTAAGCTGCTGCAGTCAGAGGGTTTACTTTCTTCTTTCCTTTTTCTCAAGAGATCATAGTCCAGCATGGTTTAATTGTCAAACAACTAGAAATATTTTCTTATATTTTAGTTGTTCAGTTGCTTCATGTAGCTGAGAACTTCATATTCTAGTTGTTTAATATATTTCTAATTGTTTAAAGCAAGAGAGTAAATCTTTCACTCTTATTCCGTCTTGGTGGGGAACAGAAATCAAAGCATTTTCATTACCTCATAGATTTTTTCTCATTGATTTATAGGATATCTTTATGTATTCTGTATAGTAGAATTAAATATATGTATTGCAAAAATCTTTTTCTCATCTCATTTGTCTTTTCAGTTTTCAGTAGATGTAATGGATTTTTTTTTTTTAGTGCAGACTGTTTAAGAGTCTCTAATTAACCAGTGGTCATGAAGGCCTTCTCCTATGTTTTCTTTCAGATGCTTTATTATTTTACTTTTCTCATTTGTGTCCACGATTCACTATGAATAAATTTTAGTGCTTATATGAGCTAATTTTTTTCCAAATAGATATCTAATTAATCTGTCATTATTTATGGAAGAGATCATGTTTATCCACTTGCAATTCAGCACTTTTGCAAGAACACGTGTGACCGAATATATAATCCTGGTCTTTCTCTGCTGAATGTTGGTGCATTTGTCTATCCTTGTACAAAAAGACACCACACACTATATTAAGTATGGTGAATATTAAGTTTGATAACATGAGTCCTCCAACTTCGTTCTTTTAAAATATTGTGCTACCCACCCAAGATGTCTTAACTTCCAAATTCACGTTAGAATCAGCTTGTCAGTTTATATACACATGATTTGTACATGCACATGAATCTATAGGTAAAGTTGCAGAGATTTAAATGTTAACAATATTGATTCTCTTCCAATATAGAAACCTGTATATTTTCCTACTTATTTCTTTCTTCTTTAAATTAAGCCTAGAAGATTATTTCTTTTTTAAATTACTTGCTCCATTCCTTGTAGCTCTACAAATAGGTGGTTTTATCCAGAAGCTTGCTTATATTCAAGTTAAATTTACTACCTTAATTTTAAGGACAATTTTTGTATGCCCCATATAAAGTTACAGAAGTAATATACATTTGCCATGATCCATTGAAACAAAAATAAACAAAACAGCAGGTTACCCCTGCTGCAGAAAAGCAACATTTATCATGTACAGACTTCTGCTGTCCTTTCTCATACCAATTTAGACTACCATACAGTCAATCTCCATTATCTTTTTTTTTTTTACATGAATAACATCATGTTAATCACATTGCAATTGAATTTGTTTTTGTAAAATAAAACATGACTAATAAAACATGACCATTTCTGCTACTCAAGAGATCAGGGCTACGGTGTTTTTTCACGTATGTTGCAAAATTCTACTTTCTAAGAAAGTTGATAATACAATCAAACATTTACCTACCAATGGACAGTATGCTTGCTTCCAATTCAACCATAATGCACATGTCAGGATGACTCTACATCACTGATGGGCACAGTAAGCACTTCTGTGCTTGTTATGCTTTCAGAGCACTGCATTCTATACTGTTACTAAAGAGTGGATTTTATATATCTAGTTCTTGTTTATATATGGTTATATAATTCTTTGATTTGAGTAAACAGAATCCTGAAACCACTAAAATCTCAACTATTTTATTTCACTGCTTGGTTGCACTTTGTATTTCTTTGTTTCTCTGAAGACATTTTAATATATTTCTATTTGGCTCTGAGACAGCTTAATGCCTCCATTCAGACCCTTAAATCATTATTTTTTCTATTTTGAATAAATAAGGGTCTTCACTCCACTGCACACGTCACTAAGGTTGTAGCTAAGTTTTTCATCAATCTCTTTACAGCCTGATTGAATTTTTTTTTCCATATTCTTCCTTCTTGGCAGAGCTGTAGATCTTCCAACTGAATATGTTTTCGAAGTTTAAGGCACAAAAATAGTTTTATTTAGAAATCACTCAAATAAAACTTTTGTTACTTTACTTCTTATAATGAGAAGGAAGCATGGCCTTAGAGTTTTGTCTTAGTTACTATGAAACCAACAAATCTAGAAGATACTTATAGTTCTCAAGATTTAAAAATCTTACTTATGAACAATTTAAAAAATAAGAACAGAAGTAAAAGAAGCAAATATATCAATATTCATGAGCTAGAAAATTTAGCTTTTGAACCAGGGAAGATATTTGCAAAGATGCACTTCACACATTGTTTCGATTACTGTTTTCATATATACTTAGAACCTCCAAATATTTTATTGTATCTATTTACACTACGTATACAACAGATGTTGAGCTGTGTAAATCTGCTTCCAAAACAGATGAATCAAACAGAAAATTCATGAAAATTTAATGAACTATTTTCTTCAATTACTGTTATAAAATCGTTTTGGTGTGGTGCTATTTAAGCCCCACTTAATTCCATTCTTTCAGTAGTACGTGAAAGATCAAAGTCCAGCATGTGGAGACATAAAGCCCTCTTCAGGTAAAAACCCTAGGAATTAAAGCTTAAATTTATGATTCTAGTTGAAAAACACCTTGCATCACCTCTTTGACTTCTTTATTGATGAAAGATCTAAAACTGAGAATCTCTCAAGACTGTCCCAAAACTGACAGTGTCAATGAAGGAGACAGCTTTCCTAAGAGCCTTGGATCAAACAGAAGATGATTCAACACGGACAGGTTCAAATCAAAAACCTTCATTCTAAGATCAAGAATTCTAAATGTCAGAAACCATCGGTGGTCACATTCTTTCTTGTTTCTTGGTTATCAAATTTTAGGGTGTACAGGTGATGCTTGTCCATGAATATAATTTTACAGAGCAAGAATCTAGACAGAGTTTTACATTTGGTATCAGAAGCATGAGTTGCAAAAATAAAAAAGTGTTATCGTAAGCATGAGTTGCAAAAAAAAAAGTAAAAATTAGAGTTACAGTCTAAGCTTTCTATATTAAAACTTCCCCTTTTGATACTATTTAGGCAGAATTGAACAAATATAAAAAGGAAACTAAAAAACTAGACATAAAATTATTCCTTTAACTATGAATTATATCATGATTCCACATAACAAGATTTACTCATACCATAGAATCTAGCCCTTGCCATGTTGTTCCTAATAATTATATTAATCAAAAGAATGACTAACTTTCTTGCCAGAAAATAGTGCTTCTTTATGAAGCTCCGTTAAGGTAATTATCTTGCAATGCAGTAAACTCTGTCTTTCAATAAGGGATAAAACATTATGATCAAAAAGGAAATAGCTCCAAAATTTAATTACATTTCAGGATTCTCTGCTGATTCTGGTTAGGTTTGCAAAACAGATGCAAAATATCATTAAACAGGTTGTACAAGAATTAAAAAAAAAAAAAGAAAAGCTGAGAGAATGATTCCAATACAAAGTTATGAAATTAATTATGGCATTGGCTTGATAAGTATTAAGTTTTAGGGAGCTCTATAGATAGATATAGATATCTCTGAACTGATTGTTGATATCCTAGAAAGTTAACCATTCAATATATGTCACAATTGAGTCCATAAGACCAATTAAAGTATGCAATAAGGAAAATAGCAGGCAAATTAATAAGTTTCTCTTCATATTTCCAACCAAAGACATAGTCTTTGTTTAATTCACAGGTTATGAACAAATAGGCCATTAGTGATCATTAATTCATGAAACAATTCTTGAACATTAGAAGTAAGTTTGAGTTTCACAAGTTGCATTTCACATGATGGAGTCAAGATTACTCACTATTTTCTGATGCTAACACCTGTGATTAAAGCATAAAGCTGATACAGCAGCATTTAGCTCTTTGTATAAACACATAAGCAGAAGGATAAGTCACAAATGTGCCAATTGTTCTCTCGACTGAGAAGATTAGCTGGTTTTCACAACATATGCATATGGAGCTTTCTAAATGCAGGTATTCTTCCTTACAGCCAGTTTAGAGTATTAAAATGCTGGTGTCCATGATCAATCCCAAAAGGATAGATGGAGCTCAGAATTTAGGATAGCATAATTTTCTCTGTTCTTCTTTTCTATAACAATGGAGGTTCTGAGAAAACCAGACATTCATATTTCACAGGCTAACTCTATGCCTTTTCTGATTTCAAGAGGCAATACTTATACCTTTTTCCTTAAAAATTTAAAATGGGTGAGACAGGGGTATGCACCATTGCATGTATGGTGTCTGTTCTTTCATTTCATTGGAAAATGTAGGTTTTGTTTGTCTTTACCAAAACTGATATGTTTATATCTTCATTGCCTGTTTCATATTTTATATAAGATCCTAAGTATAAACAACATCATAGTATTCATCCTATTAATAAATATGGAAGTCTTTAATAACAGATGTATAGATTTTGTAGTACAAATCAAGTAAAACCTTTATTGGTTTAAGGCAAAATGGAAAGTCTTCAGTTCTGTAGGCCCCTAAATTATGTATAAACAGAATAATTAAATCAGTTAGATAGAAATGATATATTTGAAAGTCACATATTACTTATATTGTCTATTATATTATTGGGGCGATTTAAATGTATTTTATAGAAAGCTAACTTACTGATTTGTTATAATTTTCTCTGATTCAGGTATTTATAATACCAACTGACATTGCATACTCAATTAAATTGAGGGAATCTGATCCCAGCTGATCCTGCCTTTTCCCAGATTAGAAGTGATCATTCAAACTTCATATTCTGGTATTGCTTCACTGGCATATGTTAAAACCAGAAATTGTGTATTTTAGAACTAGGAAAAGCTCCCGGGGATATAAAAGAGATTTCTCTGACAATGATGCCGAGGCTACACAATGGGGAAAGGATCATCTCCTCAACAAATGATGCTGGAAAACTGGATATTCATATATTAAAAAAAATAAATTGAACCTTTATAGCTATATAAAAATTAACTCAAACTGGATTAAAGATTGAAACACAAGGCCTGAGACTATAAACTTCTAAAAGAAAATATAGAAAAAAATTTTTTCACGTTATTGGATTTGGCACGGTTTCTTGGATATGACACCAACAGCATCGGCAACAAAAAGAAACACAGATAAATGGGACTACATCATTCTTAAAATTTCTGCTCCACAAAGCAAACAATCAACAGAGTGAAAAGGAAACCTACAGAATGGGTCAAAACATTTGCAGATATTTGATAAGGGGTTAATATTCAGAATCTATAAAGAAGTTCTGCAACTCAACAATAAAGAACCCCAAATAATCCAATTTAAAAGTAGGCAAAGGACTCGAATAGACAGGTCTCCAAAGAATATATACAAATGGACAAGAAGCATATGAAAAGATGTTCAACATCACTAATCATTTGAGAAATGCTTATCAAAGCCACTATAGGATATCATCTTGTATTTATTAGGATGGCCACTATAAAAGGGGGGGGGGAGATAATAACTGTTGGTGAGCATATGGGAAAATTGGAACTGTTGTGGACTGTTGGTGGGAATGTAATTGGTCCAGTTACTATGGTAAACAGTACGAAAGTTCCTCAGAGAATCAAAAATAGAACTACCATATGATCCAGCAATCCCATCTCCGGGTGTGTATTCATAAAAACTGAAAATAGGATCCTGAAGAGACATCTTATTTGCAATAGCTAAGAGGTGGAAGCAATATTAATGTCCACTGGGATGAAGAGATAAGGTATTAGGATATGCATACAATGGAATGTTTTTCACTTAAAAAAATAGATATCCTTTCATATACTACGAATTGGATGAATTCGTTATGCTAAGTGAAATAAACCAGTCACAAGAAGAAAAATACTACATGATTCCATTTATATGCATTATCTAAAAGGTCAAATTCTTAGAAACAGAAAGTAGAAAGATGGTTTCCAGTAGCTGAGGGACGATGGAAAGGGGAGTTATTCAGTAAGTACAGAGTTTCAGTTTTGCAAGATGAAAAGTTTCTAGAGCTCTCTTGCACAACAAGATGTATATATTTAATGCTACTATACTGTACATTTAAAAATTGTAAAGATGGTAAATTTTTATGTTACTTTTTTTTAACATAAAAAAGAAAACAGAAAGGAAAAATCATTTACTGTCAGATAAGCTAGGCATCAGGTGGATTTGGGGAAAATGAAGCTCTAAGCAAAATACTGTCTCAGAGATAAGAGAGGACCTCTGTTTAGACATCTATATTCTCTGATTAAAGAAATAACAATGAAAAAATGATAAACATGATATAAAATTATGAGCAAGGTAGAACTTAAAAGAAAGCCAAATTAAAGCTTATACAGTTTAAAAATACTAAATTAAATACTAGACATATCATTGTACCTCTATGTGTACTGAATAAGGTGAAATTGGAGTTTTATAACTTTGAAAAAATTTGAATACATTATTTTTTTATGGTGCCCTAAATTCTGATGTTAGCAAAGAGATAAGAGATTAGTGGCAATTATTTAGAAAATACAAGTTTTTTCTCTTTGACGATTTTTCACTTAGTTTAGCATAAAAATGAATATTTGAAAGATATAAAGAAATGGAGTTATTCATTGTCCCCTAAAATGCTGTCTGAATACATCGAGATTGTAAAAAAGTGATTCAAACCATGAATATAAAAAAATTAATAGATTTAAATTCAAAGCATACTTAATTATAGAATGGCATATGTGAATTTTAAGTAATAAGATACACATTCATTAAAATTATTTAAAACTTCAGTAATATTAAATAAATGGGCCTTTAATGCTCTATTTCACCAGGACTAGGACGATAGGAAACATAGGGAATAAATGAGAAATTCTAATGTTTTAATTCTCATTTCATTTGATTTCTGTTTTTTTCTTTGTCCCTACTTTATCATTTTTATCAGTAGGAATCTGAGTTTCATAATGACTACCATTAGTGATTAATATGTGAGGCTGTATATCTTTTCTTCAGAATAAAAACCAAAATTGCTTTGATATTAAAATAGTCCAAAATTAATCTTTATATATAGTGAAAAGAGACAATTAAACACTATAGTTTCCCAAACTGCTAGATGCACTTTATTGAACATATGAATAATAATACTTTATATATTTTTGACATTAAGAAATCTCAATTTGCGATAATTGTGCAAACTTCTCTGAAGTGGTGGTGGTGAAGTGGATTCAGATTCTGTGAAATATTGATTTTGTAATGACTGATTGATGCCTTTGCCAACTGTCATTGCTTATTTACAGAAATGCCTTATTTACAAATACGAATTTTCTAGATACAGAGTCAGGTAATACATGGAATGTAATACAAAGAATGTACTTCTTTCCCCTAGCATAATGTTTAAAGTTCACACATGCTGTAGTATGATTTAATACTTTCTTCCTTCTTATTGTTGACTATGACACACAAGTTTTTGTATTTTATCATAGATCTGATTTATGATACAGATATTATCAATTCTGTTATATTTTCCCAAAATACAGTAATGTTTTTGTTTCAGTAGATACCTGAATTGACTGGACTCAAAATGCAGACTATCATATCTCTGGTGGTCAGAGGCTCGGATCTCAGTTCAATTCTTTAAAACTCAATTGTAAGTTGCTTTCAATTTGTCCTGCACATATGCAAGTAAGAAGTTAGGAGACACTCATTCAAAAAGAGGTCAAAGTCTACCTGTAGTTTATTATATGCCTTTCTCACTATCCCACTGTAACTGAGCTATCTTCGGGACAAAGCCACAGGGACAGGAGCAATGTACTCTAGGACTGTTCCTTGCTCCGTTATGGTCCCCTTCCATAATTTGCTATGGGGTTTCCCCGCACCCTCCACAGCCTAAGGAGTTGCTTATAATGATTATGATTATTTTGTATTTTATACAGCATTCATAGCTGTTATTTTTTAGGAGAATCCGTCTGTAAGCATATTAAGAGCAGGAATGGGGAATACACTTTATAACATAAAACAATTGCGGGGCAACAATCTTTTAAGTTTTGATGAGAGGATTGTTGTAAAAATAAAACCAAGCAAAAGAGAAACAAGCAAAAAGAAAAAGAAACCACAAACAGAATGCAGATTAAGCTCTCTAATTTTGTATGGAGATAAAGTTGGTCAAAAAATTTTTTTTAAATATTTGGAACCTAGCATATTTAAAGTGAGGACAATGACAACAACAATGAATATTAGTCAGCCATAATCTTTCTGGCTCTCCTGTCAGTTCATTGTAACCAGGAACTTTTTTATTTGTGCTTATATGATGCCCACTGAGAGCATGGCTGAGGGATAATACTAATACATGGTTTATGTTCCTGGAAAATTTTTGTTTATGGTATTTTTTTAAAAAAAGATTTTAGTTATTTATTTGACAGACAGAGATCACAAGTAGGCAAAGAAGCAGAGAGAAGAAGAAGCAGGCTCCCTGCCGAGCAGAGTCTGATGTGGGGCTCGATTCCAGGACTCTGGGATCATGACCTGAGCCGAAGACAAAGGCTTTAACCCACTGAGTCATCCAGGTGCCCTGCTAATGGTATTCTTCAGGTATGGTATCCAGCCTGAGAAAAAGAAGCAGGAATGTTCAAGGTGATAGAGATTTGATTTTGGGACAATGTTATTTTTGGTGGCCTCGTCAGAAGGGATGGACAGGTACAGAGGTCAGTCCCCTTCCTCACACGTCATCATTTTTCCATTTACTATTACTTCCTTTTCTTTCCTTCTGTCCCACTTCCTTCATTTGAGGGGACTGGAGTTCATATTTGGGGGGAAATTTCCTTTTCTGGTGGGAATGACCAGTAGTTGAAGAATTCTAAGCCCTGGATGTTAAGATCCAGAGTGTTTGTAAGAAAAACATGATTCTAATTGTTATGATTAGATATTTCAGGGATAGCTGATTGAATTTATGGTAGTTATGGATATTGGACTAACAAGGCAAGAGAGAAACTTGTAAATTTACAGTAAATTTAACTGTATCAATAATTACTAAAGCTTCTTATAAGTTATATAATTTATTCAGTATACTAATAATTATGCATATTACTAAATATATTAGGCAAACTTTACATTTAAAAATTGTAATAGCAAATTCTGGGTGGGTCAGTCAGTTAAGCGACGGACTGTTGATTTCAGCTCAGGTCATGACCTCAGGGTCAGAGAGGGAGCCCCACGTAGGGCTCCACACTGGGTATGGAGCCTACTTAACATTCTCTATCTCTCTCACCCACTCCACCCCCTCTAAAAAAATTATAATAGTAAATTCTATCACCCTATTGTTAATTTTTAGATTTTTTGGTTCTTGTGGAATGGCTGCTATTTATTAGTAGTAATTATGGCCTATTGTTATCTTTAACATCTATTATTAATACCCATCTCCACATTCAGCTCAGCTTTTGTCATTCCTCTTTAAAAGGGTTCATTTAAATACTCAAGTGGAATGACTCACTTGGATAATTTATCATGGTTCTTCAGTGCTAGCCTCTCACAGTCTTGTCTTTTCTCTTCTTTTCTTTTTCAGCATCTGCTGATAGTAAATTTCTGACTGGGTGACTGGACTTTGCACTCATAGCTTTGTTTCTGGTATAAGTATCCTTTGGTTCTTATTTGTCTAATGGGACTGTTCGATCTGCTGCATTAATCCAGCCTGATTTTTGATACATTCTTTGTTTCTAACTTCCCTTCTTGCTTCTGATTCAAAGAACTTTTCCCCTCCAGAAATTAAATTTTCCTTCATTCCTCAAGGATTTCTCAACTTTTCTTTTCCCAAAAGCTTACTCTGCAGTCACCACGGATAAAATGAACTACATTGATTAAGTGCCTACTATGCGCCCAGTAGTGAAATACATGACATATTCATAAAAATGAAAAGTTTACAGTATTCTGCTGCCTCCCTCAGCACGACAGACTCCCTCATTCTAATGAGCTATGTGTTTGGTAACAGATTTCATCATTTCACTAGTTGCCAAGTGTCTACCTACCAACAAACCAGTTTTTCTTTACTATATGCTAGCAATAATTGTCTTCAGTGTCAATCACTCTATCCTGAATCACTAAATACATGGTATTGTTATTACTATAATTATTGCTATTATTGCTATTGTATGTCATTTCTGAATGCAGAGGGGAATTCTGAAGAAGGAATATTTTGAAAAGGATGGTACTGACACTTTCACTAAAAGGAAATGAATTATGCTAAACGTGAGTCAGAAATTTCGAGTCACTAAAAAGGAACAAATTGAATGTGTCTTGTTAGAATTTTTCTTGCTAGTAATTATAGTATCATTCCTTTTCCTAGCTGTCTCAGAATCAATAAGACGAACCTGTTAGAACCCCTTGGCTATACAGTCCTTTCTCTGTTGCTAGCCAGGTAAATTGAAGAGATCAGGGTAACTGGCAGGTAGCCATGCACAAACCAGACCCTGGACCTTTACATTTTCACAGTCCACTCAGAGCTAAAATACCTGAAGAAAACTCATTTGAGGTTTAATATTTTGCCATTAGAAAAGATGCACACTCTCTAGGAACACAATCTTCATTTAAGACCTTCATACTTGATAATATGTGAGCAAGCGAGAGGGAGAGGGAGAGAGAGAAACCGTATTAACTTCTAGGTGTTTTTAGGAACATTTATGGCTCACCCGGTACTAATTATAATATGATTTCAAATGTGTTAAGTTAACATTTCATGAAGTCCTTTTCATATGCCAGCCTTAGCAGGTCTTATTTTTGCTTCCTGCATATTTTCAGGCACTGAGATAAGTGGTTCATATTGCTTCTTTTCCTTTTATAACTTTTTAAATATGTGTGCACTCAAACATTATTTCTTAACTGGATCTGTACTGCTCCCCTTCACTCTTTAAGCTCAGATATTTTAATTGTACCATTTGCAATATATTCAAAATACAAACAGCATATGAAATGTGTCAGTCTTCACATTGAATTTATAAATAAGTCTGGTCACAGTCAAATAATTTCACACATTGCCCAGCATAAACGTCAATTTAAAATATGAGGCTCATAAATAAAATGAAAACTGTTACCCAGTGGATCTAAAAACAGTTATTATGTCAGAGTTAATCTTTGCACCAGCTCATGGTCTTCCTACACACTGCATTAAATGTGAACCCCTAAATACCAAGGGTCCTGCATAATGAATCTTACTACGGTAAATGATTTGCACATTTAAATAGGGACAACATCATCATCTACCTGAATGGAATTTAACCTTGTGTAAAAGAAGATAATTGTATATTTGTAAAGGATGTCAAAATAACGTGAGATGATGCATTTTTCATTGAAAAATAAGTCAGGCTGTCACGAAGTCTTCTAGAGTGCCTGAGAAATACCATGAAAGCATACACAGTCTACTGAGTCTTCCCTGCAGCATTATCATAGCCTACTGATTCTTTTCAAGGAGTGGGAAGTAGTTCTGGCAGGTCCTAGACTTCGAACCACAGCAGTAACACCTGACCATTCATTGCACAAAGTATAGAAAACACAAGCGGAAAACAAGACTATACCAATGGACCTTCAGTTTACAAAAGGGTCTGCAGGGTAAGTACATATTTTAAAGAAGAGAACACTATTCTACATTCTCCCAGAAGAAACAAAGATAAATAATTTCACTTCTACAATGAAGTTTACATTACTTATGCAGAAACAAATAGAATAATGTTTAGATATGCTGGTGAGGACTTGCCTGCATTCCAACACTCACTGGCTCCGCATGATGATTGTCCATATTAATTCTTTTTTTATCAAAAATCTTTTATTTTTGTTGATCACTTTTGTTTATGTTTATAATGAGAATTTGTATTTGTAAATTATACTAACAGTGAATTTTACACCTGCGATTATCCCAATGCTCTCTGCAAAAAGTCTATCTTTTTAACTGTTTGGAAGTGTACAGGCTCTCTTTCAACTTTTTGAACAATTATAGCTTGATTATTTGCAACAATTTTTGTTTTGCTGATTCCCAAAGCCACTCTGATTTTAGCAGCCTTGAAAATAATGTTTTGTTGTTATTTTTTAGTGGTGGCAATTTCTTCTCTTCTACTTAGATATTTAAATGCTGCTTTCTTGAATTGTAGAATTTCACCAAATTTTTCCCTAAATGCCATAAATTATTAATTTTGCAAAGAAAATTATATCTTTTTCCAAAATATCTAATTATGGCTCTTTCTTTAAGTTCTGATTACTTCTGTGCCTCAATATACTTATCTGAAAAAAGTGACACAGCACTTATCTCACGGGTTGTTTTATGAGCTAATGTATATAAAGAATTTAGAATGGTAAGTCATTTAACTGTTTTTTTTAACTGTTTTTTTGACTTTCTCTCTTTTTTTTTAGCAATTTACCCTAAATGCATAACTGTCAATGTTCTCTCCTAAGTGTTTGTCATCTTCTGTTATTTATTGAGATTTCTATGAACAAGATACTTAGACACGTGCATAAATTTTAATCTGTATTTTTTCAATGGTCATGTCAGGTAGATATCATTTCCATTGTACTGAGAAAGAAATTTTGAGACTTAGAGACGTTAAATAACTTGCCTGACAGTAAACTAAAGTAAATGGCAGCGCTATAACTCCAACTATGGCCTAGCTGATGGTCTAGCTGACCTCAAAAACTAGGTTCTAAATTCTAAGTGTATTTTACCATCACCTTGTCCTTCTTCAGGCAGTGTGCATACATACACAGTGTGATGTAGACACATATACCTTGAGTCTTTTACCTGTTTTACTGACATAGATTTCATTCGGGTTGGTTTTATTAGCCAATGTTTCTACTGATGATCATATTTATTCCATAAGTGAACAATTTCTATTTCTTGTTATTTTAAGGTAACAAGTGTTCTTTTTCCTTTCCCAGAGAATAGATGGTAGTTTTTCCCTAAACTCTTCCTTTCCACAACTGTTACTAAAAAGATGCCATTTATTTTTCTGCTGTCTTTGCATTTTTATAATGCTCAACTTGATGATGACTGTTAGATTTTGTTTCTTGTGCTCACTCAAGCTTGCTTGGTAAATAGGCTTTCAGGGGCATGGCTCCATAATCCTGTTTATGGTGAGACTTCATGACAGTATAAGTTCTCTGTGCTAATGTTGGGTGGAAGGGTTAAGGCTATTGGAGGTATTTTTTAAGTACATGTTAAGGTTAATTCTATAGTTAATGGCAAAGTTAGAAGGCAGGAGGAGAGTCACAATGATCCAGCCTGCAAATAATGACCTAAAGCTCAAATCCAGTCAGCCAGGCAAGGGTCATCTATAGCATTTTTACCTGGAGTTGGGATTGAGGACTATGACAGGTGATCCAGAGCTTTTAGTCCCTTGGATTTCAGACACTTGATTTTCAACAGAACTTTCTTCTCATATTTATGATGAAAGCAGAATGTTCTAGAATCACTGCAGTTGGACTCATATGGACTGTGAGGGTAATACTCAAGTGATTCTATACCTCCAACTCTAAAAATGAGAGAGTTTCTTAGAGCAATCATTCTCAAATTCTAGACCTTGAAACTCTGGCTTCGGAATTATCTAAGGCATTACTTCCACTGAATCAGAATGTTCTGGAGTTAGCTAAAAAGCCTTTTGAAATTACCCTAAGTAATTCTATTGCACAGTGAAATCTGAGAAAGAAAAATATCCTTTAAGAACATGGAATAAACTCAATTATTTTTTTCTCTGGAGATATTACAAAATTTTTTCAAATGTTTATGAGATCTACAATAAATAATTATATAAATTCTTACTCTTCCATTTTCCGGTTAATCTCTACAGGAAAATCTTATAGTAAAATATTGTGAAGTATGATAACATAGTGTTCGGTACTTAAAATGGAGTCTTATCATTTGCCAGTAATAATCGTTTATAGAAATAAACAAAATTCTCTGGCCTTACTTGCAAGAATTCACTTCTCTTAATGCTTCATTCTGTTGGCCAGGTAGACAAGAGAAAATCAGGAGAATTAAGAGTTGTTAAATTTTTTTCCCGTTCATTTATCACTCAAACAATGAAAAGCAATTAAGATCTTCAGTTTAAAAACTGACCTACGAGATTTTTTTTTTTTATTCACATTCAATTTACTTAACATATAGTGTATTATTAGTTTCAGGGGTAGAATTTAGTGATTCATCAGTTGCATATAACACCCAGTGCTCATTATATCAAGTGCCCTCCTTAATGCCCATGACCCCTCCTACCTTCCCTCCAATGATCCTGTTGGTTTCCCATAGTTAACAGTGTCTTATGATTTGTCTCCCTCTCGGTTTTTTATCTTATTTTATTTTTCCTTCCCTTCCTCTATGTTCATCTGTTTTGTTTCTTAAATTCCACTATGAGTGAAATCATAGCATCTTTGAGTAGATTCTTTTATGTGTAGAAATACAATTACACTGTATATTAAAACATCTTTGTTTTAAAGTGTCTTTCTCTTATAAATCATGTGAATATAAAACTATTATAGAGTGTTTTCCACGTTTCTTTTTGTTGTTGTTGTTCTATTTTTTGTTTATCTGTTTTCCACATTTCAGAAGGCAGGTATGTAGTGTTGACCCTTGAACAACATGGGTTTGAAGAGCATGGGTTTACTTAAATGTGGATTTTTAAAATATATAAGTACAGTATGGTAAATGTATTTTCTCTTCCTTATGATTTACTTAATAATAACTTCTTTTTTTTAGCTTAATGTATTGTAAAATTGCAATGTACAAAACATATAATGTACAAAATGTGTATTAACTGTTTATGTTACCAATAAGGCTTCCAGTCAACAGTAGACTATTAGTAGATTTTGGGGAATCCAAAGCTTTTTGTGGATTTTGATTGCACAGAGCAGTTGGTTCCCCCAACGCTATGTTAATGACCTTCAAGGATCAACTGTATTTCTGTAGCCATTGTGTTCAGTAACAATCTCACTGGAAACCATGGGCTTGTTTTAGCACCCTGATTCTAGAAGACATACATACATTATATGTTATAAAATAATATGAGAATAATTTATAATATTCATAGATGACATAATATAAGAAAATGAAAACAAAATTAGATATCTTTTGTTCCTGAATTTAGGTTTTAATTAAAGAACAGAAATTTGATAAATCCAGTAATGAATAAAGGCTTTATATGGAGGTTTATATGATTTTTAATACAAATTTTAAACTTGCTGCTCAATAATACTGTATTATATTAGAAAGAGTCCTATGTTAGAAGTTAGAAAACGTAAGTCCTTGTCTTGTTCTATCACTCAGGCAAAAGACACCAGACAAGTCACTTTAAATTTTCAAGTATAAAATTAAGAAACTTTTAACTAAGAAACTTAAATTTTCAAGTATGAAATTAAGAAAACTTTTTTTTTTAAATCTTTAAGATATAGTCTTAAGATATAGATTTCTAAGGCTCAAGTCAATTTTCTTTTTCAATCCAGTTTAAACGTAAAAAGTCTTTGATTCTAATTCTGATTTCCAATTGAGAGAGACAGGGTAACTATTTTAGCATAGTGAGAAAATACACATTCTATGACAACAAAGAACTGTTAAATTGTTAAAGGAAACTAATAACAGATATTATACTCTATTAAGATTATTCATTAAAATCTTTTAAAACATTTAATTTTTTCCTACCACATGCTTATATATCTGTCTAATGTCTTAAATTGAAAAAGTAAATCAAGTAATAATTTTCTTGCTGCATTAGGTCTAGGTCATAATGCTGAACATTTATTTATTTATTTATTAACATATAATGTATTATTTGTTTCTGGGGTACAGGCCTGTGAATCATCAGTCTTATACAATTCACAGCACTCACCATAGCACATACTCTCCCCAATGTCCATAACTCAGCCACACCATCCCTCAGTTTGTTTTCTGAGATTAAGAATTTCTTATGGTTTGTCTTCCTCCCTGTCCCATTTTGTTTCATTTTTTCCCTCCCTGCCCCCATGACGTCGCACCCAGCCTCTCAAATTCCTCATATTGAAGAGATCATATGATAATGTCTTTCTCTGATTGACTTATTCTACTTAGCATAATACTGTCTAGTTATATCCACGTCATTGCAAATGGCAAGAGTTCGGGTTTTTGGTGGCTGCATAGTATTCCATTGTATATATATATACCACATCTTCCTAGATGTCCAGCAACAGATGAATGGATAAAGAAGAAGTGGGAATTTATTTTTATATAATACAGAGCTGTTTTCACTGCTTTGTAAATGAAATCTTCCCCAAAAGTGTACTATTAAATATTTCAAATATTCACAAAGTGAAAGAATTGTACAATCTTCATATACCTACTCCCTAGATTTTACAATTAATTTTTGCAGTATTTATTTTGTTAAAAAGCTCTCCATTTATAGATCTCTCAATTCATCCCTCTATCAATATTTGTCATGTAGTTTTGATGAATACGTTTAAGTAAAACATAGTCATTGATGGGGTTTAGGGCATGCTATCCTCAAACATGGCACCTTGACATATTAAATATCTTAAGCTAAAGGAGTTTATGAAAATGGTAGAAGTAGGAAGGTAGCCCTGACCCTCCCCTTCCTGTCCTTCTTCCCTGAAAACAGAGATAATTGTCCCATGTGAAGTAAGTATATCCTCCCAATACCAAGAGATATAGCATGCTTATCACCAGCCACAGGGAATTTAGGACTGAGAAGGTTGCATAAACAACCATTGTTACTTCTCCACCATTTACTACCCATGGTCCCAACACCTTTTTTGGTAAAATATTCACATATATATTGTTTGTTTGTTTAAGAGACATAAAGCATCCTTCTCTGATTCCTTCTTGGGGTCTTCATTCTCTTGTGAGGTCTCATGGACATGTAACAATTCAATAAAGCTTGTATGCTTTTCTCCTGTTAATCTGCCTTATGTCAGCTTAATTCTTGGGCTCAGCCAGAGACCCAAAGAGAGTTGGAAGAGAAAGAGAAATTTTCCTCTCCTACAACATTTTACTCTTAAATACATTAGCATGTATATCATTAACTACATTTCAGTGTCTGTTTACTGTTCCTTTTGTTTTGTTTTGAGATAAGGAAACGTGTGTGCGCGTACACGCACACGCGTGTTCATTTCCCTGATTGTATTCTATAAATGCTGCTTTGTTCAATATAATTTCTAATGTGTTTGTATCTAAGTGAAATAGCTAATAATTATCATGTCTTTTGTTTCTCTTGAGGGACTTGGGTGACTATTGCCTTTCCCTCCACTGTCTGGCTTTAGAGAAGAACTTTCCAACCCAAATTGCGCCCAAACTATCTCAGGTTTGAAAATGGAAAATTCTTTAGTGTGGATGGTAGGAATGAGAAGAGAAAGATGAGTATAGGAGAAAAATACTGAACTACAGGCATTGTTGACACAAGAGGGGAAAGAAAGATTAGTATGAAATGAATGAAGTTTTGTAGCACTAGTTCATGAATAGGTAAGCAGGAAGTTTTCTACATGGTTCGTGTTAAATAAGGTGGGATCCTTGTTTCATTCAGAGATCTTACATCTTAGACCACAAGATCCTCTCTAACTTACAAACATACAAAATGAATTTATTAGGGAGTGTTAAATGTTTTACCATTTCTCGGGGAATACGGCACCAGAGAATTACCATCCAAGATTATATAACCAGGAAGAGTACACATATATTACATTGCCTGGCAAATTTCAGATATAATGGCACTGCCACTGAATACTGGCACTACAGCTTACACAGCAGCCACTGAGCGCAAGAACCCAAATATGGCAAAATTTGTAGCACAATCTCTGTCGTTGCTGGTTCTGAAAGCTTGAGTTGTGTTTTCCCATACTCTGCCACCCTTGTAACAGAATGGATTTTTCACATTGATCTCTTTCAAATCAATGTCTATTTTGACTGTATCTGGTTGACAAAATCTAGTTCACAGGCCATGTACTAAGGGCAAGAATAGCTGGGAGAGCGAGTTACCTAGCTCCTACACTGGGAACACAGAACTCATTAAATAAGGGAAACTGCCACAAAGGCTGTTCAAAAAAATATGGTATAAATATTCATTAGAGTCTTATCACCATGATACCATTTTGTCCATTACTGTTTTCTTGTTTTCTGAAATCAATGTATGTCATGCCAGCATCTTTCTGCTAATCTATCATTTGGTCATTCTGTTCCACCCCTGCATACCTACATCCTCTCACAAAATTCTGTGTTCCTCACCTGTTTTCTTTTGGACGTTACGTTTGAAGTCTATCTTAATTGAAATCAAAGATTATTACACTGTTATCTTAAAATTCTCAATTCCCAGTTTATTTTACCAATTTATACAGTTACAAAAAAACCAGACAGATAAGTTTCTTAAAGTGTTTTTGTACTTCTGTAATTCTTTCCTCCTTTCTTCCCCTGCTCTCTACTTCCTCCCTCTCTTCCTTCCTCTCTCTTCCCTCTTTTCTCCTTTCTTTCTCCTTCCCTTCCCCATTCTATCGTTTCCTTCCCTTTATTCCATTAGGCTTGGGATTGATCACATCATTATGACATCAGAAAGATAAGCCAAATATTTATGAATGTCACTAAACAAAATAGGTGATACAGTCCTTGAAATCAGTCATATTTATTTTACCCCCTTGAATAAATTTGATCAAATGGGAGAATCTGACATATCTTAACACTGAAACAGACCTCTTACAGTTATTATGAAATAATCACTTAAAAATCAAAATGTTTCAAATTTATTCAGAAGTTAAGAGCTGCACTGGATGACAAAATGCTCGCACCTAGGGTGCAGGGGATGATCTTCAGGCAGTGTGAGGTCTCATTTTTAGAAGAAAGAAGATCTAGTCACTGGATAAAAGAGGGGTTTATTTACATTTGTGAAGCTTTGAAATTATGTTTGTAGCATAAATATGTTTATGTATATAAGCTTATATTTACAAAAGTTTAGTATCTAAAACAATCATGAATAACAGAAGTCCTATTCTAGACATTTTATACTTTGGAGACATAAATGAGTATGCTAGAGCCAAGAAGCAAAATATAAAAATTAATTGCTCAAGGGACTGGATGAAAAGATATGGACTTTATTCATGGAATTGCTGGATTGATGATTGGCCCATTTCCCTCTGGTTTATAGGATTTTGAAAGTAGAACAGAATGATAGTTATTAATCTCACTGTAAGTGGGTAGTTCAAAGATTATGAAAGAGTAAAGGTGACAGAAATTTAAAAAGAAAACTATTAAAGATATTTGTCATGCAGCCAAACTCAGATCAAGTCACAAGATCTTAATAGTGATCAATGAAAATCAAGCTAGTTTTCTTGAAATTAAAAAAAAAGGTAATGATGAGCAACCGAGGCTTAAAAGATGGTTAGGATGCTTGACTCTTAATTAAGAGACAAATTAATACATTATTATCTTGAAGAATTTCTTTAGAGATTTTATTTATTTATTTGAGAGAAAGTGCATTTAAGCTGGGGTGGTAGCAGAGGGAGAGGCAGAGCAAAAATCTCAAGCAGACGCCTTGCTGATCCAGGAACCGGATATGGGGCTTGATCTCATGACTCTGAGATCATGACCTGAGATGAAATCAAGAGTCCCATGTGGCTCCTTGCTCGGGGCAGTGAGGGGTAGGGGGTCTGCTTCTCCCTCTCCATCTCCCTCTGCCCCTCCCTGGCTCAAATAAATAAATAAAATCTTTTAAAAAAGGGGGGGGGGAAGTTCCATGGTTAACCTACTGAGCCACTCAATTACAATTCTGGGCCCCTTGAGGTATATTTTCTATTAAACTGTTTACTCTAAAACGTAAGGAACATATCATAGCACTGATTAGAGAATAGTTCACTCATCCACCTGTGTTTTACATGATCATCTTTTTTTTAGATCCTCTATGGAAAAAGTGAAAAATATTTGAAGATACTGAATGTGGAGATTCTGAACGGCTCTGTTTATCAAATAAGAAATTGTTCAAAACAATAAAATGATTTAGTAGAGACAAAAAGTCACTGAATCTTACATAGTTCTGGAGCAGGAAAAACTTTCACCCCATTTTTTTAAACCTATTTGCAGCCCCAATTCTTAGGTGGGGAATTGTGACTCCTCCTCCTACAAGCTGCTCCAAATCCTTGGGCATAGCTATGTTCTGTTTGCTGATTCTAAAAAAGTACAAAGTGAAACAAATTGATTTTATGCTGTAGCTGAAATCTAAAGTATATTATTTTGTTTTGAAAGGGGTCCTGTTTATATCTACCTTAAAACTGGAATCATTAAGAATGAGAAATTTTTCATTCCTGGTTAATGAGTCAAGTGTCTTGGGTTCTGGGTTCTGTTTACCACAAGCTTTTGGATATTGAAGATTCTGCTTGGGATTTCAGAATCTAATCTGTCAAAAAAAGGTCAATTTGAATTACCCAATTTCTAAGTTTCTTTCTTGATTAAATACACTCTGTTTATTTGCTCCAACAGAACCATTAATTCATTAAATATTTATTGAACATCTATCTACTAGATGCCAAGTACTCTGTGTCTAGGGATATAACAGTGAATATACAGAAGATACTTCTTTTTTAATGGAGCATAAATTGTAGTTGGGAAAACCACCTTACTTACTTTCTTATACTTAGCAGTGATATTTAAAAAAATATTTTATTAAGTTCCCTATGTACAAAATTATTTTCCATTTTTATTTGCAAAGCACCTTCAGTTTTTATCATCATAGTTTTCATGTCAACTATAATAATAAAATTTGATATATAGAGCAATATGTCTCAAAACCTCAGTGCAGTCCGTATCTTCTCCTCCTTGACCTACATAAGAGTTTGATATCTGCTTTAAGTTATGTCATCCTAACACTGAAATGTTTCTTCATCCTGAAACTATTTATAGTGCCTCAGTCCTGTGCCAGTCACTGTTCATTGCTTTAAATCTTCTTTCCCATTCTTGATGTTTCTCTCCTCTACTAATCTAATAACATCACAATTGGTTTCCTCGACCATTGATCCTACACACTATAACTTGAAGAACATTCTCAATACTTAACCCTAATTATGTTGTTCCCTAATTTAGAAAGCACCAGGGTTTCTTAATTTCCTTCGAATTACAGTTGAAAATTCTTAGGTTGGTGAAAATTCACCCTACCTGGAAGTCACTGGGCTATTAGCATTATGATATTATTTCTGTGGAAAGGCTAGACTTTGGCTACATGAATAAAAGAAAGAACAAAGTGATGTATTTACTTATTGAATACTATGTAGGAACTAGTGGTAGGAGCAGTATTTCTTTTGGGGAATGTGCTAGGGATGTGGTTCTAAAATTTCATTGTCAGAATCCCTTTAGACTCCTATAGGTTATGAAGAGTTTTGTTTATGTTGGCTACATCTATCAATATTCTAAGTATCAAAATTAAAACCCAAGTACATTTAAAATATTTAGTTATTAATTCATTTAAAAAATAACAATAATAGGGGTGCCTGGGTGGCTCAGTCATTTAAGCGCCTGACTCGATTTCAGCTCAGGTCATGATCTCATGAGTTGGATTGAGCCTCATGTCAGGCTCCTTGCTCAGTGGGGATTCTGCTTGAAAGATACTTTCCCTCTCTCCCTCTTTCTCTCTCTAAAAATAAACAAATCTCTTTAAAAAACAACAATAATAAGTAATTGTTAATGTAAATATCATTTTTGTGAAATTTAACTATATTTTCCCTAACAATTAAAATAATAAAAGGAAGAGTGACCTTTTTTACAGACCTTTGAAATGTCTGGCTTAACAGGCTATAGGTGAATTGTCATGTCTGCTTTTCTGCATTCAGTCTGTTGCGATATATTGTCTTGGTTCAAGTGTATTAAGAAAATCTGGCCTCACACAGATATGTAGTTGGAAAAGGGAGGAGTATTCTAATAGTCCTTAAGATAATCAAGAATGTTTATATTTATCTTAATACGCTATCAAAACTTGATTAGTAGTTTCCTAAATGTTGAAATCTGAAATCATATAAATGAAATTTTTGTGCAAAAGTGATAATCTAATTGACAAAAAGGTCATTATTATTATGAAAATGATTTTTAACTGAAAGGGCCTTGAGAACTACATAAAGGAAATAAAAAAATAAACTGATGCATTCATCAAAATGACTGAGACTACAGACTTCAATTTCAGAAAAAGTCCTGTTCCTCACATGTTACAGGCGTAGGGTAGTTTATGAAACTTGTCTAGGTAGTCCTTTCTCCCTTTCAATTAGTAATGATCATAATAGCAATATTAATTTTAAAGAGCTATTATATTTGAATGATGACACAATGCATATCAAATGCTTTGGCACTATGCTTCCTGTATTATAAAGTCACAGTAAATGTTGACCATAATATTATTAATGAATATTTAACATGTGACATGAATCAAATGATCAATAACTGAGTAAGAATGTAAGTTAAACAATCCTACGTAAGTGATCTATATTTTGGAATAAAGTTTCCATCTTCTTGGCTAAAAACTGCAGGGCATCTTCAGGAGTAATAAAGTTTCCAGAGCATCCATATGGCTCAGAGTAGGACTGAATTATCACAATAAAAATGGCTCAGTGAAATAAAAATCTTAGTATGCCTGCAAAGAAGATTTTTGCCTCAAATAGAAACAAAACAAAGCAAAATATGTTTATGTAGTTATAAGAGGAACTAAACCAAGAGAATGAAAAAAAAAAAAATCCTCAACCGCACTGATTGCAATGAAACTGAGTTGGACCATGTTTGCCTTGTTTGGGAAAAACATTTTTCTATCCTTTTATTACCACATGCAGTCAATAGTCCCATGTGATTAACAAAATCATCTTGAAACACTGGCATGTGTTGGCCACAGATGAAAAATTAAATGGCATTTTTAAATTCCCGCCCCTCATCTCATTTAAGAGAGAATGTTGTTGCACTTGGACTCTAGTCCGTCTAATCAGGCAGCACATTTCCTATCACGTCTAACACCTGGCTGACTCCCGTGTGCCAACTGTGCCCAGTGCAGTGATATGTCTGGAAGTAATTATTTCTATCACCCACATAAGGCCAGGGGATATGAGACTCATCACATGCTTACCTTTTACATGAACTTCATTTTTCATTTTAGATGCCTGTGTGAGTTGGCCCACATAGATTTACCTGAATCCCTAAAAGGGAAATTTGCCCCCAAATTACAGCTGGGATGAGAAGTATCAGATAAGAAAAGTACCCTTACCAGTGACTCAAGTCTTTTCCATAAAGCAAATACACACATAGAATTTCGATAGTGACATCTTTTCCTAAGTAAATGGATATCAACTGTATTCATGCCATAATGGTTTGCCATATCCTTATGCCTTGAAATGACATCCCCCCCTTAGGATAACATGTCCTACAAACAAGGAACAACTCATGGCATTGTCCTATCCTTATTATAGGATTTGATCTAATTTTGGTATATGTGTGAATTCTTTTTCTCTCTCTCTAATAAATGCATTATAAAAAGATAATAGGTAGAGATTTAAATTGATATAGATATAATATTTTTGGAATCAATATAACTATACAAACTTAAATCCTTCACACTGACATTACAATGTTCAGATACTTTTCCTTTTGCTAAACCTTTGTGTAACAGATATCGATTAAATCATCTCTTTCAGGACCCTTGGGTATTTAGATTACGCTATCTTTGGAGTCTTGTTCTGGCATTCAATCAATGCATGCAAGAGAATATGTTGTATCATATTTAGCAGACTAAGCTCTCTGAGGAAAGGATTAGTGAATAGTTACTGAGTACATTTTAAAAGCAGATTTTTCTCTGTAATATCTATGCCTATTCTTGGAATATATAACCGGATATGTTCAAAATACAGATGCAAAAAGGAGAGACGTCCTAAATAAAGTGTATTCATCTGATCTGCATATTTTGAAAGACCAAATCTTCCCTTGCTTTCACATTTTATTTTTATGTTTTAATTGAAGCTTTGCATAATTTAAGAGTAAGATGGATAATCAATACAAAGATCAATTCAGCATTAATCCCTGTGTGAGATCACTACGGTTTTCTTGGCAAAATGCTGCATAAAACTAGTTTAGTGTTTCCAATTAAGATAATCTATTAAAATAGCTTTTAATAATATATAAGCAAGTACAGATATATAATATAAGGGAAATCAGAGGAGGAACAGCACAATCTTATGTGAAATTAAAAAGTGATAATTTTATGTAGTAATATTCAATTATATGGATACTAACAAATTGTAATTCAAATAAAGAAAATACCGATCCCGTGTAGACTTCCACCATTTTCTATTTCTAACCCAGTGTTCTCTGAATCCTTCTGCCACAGGGCCCAGTCATCTGAAAGCATTCTCACCTTGATTCGTTGTTAAGAGAGAAAGTGGCTGCCTGTTTGAAGTAGACATGCAATGGGGGCATTCTGCTGTTAACCACATAGGGAGAGACCATTCTGACATTAGCTACTATCTGCTCTGAGCATTAGAGTTCTACATTCACTGGCAGGAGAAGGAATTCCATGACAACAAATAGCTGACTTTCAACTCAGGAATCATATCTCAGGAGATCTGAGAAGTGAGATTGCATTCTAATTTGAAATAGATGGCCCTTTTTTTCATATATTACACAGAAAAAAATATATGTATAAAATGAAATTTCATTTTGCGATGTATAAGTTATGGTATAGAAGGAGAATTTACTTATCAACATTCTAATATTATTGAACTTTATATAAAATACAAATTTAATGTATCAAAAAATGCAATACCTATAGAAATGGACACTAATTAGTGGTTTCCAGGGGTAAAAATGGAATATGGTGGGAAGAGAGTGGATATCGTTATTGAAGAGCAATAAGAGGGATTCTTGTGGTGTTAGAAGTACTATTCTTCATCTTGGCTAGGATGGTGGACACATTAATGTATATGAAATAAAATTGTATAGAACTAAACATATACCCCACATACATATATACAAATACAAATCAGTATAAGTAGAACTGAGGAAATCTGAACAAGACCAGTGGATGGTGTTAATGTCAATATCCTAGTAGTAAAATTGTGCTATAGTTTGGCAAGATATTATTATTGGGGGAAACCAGCAAAAAAGTTCTCAGGATATCTCTGCATTGTATATTACAACTGCATATGCATCTATAATAGCTTGAAAAAAAGTTTTAAAGAATAAAAAATGTTCTGTTTTCTCATATGAATGTAAAGAGCTTGGAAAGCCTTACTTCCATCATCACAATGAGAAAAAAAGCGGAGTAAACTGAAAACCAACAACTCTTCTGAGATCCTTTATTGAGAATAGAGATCACATGGCCAACTGCTTCCTCCCACATCAATGAGACAGATGGGCAGACAGAGAATCACAGCTTACTAGAGTAGTAGTCCCTGGACAGAAACCATACCTGGAGCCAGTACAGGGTTAAGAAAACTTAAACTACAATTAATCAATTGCTGGGGGTTCCATGTGGACAAGCTTGAAAATTAAAATCCCAGGGAGGGTCAGTCATAGGGGTCCCCACACTTTCCTGAACTTTGCTTTCAGGAGCCCCACCAGGTTTTCACAGTGAAGATCAGTGGAAAATGCCCTTATACTTCCAGTAGGGAGAAGACAAAATTCTTCATTTTGAAATATGCCCAGAATATTATGTACTCCTTAATGAGGCTTGCCTACAAGGGAAACTATTTTACCAAACCCTAAGCAACTGGGTCTTACCAAAGCCTAACTGACCTATGTGAAGGGAAATATATAATATTATCACCCTTTAGTCTTCCAGGTAGGAAAAGGAAATATCCAACTACAGCTGCCTCTGGTCCTCTTGTTTCACCTACAGGGGCAAATAAATTAAAGCAGAGACACACTTAGGAAAGTGACAACCTACGGACACAGATTCGCTAAAAGAATGAGACCTAATCATAAGACTATAAAACATTTCTCCTTTTCCAAACCTTACTATCACCTCAATGATGCTCTTGCATAATAACAGAGTAATACAAGTGAAGAAACTATGCATCTTGGACATCATTTAAGAAATGTCTAGGGAGGGGCGCCTGGGTGGCTCAGTGGGTTAAAGCCTCTGTCTTTGGCTCAGATCATGGTCCCAGGGTCCTGGGATCGAGCCCCACATCAGGTTCTCTGCTCAGTGGGGAGCCTGCTTCCTCCTCTCTCTGACTGCCTCTCTGCCTACTTGTAATCTCTGTCTGTCAAATAAATAAATAAAAATCTTTAAAAAAGAAAGAAAGAAAAAAAAGAAATATCTAGGGAATTGGGGAGGGTATGTGCTATGGTGAGTGCTGTGAAATGTGTAAGCCTGATGTGTACAGACCTGTACCCCTGGGTAAAAAATACATTACATGTTAATAAAAAAAGAAAAAGAAAGAAAGAAAAAGAAATGTCTAGTGAAATCCAAAGACAAAAGTAGATACAAAAATAAGGACCCCTGAAGTGCTTCTGACAACACAGCTACAACAGTGAGTATGGCTTAATTCCTAGTCAGATAAACATAAAACTTTACACTAAAGACATATTTACCTCAGTTCCTTTTACTTCCTGCATCATATCAGGCTTTCAGCAAAAAATTAACAAGGCACAAATTGAAAAGACAAAATGTACCATCTGAAAAGACAAACTAATCAGAACCAGATTCAGGTAAAGACAGAAATTTTGGAATTCTCAGACTGGGAGTTTAAAATTACTGGAATTAATATAAGGAAAGGGCTCTAACAGAATAAGTAAACAACACAAGAGAGCATGCATCATGTAATAAGCAGAGAGATGAAAACTCTAAGAAGATCAAAAGAAATGGTAGAAATAAAAACAGTATAACAGAAATTTGATAAGCTCATCAACAGACTTGGTATGATTGAGAAAAGAATCAATGAGCTTGAAGAAATATCAATAGAAACATCTATAACTAAAATGCAAAAAAAAAAGAACGAAAAAAATTGAATGAAATATCCAAGATTCAAAGGATAACCACAAAATGTACAAAATATATTAATAGAAATACCAGAAGTAGAAGAAAGAGAGAAAGGAACAAATAAATGTTTGAAGTAATAATTATAGAACATTTTCTAAAATTGACAGGCACCAAACTAAAAATCTGGGAAGCTCAGTAAACATCAAGCAAGATAAATACCCCCAAATATCTATACTTAGGTTTATAATATTCAAACCACAGGAAATCAATGACTAAGAAAATTTTGATAGAAGTTAAAGACAGAATACTATATGTAATATAGAGGAGCATGGATAAGAATTATATTGGACTTCTCTTCAGAAACTGCACACAAGAAGAGAGTGGAGAAAATATTCAAAGTGTTAAAAGAAAAAAACTACCAACCTAGAATTCTATATCCAGTGAAATTACCCTTCAAAAATAAAAGAGAAATAAAGATTTTCTCAAACAAACAAAAATTGAGGGAACTTATTACCAGTAATGAAATGTTAAAGTTCTTCAGAGGGAAAGAAAATCCTATAGGTCAGAAACTCAACTCTACATAAAGAAAAGAGAATTAGGAAAGAAATACCTGAAGGTAAAATATAATCCTTTACATTTTTTCCCTTAATTTATCTTTTAAATAACATGGATAATAAGGGTCACATAGGAATATTATAACAACTCTGTGCCCCAATATTTGATAACCTAGACTAAATGGGCCAATTCCTTGAAAAATACAATCTACCAACTCATACAAGTCTAAATAGACAGACTAAATGGTCCTGTATCTTACAAAGAAATTGAATACTTAACAACCCTCTAAGCCTACCAAAGCACCATGCCCAAATGGGCTCACTGGTAAATTCTATTGAATATCTAAGGAAGAAATGATACCAATTCTCTATAGTCTCTTTTGGGAAACAGAACCAGAGGGGGGAACTTCCTAAATCATTCTGAGGCCAGCATCACTCTTATATCAATATCAGAAAAACGCATTAAGATAATACTATAGACTCATATCTCTCATAAGCATAGATGCAAAAATCCTCAAAAAAGTTAGCAAATTGAATCCAGCAATGTATAAAAATAATTACACACCATAAACAAGTGGGATTTATCCCAGACATGTAAGGCTTGTTAAACATTTAAAAGTAATTCATGTAATTGATTAAACAAACTAAAGAAGAAAAGTCACCTGATCATATCAACGGTTGAAGAAAAGCATTTGACAAAATTTAACACCCATTCATGACAAAAATCTATCAGCAGCTTGAATACAGAACTTCCTCAACTTGACAAAGAATATGTGCAAATTACCTATAGCTAGCACTATATTTAATAGTGAGAAACTAAATGCTTTCTTGCTAAAATCAGGGTCCAGCTAAGGATATCCTCGACACCACTGCTTTCAACACTGTACTGTAAGCTCTAGCTAATACAATAAGACAAGAAAAAGAAATAAACAAAACACAGATTGGGAAGGAAATAATAAAACTGCCTTTACCTACAAATGACATGATTTCTCTGTAGAAAATCCCAAAGAATCAACATCAAAAAACTCTTAAAACTAGTAATGGATTATAGCAAGTTTTCAAGGTACAGGGTTAACTTATGAAGACAGTTGTTTTCCTACATAACATCAGTAAACAATTGGAATTTGAAATAAAAAATACAATACCTTTAGCACCAAAAATGTGAAATGCTGAGCCATAAATCTGATAAAATATTTATAGATTTCTATATGAGGAAAATGATGAAATTCAGATGGAAGAAATGAAAAAGATTAAATAAATAGAGATTCTATACACATGAATATGAAAACTCAATACTCAATACTGTTAAGATATTCATTTTTTCCCACTTGATCTATACTTTCAGTGCATTGTTAATTTGAATCTCAATAAGTTAACTTATGGATATTGACAAACTGTTTCTGAAGTTCATATGGAAAGGCAAACAACTCAGAACAGCCTACAAAATATTGAAGGGCAAGAACAAAGTTAAAACACTATTATAATTACAACTTCAAGATTACAACTGTAATCAAGAGAGTATGACATTGGTAAAAGAATAGAGAAAGAATGTACGAAACAGAATAAAAAGTCTAGAAATTGACACACCCAAATAGAGTAAACTGATCAATAAAAAATATCAAAGGAAATTTGATGAAAAAAGGACGGTCTTTTCAATGACTGACTGAAACAGTTGGACTTCCATATGCAAAAAAGAATTTAGACATAGATTTTACACATTTCATAAAAGTTAATTCAAAATGAATCATAGATCTAAATATGCAACATGAAACTCTAAAACTCTTAGAAGATAACGTGGAAGAAAATCTAGATGACTTTAAATTGGTGAGGTTTTAGGTAAAACCCCAAAAGTGTGATTTAATAAAAGAAAAAACTGATAATTTGGATTTCATAACAATTGAAAATTTTTGCTCTATGAAATACCCTTTTAGGAGAATGAAAGCACAATTCACAGACTGGGAGAAACTGTTTGCCAAACACATTATCTGATAAAGGACTGGTATCCAAAATATACAAAGGACTCTCAATCTTAGCAATAAGAAAGCAAACAACCCAGTTAATAAATGGGCAAAAGATCTAAACAGATACCTCATCAAAAAAACAGATGGCAAATAAACATATGAAAAGATACTCAAGATCATATGTCATTAGGGAATTGCAAAATAAAATACCAATGATATACGTCTACATAACTATGAGAATGGCTAAACTCCGAAACACTGACAACAGAAAATGCTGATAAGGATTTAGAGCAACAGGAACTTGCATTCATTGCCAGTGGGAAGAAACATTTTTGGATGGCAGTTAGGCAGATTTTTATAAATCTAAAGCTCTTACCGTATGATCAGGAATTATACTCATTGGTATTTACCCAAATGAATTGAAAATGTATGATCACACAAAAAGCTGCCCATGACTGTTTAGAGCAACTTTGTTCAGAACTGCCAAACTTTGAAGCAACCAAGATATCCTTCAATAGGAATGGATAAACAAAGTGGTACATCCATACAATGGAATATTATTCAGTGATATAAAGAAATGAGTTATTAAGCTTTGAAAAACATGCAGGAACCTTGAATGCATATTGCTAAGTGAAGGAATTCCACTGAAAAGAATATGTCTGAAAAGATATATATTGTATGAATCCAACTGTATGACATTCTGGAAAAGGCAGAACTGTGGAGACAGTAAAAAGATTAGTGGTTGCTTGTGGTTTAGGTAGAAAGAGAAATGAATAAATAGAGCACAGGGGATTTTTAGGGCAGTGAAATTGTTTGCATGATACTCTAATTGGTAAATGCACGTCATCACATATTTGTCAAAACCCACAGGATGTGTGATACAAAATGAATCCAAACATAAACTGTGGACTTTATTTAATAATAATGGATCAGTATTTCTTCATCAGTTTTAGCATATGTACCACACTAATGCAAGATGTTAATAAAAGGAGAAATTGTGTGTTGGGGGAGTGGTGAGGAATATTTGTAAGTTCACTGTATTCATTTTTTATCAATTTTTCTGTAAACCTAAAATGGTTTTAAAAAATCAAGTCTATAAAAAAGTGCAGTAGCTTAAATTTCACGCTAAATAGGAAGTTAAAGGATTATACCCCAGCAAATACTTGATTATATACACCAGAGCTCTTTGTTTATAAGATGCTGAGGATGATACCATTTTTTCATATATCACCTTTACATACATAAACAGATTAAGCATAACTGTAAATCAAATTACTGCTAATGAAGTAAAAGCTTGCTATTTGGTATTGTGGATATAGAAGAAAAGCACACAGCTTTTAGAAATATGCATCATAGTATTTTAAAATTATTGCTATTCTTTATAGCTGAACATTTCTTCAGAACATATTTAGTTTGATAATTTTTGAAAATTGGAAAAATAGAATTAAGAACATCACATATGATATAGAGAAAAGAATTAAGAAACATATTTAGACTCATAAACACAGACATTTCTGACTCTAAATTTTTCATGAAAATGCAAGACTGTATTTCCAGGAAGAATCAGGTAATAGGGTATAGATTAAAATCCAGCACATTTTCTCACAAGGTAATTTTATTTTTCTATCTTTTTGGACCAGATAAGATGACATGTATTGAGAATTTAATTTATGCCAGTTTCTAATAATGATAATCTTAGCCTTAGGTACAACAAATTACATTCTTCAGAATCTGCCATGGGTTAAACTTATTATTGTAGAAACCTGAAAAGTAAATCAAGCTACAAACATGTATCAAGTTAAGAGATTCTGGAAACAGGGGTCTAAGTGGCTCAGTTGGTTGAGTGTCTGCCTTTGGCTTGGGTCATGGGTTCCCTGCTCTTCCTGCTTGTGCTCTCTCTCTCTCTCTCTGTGTCAAATAAATAAAATCTTAAAAAAGAAAAAAAGAGACAGAGATTCTGGAAACAACAAATATTTAAAAATAAGTTCTACAAGAAAGTTGGTTTCCTATTGTTAATCTTATGAAGGATAAAAAATTGGATCTGTAACTTCATTATATGCAAAAAAAAAAACTGCAGGTAGATTAAGGATTTGGATGTTAAAATTTTTTTTAAATGTCAACTTTCAGAAGAATATAAAACTTTTTTTGGTAATAGTGCAATTATGTATTGCTACATAACAAACTAAAACTTAATGATTTAAAACAGCAATTTATTATTATCTCTAAAGCTAGGTAGTTCTTGATTGAGATTCATTGTGGTTATAATGGATGGACAGATAGTGGATGGGCTGGAGTTTTCTGAAACCTTCTCTTGGCGAGACATCCAAGATGGTTCACTGACCTGAACAGCAACGGATTCTGACTTTGGTAGAGAGCTCAATAGAAGCTATCTCTCCAAAGTGCCTACAGATGGCTCTTTCTCGTGGCTTGGGCTTCTTAGAGCCTGGGGCTTGGCCTTTGGAGTTAAGTGTTCTACGTGGGAACATTCCATGAGACTCATTCTTTGTCCTAGCCACAGAAATTCTGGAAGGTCACTTCTGCTCAGAAAGTCACTAAGACCAGGCCAGTATAGATTAAAGGTCATATTCCACTTCTTGATGGGAAAAGAATGAGATCACATTACAGGAAAGTATGTAGGATGAGACTTCTTGCTGTGCTCATCTTAGGAAAATCCAATATGCCACCAGTAGAGGAATCTTTAACTTAGATAAAATGAAAATACTAACCATGGAAGAATATATACAACTACATTAAAATTAAGACTTTATGTTCATTATGGTATAATCATGTTAGAAAATAATTTGTTATTATCTTGAAAATGTGAGACTTCCCACATATGTACCCTGTAGCTCAGAAATTCTTAGGCATTTACCTTCAAAAGAAACTTGCACATTAGTAATTAGGAGATATGTGTAAGAATGTTAATAGGGCATTATTCATAATAGCAAAAACCTTGGGAAAATCTGAATACTAATTAAAAATGGGTAAATAATTTGTGATATATTCATGCCCAGAATGAAATTACTATAGTAGTGAGTGGAGAAATATTAGTATTGTATTAACATTAATAAAATATTGAGAAAAATGAAGTTAGGCACAGAAGACTACATAGTATGATATTAATTTTATAAAGTTCAAAAATAAGCAAACCTAAGAAACATATTGCCAAAAACCTTAAGATAAAGATAAATAACATTTTAATGTAAAATTAAAAAATACAAATCAGTGTAAAAAACTCAGACAAAATGTCAAAAATTTAAATAGAGACTTAATCAGATTATGCAGTGGCTTGGCTAGCCATATTGAAGCCTGAGGCAAAGAAAAATCTTTAAATTATAAGCTAGATATTAAATTGGTAAATCTTGCCCCTCCCATTTTAAACACAATTGATATCAATTAAATTTTAAAATGTGCATTATTTTTGATACAGCAAATGTGCTCCTAGGAGTCTATTATAAAGGAATATTTGCATATGTACACAAAGGCATAGGTATAGTGACATTATCTACAAAAGGTACACTGATAATCATTAAAACATTATACATTCTTAATATGAAAGAAAGTGATATATAAAATCAGTAAATTATTATTATTTTTTAAAGATTTTATTTATTTATTTATTTGACTGAGAGAGAGACAGCGAGAGAGGGAATACAAGCAGGGGGAGTGGGAGAGGGAGAAACAGGCTTCCTGGCAGGGAGCCCAATATGGGGCTGAGCCAAAGGCAGAGGCTTGACCCACTGAGCCACCCAGGCACCCAAATAAATTATTGATATTTAAACAATACCCAAAGTATATTGTTAAATAGCAAAGTCCAAAATGTGAATTATATTGTCCTGTAATCTTTAACTTGTGCATATACAGAAAAATTAACTAGAAAAATCTACATCAAACCTTTAACAGCTGTTACCTACTGGGAAAAGATGGACAGAATGGGGGGAAGAGGAACGTTCCCATTCTTCTCCATGACTTACGTCTCACTAGAACTTTTTAAAAGGGGAATGTTACTTGATAATTAAAAAGAATAACCATGAATTAGCATTATAAAAAAAAAGAAATTTTAAGAAATGATAGCAACTAAGAATACTGAATTAGAAACACTGCTTTCCTTTTACTGATCACTTGAAGGTCAAATGACATTTCATAGAAACCGTATCACTTACTAAATTCCCCTCATTTCTAGGGTTTGGTTCTATAGCAGAAAAATTCAAGACAACTTTTGGCTAGTGGAAGCTTTTAAGAAGTGAACCAATACTGTTCTTGAGTGTTGGGATTTATTTAACAACTTTGTCAGAGGTCTGTATCTGGTCCAGGAGGTGGGTCCCCTCATTCTTCACCAGTATTTGTGTATCTGTGTTGATAATGAGGTTAAACATAAGCACAAGAGGTCCCCCCTTTTCTTATTAAAAATAAAGCTTTTGACACATTATTAATTTTCCCCCTAAATTATTTTGGTTAAGGAAGTCAGAGCCTAAATCTGAGGAAGGAATGATCCCAATGATTCGAAGATTTTTCTTAACACAGTTTGGTTCAGACCTAGAAATTCATAATTTTGATTATTTTTTTGGACTAATAATAATAACACTAATATAATCAACACTCATTGATTTATATTCCAATGGAAATTCTAGAGTTTTCACTGATACACTTTTAATAAGATATAAGGGAAAATAACACGAGAATAGGATGGAAATCATTCTAGAAACTCATAATTCTTTTGGGAAAGGAATAGAGTTTCTCCAGCTGTTGAAGAAAGGGAGATATCAGTCTAAATGTGTGATAGAAGCTTTTGATCTTGATGAAATCCCAATAGTTCATTTTTACCCTTGCTTCCCTTGCCTTTGGCGTTGTTCCTAGGAAGATGTTGCTGCGGCTGAGGTCGAAGAGGTTGCTGCCTGTGTTCGCCTCAAGGATTTTGATGGATTCCTTTCGCACATTGAGGTCCTTCATCCATTTTGAGTCTATTTTTGTGTGTGGTGTAAGGAAATGGTCCAATTTCATTTTTCTGCATGTGGCTGTCCAATTTTCCCAGCACCATTTATTGAAGAGGCTGTCTTTTTTCCATTGGACATTCTTTCCTGCTTTGTCGAAGATGAGTTGACCGTAGAGTTGAGGGTCTATTTCTGGGCTCTCTATTCTGTTCCATTGATCTATGTGTCTGTTTTTGTGCCAGTACCATGCTGTCTTGATGATGACAGCTTTGTAATAGAGCTTGAAGTCCGGAATTGTGATGCCACCAACGTTGGCTTTCTTTTTCAATATCCCTTTGGCTATTCGAGGTCTTTTCTCGTTCCATATAAATTTTAGAATTATTTGTTCCATTTCTTTGAAAAAGACGGATGGTACTTTGATAGGAATTGCATTAAATGTGTAGATTGCTTTAGGTAGCATAGACATTTTCACAATATTTATTCTTCCAATCCAGGAGCATGGAACATTTTTCCATTTCTTTGTGTCTTCCTCAATTTCTTTCATGAGTACTTTATAGTTTTCTGAGTATAGATTCTGTGCCTCTTTGGTTAGGTTTATTCCTAGGTATGTTATGGTTTTGGGTGCAATTGTAAATGGGATTGACTCCTTAATTTCTCTTTCTTCTGTCTTGCTGTTGGTGTAGAGAAATGCAACTGATTTCTGTGCATTGATTTTATATCCTGACACTTTACTGAATTCCTGTATAAGTTCTAGCAGTTATGGAGTGGAGTCTTTTGGGTTTTCCACATATAGTATCATATCATCTGTGAAGAGTGATAATTTGACTTCTTCTTTGCCGATTTGGTTGCCTTTAATATCCTTTTGTTGTCTGATTGCTGAGGCTAGGACCTCTAGTACTATGTTGAATAGCAGTGGTGATAATGGACATCCCTGCCATGTTCCTGACCTTAGCGGAAAAGCTTTCAGTTTTTCTCCATTGAGAATGATATTTGCGGTGGGTTTTTCATAGATGGCTTTGATGATATTGAGGCCCTCAAAATCAAAAGACAACTGACAGAATGGGAGAAGGTATTTGCAAACGACATATCAGATAAAGGACTAGTGTCCAGAATCTATAAAGAACTTAGCAAACTCAACACCCAAAGAACAAATAATCCAATCAAGAAATGGGCAGAGGACATGAACAGACATTTCTGCAAAGAAGACATCCAGATGGCCAACAGACACATGAAAAAGTGCTCCATATCACTCAGCATCAAGGAAATACAAATCAAAACCACAATGAGATATCACCTCACACCAATCAGAATGGCTAAAATCAACAAGTCAGGAAATGACAGATGCTGGCGAGGCTGCGGAGAAAAGGGAACCCTCCTACACTGTTGGTGGGAATGCAAGCTGGTGCAACCTCTCTGGAAAACAGCATGGAGGTTCCTCAAAATGTTGAAAATAGAACTGCCCTATGACCCAGCAATTGCACTACTGGGTATTTACCCTAAAGATACAAACATAGTGATCCAAAGGGGCACGTGCACCCGAATGTTTATAGCAGCAATGTCCACAATAGCCAAACTATGGAAAGAACCTAGATGTCCATCAACAGATGAATGGATCAAGAAGATGTGGTATATATACACAATGGAATACTATGCAGCCATCAAAAGAAATGAAATCTTGCCATTTGCAACAACATGGATGGAACTAGAGCGTATCATGCTTAGCGAAATAAGCCAAGCAGAGAAAGACAACTATCATATGATCTCCCTGATATGAGGAAGTGGTGATGCAACATGGGGGCTTAAGTGGGTAGGAGAAGAATCAATGAAACAAGATGGGATGGGAGGGAGACAAACCATAAGTGACTCTTAATCTCACAAAACAAACTGAGGTTCCTGGGGGGAGGGGGTTTGGGAGAAGGGGGTGGTATTATGGACATTGGGGAGGGTATGTGCTTTGGTGAGTGCTGTGAAGTGTGTAAACCTGGTGATTCATAGACCTGTACCCCTGGGGATAAAAATATATGTTTATTAAAAAAAAAAAAAAAGAAGGGAATCTTTCTGCCCTTCAACAGACGAATGGATAAGGAAAATGTGGTTCATATACACTATGGAGTATTATGCCTCCATCAGAAAGGATGAATATCCAACTTTTGTAGCAACATGGATGGGACTGGAAAAGATTATGCTGAGTGAAATAAGTCAAGCAGAGAGAGTCAATTATCATATGGTTTCACTTACTTGTGGAGCATAACAAATATCATGGAGGACATGGGGAGTTGGAGAGGAGAAGGGATTTGGGAGAAATTGGAAGGGGAGGTGAACCATGAGAGACTATGGACTCTGAAAAACAATCTGAGGGGAATGAAGTGGTGGGGGGGTGGGAGGTTGGGGTACCAGGTGGTGGGTATTATAGAGGGCACAGATTGCATGGAGCACTGGGTGCGGTGCAAAAATAATGAATACTGTTATGCTGAAAATAAATAAATTTAATTAATAAAACAAATGTGTGATAGAAGCTGGGGCCCCAGTTCTTTCGCTATCTGAGAGGAAAAATTTCCTTGTTTCTACAGCAACTTGGGGTGGAAAATAGGCGGAGGAGAAATGGAGAGTGAGTTATAAGATGGGAAAGAATGGAAGCTATGTGACACCATCACATTCAAAGTCACACTGCCCAGAGGCAGAGAAACTTTCAGTAAAATTATCAAATTAATTTCCTTGAGGGAATTGATGACAAGGATGGAATTTACATCCAGATTGATTTAGGGTAGAGTAGGAGCAGCAAATGCATACTGATAAGAGCAGCATGAGAGAGAAAAAAATTAGAAGTGATTTCCTAGGATTCAGAGAATTTACAAGATTGTGTAATGTTAATTCATATCAAGTTTAACTAGATCTCAAAGGCCAGGGGACTCCCTGACAGTACTTGAGTTACTTAACTATGCTTTTTAAAAATGTTTAAATGCTAGGCACATGTCTAATTTTCCCCCTTCCTAGCATTGGAAAGTTCTAAAAGTGATATGTCCATATCTAATGAAAATAACTGTATGTTTCCTGACCACTCCCAAACTTAAGTAACTCTTAGCTGAAGTCTATAAAACCCCACGGAAATGAGCCCGGATCAAATTAAGCTGATTAGAAAGAGGATTAGGTGGATATTTGTGACACTATTAGTTCCTCAGGAGTTGCTATCTTCATCTCTAGACGTTGACTGTTTCATCTGGATGGTAGCATTCTACCCAAAGGGCCAACACCATCCTTCTGTGACCCTGGAGTCTGGGACAACACTGAAAACAATGAGTTATCTTCAGGGGTTAGCACAAGATAGCAAGCTTAGGGGATATGCTAGAAACATTTAGGTTTTCTCAGGTTAGGTCACAGAGTTTCTGGAACCATGCTGATCACTCTTAGCATCCTCTAAAGCCTTTTATCTTATTTTACTTTTAAGATTTACCTATTTATTTTAGAGAGAGTGAGATGGGGAGAGACAGAGGGAGAGACAGAATCCTTAAGCAGACTACGTTGAACACAGAGCCCGACCAGGGGCTTGATCTCACAACCCTGAGATCATGACCTGAGCTGAAACCAAAAGTTGGAGGCTTAGTGGAATGAGCCACCGAGGCACTCCTCCAAAGTTTTTATAATGCTTCCAGGTCATGTTTCATGCCACTTACTAGGCATTCATGTGCTATAGTACAATAAACAGCCCAAGTTTTCACTTAGCACTTCTGAGTTTAAATTCCTACCTTGCCGTGGGCTATCTGTGTGACCATGCAGACATCACTTCCCTGAGTCTCAGTTTCCTCATCTGCAAGATGGAGAAAGATTATCTATCTCACATGGATGTTGTAACAATTAAATGTGATAATTTTGTAAAACTGTTTTACACAGTGCTAACACAATAAGTAGCCGAGAAATAGTAACTATTATGTGTTAGGTCAAATTATGGTCAAGTCATATACACAACCTACCAGTCCATTCTTTCCTATTTTTCTGTATGGGAGGGGGTCTAATATTTTTAGAAGCGTCATACTAAAACGACATTTTATATCATATCCCCATGTTCATCTATCTACCAATTAACCATCTACCATCTTTGTCTCTATGTGTTTTTAATTTTCTATTGTTTATCCATCCATCTATTTGTCATTTACTTATTTAACTCAAGTTCCTATCTGTACATGCCCCATCCTACCTTTTTCAGACTCCTATTCTGAAGGAATATTCTATTTTCAGGCTCAGATTTCCATGTCCATCCAGCTGAACACTTACATATGTCAAATAAGGAAAGGAGGCCAGAGAACAATGGAAAAGTTTAGTTTGGAAACATTTCCTTTGGTCCAATACAAATGAATTGCATTTGGAGTGAAGTTGTCATTGACTACAGTCATTTCAACAGCAAAGGAAGTTTTGCTCCTTTTTACTCAATTGTTACACTTGCAAAGAAAAGGGGGAAAATAGATCTTTTACTTTTTCCAGACCATCAAAACTCAAATAGAGTTTATGCACTCACAAGGATGGATCTTGGGTTGGCCAGCTGTTCCCTGCATGTGGATAGTGGAGTAATGACTCTCCGGGTTCCATCAACCTAAACACACCTAAAAAAGTGCTGTCAGATTAACATAGCACCTGCTCTGTCAAATATGTCTCCAGCCATCTGGAATGCAGCTTTACCAAGTCCTTGACTCACTATTTCACTTACTCGTTTTGCTGTAGGGAACTTAAAAAATAAACTCTGAAAAGAGAGTCCTTTAAAGCAGTACATATTTTCATTTTGTAACTGTGGGATGCCATCAAAGATGTCATGATCCATAAAAATATATAGAATAATCGGTATCTAAATAATGTCTGTGATTCTTTTCAGAAAGAGAGTTAATATAATTTTCAAGGGTATTCTAATTTTTTTAAATCTTTTTGCATAATTTTTCCTTGATTTCAAGAAACATGTCCAATTGTACTTTAGACAAACTTTGTGACTTCTCAAGAAAATGTCAGTTTCTACATATGAACAGAACAGATCTTGATTATTAAAAAACTGTAATGAAATATAATTTTTGAGGATGAGGTGCTTATAGAAGCAGACAGAGATATTATGCTTAAAATTTTACTCATTCTAGTTTGTGTAATTATAATTTTATTACTCAAGTCTTCAGTGAGGATATCCAGCATTTATATATAAATTACACAATACAAATTTCTGATGTATCCTTCCATACTACATCATTTTAAGATTTTAAAATTTAAGGAAAGCATAGTTTTACATTCTTTGAGTTTACATAAGAAAAAATAATTAGCTAAAAACGAGGTTAATTTATTGATCACATTACTTGAGGAAAATAAACCTCCAAATTACCCTCAAATGTTTTGCATTTGCAATATGTAAATTTTCCCTTCCAAAAGAAACCCTCAAAAAAAGTTTTTGATTTATGCATTAAGAAACGTTTCCTATGAAAGAATAAATGAAACAAGATGGGGTCGGGAGGGAGACAAACCATAAGAGACTCTTAATCTCACAAAACAAACTGAGGGTTGCCGGGGGAAGTGGGGTAGGGAAAGGGTGGTGGGGTTATGGACATTGGGGAGGGCATGGGCTATGGTGAGTGCTGTGAAGTGTGTAAACCTGGCGATTCACAGACCTGTGCCCCTAGAGCTAATAATACATTATATGTTAATAAAAAAATTTTTAAAAATTTAAAAAAATAAATAAAAGTTTCCTGTGGATCCATAGAAAACATTAGTGATGCCATAAACATCTCTCAAGTACAGTAGACTTTACCATAGGGTGAATGGTGCTGCTACTGGTCATAGTTAACACGGATGCTCATTTGCTTCACAGTAATGAATTAGCCATGAGTAATACATATCGTCACTACTATGTTTAAACTCTTACAAGTGCAGAGATACACGTGTAATATAAACTGTGTGGCCAAGACAAAAGAATACTGCAAATCACACTTCTGTACAGTCGCACACACTTGCAGTCGCACCACAGAAGAACAGTACATATTTTAAAAGTTACCTTCAGGGAAGCACTCCCACTTCCGTCAATTTTTATCTCAACCCATCATCACATGTCTGTGGATAGCTATGCTGATATTAGAATCCTTTTTCTTTCTCTAGTCAAAATGTTTTATATACTTTTGTCATTTTATGAATTTCCTGCTTTGGGAATAATTTTACTGTCAATTCATGAGAACTTTGAGATGTCATAAAACTTTTGGAAAGTATAGTACTAATAATTAATATTTAACCAGAAATACTTTTGGCAGTACCGTTTGGATGTGCCACTTCTTCACATAACATATATGAAGGCAAGGGGGAAGATCTGTAAAACAAAGAGAGTTTTGACAGCAAACACACATGCTATATAGCCCGGACTTATACACGTCATAGTAGAAGCTTCTATAACATACAAACACATTGGGAAATGAAACACACTGGGACATGAAGCTATTAGGTAACACAGACTGTCGTTTTTCATGTTAACAGAGTATTTTGTCAGCCTTATCCAGTAACAATTCTGATGTATAAAACATTGCTAACAGATCTGTCACCCTCCGTCCTTCCTTTTTACTGCGCATATACATCTCACAATTCTCTCCAGGGCTTGCCTTCCTCATTGAGTCCCTCACGAAATCCCTGAGCTGCCTTTTTCATCTGAAGCCTCTGTGCAGAACTGTGAATGCTACATCTTTCATCTCACCTGATAGGTGAGCCTTCCCCAAATCCCAGGTAACTGTTAGAGGACTCGAGGAATGCTCTGTGAAAGGAAATCACGAGAGCAGAAGGATATTCTGCTCTCAAGGGAGGCCGCTGAAGCAAAAATCAATCCCATGAATTAAGAGCTTTTGATGAATAAATAATTCATACACGCTAAATTAATTAACCAATTTCCAAGTCAGTCTTAGAACAGCATTCTAGACTCAGCTAGCATTGTATCAATCGAAATGCAGTCATTCGGTTTTGCTTTCTACGATTTTTCGGGGCAGAAAGACTGTGCTGGATCGAAGGCTACCATTTTTAAGAGAACATGGTAGCCAAAACCAGGTGGTTGGGCGCTCACTTTCCAGGGCACAAACCAAAGACCAAAACAAGTACTTCCTCATAAACACTCTGACCACTGTGTTTAATAGTGTTGACATTTACATAAATGGATTGCAGTGTAGTTGTTGAACATACACTGGGATGATTCCATAATCCTGTTTTAATTAGATGGATGTTGTGAGCATAGAAAAATCACAAGCCGCACTCCCTGTGGTGATGCCATACTGGCAAGGAATCAATCACCACGGCTCTAGTTGCCATAGAAACCGATAGCTCTTGCACCACCATCTAAGTGGCAAATGATTGGTGGTGTACTCATAACACAGGGAGAGCAATGAGTTTTTCTATCCTGTCCAGCAGCTGTGCCAGAGAGTTAATTAAAAGCAGAGAACATGAAATAAATCTAAATCTGTGAAGAAATGAAATGTACAGTACAAATTGAATTCCCGTGTCGAACAGAAATTAATATGCAGCGCAAACCACAGAGCTGCCTGAACAAGCAGCAGCTGGGAATCTTGGGAAATGTTGCCTCTGAGGCGGTTAGAACTGAAATGTGGAGAGGGCACCTCCTTATCTTATTACCTAAACAAGCACTTTGTTCAGCATTGGTGTTGACTGATGCATGCAAATTGCAGCCCCAAATGTTAAGAGTTCCCGTTTCTAAGCAGGAAGGACAAAGCTTAACAAAGATTTAATTAACAAACTGTTAGCAACTGCAGTTTATCAGCTGTGAACACAATGTAAGTAAATGTTTCTACTCCTGTACTGGAATTCACCAGACAACCTCTGTGAAAGTCAATGTGTTTTTATTGATAAGCCACAAATTCAGAATTCATATTTCAAATATTGCGAGCTGAGGAGCAAGGACCTGAAATGCTTTTCCAAGAAATAAGAGAAGCTCAACATAGAAAGTTTATTTTCTTTTTTTTTTTTCCTGTAGAATGAGCTACAACAGATGAGGCATGAAATATTTAACTAGAGAGAACCACGATTTCTTGGTACAGTCCACCCCCATTCTAGGATTTCAGGGTTATCATTTCGAAAAGTTAGTATGAGCAACCTGTTCTCTGTGTGAAGCCAACTGCTCCCCCTGGACAAGCAGAGCAACACAGGGACCATGCTGTGTATCTCTGCGGCTGCCAAGTATGTTTGAGTTTATAGAGATCCAAGGAAGAAGTGGCATCTTAGATCATGCAATGTCCCCTTCTCCCCCAACTAGGAAAAAATCAGCTCCCCAGGGAGTGAGCACAGCTGCTGGTGGAAAAGCATAAAATGCTGGTAGAACTTCAGAGTGTATATCGTTATAAACAGTCATATGCACTTAATATCCATCTAATGAACTGCTGGAGTTTCCCTTTTATCAAGATGTATTTTTCATCTGACTAGTCATCTGTTTCCGCTGGCAACTGAATTTCTCACCTAAGGAGAATGTGCACAATCCCTCCAATCGCCCATTTTGAGCACATTTTCCAGTGTGATAAAACAATGAGGAAGCAAACACCATACTTCCATACACTTGCTTATGAGGACATGTCTGTATGAATCAGATTTTTATATATCTAGTTGAAAACTACTTGAAAGGATCACATAGATGTCCATGACATATGGAGTGAAATTCCAAAAGGGGGGCGTTTTGTACACTTTGCAGACACTGAGTGGGCTTCCAATGACTGGTAGAGTCAATGCTATTTTAACAGAAAGACCTCAATCTGACATCAAGTGGGAGGTTACGAATGAAATATCATTGAAATCAAGGGAGGGGCTTCGAATATTATTCTCACTGTACCCCTAAAGACTTCAGATACAGTCAAGTTAATTATACCTACTAGCATCACTGAGTAGAATCACCAATAATCGTTCATAGGAAAACCATCTTGTCTTTATGGGAGTATCTGAATGCACAAAAAGAAAACAATTTTTAAAGGATGTGAAGTATTCGGAGATATGTACATATGTGGTGTCATGAAAGTACAAAATAACAAAAATTTATAGAGTTAATGTGTAAGGCTAGAAATTTAATCTTTAAGTAGACATTTCAAAATGGCAAAGTTCAGGATTTCAGAAAATTCTTGATGTTATTCAAAATATTCCTTTAAATTCACAGATACAGAAGGTCTCAAGGTAAATGTCTATTTTCAAATATTCTCTGTAGTTAGAACCTATTATCTTTGGTATTACAGTCAAATAATAGGAGACCATGGATCAGGAGGTTTGATCTCTATGGGTAATAGCACTATGGATAAAAATATAATCTCTGATTTTGATTTTTGTTTTTGTCCCTTAACCAATCTCCTTGGAGTGCCATTTTCATGTCTTGGTGGGGAGAAGGGGATTGACACGTAGAGTTTGACAAAGTTCTCCAGTTATCATGAGAATTGTGTTGCTTTTCCTTTTTCCACCCTACCCAACTGAGAACCAGGGCTCTTAAAAAACTGTTTATTCAACTTATTTATGTATTAAAATCAACTAGAAAACTTTCAAGAGAGATGACAGAGGAGAGATTGAGAGAAGGAGAGAGAAAGAACAGATCCCCGGGATGCTACAAATCCTGATCCCGTAGTTCCGCATAATATCTGAGTATTTAGAGTTTAATCACTTCCACAAGTAATCCAAAAGCACAAAATCAATTTAGAAAAAAAGGCAGGAATTTTGCCCCAAACAATTCTGACATCTATTGATCTTTTGACCATTTTTATTTTTTTGACGGCCATTTCATCTGAAGAGAATTACGACCTCTCATAATTTGTATAAGCAATGCTGATCCTGTCACCTCTTAGTCAATGTTTTAACCATTTTTATGTGTGATTGACTTACAAGAAAAATAATAAGCAAATAATATTTTCCTCAGAAAAATAGATATACACATTCACACACATTTGCCAGAAATTCCCAGGATTTTACTGGTTTTCCAGAACAATCCCCAATAAATTAACCTCCCTTTTTATATTCTGGATTACATATTCAGCCTCCTCAGAACTTCTTCTAACTTGCACTTTTACAACAAGTACTTGTTTGAATGTGAACTGCCATTATCAGTGTTACTATTATTTATCATAAGTAAGATCCGTTATAGAAAGACCATAGTTATAAATACCTTATTAAATTTAAGAATCAGGGTGGGGGGAAACATTGTTTCTTCTGAAACCTCTTGGAGAAATTATATTTTCTGTGAAATGTGGAAGCAAAAGCCCATTGATATCCTACCAAGCCTAGGAAGTCTCAAGGATGAGACTGGAAGGCTATTCACACAGTAGAAGAACAGAGATGGCCATGTTAGGCCAGATGTTGTCTGAGCAAAGCACATAGGAACATTTTCTGTGTACCCGATGCAGACCACATCCAATAGAGAGCTGGTATGGGGCTGTCTTAAAGTCTTTGAGACTGACCAACAAGATCATGTAAAGTGGCAAGGGTTAAGGTAACCCTGCTATTTCTTTAATGGAAGAATAAGGGGCACCTGCCTGGCTCAGTCGGTTAAGCAACCGACTCTTGGTTTCAGCTCAGGTTGTGATCTCAGGGTCATGAGATCGAGCCCCATGTGGGGCTCCGAGTTTAGCAGGGAGTCTGGCTGGGACTCTCTCTTTCTCTCCCTTTGCCCCTCCCCCCTGCTCTTTTGCTCCCTCTCAAATAAATAAGTAAATCCTTTTCTAAAAATGGAAGAATAGAAATATAGAAATACTGGCCATAACATATCTGTTCTTCTCCCAGTGATGCAAGGGTTCTGAGAAACCAGAGAAAGTCCTAAAAAAAAATGTATCATTTTGAAACACCCGAGTACCTCCTCTCCTCTAAATAGAAAAGCAACCACATCATTCTCCGTCGAAATATAAACTGTTCACCCTGTTTGTTTTCCTAATTGTCTGTGGTGTTAAAAAACAAAATTCAGAGAGCCTGACACAGAATTACATACAGTCTTAGTCAAGTATAAAATTCTTTGTCCTCCCATTTTCTCCAGCAACCCCATTTCAACTGATCTTGAAGCCAGACTCACCTCTAATGTTTGAGGGACCAAGTAACATTGTATGTCTAAAGAGTTAGCTATGAATCAAAGCAACAAACTCTTAAATAAAATGTGATCTAGTCATATACCTGAAAAATACGCCTTCCTAACTATCTGAGTGACAAAGTTGAATTTAGAATTCTTGAGACCCTTTTAGTCTATTGGTGCAAATTGCCTACTGTTGACCTTCTGACATCTTGGGAGCACTTGCAGCCTCTCTCCCTCCTCTTTATGCTTCAGCTCCCTTCAGCATCGTGGAAAATCTCACAGATAGACTTACAATCACCCACACCAAATACCCAAGTTCCACCCACAGACAGTTAGCCCTTGGGCACACCCCTCCCCCCCATCTAAGGAATACTCACACCAGCAAAACCTCCCTGCCTCAGGAACACAAACCCTAAGGAAGAGCCCCGCACAGATGATGGACCCAGACTTGGCATCATTTGACAAAGAATGACAGGGTCCTGGATATTCCAAGCAGAGTGATGGTCGGAGGATACTGAACCAGTATCCCGGTTCTGAAGAGGTATTTCTGCTTGATCTAGATAGTTTCTCCATCCCATGTGACAGGGCAAAACAGAAGACAGTCAACACAGGATCTCTAAGGTAGGGTACACAGTGAGAGTTCTAGTTCCTGGCTCTAAGGGTCATTCTTTCAGGAAAAATCAATGACCATTATTAGCATAATGAAAAAGAGAAAAAGAAACACCAGGTGAAGAAAGAGGGCCAACCATGCCCTCTTTTCCACTGTATGAGGCTGGCCTCTGGCTTGTACCAACCGGTGAGCTGAGTAGCTATACCTTTGACTTATAATTCCTTTAGGCATTTAAATTTTTAGATTAGACATTTTAATTACTGACTGGAGGACCTTTTATTACCTGGTAGTGATTCAACATTAATGAGATTTGCCCCAAATTCCATTCAAGGGACGAGAAAGAAATTGCCCCATAGGAAAACAAAACATGTTGCTTCCAAGTGAATCTACAAGGCCTGCTTCTTCAGAATATTTATCACAACCTTGTTCCTATAAACAACAAGAATTTTTTTTTTAAACTAATCATGCCTTTGTTTTGCTTTTGGAGACTCTCACAGCCAAGCACGTGTGTTAGTTTATTTACTACACAGGCTCTTAATGGACTTTAACTTTTTTTCTGGTCTGACTTCACATTTCCGTCTTTTTGTTCTATATTCTAAGTTTGTTCATGGTCCTATTTTATTGCAGCATTTGTATTTTTATAAACTGGCCAAAGTATTTGGGGATATAATATCTACACATTCTGAGTATGGGAAAGGGAGAAAATCAGAGCAGACTGAAATTAGGTGACCTGTAGGGCCACCAGCCTTATCTAAAGTTTCATGGAAAACTCAGGCATTGTGAGGCTGATGACAGCATCCAAAGGCACAGCCTCTCACTGGTAGGGAGTACGGCAGGTAAAACATGAATTATAGTCAGCAGGTATGTACTTATACATTTAGTGAATATTTGTGAATGCTCATGCTCCTTCTGTACTAATCCCAGCATCAGTAGACAAAATATATTTGTTCTTTTCCCAACACTGACTGGGAAGGAGAGCAGCAAGGCCAGCTTCCCAGGCTTGTGACCTGCAGCCTTGCAAGGGTCCAGGCTCCGAGGACCCTGCACTTGGTTTAGTGTTCCCCTTTGCTGTCTTGAAATCCTAACCTTTCTGAACATGGGGATTTTAATTTTCCCTGAAATTTACATTTGCTGGCCCTGGATCATGCGCTGTACATTTTACATCTTTGCCTATGTACAGATTCCCCCACACACCCTCAAATTTCATCTGGAGCCGACATTCTCATGTTTTATGCCTGTGAATGGATTTAGGCTTCTTTGTTAAGACACAATGCGGGCCCATTATCTTGTCCCTATCAAAAATAAAAAAGAACAGTTTGAAAACGTACACAAATCCTCTCCTGTGTCAGCAAGACTCCAAAATGACTTATTTAAATGATTATTTTGTAATGCGCTTCTGTTTGAAGAGAACAGCTCTCATGGGAGAGAGAATTGCACAAATTGAAGAAATTGTGAAGTCTGTTCTCCGAGAGCTGCCGAGAGGGTACCCTGGATTGCTTGCTCTTCTTATCTTTTCTGACTTCAGCTGGGGGGCGCTCTTGAACACAGACTTGAAACTAGGGAATATGAAATTCACCCACACATATTCTCTGCTATTTAGTTATTTACTTGTTTGCTTATTTACCTGTTTATTTATTGCCATTCAGTTTTAACTAACGTGTCCCGGCTACCCTTTACTCTTGTTATGTTGTCTATGCATTCCTTCTGTGCTGGGCCTGAAATTTATCCTTACATCCCCAATACCCATTGCAGGCAGGGCCTATAACCCAGAAGTTACTTACTGAGTGATGGAGATAACTTCCCGTGTTCAGGACTCAGATGAATGCTTTCCATGGGCTATTTGATGAAATTCAATAGAAATGACGGCATTTCAACCTGTAAACTTTTATAAAATTCAGAAAGCTATATTTGATCCCTTGTAATGTTCTCTTTGATGTCTTTGCAATTTTTTTCTTAGTGATGCAATTCTAGTCCATCAAGGCCCTTCGGAAGCAGAATTGGTGAGAGGAAGAAGTTAAACTGTAATGCAGGCTTAGTACTGTAGAGAGCTCTGGAGAGCATCTCAGGCCTGGTCGAAATCCTCTTCTCTCACCCAATCGCTGGGAGCAAGTTGTCTTGGGGAAGTCTTGGCCTTCAGCAAGGTGGCCTTGCCATTGAGGCAGACCCCGAAGGAGTGCAAAGCCGAATGCTACCACCTGACTGCCCTCCTTGTAATTGGGCAGCTAGCTACCACAGACCTACCTCATAACAACTATTGGTCTACCTTTCTAGATTAAGCAACCAGAATTACCAAATTCTGAAGGAATGAAATTATATCTGTACAGTGAAGTGAGGTGTTCATGATGTTCAAATCATCATGAAAATTAGGGCAGCAATTATCTTCCCATTATATTTCTCCCATTCTAATTATGGGTCTCTTCAACATTATATGGTCTATTTACCAACAGTCTGAGTGAGTCATCTGTGAATATAATATTTTATTTCTATGTCATGATTCCATGATCTTGGGTGGTTTCTGCTAGACTTTACAGACTTTAGACAATCTCGTTTGCTTCAAAATAGAACTGTTGCTGGCTTTGTTAGTCACAAAGAGATGTAGTATTTAATCATCAATTTTATTATTATTTCTATTATTCTATTCTATTATTTTTATTATCCTCCAAAAGGTATTATCTATTATGTTCTCTAATTAATTTTTTAAATTGCTTGTTTCAGTAGCTTTTTATATAAAACCTCCAGACACTTTAATATAATCAAAGGTTTTCTTTCATAGCTGTATCCCCAGTACATAGAAAAGTTCTCAGTACAAATTAGGAGGCAAATAAATATTTGTTAAATGACCAAAAAAAAAAAAATTTGAACAAGTGAATTAAAGGGTTGGTGACACTTTGAGACATTCTTAATTAAATAAGGGTATGAAGCCAGTATAGAAATGATGCTGTTGTACAAAACTGAACATGGACAAAGGCTTACATTCTTTAGCTTTCTAAACAGAGAATACAATAAATGGAGCTCACACAGTGGAATACACGTGAAAAAGCCCAATGTATGTGTTGGCAGATGTTAACCTTATGCTAAATATGATTTATCAATATGCTGTTGTAAGAACTAAGGCTGGCATATTCTGGGGGTTTCCTAAAGAAGGCACAGAACTCCAGAAAAAGAAAATGGTGGCACTATATTTCTTTTCATAAGTTCAATCATGTTGGAGGTCAATCTGCTTTAAGGTCTGACACATGGGAATATAGGACATAGGAACATAGGACAGGAGAGTGATAGCACAAGTGATATGTAAAAAGGCATTTCATCTGGCATATCATCTTTAAAAACCTCCCTATATGTTGGCCCTACAGGTCTAGGAGAAGTCTGAGGGAGATATAAGATTCACACAAAATTCAGGGAGATCACTCTACATGACCTTTTATCCTAGGAATTCACAATTAAAAAAAGAAAACAACTTAAGTGGATAGTGGTAGGAGAGGTTTTAGTAAGCTAGGCTGAGGTGCAACCACTAAAAATAATGTTTTAAAAAAGTTTTATAGACTTTTAAGAAGGCTTGTAATATATCTCGGTGAAAAATCAGCTGGATTCAAACTATTATAATAAGTTCCAAATATGGATCTCTTTCTTTCTTTTCATAATCAAAAGGAAACATACAAAGCATATTTAAAAAGTATTAATTTTCTTCCTTTTTTATTATGTTTTCCATAGTAATAATTTTTTTTTTGCTTTTATAGTCAGGAAAAGAAAATTTATGTATAAGCAAATTACTTGTTATCTTTTACTCCCCTCCCCTGATGGTAAAACTAAAATTTGTGATTTATTTCCTGATAAGGGTAAAGAAAATATGTTTGGGGATTAAACACTATATGCCAATTCAAAATTTTCCCTTTCTACTCTGTTTCCTAAATAATATTGATTTGAATGTGTCTGCTTTTGAAAGTTGTTTAATTCTGCTTACTTAAAAAAAAATGCAGGAAGAGTAAGGCTAAGATCATATAATATAAGACAAAAAGAAAAAAGCCAAGAAGCAAATGGGGCGAGAAAAACAAAAAGCTCAAAAGAAAATCTTATTAGGCAAATTGTAGCAATTGAACCAAAATGCCAGTGTAAGCTTCCTGATAGCTTGTGTGAAAAAGGCAGTACATTATTCTAATCAGTTATGTATTAGAAAAGTTTTAGCTTATCAGGAAGGACTGGATACATACTTTGGGATTTTTTTTTACATTAATTCATTCCTGTACTTAATAAAAGTTCATTGACCATATACTGCATGTAAGGAATTAAACTAGTGGCCTGGGCAGGAAAAACAAAAAACAAAAAACAAAAACAAAAACAAAAAACAGAAGAGAGAGAGAGAATGTAATTGCAAGAGAAGGTGGGGGAGGTTTGTGGTGAATGAGGGAGGAAAATCCAGGCCCACAATCCTCACTAATTTGGTTTCTGAGGTGCTGCCTTTGTTGCAACAATGTGTATGTTTATGATTTGTGTTACATTATAAATTCTGTGAAGGGAGCTTGATATATGTTCCTTGATTAGGAAGCTAATATTGCCGATTTATCTAGTTATTATAAGGACTACCTGTTAAATGCTGTCTTCCCCCCTGCCCAATGTTCTGCCCTCCCTCCTCACGTAGTTAAAACTCAGGGGTGGTATCCTCTCTTATGCCTATTCCCTAGAACATAGAATGGCACCTTGCTCTGTACTGAGACTCAATAAATATTCCTTTGGGTATTGATGAACTGATTGAATGGATGACTACAACCTTCTCCTTGAAGCTCAGATTTCAGCATGCTGTCTTTAATTTATAGAGATAACCTTTGTTTGCTTCTAGTAACACTGATTTCTCTAACCACAGTTAGCTGGATCTTAACATGCAGAGGGCTTTGGAGGTTATTTTCTACTGGCTACTCAAATTTAAAATTTGCACAGATCATCCAAATATCTGCTAGGGCAAATTTAAAAGGAAGGTTGTATATTTTCAAAAGAAACTCTCCCTTATGACATCTCCCATTTGCATTATAACCTGCAGATTGAATTCTTTGATCCCTATGGTCTCTAGATCGACACAAATGATATACAAGTTTTAAGATGTCAGCATAAAATGTAAAAGATATTATATCTCAGTATGCATGTAGAGTTTTCAAATATTTCCTGCGCATAGGAGTGCTTCACCAGACACAATTCCACGGGACATTCTCCACTCTAAAGCTTTATAAGCTTGTCTCCTTAGGAGGATTTGAGAAGACATGTGACTTTTCCTCCCCTGTTCTCACTTCTTCGTTTCTTCCTTCTCTTACCCTCACACCATTTGGTAGCCTTTGGTATGGCTCCTCTAAAATTTATGACTCTAAGAGTTAGAAAGCCACTGTAGAATGTAAGTTTTGTTAAAATGGAGTTAAAATGGAGTGTTTCTCCTAATGAGGTTACATCAAATACCTGGCATCACAATTATGTCAAAACGCATCTCATGAAAACACAGCAGGTTCTAATTCAACTACTGGTGTAGAGGCGCGTGGAAATAATTCATCTCAGACATTAGAGAGAAGCAGTGTGGCTCAGCACACTGAGCAACTGGATGGAGATTCATGGACTCGGGGTTTTACAGTTGTCCTTTTGCTGACGTGTTTGACATTGGGAAAGTCACTGCTTCTCTTTCCCCCGCTTACTCATCAATAAAGTAGCGGGTGATCATGCTGACTCAACTCATTTTCACAGAATGTGATTCGCTAGCACTAAGAAGGCACACTCCATTTAAGGAACCAGTGAAAAATACTATAAAGAGCAGGTGAAAGCAGTCCCATTTGTAGCTAAAAAGTAATCTGAAGGAAACTTACATACTGTAGGACTTCACATATATAGTAAGAATGAAAGCATTGGCTCATTTCGGTTAGATTTCGCAAAAGATAATTTTCAGTGAAGATGCACAACTAGCTTCAAAGACTTTTAGTCTTACTGTAAATTGGAACGAGGGCTACCATCAGGGCTGGAGGCAGTTGTGGGCAGCAGTCACGATGTGTGCTATAGTTCTCACAAGACCAGTACACCCTACTTTCAGGACCTTGGAAAGAAAAAGGATGATTTTGATTTGTTGAAAGTTTAAAAAAAACATCTTCCAAGTTCTGCTTGCTAAGATGTGAAAGCTAATAAAAAAAAAAGTCTATCATTATAAATCTGATGTTAGGATGTTGTTTCTGAGTACTAGTAAACTGAATCCCTTAATTCTCTGCTTCAGAAGGAAGAGATAGCCCAGCTATAACAGAGAATACTTCAGAAAAAATTACTAACTAAAATGACCATTCTTTATCTCATGTTCAAGGTAACCACCCAGCATGCTCAAAGCAAGAGTTCAGTGCTTTGTTCTTAGTCATGTATAGAACAATTTTAGATTAATAGCTGAATTTTCTTAGAGAAGAACTTGAACTTCATGGCAGGTCATTTCCTTTAGTTCAGAATGTTTTTCTTACATTTCAATCACTTTGCATTTTTGTCAATTCTCTCACTGAGTGGCTCAAGTCATTTCACCAAATGATCTTACCAGATGAGGTAAGTCAACCGTCTTTGCAAAATTCATTAAAATAAAGGCCACTGGGGCACCATTTGCTCAGCTGAAGTACTATTCACACAGGCTCAAGGAGTTAATGTGGTTACTAAAGTGCTCAAAACATAGTTTATTCACCCAGAAAAACCTCTTCCCCAAACTCATTAATTCCTTTAACACACTTGCAAAGCAAGTATATTAAAAATTTTGAATCCTGGATCCACTGGATAAATTACCAATTGTTCAAGGTGACATTTTATTACATTAATGGCAAGATCTGAGAAGACTTTGACTGGAAGGGGAAATGCAAATATCTCAGAAGCAGAAGAGATGCATTGAAGTCCAGATCTCGGTCCACTCCAGCTATTCCATACATATGTGCCAGGATGAGGATGCAAGTGTGACCAAGGCAGAGTTCTCACCTTGAAGTAGTGTACAAGCAAGTGGGAAAGACACTTCAACCTTGAGTGAGTAGCTCATTTTCCGTCTTCAAAAATGGAGACAAGAAGACACACCTCCCAATACTATAGTGTGATAATGAAGAATGTAGGTAGTAGCTAGATTCAGACAGTCCTGAACTTAAACCCAGATTCTACCCATCTCTTGACTCAGCATGACCATGGGCCAGTTACCCTACTCTTGTAAACACGAGTTTCCCTCTCTTTAAAATTAGTTCCAGCATTACTTCTCTGGAATGGCTACGGTACAGCTTTGATGTGCTAATGTGCTAAGTATTTAAGGCACACAGGAAGCTACCTGATCATACACATAATTACACTTAGATACACAGTGGTTTTATATATATTTAAATTTTTTAATATTTTATTTATTTATTTGACAGACTAAGATTATAAGTAGGCAGAGAGGCAGGCAGAGAGAGAGTGGGAAGTGGGTTCCCTGCTAAGCAGTGACCCCCCTGGGGCTCTGTCCCAGGACCCTGAGACCATGACCTGAGCTAAAGGCAGAGGCTTAACCCACTGAGCCACCCAGGCACCCCTTTGTATATTTAAATTTTGAAGTGGTGATGAAATGTTACTGTTCCCCTTGCACTTAACATATAGACCAACTTCAATGGTAATCACATGAACATACTAAATAAAGATACCTGAAAGGATAAAAATGTTATATAAAATGAAGCATTCATAATATGGGCCAAAAACCTATGATATTGAGGATGTGGAGAAAAAGGAACACTGTGCATTCCTGGTGGGAATGCAAACTGGTGCAGCTATTGTGGAAAACAGTATGGAGTTCCTCAAAAAATTAAAAATAGAGCTACCCTACAATTCAATAATCACACTACTAGGTATTTACCTCCAAATACATAAACACTAATTCAAAGAGATACATGCACACCTATGTTTATTGCAGCGTTAATTAAAATAGTCAAACTATGGAAGCAACCCAAGTATCCATCAACAGATGAATGGATAAAGATGTGGTATATATGTATAACACACATATACAAAGGAATGTTATTCAGCTTGATAAAAAAAGAATGAAATCTTGTCATTTGCAACAACATAGATGGAGTTAAGCAGATTAAGTCAGTTAGAGAAAGACAAATACCATACGATCTCACTCATATGTGGAATTTGAGAAACAAAATAAATGAGCAAAGGAAAAAAAGAAAGAGAGAGAAAACAAGAAACAGATGCTTAACTATAGAGAGCAAACTGACGGTTATCAGAGGAGGGGGGGTGTGGAGATGGGGGAAATAGGGGATGGAGACTGAAGAGTATACTTATCATTGATCAAAAAATAAAATTATTTTTAAAAAACCTATGATATTTAAAGGATACCAGTTATTTCAGTTATGCACTTTAGTTACTTCCAAAGCCTCATGAACTGGAGGAGAAATGACCTGCTATTTCCCTATCATAGCTCACATGCAAGTTTTAATCTCATACGAGATAAGATAATTACAGTTATTTCCCCTTTTAAAACAACAGAGTTATTTGTCATTATGTCAATTAATGAGCACACATCTGACATACAAATGTAATGGAAATACTTCTTATGGCAGATTAAACCCTAAGGTATCCCTAATAGGCCCCGATTTCCTAGCCCCTGGTGTCCACGCTTTTGTCTGACACCCTCCCCTTGAGTGTGGACAGGAACTGTGCCTAGCTTCTAGTCAATAGAATATAGCAAAAGGAAGGCATTTTTCAGATATAGTTAAGGTCCTACATCAGTTGATTTTGAATTAATTGAAAGGGACATTGTTCTGGGTAGGCATGACTTAATGCAAGCTCTCAAAAGGGGGATTGAGAGCTCCTTGCAGTCAGAGAATTTTTATCATGAGGCCTGAAGGAGTAAGCTACCACGTTGTGAAAGCGCCGATAGAGAGGGTCATTCATGCCTCAAGGAACTTCAGGAAACTTTCAGTATCTTGAGAATAGTCTGGTTGGCAGGGTAGGGGGGTGGGGGGTAGAAAAAAAGAGGGACATTTAGTCCTACAACCCCAGGGGCATGAATCTTGCCAACAACTAAAGAGAGGGTGGAAGTATAGCTTTCCTGGTTAGCCACTCATGAGACTGTACCCCAGTCTCAAAGGCAGCCTGGCAAGACCCTGAGACAGAGTATCAAGCTAAGCTATGTGTGTAAGGACTGTGAAGTAACCAACGCGTGTTGTTTTAAGCCACTAAGTTTGTGGTCTTTTGTTATAGAGCATAGTAAACTAATATCTCCTGTCAATAGAAGGGTTTTGAATTTGGGGTACAGAGAGATAACGCAGTACAAGAATAAATGGTGGTGTTCTTTTATGTACTCTGATCATTTGTTCCCTGTTGGAAGTAAGTAGGAGTCTTCTTAGTATAGAACAGGAGGAGATAAAGTGAGTGGGGAGTCACCTCTCTGAAAGTTCCCAGATAAAGAAATGATTCACTTGAGATAAGAGTCGTTGGAATTGTCAAGTGTTTTATATGTAGTGTATCCGCTCACTATATCATCAAGAAGAATTTCCACTAATTTTGTAGAGTGTCCTTTACTGGCTAGTTTGGTAATGAAGGTGGAGAAATTTTTATGCAGCTTCCCCTCAGAAAAAAAGAGGGCAGAATGAATATTTCTAGATATCATTTTTTTTTACAAGTATGTTAGGGAAGTAACTATAAAAAGAAAGGAAAAGTAAGTGTACATGGTTAAAGTGAAGGAAAGAAGTGCTTTAGGGACATCATATAGTCTTTTGCAGTCTGAGAGAAATGGAGTGAGGAATCAGCCCTATGAAAAGAGAAGCAAGATGATTTCTGTAGGTCTGTGGGAAGAACCGCAGGGGCATAATTGCAGTGTCAGATCAATCTAGGGGCCTGACTGGCAGGAACCATGTTGGACCACTTTTTAAATCTGTAGGACGTAGGGAAATACAGCCGTTCCTCTTATAGTTGATATGTGGACAATTTAACCATTTACCAAAAGTATAGACTCATGATAGATCAGGGATGAAAGTGTGTTTAATTATTCTGCTGAGAAAACCAAAGGCAAGAGCTGGTAAATGACTTCTCTCTTGTCCTTCAGCAAGTTACCATTAGAGCTGGGAATGGAACAGAGTACTCCTGATTCCCATTCAGTCTTCTTCTGTGGGCTTTTGTTGAAAACTTACTAAACAGACATAAAATGGTAAATAGGTATATTTAATAGAGTGCGTGTGTGTATAATATATCTATTTTGTATAATTATATATATCTATTATGTATAAGTATATGTTTATTAAAGTACCTTTTGGATTAAATATATATTTATTTTTAAAAGATTATATTTAAATATATATTTATGACAAAATAATAAATTATATATATAAATATATATAAAATATCTCTATCTAAAATCTCTATACAAATATATAGATATAATCCAAAAGGTACTTTAATCATCATCTAGTCCAATAGTCTGATGCTCTGGTTTTACAGCTTGGGAAAACCAAGAGCCTACGGGGTTTAGTGACAAAGTCCCTGTTCCCAGACACATAACACAAATAATTCTGTATGAGTCAGAAGTAATTTGTTTGGGCTGTTGTTTCATTTTCCCATTCTCTCTCTTTTTAGTCATTATGACCACACAATTAGTCACAGGAATTCACACATCCACACCCTCCTCTGCAGTCCTCCTTCCTGACTTCTCCTGCTCTATGAAATTCTGCACTACTAGATCATTCTTTAGCTCATCAATCTTCTTTCCCTCACCTCACAAATCAAAACTTATCTGCCCCCTTTCCTCATCCTTTTGAACCTCTTGTCAAATTGTTGCTTTCTAATCTCTGATATAGTCATTCTCACATGTCAAAGGATTACTATTATTCCTCCCAGAAATATATCCATTTTAAAAACAATGGTGAACATGCCACATCTCAACTTTCTGAAATAATTTATAATATTAGAATGTTCACATTGTTGGGAAAGTATTTCTGGAGAATGCATTAGATACTTTCGGATGATACCGTAAAATCACTTAGACATTTTTTTTTTTAATATTTTATTTATTTATTTGACAGAGAGAAATCACAAGTAGATGGAGAAGCAGGCAGAGAGAGAGAGAGGGAAGCAGGCTCTCTGCTGAGCAGAGAGCCCGATGCGGGACTCGATCCCAGGACTCTGAGATCATGACCTGAGCCGAAGGCAGCGGCTTAACCCACTGAGCCACCCAGGCGCCCTCACTTAGACATTTAGATAGACCTCATCGCTGGCCAGTTATCTCAAAAGATAAACCAGAAGTAAACTGGGTACATGGCAATAACATCCTTTTAAAAACCCTATTAGTCATAGGCACAGATACTTTCTGAACCTTTCTATTTTCAACGTAGAAGCTGAGCTGAATCTAAAGTGCTTCACCTGGCAATGGAAAATCCCAGGGTACATGTTGTTTAAACTGTTTTGTTGGTCCCCCACTATTTTTAATGATATTTTCTCCTTCACCTGAACAACCCAGAGGCTGAGCAAATGCAACCCAGATCCTGTGGTTCTTTTTAAACTCAGCTCAATTCTCAACTCTCTCTCTCTCTGCTTCTTCCCACCCCCCACTCAGTTGCTATGTTCAACAACACTTCAAAGGTGTGGCTGGCTTCATTTCTAGGCTTAGATTCTGTTTAAAGAAGAAGCTAAATCGGAATCAGTTTATCACCCTCGCCTAGGATTTTTAACAGAATTTAAAACCGAGAGGAACCCCGGCTACATCTAAAATGATACCAAGTGTGTCAGCTGGGGGCTTGAGGTTCAAAGGAAGCTGCAGGCCTGGAGAAAGCTCCCTCGTCACTGTCAGCATTGCATACTGAGCCTTCAGACCCACGGCTTCGTGGGTACTCAGGGCATTTTCAGTATTCTTATTTCATTTTTTCTTTAAAAAAGAAAGAATTAGGCTTATTTTTACATATTTGTCTTTACACGATGATACTTTCATTAAATTAAAGCAAATAGAGAGAAATGTGTACTGGAAGGTACACAAGCACAAGATCCTAAAATTAATCTTCTCTAATTTATTTAGAATCAGGTCAGCAGAGGTAGTAATGAGAGAGATGAACACTAACCAGCAAATAATCTAATGGACTAGAGAAAACACAAACCACCACAGAGCTCCCTTACCTAATCAGCTCTGGCATGAAAGTAAAAAAAAAAAATGTTTTTGAAAAAGCAGAGGTCCTTTCCCTATCTTTTTATTTTATCTCCAGTTTCAAGTTCTGCCTAACATGTATCTTATATTTAACAAAGGCTTTATGTGTCTTTCATCAGTGGCTTGAGGATAGTATTATATCCTCTGGAAGTGTCATGGTATGTATTAAAGGACTTTTCACTTGAGATCAATGTTGAATGATGGACAGGAGTTCTTCATAGGGTCAGACTGGAAAGCTCCAAGCAAAGAAGGCAGCCATGAACAAAACCACAGTGGGTCAAAGTAACATGGTCCACTGGTGAGGCCGCACACATTTCAGGATGGCTGGTGTGTAGGAGGGAGGCAGAGGGGCCCCACTAGGGAACTGAAGAGTAGGGAGAAGGTAAAGGCAACATATGGAAAAGAGAGACTCAGGACCGTGAGGGCAGTTTGAGGGTGCAGTAGGTCAGAAGAGCATGCTGCTGGGAGGATAGTGGACATGAAAGCCAGGAGAGGTCTGAAGGTGAACCAAGTCGAAGGGTGATTGAAGGTATAATGATTGACTCAATGGACTGTGATGTCAGTATTAAGGGATATGATTAAGTGAACTGGAGATGAAGCACTGAGTAGGTGAAGTCTGCTATCTTAGAAGAATTACAGCTGAAAAGATGGAGATTATACCAAGGTGATCCACTGATTTAGAGCAAAACACATGGAAGGCAAGAAAGTTCCTCAAATATGCATTTGTTAGATTACATGGTTCAGTGGAAAGCCCATGGCTTTTGAAGTCTGGAGACCCATGCTGGTTTTCTATCTGTGCTCCTGTATCTGTGGGATGTTGGGAAGTCACTTAACCTCTCTGAGTATTGGTATTGATATCTCCAAGTATCATCCTATATAATAATGTGAACTTTCAATAAATTTATGTAAAACAAGAGATACACTATAAATGTTAATTTTCCTTCTTGTAGAAAATCTACTTGAGTTATGTTTGCATTCTGCAGATCCTCACAAAGAGTTTTGTAGCAAAATGAGATTCAACATTATGGGCAGGAATATATAAATACTGGAAGAGTAAAAAGAGTAAGGGACTGCATTAAGGGGAAAGCCAACTGTGGCCGAGCAGAATAGAATTTAGCAACATTAAGTCTTAAGACCATTGTGAGGGAAAGAGCAGAGAAGCTATCTCCTTGATAATTAGTGTCTTTGATCCTTCTAGGCTGGTACATAAAAAAGTGTTTTATGGGTTTCTCCTCCTATCTTTATAATATGGTGCTATTTGAAAAAAATTTCCTGCTTAACCCAGTTATAAGCAATTCAAGTAATGATTCCAAACATCAAGATATTGCACCAAAAAGCTTTGCAACACATTTTGCAGAGCTTAATTTGTGAAAGTAATTAGCAAAACAGCTTTATTTTGATGTCATTCAATTAAATCTATCTCTTATTATTTATGTTCCTACTATGTACTAGATGCCATGTAAGGTGCTGTGAATAAAGGATGCAGAAGATCTATCCCCTCCCACAAACACCTCACACTTTAGTAATCTACTCTCTATTCATGTGGCTATTTTTCATCATGGACCCTTGGGTTATAGTAACTTTACATGCATCATACTCAGGCAAAGTAGAGAAAATAAAAATGGACAAATATTCTATTATTTTACATCATTTTTCAAAACCAATCAATATCCTTCCTTACAGGAAGTTTATCTTGTCATGAACCATATTTAAATGTCAAAAATAAGATAGAATGTCAACTTTCAGAATCAAGTACTTATTTTCAGTGTAAGAAATTATTTTAGTAGGGCCTAAACATCCTGGCATCAAAAAAACCTTGTTCCAGCCATATAATACAGTCTTCAAAGGCGGGTATTATTTCTTGCTCTACTTTCTCAAGATCAGGGATGAATTTTCCAATAGCTCACCAAACATTGTTCAACAACCCTTCTTCAAGGCCCACAGATAGAGTAATAAAACTCTCTGTACCTCCAAATGTACATTTCTCCTAGCAAATACCCTTGGCTTCTTATTTTCATTCTCTCATTTCCCACACACAAATCAATGCCTAATGATGTTAATTTCTTTTTTTTTTTAAAAGATTTTATTTACTTATTTGACAGAGAGAGAGAGAGTTTGAGAGAGTGCACAAGCAGGGGGGTGGGCAGGCAGAGGAAGAGGGACAAGCAAGCTCCCTGCGGAGGAGAGAGCTCAATGTGGGGCTTGATCCCAGGACCCCAGGATCATGACCTGAGCCGAGGCAGATGCTTAACTGACTGAGCCACCCAGGAGCCCCATAATGATGCTAATTTCTAAATATTTCTTAAATCTATGTATCTTCAATCTCTACTTTCTCTGTGTCAGGACCTTATTTATCACCTAAACCACTGAAATAGCCTCCTAAATCAACTTTTCCTTTCCCGTCCAGCTCTATTGGCAAAGTGATCATTCAAATAAGAAACTTCAACCATGGAGTTCATTTGCTAAAAAGCTTCAATGGAACCTTATTGTCTACAAGATAAAATACAATTCTCTTTGTTTAGAATAAAACATCTTCCATGAACTGACCCTTGCCTGCACGTTTGGCCTTTCTCCATGGCATCCCTGCTTTACACTTTAGCTACAACATGAAAATACCACACGCCTTGTGCTATTTCATTCCTCTGTATCTCAGCTTACTCTGAAAACTGTTCGAATTACGCTCTTCTTATCTCTTACTTCTTCATTTGATCACCTTCTACTCACATTTCAAGAAGTTCATGTGTCATTTCTTCCCGGGCTTACTCTGACAACTTTACCTCAGGCTGGGTCAAGTCCTACTCCTCTGAGCTTGAATTGCTATGCTCCCTGTGTATCTTCTTATAGTACTTACTACTGAAGTCACCTGTATAGACTCTGAGCTCCTTGATGTCAAAAACGTTATGTCCTTAGTATTTGTGTCATTATCTTCTATTGTGCCTGAGCCATGACCACCATTCAATAAATATTTTATGACACATTGATTTTTCCTTCATTTCCAAACTATGTACAATATATACACCATGGTTGTCTTTCTCCTATGAACACTTCTCCTCTCCATTCAATCTTACTTAATAAATTAGACAACTCTAGCCCTGCTACGCATGATATTTTATTAGGTGGTGTTACCTTTCCCAGCTGGCCACATTTGGTCACTTATAAATATTCTGTGTTTTCTAGCCCTTAATTACTTTTATGATTTATTAGAGAATTTTACTTCAGACTTATCAGGTTTCTTTGGTAGCCTATGGGGAGAGACTCCAAAAAAGCCACTCAAAATCTAAGTTAATTATAGTCTCTGTTGTAATTACAAATACTATGCATTTTATTAACCCCATCAAAGAATTTTAACTGCATGAAAATAGTAAAATTTATTTTTGTAATAATTACACTAACATGCTCTTGATAAATTTATCTGTACTACCCTGGCCCTGATGGCTAAAATGTTTGTTTCAAAATAACCAGGGGCCAGATGCTAGGCGCTTTGCTATTCATTTACCTCTCTTGGAAAATTGCAGCTGAGCATAGACATAAGTTCAAAAAGTTCTGAATAAATTCACATACAACTATCTTAGTTTCAAATACATTTCAGCTCTTCAAGCCCAGTGTACCTTTACCAATTCTTTCCTGCATCCCTAACAGAAACTTTGTGAAATACCAAATGATAGGGAGTACCAATAAATACTGGCTAATAGTTTTTAGTGTTTTGTTCACACAGTCTTTGATCATCTAAATGTAAAGCAAATTCATCTGAAATGCAATAGTGAGGCGTCTACAAAAACTAAATAAAAATATATTAAGCCAACCAACACTTGTGGTTAGATCTCATAGGAAATTCCTTGAATGGGATACCTAAATAAATGTACTTTAATTTAAGAATGAGTGTAAGAGAGAGACATCTGGGAGAACCATCCCATACTGCTTTCTAATACTTAAGGTGAAATCTTATTTAAAAGTATTCTTGTCTGCAAGGCAAGAGCATAAAAATGTTATGAGTCCTGTAACTTAAAGGATTTGGATTTTTTTTCTAGATCTATTACCGCCATAGCAAGTAGATTTGCCTTGTTATTTAAGTTGGTCAAAGACATCAGAAGTGGTATTTATGTGTCAATTTTCCTGGTAACGATGCTATTTCAGTTTAATGCTGATCTGTTTGACCTAAGTTTTTAATCCAATCTTTCTCATAAAACAAAAATGTTAGAAATATACTACTAGCAACTTAGCATTTTGCAAGTGTTTTCATTCTCAAAAGAAATCTGGTCTAAGAGGGTGCTTCTGTGTCAGATACTCAAGTTATGTACCAAATAATTGTAATCCCCGAGCAAGTTACTTCACTTCCTTGATTCTTCGTTCCCCACACTGTGAAACTACAAACCATAAAATCTGCCACTCCCTAAACTCATAGCATATCATTGCAAGAATCCAAATTTCATAATATATATCTTAGGACATTTAAAAATGTATACTGCTTATATACCTTTATTTCTGTACTAATTTTCTTTATTTTTTTAAATTTTATTTAGTTATTTGACAGACAGAAATCACAAGTAGGCAGAGAGGCAGGCAGAGAGAGAGGGCAAAGCAGGCTCCCCGCCAAGCAAAGAGCCTGATGCGGGGCCCAATCCCAGGACCCTTGAGATCATGACCAGAGCCCAAGGCAGAGGCTTAATTAACCCACTGAGCTACCCAGGCAACCCCCCCTTTTTAAAAAAAAAATTATTTATGCTGTACTAATTTTCATGAGGGCATTGATTCTGATACATTGAGATCAATGATACTGTATATAAAATACAGCATCAGATAATGCAATATTATTTAGAGAAGTTTTTATATATAATGGTTCAGTTCTTGAGTTCTATGATGCTAAAAGGTTTCAACCAGAATTTTAAATTCAGCAGAAAGGCCCATCTTTATTAGTGTCTTAAATTTCTTCCTTTGCCAGGGAGAAGAAAACTAGAGGAAACCAGATGAAAATGAAACTGAGTAAATGCCATGTATTTTACAAAGTCTGATGTGGTTCTCCTTTGTGTTTGACATAATAAATCTTAGGAGTTTCACAGTGTTTTAAAATACTATGTAACCCAAACAATGAGACTTCCTAGAGGTATAGTTAGTCTATGGAGAGGAAAAGATTTGAAAATTTCCTTTGTTGTAAAATATGTTTATAAAATAAGACTTATAAGTATAATTCACAAATCTGCAAGTATTATTTGTAATCTTCTAAATTCATAGCGATGTGGGTGAAAGAAAGAAGTATAAACATTAAGCACAATACTCTCCACCAGGCACTGAATACTCTTCAGTGTTCCACAGTGTTCTAGCCATATGGTTATCATACCACATGCCCACTATATTTAATTCATCTCTTGACATACCATCTCCTCCTTAACTCTGGGGAACTTGGTAAAAACACTGAAGTAGATTCTTCCTTTCCCTGCTCTTGACTCCCTACTTGGTATAGACAAAGCAGCAACATGTTTATTTTTGAATGAACAAATAGAGCAAGAATTTTTCTATTTTTAAAAAGTATTTCACTGAGATGTTCTTACTTTTCCAATGCAGTGGAGCCAGTATGATCTGGTATCTTATTCACTACGATATATGATCTATCAGAAGATTCAGTTATTTCTGCTTCACTATAGAGCTTTTTAATTAAAATGTGCCTTCCAGTGCTTTACTATTAAAGTATCCAGAGGCATCGTGGAGTTTATGAAAAGCTCTAGTGGCTATAATCACATCTATCACCATCTTTTTCTTACTCAGTTGCTATGAAAAAGAAAACTTTTGAAAAGAGGAGGGCACATCTTGATGGTCTCTGGATCTAAAGACCCATTGTTCAACCAAGAAAATTATTTTGTAAACATTATGTATGAGTTAAGAAAATCTGTATACAACTAACCTCTCATTTTGTGATTGTAACTTTCTAGCAGCAATGTAGCAAAGTCTGTACTGTCGATACAAAGTTTTCAATTAATGGAGCTCTAGAATCTTCCACGTTTCCTCCTGAACAGATCTTTACAATGCTTATAGAAGCCTGTCTTCCTTCTCACAGTTTTGCAGCGGGCTGCTTGCTATTTGAAAGTTTGTTTTTTCTGACCTCTACTCTCCTTTACTTCTTTCTGCCATAGCAAGGAATGTTTAGCAACATATCTAGTTTCTCAGGGTAAAATAACAACTACTTAGACAAGCACTACTTGAAACATTTTTCCAGGGTGCCTGGGTGGCTCAGTCAGTTAAGCGTCTGCTTTTGGCTCAGGTCATGATCCCAGGGTCCCGGGATCGAGTCCTGCATTGGGATCTCTGCTCAGTGGGGAGTCTGTTTCTCCCTCTGCCTGCCGCACCCCCTACTTGTCCTCTTCCTCTCTCTCAAATATATAAATACTTAAAAAAAAAATTTCTTCCAGAGTGAAGAAAGAATGGACACTGATTACTCCCATGTCCTGCTTTCTTTCCTAGATTATGAACTCTGAGAGCAGGCTGTGGGATCCTCCCACCTAATGATGTGCCTAAGAAGTAATAGGTATTCAGGAACGTTTGTTAAGTAGATGAATGAATTTATCACCAAAAATCATGCTGTCCATGTTGTGGGCTTCACAATCACCCAACTGGAAGAGAAGAGTTAGATCAGATAACCTTTCTGGATTTCTTTTTCTCCTTGTCTGGTTCCATGATATCATGCATATCTTAATCATTAATAGGCATATAAATATTCTGCTCAGCCTGCTGCAAGGTCATTGTAGACTGATTCAAAAGACTCTTCTGGAATCATAAAAATTGGTATGTTCACTTTAGAATCACCTTTTTGGCAGCTATACACAGTTTTGGGTATCATCTTAAATGCCTCTACTGGCAAATCATATAGGTGTTTTTTTTTCCCCCAAAACCATACGTCTACTAATGGTTGCAGATTTATAGATACACTACATTTATAGTTAGAATATGATGTTTCTAAATGTGAATGGAATCTAAAATAGCCACAGGTGACCAGTTTGGTATTTACAGTCTGTGGCATTTCCGGACAGAAAAAAAAAATCTTTGTTTACTGACTGTCTGACAGTATTGGCTTCTGCAGATGAGGTAAACATCATCTGTGGTTCAGGAGGAAGCACACACCATACACGGTGCCTGGGCAACTGCTATTAGATGATCATTGATTATGCTTTTAGTATTTTTCAAGGTCAAGGAAAAGTCTGGCTAGGATTATACGGCAGATAGCAAACTCCGTCCTTAGTAGAAAGGTCTTGGAGAGCCTTTTCTAGCTTCAGCAGTGATGTACTATATGCTGCAGGCTTACCATGTCTCTTTAGCAGGTCATATATTTTCTTTTATGCTCAGCTGGATAAATCTAAGATCAATTTTTAAATCACATTGCTATATTATCCATCTCCACAATTTGAGACAAGGTGGATAATTGTTTGCTATTAAAAAAGAAAAGGCTTTCAGTTATAGAACTTGGGAGGGAAGGAGAGTAGGACATACTTATTTCCCCTGAAATGTTCGGTTATAAATTAATATTAAATCAAATCATGTGTGTAAAAGCTCTACACTCCAGAGAAAAAAAGAACTATTTTATATTTTTAGAGGTATGTAAAAGAAAATAGAATAACAATAAAGAATGGCTATTGAAAAATTAAGTCCAGAAGAACAACCAGTTTTCCTATATTAATTCAAACAGTAAAATGGTATGAAACCTTTTGGGACACATAAGAAATGAGGAAAGAATATATTAAAAGAATAGCATTTGGTATCATCTTTATTATTGCTATTATTATTAAATTTCCTAGTTTAGTAATTTATACATTTTTTTAATAAAGTGAGAAATAACCCAACTTAAAAATGGGCAAGGGATTTTTTTTTTTTTTTTACAGAGATCACAAGTAGGCAGAGAGGCAGGCAGAGAAAGAGAGAGGAGGAAGCAGGCTCCCTGCTGAGCAGAGAGCCCGATGTGGGGCTCGATCCTAGGACCCCGGGATCATGACCTGAGCGGAAGTCAGAGGCTTTAACCTACTGAGCCACCCAGGTGCCCTATACATTTTATATACAGTACCAGTAGTCAACTGAGTAAAGGGCATGTGGGACTTCTCTGTACTATTCTGGGAACTCTCCGTGAATCTATAAATTTTTTAGGAGTAAAAAGTTAAAAAAAGAACCACATTTTTGTGGATATCAAAAGACAAAATATAACACTGATTATATCATGGATTTTGCTTTATTAAAATTCTGAGAGGGGCGCCTGGGTGGCTCAATCAATTTTAAGTAGCTGACACTTGTTTTCAGCTCAGGTCATGATCTTGGGGTCCTGGGATCTGAGTCCAGTGTTGGGCTCTGTACTCAGTGGGGAGTCTGCTTCAGAGTCTTTTCTTCTGCCTCTGCTCATGTGCACACATGCATGCACTCTCTCTCTCTAAAATAAATAAATTAAAAAAAAAAAAAAAACCTTCTGAGAAATTTCCCAGTCTACATTTTTTACATAGATTAAAACTGTAATTTTTGGAATTGATTGATCAGCAGATATTTAACATATGTTGGTAAAGATGGTGATTTAATAAACTTAGTGCCATCATCTTTTCTTCTAACAAAAATGAAAAGACCTCTATTAACAGTGGGTCTGCATTGAATAAAATTGTGGAATAAAGTAAATGTTTTCCACAATTCCTAAAACAATGAGAAAAATGATGTATAAATTGAAATTTGTGAATGTTCGAAGGAATTAATGTGAAAAAGTTCTTAGAAAAATCAGACCCCAGGGGTGCCTGGGTGGCTCAGTGGGTTAAGCCACTGCCTTCGTCTCAGGTCATGATCTCAGGGTCCTGGGATCAAGCCCCACATTGGGCTCTCTGCTCAGCAGGAAGCCTGTTTCTCCCTTCTTTCTGCCTGCCTCTCTACTTACTTGTGTACTTACTTATGATCTCTCTCTGTGTGTCAAATAAATAAGTAAAATTAAAAAACAAACAAACAAAGAAAAAAGGAAAAAAAGAAAAACCAGAGCCTGGTGTGAAACAGTGTACTCACTGAATGTGGGAGCCAGAATTTGCTTGACAGAAGGTTCAGATGATCATGCTTAGGAAAACTCCCCTTTATACATCTTCAAATTTATTTCATAGCCTTAATGTTTAAATTACCAAACAAGAAAAATTCATTAGATCCAAATAGGTAGATAAAACACGACAATGTGAAACTAAGAAAAAACAAGATAAATAATTTATAAAGAGAAGGAAAGTTAAATGCACAAGTTTGAAGGCAGAAACACAGTATAATTACTAATTAAAACCAATAACTTGTCTTAAAGTAAACATACAGTTAAATTGCCAATTCAGTAAAAATTAGCAACCATTTTTGAACTAGACATTGTGGTTGTAAAGATCACTTTAAAAAGTAGCATTTGGAAATAGGTAGAAAAACTCCAAAATAAGAATGTTATGTTGACTAATTCAGACTTATATTAAGAAATATTAAAATGTTGCAGTAGTTCAAGAACTTGGGTATATTAAAAGAATTTTAATTGAATTGAATAGAGAATCCAGTGACATATTTTTTAAAAAGGAAGAAGAAATATATATGTATATATTCTTGGTACAACTGGTTAGCCATGTGAGAAAACGTGAACGCATTTTATCTCACTCTGCATGCCAAAATGTATCCCAGGTGTTGCAGAAATTTAAATATAAAATAGTGGAACCATGAAAATAGTAAAAGAAAAAGGAAGGGATGTTTAATATTCTTGGAATGAAATCCCTGAAGCCATAAACAAACAATAAAATGATAAGAATGACTAGGTAAAAATGGAATACTTCTGTATAGAGAAATTGTTCAAAAACAAAGTCAAGAGGCAAAAGACGAAGTAGGAAAATAATCCACCATGTATTTCCCAGACAAAAGGCTCATTTCTGAAAAGACACATCTCTCATTATCTGACCCATAACTTCCTGCCAACGTCAATTTCTAATACAATTGCCCTGACCCCTCCTTTCCGAGCTCACCATTCGATGTTTTCTTAAACACCTTCCTATCTCAGGGCCTTGGGCTTAACTGTTGCCTCCAGCTAGAATGTGCTGCTTGCAGATATCCACATAACATGCACCCTCATATCTTCTAGCTTCTGTTCACATGTTCCCTACTCAGATACTTTACTGATTATTATAGCCACATGAGCACCCTTACCACTATTTCTCTCTGTCATCTCTTTGCTTGATATGATTTTAACTATTTATTTATTGTCACACTTCTAAATTCTCTTCAAAGTTCTTATGAACAGGAACATCATGTTCTTATTTATATCGGCAAAAATTAAAATTTGGGTGGCCCTTAGGTTTCCAGAAGATTATAGACAAAAAAATATGTCTTTAGGGATGATGTAGAACACTCTATCAAAATGCAATTTTTTACATTTCAGTGAGAAATTACAGATCCAAGAATTCATCTATCTAATATCACATGCATATACAAATATATGTTAATTTTAGTATTAGTAATAATGAATGATAAAAATGGAAACAAAACTTTCACTTAAGGTCAAATGAACAAATTACTAAGCATCAAAAAATGGTATATTATCCAATAACTCCCGTCTGCCTGACCTCCAGCAATTGCACTACTGAGTATTTACCCTAAAGATACAAACGTAGTGATCCAAAGGGGCACGTGCACCCGAATGTTTATAGCAGCAATGTCCACAATAGCCAAACTATGGAAAGAACCTAGATGTCCATCAACAGATGAATGGATCAAGAAGATGTGGTATATATACACAATGGAATACTATGCAGCCATCAAAAGAAATGAAATCTTGCCATTTGCAACAACATGGATGGAACTAGAGCGTATCATGCTTAGTGAAATAAGTCAAGCAGAGAAAGACAACTATCATATGATCTCCCTGATATGAGGAAGTGGTGATGCAACATGGGGGCTTAAGTGGGTAGGAGAAGAATAAATGAAACAAGATGGGATTGGGAGGGAGACAAACCATAAGTGACTCTTAATCTCAAAAAACAAACTGAGGGTTGCTGGGGGGAGGGGGTTTGGGAGAAGGGGGTGGGATTATGGACATTGGGGAGGGTATGTGCTTTGGTGAGTGCTGTGAAGTGTGTAAGCCTGGCAATTCACAGACATGTACCCCTGGGGATAAAAATATATGTTTATAAAAAATAAAAAATTTTTTTAAAAAATGGTATATTACACAGCATTTATAAATAATGGAGTAGAGTCATAATTTGTGATACAAAAAATGAACAAGGCAAAGCAAGAAAAACACTGTGAAATCCAATGTGTATATGTTCGTTCCATTTATGGAAGAGACGAAAAAATGATAGTTGATAGTTACTACAAGGAAGAGAGTGAAACAAAGTGTCGAGGTAAGAGTAAGATCAATTTTAAAAATACGCCTTTCACTACTCATTTTATCATTTTGTATGCCATTGAAACGATACCAACAACTACAACCAAAGAGACTGGCAGATGGTGGGGTGTGAGCTAAGTGTGGGCAGTGATCAGGCTGGGGGAGGGGCAGAAGTCTGATGATAAAGAGCCACAGAATTCAGGATAAGGTGTCCATCTATCTAGAGAAATGGGAAACCATTGACAGGACTGAATTCAACACAAACTTCCCAGCCAATTTGGGCATAGCCAAGGTTTGAGCCAGTTTTGACTAATTCTTCTCTACCCAAACAAGATTGTTTAAAGGGGTTTGGCAACACAATTTAAAAACTTTGTAAGTAGGGGCACCTGGGTGACTCAGTGGGTTAAGCCTTTGCTTTCAGCTCAGGTCATGATGTCAGGGTCCTGGGATCAAGCCCTGCATCAGGCTCACTGCTCTGTGGGGAGCCTGCTTCCCCCCATCTCTCTGCCTGCTTGTCATCTCTCTCTCTGTCAAATAAATAAATAAAATCTTTAAAAAAAGAAAAAACTTTGTAAGTGACATAACTTCTTTAACTTTGCACAGATATGCTATATTAAACTTACCTAGTGGTACCAAATCTACATTGGAGAGTAGATTTTCTAAGAACCAAAACAGATCCTTTAAATTTAAATGAATAAAACATAGATTATGTTTCCAAATGATAGAGAGCTTTAAAAGTTAAGTGCATTTATATGCTCCTCTCTCAGATGGGGAGTTACATTCATACCTTTCTAACCTGAACACCCAGGAAGTACATATTTATACAGTGTATTCATTTGTATTTAATTTGATATACTAGAAATTTTGCCTAAAGTGTGCTGTAATAGGAACTACTAGGACTAACTTGCAGGCTTACATTTTCCCATGTGCTCTGAAAATATTATAAATATAAATGGAAATATATGCTATCAGAGTAGATTTTGAAAGCTAAAAAAACAAATAAATAAAGCTGATATGACAGTTGATATGAACAATTCTAAAATTTTGCTTTAGGAAACTGTTCCCTTTATTAAAACTAAGAAAGTAGTAGCTAAGGCTTTAAAGAAAACCACTAGCATTTTCTTTTTTGATGTAATTTCATTCTATTAGTACATTTTATTATGCTACACATTTACTGACTATTAAATAAGATAAAGCTAAAAGATTTTTTCCCAAAATTATTACTCCATCAAAGATATTTTGAAGTTCCTTTGATGTTCATATCCTTTCCATTTCAGTTTCTCATCCTCATAAAGTTACAGTTGGATTATTAAACAGCTTTCTAATGGGTAGTCTTGCTTCTAGTCCATTCAACACAAGCCACCTAAAGTTTTATTTCATTTCTATGCTAAATGATGCCCACTATTCAAAGGATCATGTCTCAAATCCTTGGTTTGCCACTGAAAGCCTTTAAGATTGTATTATAATATAACTGGATCAGCCTACATTTAGATAATTAGAAGAAAATGGTCCTAATGTGTGGGATCTGAGGCTTGGAACTGGATCTTGCCATGGAGAATGGGGCAAAAAGCTGGAGGAACTGAACTAGAAGAGGTATGTAAGAAATTCAAACCTGAATGCCAAACCCATTAATCCAGGGGTCACAGTGGAGGCATGGAGGGAACAGTAGGAGTAGTAATCATGCAAACTGCTGTCCAGAAGGGGTGGTAAGATGGAGAGAACTTTCAGTACATTAGTGGGATTGTTCCAGTACGTTAGTGGAAAGTTAAAGGGAAATCAAGAAATCTTATCAGGCAGTCAGAAACAAAACCATTTGAGAAACAAATACTGTATCTAGGTAGCACTGCAAGATTTGTATTTTATTTGTCCTTCTCTAACTATATATAATAAAATAGCAGCTAGTATTTACATAAAAGTTAATTACAATAGGCTAGGTGCTTTGCATGTATTACATCATTTCCCTCCTTAAAATAATCCTATGAAGTAAGAAATATTATTATCACCAGTTTATATATTACAGAACAGAAAAAAAAAAAAAAAACACACATGATATGCCCAAGGTGACATTGTCAGTAAGTGACATTGTCAGGACCGGAAGCCCCGTTTGGTGACCCGCGTCTCATCTCTGAGTTCCTAAGCTACTTCTACCAACAACTCTGCCTGTTCTCAGTGCTCTACAAGTACAAATAGAAGATAGAGAAAGAGAAATCAGAAACCCAGTGCTTATCTGTAGAGCTGCAGTTCCCTTGCTGAACCGATACTGAGACTAGATGTGTATTTTTCCAGAGAAAGACCAACTCTCTTTGAGGAATATTTATTTGTCTTGTGAATTCTCTTTACCCTCAGCCCAGTTTGTGCCCTAGGCCAGGTAATTTCCTCCAGCCCAGGATGTTTGCATGACGGGCTCATTCCTATCTACATTCCTTTTTGATTGGTCTACTTAGCACTTGCTAATGTTCTAATAAATAATTTATTTTTGTTACTTGAGCCATTTTAGCTATCTCATAAACAATCTATTTTAAGTAATGAACAATAAAGATGTTTGCAAAGTAACTATCCCTGGCTCTTTGTTTGCTAAAGGAATCTGAACATTAATTTTTCTTTCAGAGTGTGGTAACAAAACACTTAAAATAGAATAATAGTTCAGTAATACTCATTTCATTTGCTCTTATTTAATACTCTGATAATAAAGGAAATACTATTCCACCTTTAGCACTCAGGTCTCTATATTTTTAGAATTGTTTTCAGTGCTTGCTTTCCTTATAGATGGGAAAATATTTTAGCTATAAATTATTCTACTAACAATTACAATCTATTAAGACTCCAACCTAATCATTTCATTATACTGGATTACTTGGTTTCAGCCTGCTGAGCATTAAGGAAGCTTTTAATGTCATTGGCTTTTATATCCTTATAATGAGCTCCTTTGTTTTACGACACAAAATTATCTTTTTTATTGATGTGCTAAGGTAGATACCAACAGTAGAAGATCAAAATAAAATAAGATTTTGTGATTCAACTCCCGTGTTTTGATTCCTCAGTGATTTTGTTATCTTTCTTCTTGGCTGCAGGTGTTTTTGTAGATAAACAATTGGATTAGTTCAGAAGCCTTAGAGCTCCTCACCCATTACACATTCACAAGTCAATAGTATCAACGAGGTACATTGTAAGGACTCATTCTGTTATAGATGGAATGGTTTCAAAGTAAGAATAAATTAAATTAACCAAGAAATTCTGTTTAGAAATTGGTCTAAGGGTCTTTAAGAGTCATTAGAAGGTTTTAGAGAAGAAAAGGAGATTTTTGAGAGTCTAAAATAAAGACTCAAGGGGTAGCACACTATTTTACATATTACCTAATCCCTCCCCTGCCACAATAACAAAAACTGCTGATGGATTCCCTCTTCTATGTTATCATATTCAGGGAACTACATGCAGATTTGGAGACCAGCCAAAATCATTGTTGTCCCAATCTCAAAAGGAAAGTATTCTTTCATAATCAGTTTACTGCACTTTTAGTGTCCTTATCCTCTCTACTCTTGTGACAGAAGACCCTGAGACCCAGAGCACTTGGCTAGGAATGAATTTGGGATTGGTAAAGGGACAAGTTATGATTTGTGTATGGGAAGAAGCAGTATAGACTATGCATGCATGAGGATAAATTCTTCCTTGAAGGGTACTGAAGTGCAGGAATCTTGTGAAAAATCCTGTAAGGTGGTTTCTATTTTCCCTGAATAAAATAGAAAAATGCTAAGATGTACAGGAAAGTGGCTATAAACATTTAGAAGAGTGGCTAAAGTTTGAGAAAAATGTCTAAGCCCAGGTGATTAGAGGAGGATGTAACCAAGGAAAAGTAAACAGATTTTCCAGCTGAACTGTGGACCCACTGGACTCTGCAATCGTATCTACATGGTAACAATGAAATCTAGGTATTAGTGGTTTCCATAGCAGTGTGCTGGAATAGGGAGGCAGAGAAAGCAGAGAAACAAAGAAGTATAAGAATTAATATCATTGGATATAATCTAGCTGAAATGATGGAGCACAATTTTAGGATGAAAAAGAGTTACAGAGGGAGTAAAATGGGGAGTGGAGGTAGGGAGGAGAAGGAAGGCAGTAAGATATTGGGAGAAAATGTGGGGTTAAACTGAACCTGTGGAAATCCCATACTCCATCAAAGCAATGAGAAAACTGGCAAAGGAAACAAAAGAACCCCCTGCCTTCCATCAACTATTTCAGAACTCTAGAGATTAACCAAAGGCTTGTACTAACCAGGGGGAGAGTTCTTCAAGAACAAAATGGCTGAACCTCAGTAATAACAGTCACCTTTGCGGTGTTTTAGTTTTCTCTGTTTGCATCTCCTGCTCTCCCAATATCTGCCATGAAAACCAATGGGGGAACTGCTGAAAGGAGCAGAAAAGGGCCAGATCTCTTTCCAAGACTTACTCTTCAATGTACTATCAGTTGACCTGTCTGATGGTTCCTAAAACACCATACTTGCAAAGCTACTTATACTGATGTGACTTGGAGCTTGCCCAGTGTGAACAGCCATTCCCCTAGGGGGCGTGGTGGAAAAGGGCATTTGTCATAAAAAGTTACAGGAAATGGTTTAACTTCATGGTTTCCTGAGGTAGTAGATAAATGGTTGGTGCAACTAACTGCATAGACAAAAGCTTAAGAGGAAAAGCTGGACATGACATGTATCTAGGGTTTTGAGAAGCCTGAAGTACTACTGGGAATCCAGAAGACCACATACCTGCCTAAAGCACATGCCCCAGACAGGGTTCCTTTCTACTCAGGAAGGCAGAAGTCCTGAGCTCTCATATCTGGCAGGGCATGTGGCTCTCTGTGACCAGGATGTGAAGGCAAAGACAGACTTGATAAATACCTGGCCAAGTGCTGAAGGTATGCCCCTTGACAAAGACTAATTGCAATTTGCCAAAAATCAGTTATTCACACACAGTGAGGATATATTTCTGGACTCTGTCATGTTCCATTGATTTGTATGGTCTTTCTTTACATTGATACTACACTGCTCTGATTTATAAGCTTTTCATCTTTCTCAAAGGTTGTTTTGTTGTTGTTATTTAGGTTCCTTTCATTTTCTATGAGTTTAAAATCAGTTTTATTCTATCAAATAATCTTTTTTTCAAAGGGATTATGTTGAAAATTTGTTTAATCTGTAGAAAACTAATACCTTAATAGTGTTGGGTCTTCTAACTAATAAATAAAAAATATATCTTCATTTACTTAGGTTTCAGAATTTTTCTTGAAAATGTTTTGCATTTTTCAGAGGCTACATCATTCATGTACTTTATCAGATTTATCCTTAATACTTTAAACTTTATGCTAATTTAAGTATTTTTAAAGTTTCAATTTCCTGTTGTGCTCCTATTGTACCTAAATACAACTGATTTGTGCATTGCATTCTGCAAATCTTACTACATTTCATTGAATTTTCTTTGTAGATGATCATGCCACCAGTGAATCAAAACAGTTTTAATTCTTCCTTTCCAATGTGGGTATCTTTTATTTCTTTGTTTTCCTTCCTTGTTCACACTGGCTAGACCATCCAATTCTAGCAATGTCTAATAGCAGTGGTAATGTTGGATGTTCTTCACTTTTTCACCATCTTAGAAGCAAAACTTTCAAACTTCCACCAATGAGAGTGCTGTTACCTTTTTAAAAGATCTTTTTCAGGTTGAAGAATAACCCTTCCTGTCTTAGGTAGCAGAGGTTTGGGTTGGTTTTAAATGAGAAATAAATGCTTTTGCCAAATGTTTTTCTTTGTCTATTGAAAATATATACTTTTTAGTTTCTAGTTTTTTAGTATGGTGAATTACACTGATTGATTTTTGAATGTTGAATGAACCTTGGATTCTTGGCATACATTTTGCTGTCATGAGGTAGTATCTTTTTATATATATCTAGATTTGATTTGCTACTATTTTGATGGGAATTTTGTTGTCTTTTTCCATGAGGGATAATGTTCTACAGTTTTCTTTTCCTGTAATGTCTTGCTGGTATTGGTAATGTATAATGCAGACCTTAAAAAATGAGTGAGGAGGTATTCCCTTATCTTGTATAGAATTGATAAAATTTCTTCCTGAAATATTTGGTTGGATTTACTAATGAAGTAGCCATGGCCTGAAGTTTTCCTTTTAGAAAGGTTTTTAACTTACAAATACAATATTTTTTAATAGATATAAATCTATTCTTTTTATTTATTTTTCTTGAGTGAGCTTTGGTAATTCAGATCTCTTAAGGTATTTTCCTACTTCATCTAGGTCACTGAACTTATTTTTATAAACTTGTTTATAATATTTCATTATTACCTTTTTAACATTTGTTGAATAGCATTCCTAGGAATTATTTTAATAATTCTCTTGAATCTTTTTAGACTTTTATTTTTCTAGTTGCACTCCCACACTCTACACATAAATCTTAATTCCATAGATCTACTAATACAATACATATTGTATGTATACAATACATACTTTATACATAAAAAGAGTAAAGTTTTTTGCTCTCCCAAACCAAATTGACCCCCCATAAGGCAAACATCACCCCCATTCAAAACACATGCTATAGGATCTGTAGTGACTTAACTTCTCTCATTCTTGATATTATTCTTTTGTGTGTCTCTCTCTTTCTCTTTCTTGATCAGTCTATCTGAGATTTAATCTAGTTTCTCTCTGTTACTAACAGGTAATTTTTCTTAACAATGAAACTTGGGAGATTTTTCAGTCATACACAAATTATTTTGGTTTTCCAAGAATAATAGTAATGTATGGTTTACTCTTCTCATTAGCTTTGTATTTTTCTTTTTTCTCAGATCTTAAATTTACTCTGTTCTATCTTATTTACAGAATTACCTGTGTTCTTTCTGCAGTTTTTCAATGTTTACTATGTTTTTAACTGCTTCTGAATTTCTTTTTCACTAAACATATTTGAAAAGACATTGACATTTATATTAATAAGAGACTGGTGTACCTGAATGGCTCAGTTGGTTAAGTGTCTGCCTTTGCTTCAGGTCAGGATCCCAGGGTCCTAGGATCAAGTCTTGCACCAGGCTCCCTGCTCAGTCCCTCCCCCCAGCTTGTGCACATGCTCTCTCTCACATACACACACAATTAAAAAAATCTAAAAAAATAAATAAACTGCTTTTGGGGAGAGTCAAGATGGCGGAGGAGTGGCAGACTGAGATGGCCTCAGGTTGCAGAAGTTCAGCTAGATAGTTATGAATCTATTCCGAACACCTACAAACCCAACAGGAGATTGAAGAGAAGAGTAGCAATTCTAGAAATAGAAAATAGACCACTTTCTGAAAGGTAGGATGTGCAGAGAAACGATTCTGAAGCAAGGGGAAGATAGACTGCGGGGGGAGGGGCTGGCTCCCGGAAAGTGGTGGAGCATCAGAGCACAAAACCCGAACTTCTAGAAGTCTGTCCACTGAGGAACATCGCTCCAGAGCCTAAACAGGGGTGCAGCCCTCATGGGGATAGTGTGGTCTCAGGTCCCATGGGGTCCAAGAAGGATTGAGGGTGTCTGAGTCTAGAAGAGCTCACAGGTATCAGAGCAGGGAAGCCAACTACAGAGACGGAGCCAAGGAGTGAAGCTCTCAGCTTGGGGTTACCTTAAACTGTGATCTGGGGCACAGTCAGACCATTGCTCTTTGAGCAGGGACCCCACAAGTGACAGCTACGGGGACACCCAACTTCCTCCAGTGGATGAGTAGCATATCAGGAATCTTCTGGGTTTGGAGACTCCAAATGGGGTTGTGCACCAGAGATAGAAATGCTCGGTCACAGGCCGGGTGAGCTCAGAATGCGGCTGGAGACCAGGGAGACGGGAGTGACTGACCACTTTTCTCCCAAGGTGCACTGAGGAATGGGACCCCGAGCTCTTGGCTCCTCCAGCTGGAGAATGGGAGGCCACCATTTTCATTCCCATCCTCCAGAGCTCTATGGAAAGAGTTCAGGGAGCCAAAGCTCCCAAGATCAAATCCAAGCAGATTACTTAGCCTGGCCCCAGGCAAGGGTGGCGCAATTCTGCCTTGGGCAAAGACATTTGAGAATCACTACAACAGGCCCCTCCCCAAGAAGATCAACAAGAACATCCAGCCAAGGGCAAGCTCACTGATCAAGGAGAACAGTGGAATTCCAGAGGAGGGGAAAGCAAAGCATGGAATTCATGACTTTTTCTTCATGATTCTTTAGTCTTGCAAAGTTAAACTTTTTTAATTTTATTGTTTTCTTAATCTAATTTTTTAACTTTTTCTCTTTTGTCTATTAACATTATTTAACTAGCTAATCTTAAGAATACCTTCCTTAAAAAAATAAAAACCTTTTTGAACCTTCATTATTATAGTTGTATTTTATCCTTCATTGTATCTAACTTCATTTTTTGTATACATATAGGGCTTTTTCTTCTAAAAATTTTTGGGATAAAATTTTTTCTAATAGATCAAAATATACCCTAAATCTAGCACAGGGCTTCTTTGTTCAAGACTCCTGTCTGAGGAAATTCTCTCCACTTTCTTTTTCCAACCAACTTATCTTATCAATTCCTTTTTTAAAATTTTTAAAAAATTTTTGATCTTTAGTCATTTTCCAACTCTTCATCACGTTTACCCTTATTTTTGTATATATATATATATATATATATATAGGTTTTCCTTTCTTTAAAATTTTGGGAGGTAGTTTCTTCTAAGAGCCCAAAATACACCCGAAATCAAGTGGATGGCTCTGTTCTATTCACCAGTCTAAGATATATACATATATATAATTAATAAATTATGAAATATATAAAAATATATATACATATATAAAAATATATATATACATATATATCTTTTAATTTTTTTAAAAAATGTAAAATTTATTTTTACCACCTTTCTTCTCCCCCTGATTTGGGGTCTCTTCTGATTTGGTTAACAGACATTTTTCTGGTGTCTTTGCCACCCTTTTAGTATTTTATTCCCTCGTTCATATATTCTTATCTGGATAAAATGACAAGGCAGAAAAACTCGCCACACACACACAGACAAAAGACCAAGGAGCAGTAAGGATGGCTAGGAAGCTAATCAATATGTACATTGGTAATATGTCAAATCTAGAGTTCAGAATGATGATTCTCAAGGTGCTAGCTAGGCTCGAAAAAGGCATGGAAGATATTAGAGAAGCTCTGTCTGGAGAAATAAAAGAACTAAAATCCAACCAAGCTGAGATCAGAAAAGCTATTAACGAGGTGCAATAAAAAATGGAGGCTCTTTTAAATGAGACAGAAGAAAGAATTAGTGATATAGAAGACCAAATGACAGAGAATAAAGAAGCTGAGCAATACAGAGACAAAGAACTACTGGATGATGAGGGGAGAATTCAGGAGATAAGTCATACTGTAAGACAAAACAACATTAGAATAACTGGGATTCCAGAAGAAGAAGAAAGAAAAGAGAGGGGCAGAAGGTATATTGAAGTGAATTAGAGTAGAGAATTTCCCTTATATGGCAAAGGAAACAAGCTGCAAAATCCAGGAGGCACAGAGATACACCCCAAAATCAATAAAAATAGGTCCACACACCATCATCTAATAGTAAAACATACAAGTCTTAGTGACAAAGAAAAAATCCTGAAAGCAGTTCAAGACAAGAAGTCTGTAACATAAAATGGAAGAAATATTAGATTGGCAGCAGACTTGTCCACAGAGACCTGGCAGGCCAGAAAGAACTGGTATGATATTTTCAGAGCACTAAATGAGAAAAACATGCAGCCAAGAATACTATATCCAGTGAGGCTCTCATTGAAAATAGAAGGAGAAATAAAAAGCTTCCAAGACAAACAAAAACTAAAAGAATTTGTAAACACCAAACCACCTCTATAGGAAATATTGAAAGGGATCCTCTAAGCAAAGAGAAAGCCTAAAAGTAGTAGACCAGAAAGGAACAGAGACAATATACAGTAATAGTCACCTTACAGGCAATACAATGGCACTAAATTCATCTCTCTCAATAGTTACCCTGAATGTAAATGGGCTAAATGCCCCAGTCGAAAGACACAGGGTATCAGAATGAATTAAAAAAAACCCAAAATCCATCAATATGCTATCTACAAGAAACTCATTTTAGATGCAAAGACACCTCCAGATGTAAAGTGAGAGGGTAGAAAACAATTTACCATGCTAATGGACATCAAAAGAAAGCTGGGGTGTGCAATCCTAGTATCAGCTAAATTAGATTTCAAGCCAAAGACTATAATAAGAGATGAGGAAGGACACTATATCATACTCAAAGGGTCTGTCCAGCAAGAGGATCTAATAATTTTAAATATCTATTCCCCTAACATGGGAGAAGCCAACTATATAAACCAATTAATAACAAAATCAAAGAAACACATGGACAAGAATACAATAATAGTAGGGGCCTTTGATACCCCCATCACTGAAATGGACAGATCATCTAAGCCAAAGATCAACAAGGAAATAAAAGCTTTAAATGACACACTGGACCAGATGGACAGCACAGATATATTCAGAACATTCCATCCCTAAACAAAAGAATATACATTCTTCTCTAATGCACAAGGAACATTCTCCAGAATGGATCACATCCTGGGTCACAAATCAGGTCTCAACTGGTATCAAAAGACTGGGATCATTCCATGCATATTTTCAGACCACAATGCTCTGAAGCTAGAACTCAATCACAAGAGGAAAGTTGGAAAGAACCCAAATACATGGATACTAAAGAACATTTTATGAAAGAATGAATGATAAACCAAGAAATTAAAGAAGAATTGAGAAAATTTATGGAAACAAATGATAACGAAGACCCAACTGTTCAAAATCTGTGGGACACATCAAAGGCAGTCCTGAGAGGAAAGTATATAGTGATATAAGCCTTTCTCAAGAAATAAGAAAGGTCTCAAGTACACAAACTAACCATACACCTAAAGAAGCTGGAGAAAGAACAGCAAAGAAAGCCTAAACCCAGCAGGAGAAGAGAAATAATAAAGATCAGAGCAGAAATCAATGAAATTGAAACCAAAAGAACAGTAGAACAAATCAACAAAACTAGGAACTGGTTCTTTGAAAGAATTAATAAGACTGATAAACCCCTGGTCAGACTTATCAAAAAGAAAAGAGAAAGGACCTTAATAAATAAAATCATGAATGAAAGAGGAGATATCACAACCAACACCTAAGAAATACAAAAAATTATAAGGACATATTATGAGCAACTATACAAATTTGACAATCTGGAAGAAATGGATGTATTCCTACAGACGTATAAACTACCAAAACTGAACCAGGAAGACACAGAAAACCTGAACAGACCCAATAACCAGGAAGATTGAAGCAGTCATCAAAAATCTCCCAACAAACAAGAGCCCATGCCCAGACAGCTTCCCAGGTGAATTCTACCAAACATGTAAAGAAGAATTAATACCTATTCTCCTGAATGTTGCAAAAAATAGAAATGGAAGGAAAACTTCCAAATTCATTTTATGAGGCCAGCATTACCTTGATCCCAAAACCAGAAAAGGAACACATCAAAAAAGAGAATTACAGATCAATATCCTTGATGAATACAGATGCGAAAATTCTCAGCAAAATACTAGCAGATAGGATCCAAAAGTACATTAAAGGGATTATTCATCACAACCAAGTGGGATTTATTCCTGGGATGCAAGGTTGGTTCAACATCCACAAATCAATCAATGTGATACAATACATTAATAAAAGAAAGAACAAGAACCATATGATATCTCAATAGATGCTGAAAAAGCATTTGACAAATACAGCATCCTTTCCTGATCAAAACTCTTCAAAGTGTAGGCATAGCAGGTACATGCCTCAATATCATCAAAACCATCTATGAAAAACTCACAATGAATATCATTCTCAGTGGAGAAAAACTGAGAACTTTTCTGCTAAGGTCAGGAACATGGCAGGGTCCATTATCACCACTGCTATTCAACATAGTACTCGAAGTCCTAGCCTCAGCAATCAGACAACAAAAAGAAATTAAAGGCTTTCAAATCAGCAAAGAAGAAGTCAAACTCTCACTCTTTGCAGATGATATGATACTTTATGTCGAAAACACAAAATACTCCACTCCAAATCTGCTAGAACTCATACAGGAATTCAGTAAAGTATCAGGATATAAAATCAGTGCCTAGAAATCAGTTGCATTTCTATACACCATCAATAAGACAGAATAGAGAAATTAAGGAGTTGATCCCATTTTCAACTGCACCCAAAACCATAAGATACCTAGGAATAAACCTAACCAAAGAGGCAAAGAATCTGTACTCAGAAAACTATAAAGTACTCATGAAAGAAATTGAGGAAGACCAAAGAGATGGATAAATGTTCAATGCTCATGGATTGGAAAAACAAATATTGTGAAAATGTCTGTGCTACCTAAATCAATCTACATGTTTAATGCAATCCCTATGAAAATACCATCAGTGTTTTTCAAAGAAATGGAACAAATAATCCTAAAATTTATATGGAAGCAGTAAAGACGCTGAATAGCCAGAGGAATGTTGAAAAAGAAAGCCAAAGTTGGTGGCATCACAATTCTTCCAGATTTCGAGCTCTATTACAAAGCTGTCATCATCAAGATAGTATGGTACTGGCACAAAAACAGACACATAGATCAATGGAACAGAACAGAGAGCCTAGAAACAGACCCTCAACTCTATGGTCAACTAATCTTTGACAAAGCAGGAAAGACTGTCTAATGGAAAAAAGACAGTCTCTTCAAAAAATGGTGTTGGGAAAATTGGACACCACAGATAGAAAAATGAAACTAGACCATTTCCTCACACCACACACAAAAATAGACTCAAAAATGGATGAAAGACCTCAATGTGAGAAAGGAAGCCATCAAAATCCTTGAGAACACAGGCAGCAAATTCTTCAACCTCAGTTGCAGCAACTTCTTCCTAGAAACATTGCCACAGGCAAGGGAAGCAAGGAAAAAATGAACTATTGGGACTTCATCAAGATCAAAAGCTTCTGTACAGCAAAGGAAACAGTCAACAAAACCAAAAGACAACTGACAGAATGGGAGAAGATATTTGCAAACGACATATCAGATAAAGGGGTAGTATCCAAAATCTATAAAGAACTTAGCAAACTCAACACCCAAAGAACAAATAATCCAATCAAGAAACGGGCACAAGACATGAACAGACATTTCTCCAAAGAAGACATCCAGATGGCCAACAGACATGAACAAATGCTCCACATCACTCAGCATCAGGGAAATACAAATCAAAACCATAATTGGATACCACCTCACACCAGTCAGAATGGCTAAAATTAACAAGTCAGGAAATGACAGATGCTAGTGAGGATGGGAGGAAAGGGGAACCTTCCTACACTGTTGGTGGGAATTCAAGCTGTGCAGCCACTCTGAAAAACAGCATGGAGGTTCCTCAAAAAGTTGAAAATAGAACTACCCTATAACCCAGCAATTGCACTACTGGGTATTTACCTTAAAGATACAAATGTAGTAATCCAAAGAGGCATGTGCACCTGAACGTTTACAGCAGTAATGTCCACAATGGCCAAACTATGGAAAGAATGTAGCTGTCCATCAACAGATGAATGGATAAAGAAGAGGTGATACACACACACACACACACACACACACACACACACACACACACACACAATGGAATACTATGTAGCCATCAAAAGAAAGAAATCTTGCCATTTGCAATGATGTGGATGGAATTAGAGGGTATTATATGAGCAAAATAAGTCAATAAGAGAAAGACAATTATCATATGATCTCCCTGATATGAGGGATTTGAGAGGCAAAGTGGGAGGGCTTGGGGGGTAGGGAGGGAAAAAATGAAACAGGATGGGATCAGGAGGGAGACAAACCATAAGACACTCTTAATGTCACAAAACAAACTGAGGGTTGCCAGGGGGAGGGGATATGGAGACGGTGGTTGGATTATGGACTTTGAGAAGGGTGTGTGCAATGGTGAATGCTGTGAAGTGTGTAAGTGTGATGATTCACAGACCTGGACCCCTGGGGCAAATAATACATTGTATTTTAATTTAAAAAAAAAGAAAACTAAGAAAGTGTGTAAATGTCTTGATGCATGGTATATATATTAAAGAATAAATTATTTTATATAAGATTTTATTTTATATATAAATTTTATTTATATAAAATATATTAATTTATATTTTACATAAAAGTTATTATTTTTATACAAGCAACAGTTCCAAGAGTACTTTGTACCTTCATCATCTTATATTCATTAGTAAAAGATTACAGTAATGTGATGCCCATTTGGGGTTAACAGAAGATGAAAATAATCTAAAAGTTAAAAATAATAATAACCATTACCTTCATATTGTGCTTTAGCACTGATAGAATAACAATTTCTCTTAAATTATTGTCACAAACATTCTGGGTTAGTGCAATAAAACATTCCTTCAAAATATATGTATAAGGACTCAGAAGCTTGAATATAGTTACCTAGAAAACTTTTTTTGGTAAACTTAGAACATATGAATATAAATACACGAAGTTTAGTATCTGTAATCTTAAATGTCTAGGTTTGTATATATACTTTCTTTAAAACCAGGGATTGTTTTTTGTATCTAGCCCAAAAGATATTTGTTGCTATTCAGTAAAAGATGAATACTAAATATTTCTACTCTTAAAAGCTTTACAATCATTGCTACAAAAGAGGGAGATAATACCAAACTTTCCCTGCTGTCTAAAATGCAACTAATAGCTGATTTTATCACCTCTTTCTTCTTGGTTAGAAATTGAAGGAGAAACTGCATCACATATTTGGATTAAATGATGAAAAAGTATCCAAAGCTCAATTTGACAAGTAATTCTCAGTTTTGCAGAAAATATAAATCTGACCCAAACAAAAGAAACCACTGCAGTTTTAGTGTCCCAGGACTGTATGTCACATCACTGTCAGGGGTCTCTCAATTGTGAATTTCTTTTTGTCAGTAGCATGTCAAATATGGAGGCCAGACCTATGGAAAACTAGACAGTTGAAAAATTAAAAATAGAGTATTGTAAGAGGAAGCTCTGAAATCAACAGCCAATGAAATGAGTATTATCTCCATTAAGTATAAAAATTGTCATTTGCTTATATGAGACAACCTAAGTGTTATTCATTAAGAGGGAAAAAATATTTGGGTGTTGAGGATATGACTTTGGTGAGGGAGGGACAGTGAACAGTACCAAAAGTGAATTTTGCTGATCAGAAAACCTGAGCAAGTGACATGGACCTCGGTACTCAAGTTTCCCTACTCACAAAATAGGATTAAATGAGTTAATCCTAATAGTTTGGCTAAGAATAGTGCCTAGCATATAGTCAGTGTTGTGTAATCAATAAATCAATATTATTTCTTAAAGCTTAGCATTTTCATAATTTGTGCATATCTTAGAAACCAAAGATTGAGTATTTATCTGAACTTATAAAATCATAGGTTAATAGGGGGAAAATGTTTATCTATATTCCTTTCTCTGAGAGATAACTTTGATGAAGATCTTCCCAGACATAAGAAAGGTTCTATTACAGTCTAGCATGGGGCAATTGTCTTGGTTAAAATGGGTTATGTAGGCCATGATATCAAACAACCTTCAAATTTTTCGCTGAACGCCATAAAAGCTGACTTCTGATTTACATTTTTCTCTATCATAGGTTATCAGAGGGCATCTGCTCATCATAATCACTCAGGGATTTGGTCTAATGAAGCAGATATCATCTTAAATTTTGCTGGTTGCTGAGCTAGAGGTAAAGTAAGCTCTGGAAGGTTTCCCCCTGGCCACATCATTCCCCTCAACTCATTAGCTAAAATTTGGGGATCTGGGAGTTTAGTCATTCATGTTTCCTCAGGTGAATAAGAACCAAATATCACTGAATAGCATTAATAAATAACACTGCTGCCTGGTGTATAGACTGTGGGGTCTAGAAGGGAATAAGGGAAGGAAGTGGCCGATTTGGTTAGGTGGAATGAATGCTTTAATTCTGGAGTTGTACAGCATTCCTCTTTTCTCTCCTATTCTCTGCCAGCCCATCACTAGTATGCACACTCACACTGCAAGGTAAGCACATTCATTTAATTATCCCTGCTTCTTAGAGAGACAGAGACAAAGGAAAACACCAGCCTTACCCTATTTTATTTGTGTCCCTGGGTCAGCCAAAGTCTGTAGCTCTGTGGATTAGAATTACTGTTACAGCAGTTTACAATATGGCACCATCAATTACATCTTGATTTAGTTTATAAATAAAATCTATGTAAGGTTTATTTGTCTAATGGGCTAACATGTGACTACTGGAATGTCCAATTCAATTGCCTTTGCATTAAAAAACCTAACAATCTAAAAGAAAGGGGAAAGGAAGTAGGTTCATCAAACTGAGCTAAAAGAAGGAGGAGGGGAGGTGGAGATAGAAGGAGGAGGTGGAGGAGGAGTTTCTGTGCATGTATCAGTCTTCTTATCCTGTTACTAGTCTTAGTATGGGACCGCATGCCCCTCAGCACTAAATACCCTGATCAGGATGCATACGGCTCTCTGCTGAAGCTGCGCCTACTTCAGACAACTCTTCCCTACTTTACTTTGTTTCAGCTCCGTGAAAGCTTTAGGGAAGAGAGAAGGAATTTCTGGCCTGCCTAGGATCCTGAATCCACAAAGGGCCAGGACCCAATTACTAATACACTTTGGGGACATATGACAACGGATTGGTCACTATCACATAAGCACAGATGTGCTGCTTTATCTCAAACGTTGCCCTTGGTAACAAGACTTTTTTTTTCCAAAGCATCTTTCATGGAAACAACTACTGGAGGCAGAACTGGTCTTATTTAATTAACTTCTTACTTCTCACCCTCAGGCACAGGAGAAAATAATGCAAAATTACCATGAAACGGTTGGTGGCCACCTACTGATTTTTTTTTTTTTTTTTGCAATATTTCTAAATGTTTTTGTTTCTATGTAAAAGCACTTCATACCCTTAGCATTTCAGTTAGAGAAATTCAACTCTATCAAAATAAAGGAAACTAGTAGAAAAGTGTTATATTGTTTACTTTTTCATTGAGTTATCTATTTATGTTTATTTTTATGCTTCCCATTCACTCTAATTCTATTCGATTCAGTTGTATATGTTTCCTTTTTTTATAACACTGAATTCTGCTCTACCCCACTCAATTTTCATGCATTTATCTTTTGTCTCCAAATAGCCATATTTTATCATTAACTTAAGGCATCAGGGTGAAGAATGTTGATTTTTTTTTTATATCTCTTAATATTAGAATTCAGCTCGTATTCAGTTTATCTCTATCTGTTCATTTTTCATATTTATCCAATGGAATTTAAATAGAGCACTGATATTTAATGAGCTGAAAACTAATTCTCATTGGAATAATACATAGTGTTTAAGTTGCATGACATTATTCATATACAAATATATAATGTCATTACTAGTATTTTTATCTGTTTGTTAATTACACTGCTATATTGATATATTGTATTCCATCTGCCTTTTTTTCCTTTTCTGAAGAAACTGTAATGAGTAATAAAAGATGTGGATCAACACTTTAAAGAAATAAAAGTGTTGACCTTCTGTTGGTGCTATTATTGTGAATTAGTAGCTTCTGTAAAATGAAAACATTTCACAATAAGAATTTCACAGAAAACTCAAATACTTGATAAATATTTCCTATAAATTCTTTTGTTGGTGCCTCAAGCTGTGTCTTCAAAACAAAAGACAAACTATGCTTCCATTTGTTATGTTCAAGTCAAAAGACAAAAATGATATAAAAATAAACCAACCTTTGAAAATAAGAGAGTTGTTAGATACACAGTATATGGGAATAAACCTCCACAATATTCCATAGATGGGAGCTAAGTAACTATTTTCTCATGTGTGTAAAACTGGAAGCAAGAAGCAGGTCATTTAAGAGAAGTGTGCACAAAGTTTCCGTGAGCAGTATAAATTGTGGAAAAGGAAATGGGAATAAAATTAAGGTGGCTGCCCAGAAACTTATCAGGAGATTCAGTTAAGTTTAAGCTGGTTGATTTCAGAATATAAATATAACTCAGAAATAAGATGCCAGGAGGAAGAGTCAACAGTTTTGGGAAAAATCTTCATATGAATATAATACTGCGAACCGTAGACACAATTCAATTGTAATCATCATATTGAAGAGAATATATTTTTATCATCTCAGCTGAAATTGATCACGCTGCTTCATGTATCCATGATTTCTTATAACCTCTTCTTATGGTCAGATTCTCTTCCCTGATATATCTACCTAGGGATCTTATATTCAACCTTCAAAATCAGTTCAAATATTATTTCTTCTATGGAACTTCCCTGAGCCCAGGTTAGAATTGATTTCTTCCTATGTTATACTATCGCTGAAGTACACTTACTTGTTTACATTTCGTGTTTGTCAAACAACCTGAGAGCAAGAACTCCTTCCATTTTTCTTTGTCTATGTTACTGGTCCCAGTAGACATTAGGTGCAATGTAAATGTATGCTAAATGATTCACATGAATTATAGTCATTATAGCTCATGATAACTTCTTTCTAATAGAAAACAGCTAGAAGGACCAATTGTCTTCTTTCATTGCTTCTGAGGATAAGGTGCTAGAAGGAATGTTTTGTATATTGTGTTGACAGAGGACAAACATTTAGGTCCTATAAGATGTATTGATAGGATAAAAGAAAAGAAAATCGATGGTGGAGAAAATTATATGAAGTTAATGAAAGAAAATGATGAGAAAAACAAGCAAACAAACAAACAAACAAAATACCAGCCCAAATCGTTGATGTTCATTTCCACCTAGAAGAAGACAATCAGGAAGATAAACGAAGGAGACAGCTGGCCTAGTTAAAGTTTTATACAACAAAAAGAAAGTCTATTGTTTTTGAAGAACCAAAAACAAGTATTATTTGGACTTCCATTTGATCTGCTTCCTACTCCAACTCTGTGATTGCTGACAAAATTGGGAAAGTCTCCTCCGTGACGTTTTCTTAGTAATCTCTCTAGACACTGCTTTCTATTCACCCACCATCATCTCTGTTCTATAGTTACTGCTCCCAAGAAGCTGTGAGTTACTTGATGTCAGTACCCTGGCTTTTTTATCTTTCTTTTTCCTTACCAGAGAATCATAATTTGTTTGAATAAATATGTAGAATTTTTGTCACTTTTAGATAAATATTCTTTTTTGTATTAGCTAAATGGGGTTAGGTTCTATTTATATGAAAATCTATGTAGGATATTAGCATGCTAACAAATTCTCTTGGCTTCATGTTAAGAGTAACCAGTGGTGCATAGGGAATATGGTCAATGGTATTATAATAGTGGCGTGTGGTGACAGATGGTAGCTACACTTGTGGTGAGCACAGTATAATGTATAAACTTGTAGAATCACTAATGTAGTACACCTAAACTAATGTAACATTGTGTGTCAACTATACTTCAATTAAAAAAAAATGTAAGTAACCAGTGATAATACAAATAAGTTGAGAAAAACAGAGGCTCTATTTACTAAATATAACTGGGAAAGTTCCAGAAATATTCATAAATATGGTTTTAAAGTTTTCTAAGAACTCATCTTAGAGAAATAAGTCAAAATAAGAATAAAGGAAAATTTATATTCTTAAAGATATTCATTGAAAAATTGTCTTTAGTAGTGAAAGTTGTAAACAAACTGAAATTCAACAAAAGGATAAATTGTCAATTATTCCACATTAACTCAATGAGATATTTATATAGTCACTAAAATGATACTTATAAAGATTTTACAGACACATAAGAGTTATAAAATTTAAAAGGGAAAAAAGTGAACTGATAATTGCAAATGCTATGTGATTGCAATTATGCTAAATATATATACACTAAATGGAGAAATGGATGGAATGAACTATTATTATAGTAATGGTTTTAGGATGATAGAATTATGACTGTTTTTAATTTTTAAAAATTATCTTTAATGTTCTAGCATTTAAAATAAGGACAAGAGAAAAAATTTGAGGTTTTTTTTTTTTTTAAATCTTGATGGCTTAATATGATGAACAAAAGAAGGAGTTTTCTTTATAAAAGAGCTTACTATATAATTCAAGTATTCAAAATTTCTTAAATACTTAGTAGACCTACTGTGTCCCTTGAGCATTTCTATTCTTTTCATACCAGCCATGTCTTACAGCAAGACAAAATTTACAATTATGTAGGACAGAAGTTTAATACCTCAGTACTCAATACCTCAGCTCAACAAAACCTAGAGCTTCAGAAAATCAGTGATATAGATATATATAGATAGATATCCATATATATATATATATATATATATATATATAGTCAGTGGCCAATTCAAACGTCTTGTGGTGGCAGTGACCACAACAGGCAGCTGCTGTCATCATCACTGACACTTTTAGCAGAGGTGCCAAGGATTAAAACAGCTTGGAAGATTTAGGTGTATTGGTCTCTGGAAAAGAGTACTGCTCATGAAGGCTTATGGCAAGGTCAGGGTTAAGTAGCAAGTTCCTGGTGGTTATAAATAATGAACACTGAGGCAGTGGGTAATGGACTGGATTGTAACATTAAAAAGAAAATGGAAATGGCAATTTGAGAAAGTGGTAGAGCAGAGACTCTGGTGAACGCAGTCAAAGGACAACCACTGATCTAAAATCAGCCCTCTGGCACCGAAGACTCACTTCACCTTCAGGGCCTGAAAATATATCATTGAGAAACATGAGGCATCTGCCAATTCTGTAAGCTAGTCAAAATTCCAAGCAAAACTGAACTGTTCTCACCTTTATTTTTAAAAATTTTTAAAGATTTGATTGATTGATTGATTGATTGATTGATTTTGGAGAGAGAGAGCATACACAATTGTGGTGGGGGGCAGAGGTAGAGAGTAGTCTCAAGTAGACTCCACGCCCAGCTTAGAGCCCATCATGGAGCTCAACCTCAGGACACTGAGATCATGACCTGAGCCAAAGTCAACAGTCAGACTCTTAAACAACTGAGTCACCCAGGTGTCCCTTTTTTGTATCTTTAAATGATTTCATAATCATAAAAGTATAAATATTTGGAAAATTCTCCTATAAGGCAAGATGAAAAATAATTAAAAGTGAAAGATCAAGTTTACAGTATTTGAACTCTACATCTAAACTGTATTCGAGGTCTAGGGAATGAGGATTATTAGTCTCTATTTTATAACTTTCCTCTAGTTATACAGAGACAAGGCACACAGGTAGTTTGATGCTGGTGGAGGTAATGTGTGTGTGGCTCTACATGGTTTTGGGTTTGTGCGTATGTGTATGCTGAGGGCCTCTGCCTTCAGACGCAGGACCTATATTAAGTGGAGAGGGACCAGCACTACTATTTTTGCTCTTATGAGCTCCAAATTCTCCTTCCTCATTCCCAGGATCATAGTTCTTTACATTTAGGACAAATTTCAAGACTTTAGCCCTTCCTCAGAATAGTCTCTCCCTTTGCTCTTCACATCTCCTGCTGTAGTCTGCCATGCTTTTGTTTATCAGGAGGAGGCCTGGGGTTGTACCCACAGAGAGGAAATGGTTAAGAGATGCGATTTTCAAAAAAGTAGAGGTCAGAGCACCTGAGTGGCCCAGTTGGTTAGGCATCTGACTTTTGATTTCAGCACAGGTTATGATCTCAGGGTCCAGGGACAGAGCCCTAAGTCAGGCTCTGTGCTCAGCAGGGAGTCTGCTTGAGGATTTTCTCTCTCTCTCTCTCTCTTTCCCCTTCCCACCTGCTAGCAGGCACGTGTTCACTCTCTCTGTCTCTCAAATAAATAAACAAACAAACAAATAAATAAATAAATCTTTAGTAAAAGGGGAGGGAGAGGGATTAGAATCCTCCAAGCATTTTGGAAAGTAAGGCGCTTCGAGAAACACTGTTCCCAAATCATTGTGGGTATTAATCTAATTATAAAGACAGTGAGGACCTGGGGCAGTGGTGGACCTCCTTGTCAAAAGCAGCAGGAGCCTTTGGTTGCAATACCCCCTGTGGCTTTATGGTTCAAACAGGAGGAAATAAAAAAAAACACAGGTGGGAGTCTGTGGAAAGAGCAACCTTTAGTACTTTGTCTTTGAACCCTTAGAGTCAGGACAAGGACTCACATGGCAACCAAATGTATTTTTCCTGCTTAACTACCTCTTTTCAGCCCGATTGGTGCCTACTGTCTTAATTAGGCACCTCACTCCATACAGAAAAGATAGCACAGTGGTGCCCCTTCATGTTTATATATTCTGCTCAGTTCCCTTGGGGTTGTAAGAGCTGTTTTTGATACTAAAATTGATTTGTACCTTTTTTTTCCCCTTAACTCTGGCTCCACAGTCTGTTAGATGTCTGCAGCCGTACTCACCTCAGCAGAGGGGCCATACCTCACTAGCCAGACAACTCTTTACATCTGCTGCACCAGGAATAAAAACAAGGTGGGATTTAGCTCTCTCACCATGACCCTATAAAACCTGACAGCCAGATGGTCAAGCACATTCTAATGACTGCAGCTAAACACAAAGGAGGGAAAATGTATACACACACACATATAGAAGTGTGAGGGAGAATCTTCCATTCAAATTTTAAAAATGCAGTTGGCAAAACTCCTCAAAACCTGTGAAAACACTGCATGGTAAAATCTTCCCCAATTTGTAATAAGATCAACATTTGCAAACACTTCTTAGGTAAGACAAGGAAGGAAATGCACTTGTTTTCACTGCCTGTTTGTTCTGATCTGAAATATCTCGGCATATGCTTGACAGCTCTATCTTTGGCTTTTGGGTCATACTCTTATCTTAATCCCTTATGCCGTTCAGTATTTTGCAAGGAATGGTTCTCATCATTTCAAATCACACTAGAGAATGTGCCATGCAGCACTTCCCCCTTTGACTTTTGCAGAGTGCCTCACCTTTTAGAGTTGACAGTAATTTCCAGGAAGCAGCAGAGAGATTGGGCTCAGTGGTCATAAAGAATGAATTGTGCCAGTTTAAAGTTAGGCATGACAGGTGTTAGGCACGTTACCATGAGGAAGTTCGGAGGGCTGTAAATAGCAGTTAGGCCTTAGCTGATGGTTTCTATAAGAACTAAATGATAATGACAGAAAACAAAAGAGGGCTAAGTATAATGGAAGGCAATGTTAAATTGTCTATGTGTTGCAGAGTTTTATTCATCCAAAGCAATTCAGGGGTTTCTAAGCTTTTAGAGGAAGCACAGTACAATCTACTTTAGGCATTAATAGATGCGAATAAAGCCATCCTTCACAATAAACTTCTTGGTTGTTTCAAATTAATGTCTCAAAAATGACTTGAATATTATAAAATACTATAGAGTGACTAGATGTTGTGATTGCCTGATTTTGAAGGTCATATTTGTATCTTTATATGTGGTACTATGAGCTAGGAGGGCCATTTGGGCAAGGAGTAATAATAATAAACAGTTCTAGTGGGAGAGAAGGAATGGAATAGGGAACTATCGGATGAAAGTTCCGATGAACGACCTGGTTGGTTACAGCAAAACCTCTTTTCATGCTTGGAAAGGACTATCTTAGATTTCCTGTTTTCTCTTTGAACCCATTTGAGGAAAGCTTCCCTCTTATACGAGCATTTATTTAAACGTGCACCTGAACAAGTTTCTAGGAAATGAGAAGAAGCCAGAGGCTTCCCTAGGGCTGATGATGGTGACTCCCTTACTGCCCATTAGGCCATTCTATAGCTGCTTGGATCTGCTATAGGATCATGATGGTCATCCTTTTGCCTACACCTTTGTCGCTACTTTGGTTCACATAAACTGACATGGCAAATGCTGACTTTTAAGGACAGTAGAGTGTGGAAATTAAGAGCACAAATTCGGAGCCAGACTTTTCTTGGTTCTGATTCTGATTCTGCGAATTACTAGCTGTGTGACCTTGGGACAATTACTTAACCTCCCTTTGTCTTGGGTTTCTTGTCTCACAAAGTTGATGTAATTGTACCTACTTTAGGATTGTTGTGAGGGTCAAATGGTAATTATGAGATTAGCACATAGTAATAACTATATATCTGTTAGTTTTTATTTTTTCTTCAAAGGACTTGGTAGACTGTATTTTTAAACTATTGGTAAGATATATCACAGTATCAATAAAAAAGGCAAAATCTTTGGACGATGAAAAAGGAAAGAAAGGAAAGTCTGGGGTGGACCTATAACTTGCCAAAAAAAAAAGATTCCATTTTATTTTGTGCTGCACCAAACTGAAATGTTGCTTACTTCTCTAAATCATGAAAAATATTAATCACAGCTTTAAAAAATGGAATAGATGCCTTTAGATATGGTATATATTTCACTTTCAGACAAGGGAAGATCAGTGAAAATTGTATATGTTTACATAAAAGTTTTATTTCAATTTTAAATAAGGTACTAGTGTGTACATATATACATCAAAGCTCAGCAAAATGATATTTTGCAATCAAACTGAAATTTGACATTGAGAATTAATTTGTGTCCAAAAATGTTATGGGAAGCTGGATGGGTTAGGGAAGGAGCAAGGATAGCACTATTTATTTACACCAGGAAGATAATTTTCTTATAAAAATATTTCAGAGTTTCAAAAATATCTCTTGAGGTATACTTATTGTAGGATTTTTTAAAGTTCAGTGCTAGAAGTAAATGACCTAGAACCAAAGCTAAATTAATTTTTTGAGCAAAGGAGCATAAATAGATATAGGGAAGCTGTAGTATCTCATGAGGGGAAAAAGGTAGAATAATTGTAAGTCACAGATAAACAATCCAAGCAACTGGGCTTTTGCTGTGTTATCTGCTGATGCCTAGGTTGGAAATTGACTAAAACATCACAAATGGAAGTATAACTAAGAAGGCAAGAAGAATTCTGAAACTTGGTAAAGAAAACATGAGAAAACCAGAGGAAAAACAATGAATAACTAAAACATCCATGAAAACCCATGATCACTCTTAATACACAGAAAGTATTTAAGTCAACAGGTAAGCTTTAACTTACCACATTCGGGAACGAAGCCTTCAAACAGAGGATCAAATGTGCCCTATCTATCATGTAGAATTATGCTAACTGAAACTAATGTAGCCAAAATAAATATAAATAAATGCTGTTGGAGAAAACGTTTACTAACACTGCATCTATAGAGAAAACATATGAGTACTGGTTTGTGTTCTGACCATTTTTTCAAAATATAAAATGCAAGTATAACATACAGGCTACCCATTCACAGACTGTACCCATTACTTGTGTGCTTGCTCTCAGATCTACTCTTTAGCTTTCCAGTGCTCTGTTTGTATGGCAGGCATTGGTGCTTGGGTTTCTTAGGCTCCTCCCTGTCTTTCCTGGTTTCCTGATCATTTTGGCCAATAGGAGGCATTGGTAGAAGAATGGAAGAGAGATGGGGGTGGAAATTCTTCCTCTCCCTCTTGGTGCTCCCCAATCTTTCTCTCTCTCTCTTCAATAATTCCAGCTCTCTCTCTCTCTTCAGATAACCCTTCTTTCATATGATTTCATCTTTTGCATTGTCTATGTATTTTTCTTTTAAAAAGACTTAATTTCTTTCTCCAGAATCTAATTTATTCTTTGGTTTTTCTTTTTTCTTTTTTTTTTTTTTTTTTTTTTTGTTTTTCTTTGAAGATTAGGATCAAATATTCCCTCTCTTCTGAAGCTTTCTTCAGGCCCATCAGATGGAATTATTCGCTTTCTTCTGTGACCTCATAGCCTGGTCTACTTGCCTTATTTAGGTCTTATCTTGTTTTGTTTTACTTTATTATTTGTAATGATATCTTTTACATGTCTTTTCCATAGATGTAAGATTTTCAAAGCTAGGGACACTGTATCATTTATGTTGGTGTCCCTGGTACAAAAGCAAAGCAAATGTTTGTACAAGAAAAGAAGAAAGAAAGGAAGAGGAAAAATCAAAGAAAAATACACAATATATATGTTTTAGGATGAGAATGATTAAACTCTGAGTCTAGGGATGCCCTTTCTAAGAAGTGAAAGAGAAAAGATAGTTAATTTTCTGTTCAGGGGGAATAATTCAAACTAACTAGAGATCCTTACTAAAATATGAAATGTTATGTAGGCAAAATAAAACTTTAACCTTGTTAGCCACTGGTTTGCCAGTTAAGGCCTGTGAAAAGATGAGAAGCTGAGCAATTTAAATAAAGCCTTAAATAAGCCTTAAGAATCATTAAATAACATTTCCTTCCTTCCTTCCTCCCTCCGAACCTCCCTCCCCTCTTCCTTCTGTTTCTCTCTTTCTTTCCTGTTCTCTCCTTTCTCCATTTCTTCCTTCCCTTTTTTTTTTTTTTAACTTTTTTCTTTTTCCAAGGAGTGGAAAAAAGAACATTAGATAGACTGTGAATTTCTAGAACCAACAAAAGCAAATGTTAAGCTTGCTAAAGACACTTTTTTTTTTCATGTGCAAATCTGTAGGACTCTAGGACCAGAAATCATTTTTCTTTGGAATTGCACAGCAGAAAATTGACTTTCATAATTACTGAAAAATAAACATAAAAAGGTGGGAGAAAATTTCAAGCTTGTTTTCTAGTTCACAAACAGGGGTGTTGAACTTAAAGTGTTTAAAATAATATTCAATTCTGCCAATTGTCTTCCAAATCATTTGAAAAATTTAGAACACCCATAGCAAACCTGTGTTTATTTTAGATCCTTTGCACTACAAATCTCTCAGTTTAGAATTCTCTTCGGCTCAGTATTCCTAAGGCTGCTTATTCATCTCATGCAAGTTTTAAATTGCATATCATCTTCCTCCACAGTTCCTTCCAACCTGACAATGAAAGGGTTTGTACACCATCCATCATAAGCTCCAAGATAGAGAAATCCTGATCTGCCCTGTATTTATCTTGTTAGCATGGTCTCTTATAAAATAGAACCAACATTTTTTAAAACAAATTAAAATTTAGATTGAACAAGGTCCCCTGACTGTGTTACTTTAACAGATGTGTATTAAGTGGGTCTGTTTTACTTGTTAATTGATCTAAATATTACAGAAAGGTGAAAAAAAGGAAAGAATGTTAATTTCATATCATTCCTAGGTTACAATAAGAAATGTGTGACAGATTTTTAACTCCATGATATCCTGAAAAGTTGTCCCTTCTTAATGTCACATCAAATAAATGTACATACAGAAATGGGAAACTGTAACTTTATTTTGGGTGGAAAGCTGAAACTTCTTTGTTATTAATTGCAGAGTAGCATATGAGAAAACAATCACAATAGTCACTATACATATATGTTGATTTATTATATAAATTCTGTTCATTCTATACAAGCAACTCTGATTGAGTTGTGAATCCCTTGTTCTGTGATTTGAAGATATCAGAGATAATGTTACCTTGCAATGTAAATTTTCATATGCTTTTACGTCAAGAGAAATGAGGTTTTGAGTTGAGGTTGCAATATATTGGATTTTTTTTTTTTTTTTTTTTACTGAAGTGTCAGAAAGCAGTGGACTTTTACTTTAATGTAATAAAAGTTTTCTTTAACAAGCTGTCCATAATATTAAATCTTGAGTTTGAGGAACCACAATGTTAAGTGTCTAAAATACACTCCATGATAGAATGAGCTTCCTGTGTGGAATAAATAATGTTTGATTAAATTCATTTTTTGCTTACAGGATAAAATATTGTATCTGACAAAATTAAATTTCCTTCACAGCCCACACATTAGCATATTGTGGATTTTCCAAGCTACTTCTATACATGAAATAATATAAGCTGAAATGAATGAAAGTAAGTACAGGTTATGTCAGTGGCAATTCTCCAGTGCTTTCCAGAAGTTTTGATGGCAGATCAGCTATTAGGGGCTAAAAAAGTTGTTGATGATGACCCAGTGGGCCATTATGACACCCTCTCTCAGGTGAAAGAATGACCACAGAGAATTAAAAGATGTCCAGAAGAAAATCTTTACTTTATTCCAATTTATCATTTTTATAAGGACACCAAGGGATTGTGTTAGATTATTTCCTCTAAGAAAGGAACCATGAAGAAAGTTGCTATTAGTGAAGTCCATTAGGGTCTAGATACACGGGGGGAAAGAAAAGATAGTGGTATAGACAGATCTTTAAGAAACGCACTGGAAAAAAATAACCTCATAACAAATTTAGCTACAGAATAAATTGTAGGATAGAACAAAGTTGAATATTTATGTTTTTACCATATTTAATCATAGTCAGTGATTATTTATGTTTTTACCATATTTAATCATAGCCATTTCCTGCAAGTCTATATTTTAAAATTAGATTTATTGAGGTTAGATACATATGGAGTAAAATTCAACCCCTTTGAAGTTCAATCCCTTCTAGAATGTCACATAAACTTAAGTACAGCTTTCTGGGTCTGGCTTCTTACACCTATTATAATGCACTTGGTGGATATTATGTAGTTGCATGTTTCAGTAGTTTATTGTCTTTGGTGTTGAGATAGGCTGTAGTCCATTTTAAGAATGTGCTACATTTGTTTTGCTTTTTAAAAAGATTTTATTTACTTATTTGACAGATAAGTAGGCAGAGAGGCAGGCAGAGACAGACAGAGGAGGAAGCAGGCTCCCCGCTGAGCAGAGAGCCCATTCGGGACTTGATCCCAGGACTCTGGGATCATGACCTGTGCTGAAGGCAGAGGCTTTAACCCACTGAGCCACCCAGGTGCCCCGTGCTACAATTTGTTTAATGCATTCACCAGTCAATAGACAATTGGGGTGTTTCTGATTTGAGGCAATTATATGATAGAGGATTTTTTTTTCAGCATATGTGTTTTTTTGGTAAATACCAGATATTAGGCTTTTGGTTTGCATGATAAACATGGGTTTTACTTTGTAAGAAACTCTCAAACTGTTTTCCTAAGTGGTCATCCAATTTTGCATTCCCATCCACAAGGAATATGAGTTCCAGTTGCTCCACATTCTCATCATCATTTGATATTTTCAGATTTTGTTATTAATGTTATTCTAGCCATTCAATAGATCTGTCTTGGTATCTCATTGTGAGTTTAGTTTTTACATCCTTAATGACATGATGAGCATCTTTTTTTTTTATTTTTATGTGCTTATCTTTGTGTGTGTTTATTTGAAGCTTCTGTTTAAATCTCTTGCCCAGTTCTATTTTGTGTGTCTTCTTATTGAGATTAATAGTTCTTTATGTATTCTAGTTAACAATGTTTTATCATTTATGTGTTTTGAAAACATTGCTCCTGGTCTGCGGTCTGCCTCTCCTTTTTCCTAATAGTGTCTTTTCTAAGATCTTCTGATCTTTTAATTTTGGTGAAGTCTACTTTATCATTTTTTTTAATGTGTCCTACTTTGTTTTATGTATAAGAAATACTGGAGAGACTGGGTGACTCAGTCATTAAGCATCTGCCTTCAGTTCAGGTCATGATACCAGGGTCTTGAGATCGAACCCCACATTGGGCTCCCTGTCAGTGGGAAACCTATTTCTCCCTCTCCTACCCCCCCCCAATTGTGTTCCCTCTCTCACTGTGTATCTCTCTGTCAAATAAATAAAATTAAATCTTTAAAAAAAATCTTTGTTTAAAATGAAATCTTGCCATTTGCGACAACATGGATGGAACTAGAGCGTATCATGCTTAGCAAAATAAGTCAAGCGGAGAAAGGCAACTATCATATGATCTCCCTGATATGAGGAAGTGGTGATGCAACATGGGGGCTTAAGTGGGTAGGAGAAGAATAAATGAAACAAGATGGGATTGGGAGGGAGACAAACCATAAGTGACTCTTAATCTCACAAAACAAACTGAGGGTTGCTGGGGGGAGGGGGTTTGGGAGAAGGGGGTGGGATTATGGACACTGGGGAGGGTATGTGCTTTGGTGAGTGCTGTGAAGTGTGTAAACCTGGTGATTCACAGACCTGTACCCCTGGGGATAAAAATATAGGTTTATAAAAAATAAAAAACTAATAAAAAAAAACATTGGAAAAAAAAATGCTCAGAGCATACACATGGCCAACGAACACATAAGAAATGCTCAACATCACTCAGCACAATGAGATACCACCTCACCTCACTGTTCAGAATGGCTAAAATTAACAACTCTGGCAACAAGAGACAGCGAGGAGGCAGAGAAAGGGGAACCCTCTTACACTGTGGGTGGGAATGCAAGCTGGTGCAGCCACTAGAGAAAGCATTTTGTAATGTGTATAATTGTTGAAACAGTATGTTGTACACCTGAAACTTATATAATGTTATATGTCAATGTATATGTAAAAAACTTCAATGAAAAATTTAAAAATAAATAAAACAACTCAGAGACCTGTATAAGCAAAAAAAAAAAAATCTTTGTTTAATCTAATGGGAAGAAGATTTGCTATGCTTTCCTCTAGAAGTTTTAGTTTTAGGTTTTACCTTTAGAAATATAATCCATTTGAGCTACTTTTCTGTATATGCTGCAAAGTATGGATTATGGTTCATGTGGCCACGGGGCTCCAGGATCCCCTCCAGGGATTGTCAAGGCCTCAACAAATCTATGGGCCATGAAGAACCCAATGTATTTTTTTAAAAAAGATTTTATTTATTCGAGAGAGTGAGGGAGAGCATGAGGTGAGGCTGAAAAGAAGGAGAAGCAGGCTTAACCCAGGGCAGGGGACCTGATGTTGGCCTCCATCCCAGGACCCCCAAACCGTGATCTATGCCAAAGGCAGATGCTTAACCAACTGAGCCACCCAGGTGCCCTGAGCCCAAAGTATTTTTAAAAGACATAAAAATGCTCCCTGATAAGTAAAATTCTCAAGTGGCTACAAAGTGACAAATTCAGATAGTGATGTAATTGATGCATAGTAAATTAGACATATTCCATTAACACAGTTCTTAATTTTTCTTTTTTCTTAATTTTATTTTGATTCTTCTTTATATTTTTTTTGGCAGAAGTATGTCAGGTCAAAAATTCACAACCATATATCTGTGAATTGAATCCATAATCTGCATTGTTTTTGACATAATCTGTCATGGTGGTGATGGAACTCAAATTATAGTTCTGCCTGTTGGATTTTTAGTCAAGATACCTCTGAAACACAAAGTTGGTCTAGTATAAAACTTACTTCACCTGATTATTTGACTGCTTCATTAACATGATGACAAACTCTTTTAAGGACAACATGCAGGTTATTTATTTTTATAGAATTTTGTTTTCTTTTTTTCTGATTTCAAAAGTAATGCATGTTAACTTTAGAATTTTAACAAATGAAGTACCTAAACGTCTATTATCCAGAGGTAATTTTTTTTTTTTTTAACTTTTTGGGTATGCACTTTGAGTATTTTCCTAAGCTTATATACAAATATGAGTATTTCTCATTTTAGAATATGATCTCATTTGTTTGTTTAATAAAAGGAAATGCGTCTGTATGTAACTTACATTACATATTAATGCATTATATTGTTCTTTTTCAATTTACAACCCTTTTCAATTTACAACCTTTAGTTATTAGTACACCTGTACATGAAAAATCCATGTAATGTAAATTTATGGAAAACCATAAGTTTTCAAGCTCATTAGTCCTGAGATTCCACATATGTGTTTTTTTATCTTCTCAGAAAAAAACTGATTTAGAGAATATTTTGGTTACTCCTCCAGCAGTTTCTAAACCACAATGTGGTTAGCATTTCTAACTAAAGCAAAGCTTACATCACTTCAATAAAAACCCTCAGTGTAAGATAGCCCTTATTCCTTGCCTTAGAAAAAACTCTAGTGTCTTAAGTATGACTTCATAATAGTGGCTGGCCTTATAACCTGCCTGAAAAGGAGATAGGAAGTCCCATGGCTACAGGTAATCTGCAATCTGTTAGTATACATGTTTCCAATTCATTTCGCCATCAGAAGGAGACCGATACTTGGTCTGCAATGATGCAGATAATGACATTTACTCATGGAGATAAAGCCCTGTGTCTGTGCCAGTGAAACATGACTGCACTGCACCTCTCACGAGATGTCAGCTTCCATTGTTTCTTGTTAATTATTTAGTCTTACGGTTATTTGTAAGTCACATTCTCAGCCTCAGATTATTTTCAGTTTTTCTGCTGAGATAAAAACACTGAAAAATGATCAACTATTACTTTAATTCATCATCATAATAGCATCTTCACTTTATGTCTTCTTTTAAAAATATGATCAAAACAAAGTTTTCCTATGCTTTCTGCGCTCTTCTTTGTGTAGTAAAAGCCAACATACATATGTACAGATATAAGATATATGTGGTATACATCATTCTAAAATTGTAGTATGAGCTGTGAAATGATAGAATGGGTGAATTGTGGGCTATGGTTTATTAAATAATTCATAGAACAGCTTTGAAACCAACAACTTCTAAAGTTACTTAAAGTGCCTTTTTCTTAATTAGGGGCCTACCTGGGATTAAGAAAATCAGTATCTGCCTGGTCTTCTGACTTACTGTAAAACAATATTCTTTAGTCACCACTGAATTTTGATTTGCTAGACTTTCAAAGAAGTAGGTATTAACACTGCATTTGTGAGTAAAAAAATACAAGAGTTATGAGATGAGAAGAAGCATCCAATCATGTACTTAATTTTCATTAAGTTTACCAATGGGACTTTTTTGACAATAAAGTTGTTTGAACAATTGGTAATGGGATTATATAAAAGAGTTAAAAATAAGTACTCAATTCAGAAGCCCAATGATGGGCGCCTGGGTGGCTGAGTCATTAAGTGTCTGCCTTTAGCTCAGGTCATGATCCCAGGGTCCTGGGATTGAGCCCCACAATGAGCCCCACATCGAGCCCAACATTGGGCTCCCTACTTGGTGGGAAGCCTGCTTCTCCCTCTCCCACTCCCCCTGCTTGCGCTCCCTCTCTCACTGTCTCTCTTTCTGTCAAATAAATAAATAAAATCTTAAAAAAATAAAAAATAAAAAACAAAAACCAGAAAAAAACGCGATGACAACTAGTAAAATCAAAGCATTCCAAGAAATTTCTTTAGTGAGAAACTTGCAAAGAAGTTTCAGCATTCCACCTAATATATAATATTTATGTAGGAGTTCCATATATAAGTATTAATTTTTATCCAGTTGCCTTAAAAAAAATAGTATTTGACCCATGAGAGTGTGAAAAACACTCTTTATGAAAGGGATAGTGGAGTTACTAGGCACATGGTCTGTAGTTACCTGTGGCCAGAACATAAAGAGTCCTGAGTTAAACCAACAAAATAAAAAGACTGTTTATTCAGTCAGAGCTTTAATGAAGGAAAAGAGAATTGACCAGCACTCCATTCCATGTGCTTACGGTTAGGCAGAGCCATTCAGGGATAAGGACTCAAGATAGACTTTCACTGGAAAACCAATTATTTGAGGCTTAATAAATGATCATGTATCTAGATTACATTTAGTAAAAATTGTAGTATTCTCAATATGGTTCCACATTAAGGACAGCAAGAAGGCTGCAGCTCTTTATTACAGTACTGGTCATGATGTTAAAAAATTCTAGAAAGAATGAAAATATGAAATACTATAATCTTACCCCCTAAAACTGTCTTTTTCACTTTATCTTTCATTTACAATTCACAAAAAAATACTCTAACTGTTGTTGGAATGTATGAAAAAATATGAAATAAAAATATCATTTATCAATTAATAAAATTTAAAATTGTGGTGTTGCACAATTTCAATTAGTGTCATTTCTGGGGGAAACAATTATGGGAACTCAGAGACATACAGGAAACAGAAAAGAAAAAAAAAAGTCAGTGTGGTAAGTGCATATTTAGTACTCTGTGCCAGCCATTTTTTTAGATATGGGAGACATAAATACAAATGAACAAGACTAGAAAGCTCAAAGACAGAAGACATCAAACGAACAGAGGAAATGATGGGAAAACAGATGTATGTGTCAGTGAAAAAAAGAAAAGGAGATAAAGGAGATTAAAGACTATGAGAATCAAGAATGGAAAGGGAAATTAATAATTAGCATCTAATCATTTAGGTGATAGACTAGATAATTTCACAAAAGTTTTATATGAATCACAACCACATTTCTTCTTTTTTTTTTTTTTTTAAAGATTTATTTATTTATTTGACAGAGATCACAAGTAGTCAGAGAGGCAGGCAGAGAGAGAGGAAGAAGCAGGCTCCCTGCTGAGCAGAGAGCCCAATGCAGGGCTGGATCCCAGGACCCTGGGATCGTGACTTGAGCCAAAGGCAGAGGCTTTAACACACTGGGCCCACCCAGGTGCCCCAGCACACATTTTTTCTTCTAAAAGTAATATATGTCAATTACAAAAGTTTAAGCAATACTAAAATATATTTCCCAAATCCCATAACCTATCAAATATATTTGATGTTAGTCTTTCCAGATAAATGGGATGTATGTGTCTGTATGTGTATGTTTAAAGTGAGTGAAAGATAGTGATAGTGTTAGAGGGTAAAATTATACTATAACTGACATTTTTCAAGTGAAAAATTAATGTATTTTGGGAGTGTTTCAACAAGAAAAAGGAACCTGGAAAAAAATGATGTATATTGGATTTATTTTTATGAGCAGAAATATTAATTACCGCAAAATTAAGTAAATCTAGATGAAGAAAATATTACTTTTTCCTTAAAATTACAAAACCATTATTTTTAAAAATTGGGACCCCTTTCTGGGTTTAACTACATCTTTCACACTAGACAGTTTCTAGTTCCTGTTTGAAATGAGAACATCAGTACAATTATTTATTTTCCAAAAATCACTCTCACTAGAATTTCAACTTTTATTATTATATTACTGATTTTATAATGTCAGAAACTGCATTTAAGTTCAATTCTTTTCTTCTAATAATTCATGTAGTTTTTTCTTTTTTCTTTTTTTGTATGTAAAGAAATCAAATCTTGCCACCAAGATTTTAACATTGCTTCTTCATTCTTGGGTTTTTACTTTTATTAATTATCAGACTTATTTTTCAAGACAGATTCATGGATACTTTATACGTTGAATTATTATATGTCTAAGAATATATTCTCTGCTATCTTGAAGGGTATCCTGTATAAAACTACAGGATTACTATATCAGAACATTGTGTATGATGTTCTACTAACTTTTGAAACTGAATGAGACATCAAAGAAATTTTAGGACAAATTTTCTTCTTTCTTGTAACTGACTTCTTAAAAATCTGTTTTCCCCACTATTCATTAAAGTTTATTCTTTATATTAGTATAGGCTTTACTGTAAGCATCAGTTTAATGTCTAATTTCTTGTCTTTCTGAATGTCTTTTTTTGTATCCCTATTTTCCAGGGAGTATTTTAGCATTTCCCCCCCTTTCTCAACATTTTTTATTCAGGCACAATTATAACATTGTTGGATCCTGTCTTTTGTTGTGTCTCTCATTTATCATCCTCTCAATGATAAATTACTTTCATATTTGTTTTGTATGATTTTCCTCAATATATTTGTCTTTATTTGGGGGTATGTGTGTGTGTATGTGTGGTAGTTGAGAGAGAAAGTAAGGGGTAGAGTGTATTTGGAATAGTACTTGGCTAGGTTGCATGAGGTATTTTCTTCTCTTACCCTAAGGACATATCTCTTCCCAGTTAGGGTTTATTACCCAAGAATTTGACAAGTAATCTGCCAATGCTTCATCTTCTCCGTCTTCTGCACTGCCTCACCACCATCATGTCTGCTGGCTGAGAGAGCGGGTCAGAAACAATAGAAATGACATACTGGCATGGCTCTTTCCTTAACTCCCCCTTCTTTGCCATTCTGCTGAATTAATCTGTGGCTTTTCAGGGTCAATCTCTACATCTCTCAAGGTAGACATTATCACCTCAATTCACCTCAAGTTTTCCTCAGTTCAATGCCATCTGACTTTTCTTGCTGTTCCACTGAAGTGTTTTCATCAAACTGTAGTTCTAGATTCAAAATCTAGTGGGCAAAGGTTAAAGTATGGCTCTTATTTGACCTGGTGTACATTTAGTAGAAAAATTCGACAAAAAAACCCCTAAAACATCTCAATTCTATATTTTTTGTCTTAATTAAAGCACAAATAGGGCCTGATCACTTAAAACCGAAACCTAAACTTCACTCTTGAATTCTTAGCTTTCCTTCACTTCCCCACATTTAAAATCTGTTTTCCCAACTCTGCCAATTCTGTCTTCTAAATATTTTCTGTTATTTCTTATCCAATAGGCAGACTATTTTGAAAGCAACAGCTAAATGCAAGTGTCTGTGCATGTCAAACTTGTGTGTTTACATGCCTGTATGCACACATGTGTGCACGCGTGCACACACACACATACACTCTGAACAAAGCTCAAGGTTGACCAATGAGTCCAAAACTTTGCAATCAGGCGATCTAGGATAAAAAGTTAAAATTCAGCATATAGATGAGTTTTGAACTTTATAGTTGAGAATGGGTTTTCTATCTTATGTTTAGGGAGGGGATGGTATATCATGATCTTAAGTTCTCAGAGTCCCTGAAGGTGTAAATTTAACCTGCTTCTCTAAATCCTAATGAGGGAAGTCTTAGTTCCTCTACGTTTTTCACCTGGAAATCTCCAGCAGAATTTATTCTATTTCAGTCCTGTCCAGATGGCTTCCAGAGTCCATAATTATAGCACAACTATGATCCTGTTGTGCTGATGTTTCAAATCTTTCAAACCCATCCACATTCAGGATTAAATAAAAGCAAAATACAAAAGCATGTTGTTCACGTATTTCTTAATTTGATCCCTGTCTACTTTTCTACCTTATTTACGTGCATTCCTGCGCTCCTGATAATCAAACTATTTACAGTTCTCCAGTATGAGCTGCTTATTCTCTTCTCTCTCTTTTATAAAATTTGTCGCTATCTAGAATACAGTTTTTGCATGATTTTATACCCTTGGAAAACTCCAAACCCCCAATATTGAATGTTTTCAATTTCTTGATTATGAGATTCCTTAATTTCATTCATCTCATACATACAAAACATAAGCTTTCATTGGGGAGGGTATGTGCTATGGTGAGTGCTGGGAATTGTGTAAGACTGATGATTCACAGACCTGTACCCCTGAAACAAATAATACATTATATGTTTGTTTAAAAAAATAAAAACAAAAACATAAGCTTTATGAGTTCTTTGAAACCAGAGTTAAGTATTCCCTTTTTCCATGACCCCATTTTGCTTTATATATTTCTGTTATATAGTTCCTGGCTTCCTATTGCTGCCATAACAAATAACCACAAACTCAGTGGCTTAAAACAATATAAATGTGTTATCTTACAGTTCTGGAGGTCAGAAGTCTGAAGTTGGTCTCACTGTGCCAAAATGAATATTGGCAGGGCTATCCACCTTCTGGAGGCTATAGAGGGAGAATCTGTTTCCTTATCTTTTCCAGCTTTTAGAGGCCACCTGGTTCTTGGCTCTTGGTTTCTTTCTCCACCTTCAAAGCAAGCAGTGTAGCATCAAATCCTCTCTGACTCTCACTCCTGCTTCTGTCTTCAAACCTTTCCCCTTCTGACTCTTACACTATTGTCTCCCTCTTATAAAGACCTTTGTGGTTGTATCAGACCCACCCTGATAATGCAAGAAAAAAGATCTATCTAATGATCCTTAATTTAATCACACATGTAAAGCCCCTTTTGTTATGTAAAATGACAGATAACAGTTTCTAGGGATTAGGTTATTAATATCTTTGGGGACCATTGTTAAGTCTACTACATATGGTATTAACTGACTTGCTATTAAATGTCTTTCTACTTCAATCAACAGTAAAGAGTATTCAAACAATTCTGTTAAATTAATTGAACAAGAAAGCCATTAGACAGATGTGTCTCTAATACCATGACAGCCCAGGTAAGAAAACCCAAGTCTAAGCCTATTAACGCCTCAAGGTTATAAAATCAAAAAGCTAAGAACAGCCAATCACAATCAACAAGGTTTAAGTTACAATCAAGTAATTTCCTTTTCTTGTTCCACACTTTCTCTATTAGTCTTTCTCTTAGCTTCTGTTAGCAAATGCTTCTAACCACTTCCAGCTTGTCATTATCTGATTCTAATTGATTTTTGCTCGAATAAACTGTCAAAAAATTTAATATCCCTCAGTTTACCTTTTACCATCTCTGAGAATACAGTCTTCACAATTCTTTGAGGTGCTCCTAAAAATTACAGATTCATGAGTCAAATCTCAGGTAAACTAAATAAAATCTCTGGACTTGAGGCCCAGAAATCTTCATTTTTAACAGATTCTGCTATAATTGTTATATAAACTAGGGTGTAAAAATTACTACTGGGAGCCAGAGGCTGTGTACTATTTTTCATCATTTTATCTTGAGCTTCTAGAACAGTATCTGATGTGTACCAGACCCAAAAAAATGTATGATTAAATGACTGAATAAATGAATGTGTGAAATAAACTTGAAAATTATTTTCAACCACAACATTGATTCTTCAATTATAAGATGAAAGAGAGGAAAAATCAAAATTTTTAAATAACATAACTAGTGACAGGCATTAAGGAGGGCACTTGATGTAATGACCACTGAGTGTTACACACAACTGGTGAATCACTAAATGCTACCCCTGAAACTAATAACACAGTCTATTTTAACTAAATTGAATTTAAACAAAAATTTTTTAAAAAAAGAACAACTTGATGCTCGGTTGCAAGGACAGCAATGATCTGACAGCTTCTAAGGACAGCACACTCATGTCAACCACAGCATTGAGTCAATGCCACACTCTTGCTGGGTAGTTCCCAGTCAATGAGTAAGCAAGCATGGCAGAACTACTAAGGCTTGGCCTTTTCCAACCAACTTGGGACCCTTCTAATATGCAAGGGAGTGCTCCTTGGGTTTGGGTGTGACTTTATGGGATTGGAATTACAGCCTGAGGTTTTTGCCCAATTTTTCTTTCTCTCCTCCTTCCTTCCACAGTCAGATGTTCACAATTTAAAGGGTTTCTCTGCTTAATCCACTTTATCTTTCATAGGATTATCCACATCTCCCCACCTTCAAAAACAAAAAACCAAAACCAAAGCCTCTTGTTACACCTAACATTATTTTCATTATTATTTCTTGAAGGACCTAAGTTGACACCTCTCCTACCTGAAATATTTCATTTCACCCTCTGCTGTAGCTAACCAAACCTATTACCTACATTTCTGAATTACGCTCAATGCTGGGTCTGCATTGTATGTGAGACAGGCACAGTTGGCAGAGGACCCTACGCTCAGAAGGGCCTATGCATGGTTTAATGTTTTTCTGTTGCCGTCTTGAAATTCCTAATGATTTTTTAACATTTTCCACATTTTCATTTTGTACTTGGCTCCCCAGCCATGTAACCCATCCTGCATCACTGTCTGCATTAAAACTTTTTTTAAGATTAAAACATAGCGTTTACTATTTCCTCATGAATACCTTAGTTCTTTTGAATCATTTTTTTCATGTTAGTTTCTGAAGTTGGTGCCTCTTTTGTATTAAAGTTGGATTCTTCTGTCCATTATATTTTAATTTGGATGGGAGAGTGTGTACATATCTTATTCCCTAGCTACAGCATAACCTCTGAGATAATTTTTGAGCCTACTTTTTATTGCACATACAACTGTCAAGTGAACATACAGAAATGTCTGTAAATATTTTGTGAATAAATAGCACAGAAATCCCCTTTATGTGAAAGACTTGCAGGGACAAGCTTAGGTGTGCTAGGAAACTTAATGCTTTGTTACTCTTTTCTTCCCTCTACCTCACGAGGTAGTGGGGAAAACTTAAGTTTCCAACTACAATTCAGTTTCTTCTGATTTAAATACTCTAATTTCCCTTTAAAACAGCTTATTTGAGATAAATTCTCAATCCTTAAAAAATCCATGCAACCTTTCTTTGTATCTCCTTCTTTGCCCAGACAAAGGAAAGAGAATAGCCCTGGTAATTGTAAACAACAGCAACCACACATGTCTAAGGGCCAGGTACTATACTAATCATTTTATATTTATAATCTTCTTTATTCTTTATAAAATTTCTATGAAGTTGTTATTATTGCTTCTCTCTCAAGGGAATGACTTATGATTTCAAGACTTCAAACAATTAGCAAATCAAGTTGGAGGACTGCCTCCCAAGTTTACCTGCCCCAAGACCAGGGTCTTAACCAGGATACTTGTATCTCAGACATAAATGTTTACCTGATATTCATTTAGCGAAAGGTACAGCTTTCTTCACTGATGTGTTTCTTTCCAGACACAAAGGGGAAAAACGTCTTTAAGCTGCCCACTGAAGTCTACAGGTGTGAGTACATAAGACAAATCTCAAATAGGAAATTTAAAAGAAAGGCATTAATTAATTGGGCTAGAGATATTTCCTCCTTTCAGACCATCAAAAGCACTACATTTTCCTCTTGTGCTTCAAATTACCTGGAGACTTATCTCCTGAAGACAGACCTAATCTGAACAAATGGCCATAGCCCTGAGAGCTTCCAAGGCTGATAGGCAAAGATGGCTGGAATTCAAAGCAGTCAATGCAGAATGTGCTGCAGGAAGCTTTCAAAGTACGAATTAACCCATTTATTATGTCTGTGATAATCAAAGTAGCATGTTTTGCCTTGTATAACATTTCTCATGTTTTCCATAAACTATGGTTTAGCATCCTTTTGGAGGATTAAAACTAGAAGGCATTCCTAGTGCTAACAAACATTTTGGTTGAGTGGTATAACTGTTCTATTCGGCCTTGCAACTTGGCAGCTAGTCTCCTCAATTATACTTTTTAAGTAGCACAAGGCTCTAGAAAGAAAGCAAACCCTTCATCCTGAGCTCTGCAGTGGGATTGGATATGCTGCGGTATCTCCCCGAGGCACATTTCCTTCAGCACAAGTGTGTTTTTGCAGATGGTTACTTCTGGTCACTTACTGCTACTACCAAACAATTACATTCTCTTTTTTGGTTCGTACAGACCAGCTATCTAAAATTAAGTTAGAATGTGCACTTTTTTTTGTAAGGAGAACAGACTTGATTTAAATGGACTATGATAACTAATCATTCCTTCTTAAAAACATGCTGTGGTCGGCATAGACTCAGTGAAACCTCAGCAAGGGTGTTAGAAGTGTCACGATTTTTAGTTTTATTGTTATATAAAGAATCCCCAAACTGAACTGTTTCTCTGTTTATACAATAGGGGGAAATAGTGGCTCACCTTTTCTTGGACTATACACCTTCTTTTAATACGCTAAAGTAACACCTTTCTATTTTAAGTTGGTGCAGGTTGTTTTTACCTCTTCCTTCCTACCCACTCAGAGCTAAAGTATTTTTTACCTTATCCAGTATGTGTAGTATAGAACTGACTATTGTGTAGGTTAAAATCTGCCAAATATTAGTGATGTCACATGGTTCAACCTGCGAGTATTCAATATATGCTGAACATATAGAACATATAGTCAGCAACAAAGTAGACCCGTGAAATAGTCTAGGTGTCAAAGACCTAAGAACTGATGTTTCCAGGATGAAGCATGTGCAGATGTTTGCTTGACATCTGTATGTCAGATGCATGTCTTTACTCATCTGGGTGTCCTATTGTCCAGTGATTTTGGATTTCAATTTTCCCAAATTTGTCATTTGTGCCATTTAGTTCCTTCCTTGACTGTCTCTCTTACATTATAAATTATACTTAATAGCAAATCTCAAGCATTCGCTAGTGATTTAGAGATGTCCTGGAACATTTTTGTCAAAAGTAAAGCATTTTTACAAAGTGGGTGACCATTTTTGTATGGCAGCCCTTTGAACTATAAATTGGATCCAAAATGTAGCTTGATATTTTCCACTAATCTGTAAAGTTCTGTTAACAATCAAATAAGAAGCAACAATCAGCTTGAAACAGGGACTGTATTCAATGCATTTCAAAGATTCAGCTGATTCTATTTTTCTATCATGTCACATTTTCTTTTCAGGCATGCAGTCATTATCCTAACATATTCTTTGAATTACTAGTCCCTGAAAAAGAAATCTACCATTTAAATCAGATAACTTTCATGGAGTTATCAACACTTAACAATGAAGGAGAAAGGGCAGATGAGTCTTATGTTCAGCTTGTCCCTATTCTTATAACTTCCACAGTCAATTTTAGAGTCCCCCCCCCAAAAAAAAGCATGTTAAGCTTCTGAAGAAAAAAAAATCAAAAGAAACATAACTGTTTTTGTGCCAACTTTGTTTTGATCACTTACATATTCTCTTTCTTTCATTCTTTGCCTCATCCAACCTTTTTTACTTCTCATTCATACTCTATTCCCCCCACCTCCCCTTCTTGTTGAATGTGCTCTGTCTTCCGTCTTTTAGTTTTAATGGTAAGCATCAAAGTGTCATAAATGTTGAGAAGAACTGAGAAATCAGTTTCATAAAATTTCTTAGCAACATGCTGACAATTAGTGGAATATTTTTAAAAAATAAAGATTGCTTTTATTTTGAATTTTAATCTTTGAATTTTGTTTTGTTTTATATTATTGTTTATAAGATGAGAAACATCCAACTCCTCTAAAAAGTATTTTAAATAGTTTACTCAACTTTAATGGGCAAAATTTTATTCCAGTTTGTTCTTGAAAAGTCTTCTAAAAGTTAAGTTTAATACCATAATCTTCTGATTCTGTCCCAGAACTGATAGAGCAGGCCTTTGGCTAGATATGTGTGTTTGGACTGATAAAAGGGCAGAGGTCAAGGTCCAGGGACAGATCCCAGGGGATATGCGTGCATTATTCCCTGTGACCACTGCCCTACAGTAACTTGGAGCTTCATTATAATACATTTACAGCACGGTTTTAACTTCCCGTCCCTGACAGAGAATGGCTGCCATGACAGTTCTGATAAGGACTGTACAGAGCCCCAAACTCCCCTTCCCAAAAGGTAGTAGGAGTCTGATAGATAACTGGCAGCAACCTTAGTCAAAAACTGCTGTAGCTATGACCCATAACCTGTCCAAATATAAAAAGAAAAGATAACCTGGACTCTGTGCAGCTGCCATCTGTGGACCTGCCTGCTCTCCCAACTTGAAAATGAACTTTCCCTTAAACTGTTATTAAATGCTTCCTTGCTTAAGAGTTTGGATCTGGGGGCACCTGGGTGTCTTAGTTAAGTGTCTGCTTTCTGCTCAGGTCATGATCCCAGGGTCGTGGGATCAAGCCTTGTGTTGAGCTTTGTTGTGCTGAGCCGGGAGCCTACTTCTTCCTCTCCTCCTGCCTGCTGCTCCTCCTGCTTGTGCTCGCTCTCATTCTCTGTCAAATAAATAAATAAAATCTTAAAAAAAAAAAAAAGATTGAGAGAGAGAGTTTGGTTATGAATTCTTTCTTAGCCAAACTCAAGAACCAAGGCCAGGGAGAGGGACACATTATTGATGGAGCAGTGGTAGATAGTTCCTATAAAAATCAGGGATCTGAGTACAAGTCCTCAGTTTTTTTCTTCCTAGTTGATTAACTTTGACTCGTGCTCTACTCTAGATAGGAGTATAGACCTGGTAACATTCTTGTAAGTACTAAATGATATGACACAAATACATTCTACAAAATCTAGATGAGAAATACAGGTTCATTTCCTCACCCTTAGGCAATCAACTTGTTTGTATTATATTGTTACTGACACAGTTATGCAATTAAAGAGGAAATGAGGGCTATTTACTTATTTGCTTATTGTCTGAGTTGTAAACTGATTTTATGATTACAGATGCACATTCCATTATTTGGATGGATATTGCTTTGAAACCCATAAAATCACTTTATGTATCATCTCACTCATTTTACTTAAATGTAACTATGAAGTTCAGAGTCAGTAAATATCACCAATAATTGTGAAGTTCAGAGGGTAACTATCATAAATATCAAAATGGGGAGAGAGTGGGTCAGAATTGGTAGATGTTACAGCTAGTGATTGAAAAACTGAATCCAAAAGCCACGTCTTTTGACTACTTTTCAAATCATATTTCAAATTTATAGTATATAATTAAAAATTAGAAACAATGTTTATAATAATATATGGTCGTACTGTTTCATGATTGTCAAGAGAGCATAACTAAGAGCATGGACTCAAGATTCAGATTTTGAATGTGCAAGTCCCACCTCTGCCATTTACCAGTTGAATAAACTTGGATAATTAACTTATGCTTTTATGCTCCTAGTTCTCTCATTGGCAAAATGGGTATAATAATAGTTCCTACTTCACTCAGTTGTCATGAGAATTAAGTGACAATGTATGTAAATTACTAAGCATAGGACCTGGCAAACAGTAACTGCTATATGTTTTTGTATTATTGTGTGAGCTAAAAAGCATTATAATAAGAGCAAATCTAATGGTGAATTAGGAAATCCATCATATATGAGCTATAATCATATATCTCATTTTTATTTACTTCTTTCAATGATAGATGTATATCAACCACACATTACATGTAAGGAAATTTATACTCATTCTCTGTCAAAAAAGAAAAAATCTAGTTCAAATTCACTCAACTAAAATATATTGTCAGAAAAAGGTTTAAATGCAAATCTATCTACAAAGCTTATGTGCTTTGATGTCACAGAGATGAACTAGGGACCTAGAGGTCTATCCAACAAGAAGGTCTAATAACTGTAAATATTTATGCCCCCTACTTGGGAGCATCCAATATATAAAACTATTAACAATTAATAACAAACTGAAAGGAACTCAATAGTCGTGGACTTTAACACCCCAATTACAGCAATGGACAGATCATCTAAGCAGAAAATCAACACGGAACAATGGCTTTGAATGACACACTGGACCAGATGGATTTAACATATATATTCAGAGGACTTAATCCTAAAGCAGCAGAGTACACATTCTTTTCAAGTACACATGGGATATTCTCCAGAGTAGATCACATACACAAAATCAGGGCCTAAATAAGTCAGGTCACAAATCAGGCCTTAACAAGTACAAAAAGATTAAGATAAAACCATGAATATTTTCTGCCCACAATGCTATGAAACCACTAGAAGTTAACTACAGGAAAAAATTTGGAGGACTACCTGGGTGGCTCAGTCAGGTAAGCATCTGACTCTTCATCTCAGCTCAGGTCTTGATCTCAGGGTCCTGAGTTCAAGACCCACATCAGGCTTCATGCTTGGCATGGAACTTAACAACAACAACAACAACAATAACAACAACAACAACGAACGGGGAAGACCACAAAGACATGGAAGTTAAAGAACATCCTACTAAAGAATGAATGGGTTAATCAGGAAATTAAAGAAGAAATTTTAAAAAATACATGGAAACAAATGAAAATGAAAACATGACAGTTCAAAACCTTTGGGATGCAGCAAAAGTGGTCATAAGAAGGAAGTACATAGCAATACAAGCTGACCTCAAGAAGCAAGAAAAGTCTCAGGGTGCCTGAATGTCTCAGTGGGTTAAGACTCTGCCTTGAATTCAGGTCATGATCTCAGGGTCCTCGAATTGAGGCCCACATTGGGCTCTCTGCTTAGCAGGGAGCCTGCTTCCCCCTCTCTCCATCTGCCTCTTTGCCTATTGTGATTTCTCTCTGTCAAACAAATAAATAAAAATCTTAAAAAAAAAAAAAAAGGAAGCAAGAAAAGTCTCAAATACAGAACCTAACCTTACACCAAAAGGAGCTAGAAAAAGAACAATAAATGAAGGCTAAAGGAAGCAGAAGAAGAGAAATAATAAAGAAGGCCATATACAAAAAATAATAAATAAAGGACCTGTTTGCCAGGTCCTTGAACTCAGGACCCTGATATAGAAATAAGTAAACAAACAAACAAGAAAACAAACAGTAGAACCAATCAGTGAAATCAGGAGCTCGTTCTTTGAATTAATAAAGTTGATAAACTCCAAGACAGACTTACCAAAAAGAAAAGAGAAAGGACCCAAATAAATAAAATCATGAATGAGAGAGGAGAAATAACAACCGATACCACAGAAATATAATTATAAGAGAATATTGTGAAAAATTATATACCAACAAACTTGGCAACCTGGAAGAAATGGATACATTCCTAGAAATATATAAACTACCAAAACTAAAATAGGAATAAATAGAAAATTTTGAACAGACCAATAATCAGTAAATAAATTGGGGCAGTAATAAAAAATCTCCCAACAGACAAAAGTTCAGGACCAGATGGCTTTCCAGAGGCATTCTACCAAACATTTGAAGAAGAGTTAATACCTATTCTTCTCAAACTGTTACAAAAAATAGAAATGGAAGGAAAACTTCCAAACTTATTCCACATGGCTGGTATACCTTGATTCCAGACAAAGACCCCCTAAAGAAAATTACAGGCCAATATCCCTGATGAAGATGGATGCAAAAGTTCTTGACAAAATACTACCAAATTGAATCCAATAGTACATTAAAAGAATCATTTACCATGATCAAGTGGGATTTATTCCTGGGCTGCAAGTATGGTTCAATATTCATAAATCAATCAATATGATATACCAAAGTAATAAAATGAAGGATAAGAACATACGATGCTTTCAATAGATGCAGAAAAAGCATCTGACAAAGGACAGTATCCATTCTTGATAAAAGTCCCCAATAAAGTAGGGATAGATAGAATATACCTCAACATCATAAAGGCCATATAGAAAAGACCCACAGCTAATATGGTCCTCAGTGGGGAAAAATGAACTTTTCCTCTACAGTCAGGAACAAGGCAGGGATATCCACACTCACCATTGTTATTTTTATTTATTTATTTTTTAAAGATTTTATTTATTTGACAGAGAGAACACAAGCAGGGGGAACAGCAGAGGGACAGGGAGCCTGAAGTGGGCTGTGATCCCAGGACCCTGGGATCATGACCCAAGGCGAAGGCAGATACTTAACCAACTCAGCCACCCAGGCACCCCTCACTATTATTATTTAACATAGTGCTGGGAGTCTTAGCCTCAAATCAGACAACAAAAAGAAATAAAATGCATTCAAACTGGTAAGGAAGTAGTCAAACTCCTACTCCTTGAAGATAATATGATATTCTATGTAGAAAAGACTCCACCAAAAAATTGCTAGAACTGATACGTGAATTCAGTAATGTCATAGGATACGAAACCAACGTATAGAACTCTGTTGCATTTCTGCACACCAATAATGAAGCAAGAGAAAACAAAATCAAGGTATTGACGCCCTTTATAATTACACCAAAACCTGTAAGATACCTAGGAATAAAACTAATCAAAGAGGTAAAAGATCTGTACTATGAAAACTATAGAACAATTATGAAAGAAATTGAAAAGAAAAGGAAAAACATGCCATGATCATGGATGAGAAGATCAAATATTGTTAAAATGCCTATACTACCCAAAGCAATCTACACATTCAATGCAATCCCTATCAGAATACCGCCACCATTTTTCACAGAGTTAGAACAATCCTAAAATTAGTATTTAGGATACCTCAAATATCAAAGACCTCAAATAGCCAAAGCAATCTTGAAAAACCAAAGCAAAACTGAAGGCATCACAATTCCAAACTTCAAACTATATTACAAACTATAATCATCAAGACAGTGGTACTGTCACAAAAACAGACACACAGATCAATGGAACAGAATAGAGAACCAAGAAATGGACCCACAACTCTATACTCAACTAATCTTTGACAAAGCAGGAAAGTATATGCAATGAAAAAAACGTGTCTTCAACAAATGATGTTGGGAAAAATTGGACAGCAACAAGCAAAATAATGCATCTGGACCACTTTCTTAGGCCATATACAGATATAAATTTAAAATGGATGAAAGACCTAAATGTGATACAGGAAATCATCAAAATCCTAGAGGAGAACAACAGGCAGCAACCTCTTTGACCTGAGCTGCTGCAGCTTCTTATTAGACACTTCTATGGAAGCAAGGGACACAAAAGCAAAAATGAACCATTGGGACTTCATCAAGATAAAAAGCTTCTGCAAAGCTTTGGAAAAGAAATAATTAATGAAACGAAAAGGCATCCTACATAATGGGAGAAGATATTTGCAAATGACATATCCGATAAAGGGTTAGTATCCAAAATCTATAAAGAACTTATAAAACTTATCACCCCCAAAATAAATCATCTAGTTAAGAAATAGGCAAGACATGAATAGACAGTTTTCCAAAGAAGAAATCCAGATGTCTAACAGACACGTGAAAAGATGTTCAACATCACTCATCATCAGGGAAATACAAATCAAAATTACAATGAGATATCACCTTTACCTGTCAAAATGGCTAAATTAACAACACTAGAAATAACAAATACTTGAAAGGATGCAGAAAAAGGGAACACTCTTACACCATTGGTGGGAATGCAAACCAGTGCAACCACTGTGGAAACCAGTATGAAGGCTCCTCAAAAAGTAAAAAATAGGACTATCCTACGACCCAGCAATTTTACTATAGGTATTTACCCAAACGATACAGAAATGCTTATTTAAAGGTACATGTTCACCCTGATGTTCAGAGCAGCATTATCAACAATAGCCAAATTATGGGAAGAGCCCAAATACCAACCGACTGACTAATGAATAAAGAAGTGGTAGATACACACACAGACATGATGCAATATTACTCAGCCATCAAAAAGAATGAAATCTTGTCATTTACAATGATGGGGTCAGAGCTAAAGTGGATTATGATAAACCAAGCAAAATAAGTCAGTCAGAGAAAGACAAATACCATATGATTTCACTTATATGTGGAATTTAAGAAATAAAACAGATGTGGGGGGAAAAAGAAACATGAAGAGGAAGGGGAAAAAAAAAAGAGAGGGAAGCAAGCCATCAGAGACCCTTAATTATAGAGAACAAACTGAGGGTTGCTGGAGGGGAAATGGGTGGGTGATGGGTTGAATGGGTGATGGGTATTAAGGAGGGCACTTGTTATGATCAGCACTGGATGTTACATGTAAGTGATGAGTCACTAAATTCTACATCTGAAAGTGGTATCACATCGTAAGTTAAGTAAATGAAATCTAAATAAAAACTAGAATGAAAGAAATAAAGAAAGAAAGAAAGATAGGAATCTAGTACTTTTCACAACAGCAAACTAGGACCAAGCAAGAATACCTAGAAGTCCTAAGAATGGTATCTGGTTAACAAGAGGCCTAAACTAGGACCCAGGATTCTTAAATCAAAGTTCAGTGCTTACATGAAACTAGTCTATGACCTAAATAAGTGTTTTGTTTTAATTGTCCATGATCTCATGTTATTGTCACTGCTTTATATGTTAAAAACTTATTGTAGAGAATAAGGAGAGAGAAGCATATTTTAAAATTAATGAGGCATTTGTTCTTTATATCTACAAATCCTAATAAATGACAGGCAGACTGATAAATAATTCATAGATGCTAACAAATTACAGTGTATTTGCAAAAATGACCTGTTCTTTCCTACTTATTTCCTGTGTGGTACATTAATGTCAAAAATAACATAGTGGTAAATATAGACAGCATAGGACAACAAACAATATTGGAATAATGTATTGATATAATCTATGCCAGAAATGCTAGCAGAGCCATTAGAGGTCTCACACAGTTTTAATATGAAGTCAAAAGGTCAACCAAGCTTTTATTTCAGCAGATATTATTTTAAGTTTTGTATTCTTTTTAGAGCAAGGATTTAAATCTTTATTACTAGAAAGACTAATCAGATATTCCAAATTCAATTCCTAAATCTGAGCAAATGGACATTGTTTAGGCTTTCCGTAATCATATTAAGCATGTTACATGTACAGACTTATATCACTAAGCTACACATCAGTAAGAACAGCAAATTATTGTAACCCCAAGTGTGACATTCAAAATGGCAGATTTCCTGATCTGTTCCTTGAAAAGACTGCTTTAGCTGTGAGAGGAAAAGATTGAAGATGAGAAGAAAAACCTTCTTATCTCAAGGTTAAGGGGTACAGTTTGATTTACATCACTGCTTTTCAGTCCTGGGATGCTAACCCAGTAATGGTCTGGCTAACAAGATAGATTATGAAAACTTAGACAAAATTATAGGTTCTTATATATTGTGAAAACAACACACATGCAAATAAAAACAATCATATAATAAAGAAAAACATTTCAAATGATAAGACTTTGATGCCTCAGGAAGCATTTACTAATAAGGGTTGTAATAAAGAGAAAACATGCACTCATTATCCTCCTCACATAATATTATCCTGAATAACATGTGATTGAAGGAATCTCAACTGATACTCTAAGTTATAGACCAGAGTTCTTCAATATGGATGGTACTTGCCAAGTATTGATACTCATTTTGCCATTATTCTTCTCCATGAGTGGTGATTATCTCATGAATATGCATCTTTTCATTGAGATAATATTCGGTGCACAGATCAGAACTGAGAGCCTCTTGGCATTACAAAGACAGGATGGCCATAGATTGTATGAAATTCAAATACTAAAAAGAACAGACTTCAAATATGTGTACGGGAGGAAAAATAATTTTCTTGCTACCCCTCTAGGTTCTTGGCTGAGACACCTCTGTAATAAAAGAATAATAAGGGAAAAACAAACAGAAGTTTAATAACATGTATACCTCCTATATACAATGGAGAGACCCAGGGAAACTGAAGAACTCCTTGAAATGGCCCAAACTATCACCCTGAATACAACCTACAGCTAAAGACAGAAGATGTTGGGGGATAGAGAACAAATTTTGGTAGGTTTTCAGGCAAATCACACCAAAGTATGGTTGGCATGCAGATCTAAGTCCCTATTTTCTCCATTTGTAAGAGTTCCTAGATAGTCTGTCCTCTTTCTTTTCCTAGTACAGAGAAGGAGATACCATTACAAATGAAGATTTCCCATATAAATGTAAATGTCTCCTACAAAAGGTTAACTTCTACTAGCTTTCAGAGCATATCTTAAGTCTGCTATTTCTTAAAAGTAACCAGTTCAAGATCATTATTATGCCAGAGAGGCATATTTTATAGTGGGAAATTCTGCTCCCCTTCACATACATGCATTAAATTCATGGTAATGGTTAGACATATTACATAACAAATGCTTTCAGAATAACAAAGACACAGATTCCAAAATTTGAAACCCTAAGGTTTGTTTGGTCATATACAGGTTCATAAACTTCATTGCCCTGGAGAATATGAATGCCATCTGGGACAAAATAATAGAAATAGAATCAATCAATATTAATTGGTGCTTTTGATATTGAAGAGAATGTTCTAGGTAACATGAGCAAATAGTATAAATATCCTACCTCCCTCTTGAGGAACTACCAGTCCTTTGGGAATATATAACAATAGCATTAAAAACAGGATCTAGGGTTTCCTGGGTGGCTCAGTGGGTTAAAGCCTCTGCCTTCATCAGGCTCTCTGCTCAGTGGGGAGCCTGCTTCCTTCTCTCTCTGCCAGCCTCTCTGCGTACTTTTGATCTCTGTCAAATAAATAAACAAAATCTTAAGAAAATAATAAAAATAAATACATAATAAAAATAAAAACAGGATCTAGTGAAAGCAGCATCCAGAGGTCCTGTTGCTAGATACTCTGAAGAAAATAAAATGTTGTTTTGGAACTTAGGGTTAGAGTCTAGAATGTTTAGCACTTTCAAAAATGAGAGAATATACAATGTGTGGAGGTGTTCCTTTGGGTAAGATGATGTATTCATTTCCTATTGCTGCTATAAAAAATTACTACAAACACAATGACTTAAAAACAATACAAAATTTGGGGCACTTCTGTGGCTCCATCGGTTAAGTTAGATAAGTGACTCTTGATTTCAGCTCAGATCTTGATCTCAGGGTCATGAGATCAAGCTCTGCATAGAGCCCTGGGTAGGGCTCTGTTCAGCAGGGAGTCAGCTTGACAGTCTCTTTCTCCTTTGCCTTCTGCCCCTCTGCCCACTCCCACTCAAGTTCTCTCTCTCTAATAAATAAATAAGTCTTTAAAAAAATGCAAAATTTATTCTCCTACAGTGCTGAATGAAGGACATGGAATTTGCTCTCATGGAGCTTATACTCTAGTATTTGACTTATCTTTTAAACAGTAATAAGAATTTCGAATAAGAACTTCATAAGGGGAAAGGTTAAGTCACTAAAAAATTTTATACAGAAGAAAAACATGATGAGTTTATGCTTTTAAAGGATAATTGTATTTGAAGTGATGAATCACTAAATTCTACTCCTGAAACCAATATTGCACCATATTTTAAGTAGAATTTAAATAAAAATTTAAAACAAAAAAAGGACAAAAAATTGTATTTGAGAATGCACTTAGCATTTATAGGTGAAAACTTCATGTCCAGTGAGAAACAGAACTAAGGCTATATCAGTGGCACACTATCTTACGGGGGATAGATTATTGAAATGTTAATAAGGTCGAATTTATAGGATCTGGAGACTGAATATGAGAGTTGTGGAAAAGGAGAAATGGAGAATACATTTTGTATTTTTTAATTTTGCTGACTGGATAGAAGGAAGCAGCATTCAATGAAAAAGGCCATACATATCACAAAAATTTTTAGGATACCAGATACTAAATGGGTAACAAAAAGTCAAATGGATATATACAGGAAATGGAGGACTATATAGGGCTGTTCATAGGAAAGCAGCTGGGGTTCAGATAGCATATTGTTAGAATATAGATGGCCTTCCGATATGAGGAAGTGGTGATGCAACATGGGGGCTTAAGTAGGTAGGAGAAGAATAAATGAAACAAGATGGGATTGGGAGGGAGACAAACCATAAGTGACTCTTAATCTCACAAAACAAACTGAGGGTTGCTTGGGGGGGTTGGGTGAAGGGGGGTGGGGTTATGGACATTGGGGAGAGTATGTGCTTTGGTGAGTGCTGTAAAGTGTGTAAACCTGGCAATTCACAGACCTGTACCCTTGGGGATAAAAATATATTATATGTTTATACAAAATAAAAAAATTAAAAATTAAAAAAAAGAAGAATATAGATGGCCTTTTAAGCCATGAAGTTAGAATAAATTCCCCAGAAAAGGTATACAAAGAAAGGAGAGAAGAAAGGAAAAAGTCCTACAGACAGCAGCATTTAAAAGATGACCAGAATAGGGACACCTGGGTGGCTCGGTTAAGTCGGTTAAGCCACCAACTTTTTATTTTGGCTCAGGTCATGATCTTGCAGTCATGAGATTGAGCCCTACGACCTGCTCTGGACTGAGCACGGAGTCTGCTTCAGATTCCTTCTGTCCTTCTCCCCTAGATGTGCAAGCATGTGCACATGTCCTCCCTTAAATAAATAAATAATCTTTTTTAAAAAGATCAGAATGGGATTACACAGGGAATTTTGTAATGGGAGTGAAACTATAATAGATTCTAAAGGACTTAAGAATGAAGGAGTGTAGGGTATGAGGAGCATGATGGCAGTCTACAGTTTTCATATAAAGAGAGCAAGGTGCAGAAGGTTTTCATTTTTAAGATGGGGAGAAGCTTATAAACATTTTTTGTTTGGGGAAGAAAAATGTGGGGATCAGATTAGAGGTTTTTCAGTGACATGAGAGCAGAAAGGACAAAAAAATATACGGTGGCCAAAATGGCCCCTTGCCCTTCCTGTTACAATGTATGCTGTTTGCACAGGAAAAACAAAACACCCTAATGACTCTTAAATTTTTAAAACATGAATCCAATTGATTGTTCACAGTCCAACTCGAGAGCTTTCCAAATTAATTTTTGGTTCTCTTCTTCTCCCTTGTAAAACCACCAAGGGCAATTAACATAAACAGGCCAGTGATACTCCTGACTTTGCAAGGTAATTAACACAGCAGGAAATGCATTCTGGGGCAGACAGTTCCTAGAAGAGTGGGTGGAATCTTAATGGGAGATGAGGAAGAGTAAGCAAGTTAATAATTCCAGACTGTGTATAGCTTTCACATCATTAAAGTCTCAAAGCTATTTTTAAAAGACCAACAACCTGAAGAGAAATTTTTACCTTTTCTTTAGTTTTATCAATGGCCTGGGCTCTCATTATATTGTTGTTTTGTCTGATCCTTGTGTTTATACAGACTTTTTAAAATAGTCTAAAAAACAACCTAATTGCTAGCTTTGCATAGCTTTCCGAGTTACTATTTAAGCAATAATGACCTTCAAACTGGATATTTTCTCGGCATTAATGACCAGTGGAAAGCATCGGTGGTACCAGGTGAAGCTAGGGTTCTTTAATCGAGTCTGTCGTTAATGGCCAGAAAATGCCTAACTGGGAGGTCATTAGTGTGATTATAAATCATAACAATGTAAAGAAAAAGGCAAAGTGTTTAAAAGTTACAAGCTGAACATCAAGTTGCCATGGATACTGTATTTTCCTGGATACCGCAACCCAGACTGCTAACCAAAGAAAGACAATTCTCAATTCTTATTATTCCATTTAGGGTTATAATTGCTATTTGGATACAAATATTGGTCCATGGAATCTGACAACTAACATTCCTACTGTATTAAGGTAAGAAAAAACCTTTGGATGAAAAGGAGCCTAGGGAGGTTATTCATTCCAATTTCTGCTATTACTATTATGATGGCTGAACTACTTAAATGTGTTCTTATGTTTACAGATATCCAGAGAAGTAAAGTATAGACATCTTAAGTAGGCGTGAGTCCATTTTCTGTGGAGCATGAGGCTCATGGAATTTTGGGATTTCTTTAAAAAGAAAAGAAAGAGAAATCCCAAATCACTAATACAAAATATCCAGTTCACCAGGACTCCTGACACAAAGTGGAATGTAACATAGACAAGTATTTTACCAATTACAATTAAAATGTCTTACTCTTGTGAAATGTACAAAATCATGACCTTATATTGCAGGATCCTCCCCAACCTTTTCAATCTCAGGTTTGATTCGCTTCACAGTAAATTCTCTCCTAATCTGTTAAGAATCCTGGAAGTTTAGAAATAAATCAGTCAGAGAAAGATAAATACCAGATGATCTCACTCACACGAGGAGTTTAACAAACAAAACAAATGATCAAAGGGGAAAAAAAAAAGAGAGAGAGAGAGAGAGAAACCAAGAAACTCCTCTTAACTACACAGAACTGATGGTTACCAGGGGGAGGTGGGTGGGGAGATGGGGAAATCGATGATAGGCATTAAGGAGTGCACTTGGGATAAGCACCAGATGGTGTATGGAATTGTTCAATCACTACACTGCACACCTGAAACTAATATAACACCTATTATCAACTATACTGGAATTAAAATAAAAATTTAATAATAAAAGAGAAGAATCCCTAGAAATTTAGACAAAGAAAGAGGCCAAAAGATCATCGATTTCATTATTACTGTAGATGAAGAAACTCAAAATGCTCAAGTGAGGAGGTCTGAGCTAACCAAGTCTCCGAATTCACACTTTTTTGTACCCAAATTCTTTCAATCTTATTGGATTTTAGAGGTGGGGGAGGGGGGACTGGCTGGAATCTGAGTAGTATTCTTTGGGAATTTTTGATAGAATATTCAGACAGACCAAAGAGAATATATTTGCATGAAGCTTCTTGAAGAGATAAAGCATCATAGAGAAAAGAAATCAACAAATTGTCGATTTTAAAGCAGATTGTGTTATGGGAACTGCTAGTTGTTTTAACAAAATTCCTTCTCCCCTTCTTTCACAATAAACGCATTGTGGCTGGAACATCTCCTCCCAAGTGTGCCTGCACTCTTCTGACTGCTGGAGGTCAGTGGCAAAGAAGAAACAAAATTTCTCTTTTAATTTCAGTGCATCGTGACATGCCAATATAAGTGCTTGATTTGAAAGAAGAGAGTCTGGGCACTTCTTATACTAAATATTTAAAGACTATTTAATGTTTAAAACTGCTAATCAGGGACGCCTGGGTGGCTCAGTGGGTTAAAGCCTCTGCCTTCGGCTCAGGTCGTGATCCCAGGGTCCTGGGATCGAGTCCCGCATCGGGCTCTCTGCTCGGCAGGGAGCCTGCTTCCTCCTCTCTCTGCCTGCCTCTCTGCCTCCTTGTGATTTCTGTCTATCAAATAAATAAATAAATCTTAAAAAAAAAATAAAACTGCTAATCAATAGATGCTTTTCCTAGAGCATTTCAAAACATATTAGTAAATGAAATCCTAGGGTATGTGAATAATAACGTCTCAGAGAAGGTCAGCTTTAAAGGCATGAGTATCCACTAAAAACCAACCTGTGATACCACTAGTTATTAAATCTTTTTTATTAACTTCTTGAAGATCTCAGTTTTAATTTTTAGATTAATACATTGGTACTATTATAATTTATTAATAAAAGGAGTAAATTAGCTGGAAATACTTATAAGTAACATTATCCAATCATCTCTTTTTCTAGTCAAGTATAGAAGATCTATGTGTGATCACTTTATCCTCAGAATTATTTTATTTTATCATATAAACAGTGTATGTGAATACACACACACACACACACACACTGATATGATGCATTGATTTGCACTTCTTGATCAAAATTGAATTTGTTTGAACACCATTTCTTGTTTGAATAAATTTTGATATTGACTTTGAGGGAAGGAAGTCGATAACTGCATAATATACCTCTAACCATAGAAACGAAGTATTCAGACTTCTATCTGTCAGCTGCACATCATCAGACTAGCATGGATGCCCATGAGATTGGCAGCTCTGCAGGGCTTGTCTAAAGGGAAAGGGGTTATGTAGATTTATGAAAAATCTCAGAAGAAAATGAGAATTAAAGGATGAAAGCTGATTCTCAGATGCCTGAGTAGATCTAATGACTGAAGAAACAGAATCGTGATCAAAAAAAAAAAAAAAAAAAAAAAAAAAAAAAAAAAAAAGGAGGGACTCCCACAAATGTCAGCCTTCTACTCCCTTCACTTCTGCAGGCTGCTGCCCGTGGTTTTGACACTGGACCATTTCTGAATGTGACGTTTTCTGAGACCAGACTTTCTGAAAAATTATTCCCTATATCTTCTCAGTTTTACATTCCAATCTACTTTATGACCTAGCCCACTAACGCTTTTCAGATAGGAGGTAACAACCACTGAACTTGGATCAAAAAGAATATTTTTCACCCACAGATTCATCAGATTTAAAAGTTAAGTCTTAGACAAAACAGTTCTCTGAACATGATGTTCTTTACTTATTATTATTATTAGTGTTGAAACTAGAACTGGATCCTGGTGACATGAAGGAGTTACTTTTGATCACTGTTGCTAAACTGCAATGCCATTTTCCCTAAAGTTGCAACTCCCAAGTCACTGCAACCTGTGACTGCGGGCTGCTGTCTGAGCAAGCACCATATAGGACATCAATAGAAGGAAACACACAGGAGCTAGTGAATGCAGAGGGTAATCAGCCGCCTTGACACCCGAAGGATCTGGGTTTAGAACCAGCTGAGCTCATTGCTTCAAGGAGTCTAAGGTCAGTTCCTGTCTGTTTTCTACACATTGAAAACCATGCCACTATTCAGCATAATTGACAAGTTACTTCTCCAAGGGGACCTTGCACTAAAATCGGGTTTTCTCTTCATTTTTAAAAAACAATGTCTAAACACCCACACAATTCTGATAGTTTTTAGGTGCTGAGTGAATAATAAAATCTCTGAATTTTATTTCAAGTTGACTTGGTGTCTTAAGCTCTTCTACAATACTCAAAACAATGGAAAATATTCAACATGCTTCTGATATTGCAGCTGGTGATTTGTGAACACTCAGACCCTGAACATTTTGTCTTGGGGCCCCTAAAACATGTTGTTGATACCAAATAATGAAATTATCTTTTAGTTTGTGAAGTTATTTCCTGGAAGTTGGCAAGAAATATGTGTATACTATTTGTATGAGGCTAAAAGAGCCCTGAGAACTTGAAAATAATACTACTAACATAGCTCTGAAACCGTAGTGCATAGTGTAACATACATATTCAAACTGCAAGAATTTAGATGCTTAATTTTGGAATACAGTGATCATCCAAACGAGCTTTCCATAGTGGTAACTGCAAAAATCATATTTTTCTCAGTATAATTACTTCAGACCTTTTTTGAAGTGTACCCCCAAACCTGTGCATATTGTTTAAGAGTCAGTGCTTAAATTATTTATTTTGGGGGACTTTTCTTTAATGACAATATTTTGTTGATACTATTTCATCATTTGCTTCATATCCTCATGGAAATATTTTGTTATTATTTCCACTTTTTTTTTAAAGATTTTATTTATTTGACAGAGAGAGATCACAGGTAGGCAGAGAGGCAGGCAGAGAGAGAGAGAGGAGGAAGCAGGCTCCCTGCTGAGCAGAGAGCCCGATGCGGGGCTCGATCCCAGGACCCTGAGATCATGACCTGAGCCGAAGGCAGCGGCTGAACCCACTGAGCCACCCAGGCGCCCTTATTTCCACTTTTTAACCCTTTCTTTAAAGCATCTCCCTACCACTCACCATATATTTCTTCATCCTCATCTCAACTTGTCCTTACACGCAAACAGTAAAATACATAGTTATGGTCCTAATAAATAACAACCATAAACAGGGCTTCTCATAATTTCAGAACATGACATGCTATCTCACTCCTGCATAGCTTAAGACAGGCTCTCTCAAATTTGGCACCATTGACCTTCTAGACTGACCAATTCTTTGCTATAGGGGGCTGTTCCGTGCATTGTAGGAGACTTGTCAGTATCCACGATCTTAACCCCCTAGATACCCACTGCATTCCTCCCTACAACCTCCATTATGACAGCCAGCAATGTCTCCATTAAGATTCCCTGGGGGGAAAATGCTGCTCTTTGTGTTAAGAGTGACTCTTCCCTGGCCTTGCCCAGCTGTATGTTACTGCCCATGCATTCTGGAGTCATCACGAAGTGTTACCTCCTCACTGAAGCCTTGGTTGAATCACCCAAGAGAAGATAAGAGCTTTTCTTGTTCTGTTTTTATTAGAATGGCTTCATATCTCAAGATTCTTTGAAAAATACCTTTGTTTCTTTCTGCTTATAATAATAATCTTCCTCCTTTTTTCTTACTCTATTTGAATGAAAAATTACGGATAAGTATGTTGCATTTTACATCACTGATCCCCACATTCTACCGTAATCCCTAGTACGTAATAGAATCAATAAATATTTATGGGAAAAATGATGAAATAAATGACTGAATGAATGGATATGGGAAGTTTGTAATAAGACAACTCATAAATATATTTTGACCTTTGTATAGAACACTTGGCTTGAAAGACATATTTCTTAAAAGCATTATCCCTGAATTCTACATTAAGGGCTACTGGGTAGAGTTAAGTATAAACAAGTATAAATAAGATAAAAAGTCATCAAAATTTTTGTAAATGGAAAAAGGACCCTAGACATAAAATTTTTTTAAGTACTATTTGATGGGATTATCACACAAAGATGCTGGTAGCTGACAGGAGCCTAACTTAGTTCGTTTATTCTCCAAAGCTGAGGTGCTAATTAGCATTTGTTAGTGATGGTAAAATGCAAATTTTTGAACAGAGATCTTTTCTTTCATTATGTTCACATAGACATTGTTCAAGTGTTTTGGAGATAATTTTTCTCTTCAGTTTGAAAATTTCAGTGCTTTTTGTCCAGTTTAGTCTGATACATCATTGTAGTAGGTTAAATAAAGTCTGCCCCACCCCTCTCCTAAATGTCTACATCCTAATCTTTGAAACGTGTGGCTATGTTACCTTATGTGGCAAAAGGGACTTCGAAGATATGATGAAGTTAAAAATTAGCCTAGATTATCTAGGTGGGTCCTATGTAAACATAGAGGGCCTTATAAGAGATAGGCAGGGGATCAGAGAAACAGAAGGCAACATGACATGGAAGCAGACAGAGAACTAAAAATGGCACACTGCTAGCTTTGAAGATGGAAGAAGGATCCATGAGCCAAGGATGCTGGTGGCCTCTGGAAGCTGGGATAGGCAGGAAAATACACACGCTGACACCTTGATTTTAAGCAGTGAAACTGCTTTCAGAATTCTGACCTCAGAAACTATAAGATAGGGGTGCCTGGGAGGCTCAGTGGGTTAAGCCTCTAACTTTGGCTTGGGTCATGATCTCAGGGTCGTGGGATCAAGCCCCACATTGGGCTCTCTGCTAAGCAGGGAGCCTGCTTCCCTTCCTCTCTCTCTCTCTGCCTGACTCTCTGCCTACTTGTGATCTCTGTCTGTCAAATAAATAAATAAAATCTTAAAAAAAAACCCTGTAAGACAATAAATTTGTTGTATTTTGAGCTCCTACGCCTGTGGTAATGAGACACAGTGGCATTAGAGAACTAATAATACAGAATCTTAACATATTATTGGTAAGAATTTTGTACGGAAGATGTTACTCTATATGTTTGTATATCATTTTTTCATTTTCCAGCAGTAAATTTTGTTCAGTGTCATATAAAATTTTACAAATGTGCTAAAAATATTCATTCATCCATTCTATGAGTAAAGTACCTCGGGTTGTTGTCAGGGTTAGTTATTCCAGCAATGGTGTTTTGAACATTCTTAACATGTGGATGCTGGTGCACATAGGCAAAGGTTTCCATCTGACCCAGAACAATACTCTCATAATCTGTCTAAAGAATAAAAGCTTTGGGGTGCCTGGATGGGTCAGTGGGTTAAAGTGGGTTAAAGCCTCTGCCTCTCAGGTCATGGTCCCAGGGTCCTGGGATCGAGCCCCACATCAGGCTCTCTGCTCAGCGGGGAGCCTGCTTCCCCTTCTCTCTGCCTACTTGTGATCTTTGTCAAATAAATAAATAAAATATTCTTTAAAAAAGAATAAAATCTTTATGTGTATAAAAGGAGATGTATTATGAGAAATTGGCTCATGAGATTATGGAGGTTGAGAAACCCCACAATCTGCCATCTGTAAACTAAAGACTTCAAGAAACCAGGTGGTATAAAGCAGTCCAAATTCAAAGACCTGTGAACCAGGGGAGCCAGTGTCTGCATTGGTGTCAATCATCCCAATTCAAGGGTAGAAGGTGGGATATAGTGTCTCAGTTCAAGCAATGAAACAAGAAAAAAGAGGCAAACTCTCCCACCTTTCATTCTATTCAGACCCTCAGTGGATTGGATGATGACCATCCACACTGGGGAGGACAATCTACTTTGCTGAGTAGATCTCATCCAGAAACCTTCTTACAGCCCCACTCAGAAATAATGGTTAACCTGGGCACTCCATGGCCAGTCAAGCTGACATTCAAAATTAGCCATCACATGGAATTTCAATGCATCTATATAATGAAATGGAAAGAAATGACATCTTTCTAACATTGTATATTTGAATGCTCTTTATTAAATCTAATAAGCTTTTATCATTTTCTAAAAAGAACTTGCTCATGTTTTGTTAGGTTTATTCTTAGGTACTTTTTATTTTTGATGTAATAGTATATATTTTTCCCAAGTTTGGGAACTTTGAAATAGGATGGAGTTTGAAACCAGTGGCCTAGATAAATTTTCATGTAAATACCAATCATTGATTAGCAGTTTATTTAGGAGTTTTTACATATATAAGAATATAATCTGCTATCCTTTTTTCCTCTTTCTTATTCTTGTTATAATGAGCTGGCTGAGAATGGAAGTGGTGATGACTAGAAACCTTGTCTTATTTCTGATCTCAGAGGGAAAATCTTTGAACACTTCAATTTACACATGATGGTGCTGAAGTGAGTTTTGTTTTGTTGTAGAGTAGTTTGAGTGTATAACAAAGAACAAACAATTCTCTGACAGATTTGATGTGGCAGTGGGTAAAAGAACAAATCCAGTAAAGGATGACTTCCGCTTGCTAGAATGCAGTCACTAGGCCAGAGAGATAGAAAGAAGTCACGAAATCAAGAGCCTGGTTTTGTGCCTGTTAAGTCTGAGATGCAGAGTAGCTAGGGAAGTGAATGTGTGGCCTGATCAGTCAAACAAACATACAAGCATTGATTTTAGAGGAAACGAATGATTAAGAAAGAAAAAGAGAAGAATCATGAATGGTTCAAGGCTACTTAAAAGTTATAAGGCTGCTAGAAATAATCAAGGCATAAATAGTTAATCAAGAAAAAGTTGAAAGACGTTTGCCCTGAGGCACTCTATCATTAGGAGTTTGAGGTGATGAAGAGAAACAGCAAAACCTGGAAGGAGTAGCTAGGGAGGTAAGAGGAAAACCAGAAGAATGAAGGAGGTATCTCTGAGTATCCAAGAGTAGAAAATATTTCCAGAAAAAGGAAATTTGCTTAATCTCCAATTATTACTATATAATTAAGGCTTCAATAAACACCCTTACATCTATATCATAGCTAACCTGTCATAGTTTTTTGGTAGACTAAAATCCTAGAAATGGAATTTTGGGGGGAAAAGCTATGTTGGTTTAAAATATTGGTAGGCATTATACAACTACTACCAAAATGAAATTACTCAAATTTACATCTCTGTCCCTCATATGAAAGAACATACATAAGGAAATGCACTCCTTGTCTCAGATACCTTCCAATACAGGATTCTTAAGAGGTAAAATGAGACAGACCCTGAGGTTGCTTGTCCACTTACAAACTCTAGCTCAGATACTTCTGCTTTTCAATTGAGCCAAAAGCTAAAAAACACCATTAAACAGTCAGTTCCAAAATCCAGCATATAACCAACCAGCCATGTAGTTGGCTCTCGGTGAAAGAGAATTTTCCTATTGTAAACAAAAGAATAATATTGGAAGCCAACTGGTAGAGGGTTATTATGATTATCTAAGAGATCAGACATTAAGAGAGCTGCAGATAAATCACATCCACTTCCAAAGCTATGTATTTCATATATCTTCAGACATCTAATTATTACTTCCACTATTTTTATTTTATCCACATACAACCTATACTTCTAGCAATTTAATATGTTAAAAATCAATTCACTTTCTCTTTTGCTTAAATCTACTTTGGAAGGAAAATGTATATCACTGTTGCAAATGGAGAGAAAGTATCACTTTTCATTAAAGGTAGCTGCAATAAATATAATCAATACAAACAATGTTATTAAATTTAAGGTTGATGCTATTGCTTGCCAAAGGCTCTGAACCTATGGCCCATAAAAAGAAAATTACCAAGGTTAGGGGAGAGTTAAAGATATATTTGTTTCTACATAATTTTCTTATAGAATTGTAAAGGCATGAATTGAAAAGTTAAAGTCTGAATTATAACTTGGCCCAGATTGCATGTTTTATATGGAGCAGGATCCCAGTCCATTAACAAAAGAAAAATAAATCTTAGCTATTATTTTTCCACTAGAATTGTAATTGCTGTTCGATATGAACGTTAGTGCTCGGAACTCAAAGTAAATATCAGTATCCATCTCATGAAACTATAATAACAAGAATTTTGGTCTAAAAAGAGCCCTGGTCATCAGATATTTTTAGCTCCCCTATTCTTTTTCTAGGAAGGGTTACATTTATACCATATTGTGGTCAATAGCTTCTAGTGAAGGACTTTTTAAATCTCATGTTTACATAAAAAATTTCAAAATATTTTTACAGGCGATAAAGGAGTCCAGAAATCACCTCACTTTTCAGAAGAGAAAACTACATCTGCGGACATTTAGTGGATGTCTGGGGGAAAAGCCATACAGTGTGGTCGGACCGCAACTCTTTTCAGAGTTAGCATTTCTTGAACATGGACTCTCCCTTCTAACAACATTTTTTGGGTCAACTTTTGCATTTATTTGAAAGTCTTAGAAAAATCTATTAGCTATAATTGCTTTAAAAGGGAATATGCAGATTATATCCTTTGCATTAATTATGGCGTATTTGCCCTAGCAGGGAAATTTATAAGGTAGGGACTGTAGCCATATTAGAAACCACAGAACAGATGCAGTAACACAGAGAAGAGCCTAAGGAGAACTTTATGAAGATGCAAATGTTTTCACACACATAGATACTCTATCGCACTCCACTACACTGGCTGATTGTTCCAGGAACAGATTTCGTGTGTGTCTGTATGTGTTAACTGCATAGCAAGATATGAAAAAGAGAAAATATTCTTACTAATATGAGTTATTCATTCTTTTATATAATAAATATGTAGGGAGTGCTTATAATGTTCTAAGCCTTCTTTTTAGGTGCATGATAGACTCCATTTCATTGTTCAAACCAGAAAGGTCAGTAGTAAATCAGCATTGTCTATTAATTTCACCTTTTGGCAAGTCAGGAAAGAATTGTCTAAACCACTATAATCATTTATAGAGTCAATAAATGAATTGGTACATGCTTGAGTTGCCAACGATGCTTAGAGGACAAGGAACTGAAAGGGCACAATATGGTATAAAGGAACTTTGCTTAAAGTCCCATAACACTCATATTTTACATACTGCATTTTTTGTTTGTTTGTTTTACCTTAACCTTATGCCTGGTTGAGAAATAGCTTTCGCTAGGATGAAGTTGCATTAGCCATTATGACTTCTGCCTCTAGCCAGTCCCATAAGTCTTTCGAATTTCACCTGTAGTAAATGCAACTAAAACTACGTAAATAAAACAAAGCCCGTGAGAATTGTTTGTTTTGTAACTTTAAGCATAAATATGTCTTTTTTGAAGCCTGACCTATTTTTACAAGGGTAAGAATATGTGGTCTTTACATTTAATATGGCAAACAAATCTTCACATTCCCCTCCTAGAGAGAATCAGCATTTTAACACTGATGAAGCTTTGTGCTGAAATGCAGTCTTCATCTGATAACTGCTCTGTCTGGATACTATTTGTGTTTTATTTACAGTTGCACTTTCTATTCGAAGTGAATAGTTTTACTCCAGAACACAAATGTAATAAAAATAGAAGGATCTCAATTTTCTTCTTGCATCCATCTACATTTTCTGTTGCTCTTCAGTTTTCAATTAGAAGTTAATTTATTTGTAGACAATTTTTAAAGTTTTTAGTAAATTCATTCCTGAGGAAACCAGCACAGAACTGCCGATTGAATTTATAAATAGTAGAGAAAACAAACATGATACAAAATAAAAATCGATTTACTAAAAACATCAAGTACTGACTACAGTAAATCAACTTTTATATAGAATGAGAGTTAACACGTAATCACCCAGTTAGTGTGTGTGTGTGTGTGTGTGTGTGTGTGTGTGTGTGTTTTCATTGCAAACTCCTTAATGCAGGAAACTAAAAGACAGCTGAGAAACACTAGCTGCAGACTTTCTTTAGGGTTTATTCTATCAGTAAAAAATAATTTGTTATTATTCTTATTTGTGGGGGAAATCAACCAGTTAGAAAGATTTATTGAGGCCCCACTATTTACTATGTTTGATTCAGGAAGGATATCATGCTTCTTATCTTCACGTTGTGAATGTTAACAAGTCAGTTTCATTATTTATTAATAAAGCCTAAATATATTAAGAAATTCATAACTGCAGGTTGAAAAATATATTCTACTTTATATTAACCACATTCATATATATAATGTATTACTATATTAATTGTATGAGTGTAGTGAATGCATATGTACATATATAAAGATACCAATAATGGTTTTCATCGGGTGCTTCCTTATGAGTGCTTTTTTCCTTCTTTAGATTTTTTATTTTAAACAATGAAAATTTTAAACTCTTATTGTTATATTAAAATTATTTTATATTTTTTATTGTCTTTTATGAAGGAGCATAATTAACTCATACAAGTGAGTAATTTGTTCCAAAAAGGGAAGATTACAGATCCAATTTAATATGTATTTGTAGACTATTCAAATATGGGAGACTTTGTAAAGTGGGAGAACCATAATCCCGGCTGGTGTTTCTTTTTTTGTTTTTTCCCCCCAAGTCTAAGCACATCAAATATTACATTGTCATTGTACATGGCAATTTATGAGGCCTGGATTTCTTCCAGAGGTTTTGCCATAAACCCTTTGGTTTGATTTATACATCCAAGCAGCTGATAGAAATCGCCTACCTACAAGACTTTTTTAACTTAAAGAACTTTGATCATTTTCTCCTTTTAGAAAACACATTTTATAATAGTTTGTATTTCTTTGGTGTTAGTTGTGATCTCTCCTCTTTCATTCATGATTTTATTTATTTGGGTCCTTTCTCTTTTCTTTTTGATAAGTCGGGCCAGGGTTTTATCAATTTTATTAATTCTTTCAAAGAACCAGCTCCTAGTTTCGTTGATTTGTTCTATTGTTTTTTTGGTTTCTATTTCATTGATTTCTGCTCTGATCTTTATGATTTCTCTTCTCCTGCTGGGCTTAGGGTTTCTTTCTTGTTCTTTCTCCAGCTCCTTTAGGTGTAGGGTTAGGTTGTGTACCTGAGACCTTTCTTGTTTCTTGAGAAAGGCTTGTACCGCTATATATTTTCCTCTCAGGACTGCAAACTATTATAAGAACATACTATGAGCAACTCTACGGCAATAAATTTGACAATCTGGAAGAAATGGATGCATTCCTAGAAACATATAAACTACCACAACTGAACCAGGAAGAAATAGAAAGCCTGAACAGACCCATAACCAGTAAGGAGATTGAAACAGTCATTAAAAATCTCCAAACAAACAAAAGCCCAGGGCCAGACGGCTTCCCGGGGGAATTCTACCAAACATTTAAAGAAGAACTAATTCCTATTCTCCTGAAACTGTTCCAAAAAATAGAAATGGAAGGAAAACTTCCAAACTCATTTTATGAGGCCAGCATCACCTTGATCCCAAAACCAGACAAGGATCCCACCAAAAAAGAGAGCTATAGACCGATATCCTTGATGAACACAGATGCGAAAATACTCAACAAAATACTAGCCAATAGGATTCAACAGTACATTAAAAAGATTATTCACCACGACCAAGTGGGATTTATTCCAGGGCTGCAAGGTTGGTTCAACATCCGCAAATCAGTCAATGTGATACAACACATCAATAAAAGAAAGAACAAGAACCATATGATACTCTCAATAGATGCTGAAAAAGCATTTGACAAAGTACAACATCCCTTCCTGATCAAAACTCTTCAAAGTGTAGGGATAGAGGGCACATACCTCAATATCATCAAAGCCATCTATGAAAAACCCACCGCAAATATCATTCTCAATGGAGAAAAACTGAAAGCTTTTCCGCTAAGGTCAGGAACACGGCAGGGATGTCCATTATCACCACTGCTATTCAACATCGTACTAGAGGTCCTAGCCTCAGCAATCAGACAACAAAAGGAAGTTAAAGGCATCCAAATCGGCAAAGAAGAAGTCAAATTATCACTCTTCGCAGATGATATGATACTATATGTGGAAAACCCAAAAGACTCCACTCCAAAACTGCTAGAACTTATACAGGAATTCAGTAAAGTGTCAGGATATAAAATCAATGCACAGAAATCAGTTGCATTTCTCTACACCAACAGCAAGACAGAAGAAAGAGATATTAAGGAGTCAATCCCATTTACAATTGCATCCAAAACCATAAGATACCTAGGAATAAACCTAACCAAAGAGACACAGAATCTATACTCAGAAAACTATAAAGTACTCATGAAAGAAATTGAGGAAGACACAAAGAAATGGAAAAATGTTCCATGCTCCTGGATTGGAAGAATAAATATTGTGAAAATGTCTATGCTACCTAAAGCAATCTACACATTTAATGCAATTCCTATCAAAGTACCATCCATCTTTTTCAAAGAAATGGAACAAATAATGCTAAAATTTATATGGAACCAGAAAAGACCTCGAATAGCCAAAGGGATATTGAAAAAGAAAGCCAACGTTGGTGGCATCACAATTCCGGACTTCAAGCTCTATTACAAAGCTGTCATCATCAAGACAGCATGGTACTGGCACAAAAACAGACACATAGATCAATGGAACAGAATAGAGAGCCCAGAAATAGACCCTCAACTCTATGGTCAACTAATCTTCGACAAAGCAGGAAAGAATGTCCAATGGAAAAAAGACAGCCTTTTCAATAAATGGTGCTGGGAAAATTGGACAGCCACATGCAGAAAAATGAAATTGGACCATTTCCTTACACCACACACAAAAATAGACTCAAAATGGATGAAGGACCTCAATGTACGAAAGGAATCCATCAAAATCCTTGAGGAGAACACGGGCAGCAACCTCTTCGACCTCTGCCGCAGCAACATCTTCCTAGGAACAACGCAAAAGGCAAGGGAAGCAAGGGAAAAAATGAACTACTGGGATTTCATCAAGATCAAAAGCTTTTGCACAGCAAAGGAAACAGTTAACAAAATCAAAAGACAACTGACAGAATGGGAGAAGATATTTGCAAACGACATATCAGATAAAGGACTAGTGTCCAGAATCTATAAAGAACTTAGCAAACTCAACACCCAAAGAACAAATAATCCAATCAAGAAATGGGCAGAAGACATGAACAGACATTTCTGCAAAGAAGACATCCAGATGGCCAACAGACACATGAAAAAGTGCTCCATATCACTCGGCATCAGGGAAATACAAATCAAAACCACAATGAGATATCACCTCACACCAGTCAGAATGGCTAAAATCAACAAGTCAGGAAATGACAGATGCTGGCGAGGATGCGGAGAAAGGGGAACCCTCCTACACTGTTGGTGGGAATGCAAGCTGGTGCAGCCACTCTGGAAAACAGCATGGAGGTTCCTCAAAATGTTGAAAATAGAACTGCCCTATGACCCAGCAATTGCACTATTGGGTATTTACCCTAAAGATACAAATGTAGTGATCCAAAGGGGCACATGCACCCGAATGTTTATAGCAGCAATGTCCACAATAGCCAAACTATGGAAAGAACCTAGATGTCCATCAACAGATGAATGGATCAAGAAGATGTGGTATATATACACAATGGAATACTATGCAGCCATCAAAAGAAATGAAATCTTGCCATTTGCGACAACATGGATGGAACTAGAGCGTATCATGCTTAGCGAAATAAGTCAAGCAGAGAAAGACAACTATCATATGATCTCCCTGATATGAGGAAGTGGTGATGCAACATGGAGGCTTAAGTGGGTAGAAGAAGAATAAATGAAACAAGATGGGATTGGGAGGGAGACAAACCATAAGTGACTCTTAATCTCACGAAACAAACTGAGGGTTGCCGGGGGGAGGGGGTTTGGGAGAAGGGGGTGGGATTATGGACATTGGGGAGGGTATGTGATTTGGTGAGTGCTGTGAAGTGTGTAAACCTGGTGATTCACAGACCTGTACCCCTGGGGATAAAAATATATGTTTATAAAAAATAAAAAAAAATTAAAAAAAAAATAAAAAAAAAAAAAAAAAAAAAGAAAACACATTTTATTTTCCCTGACATTTCTGACATCCCGTGTTTTCTATTTTTTGTGCTGGAATTGTATTTCTAAGGCCCTATTCATTAAATATGGGAGCTCCTTGGGACTTTGTCCTGAGTCCTTTCCTTCTATACCTCTATTTTCCTAAGACAACGCCTCTCCTTCCAGAGTATGGAACAGTATTACATTCCCAATCTATCTCTACAGCTCAGACAGTCTTTGGTATATTTATGTACAACTGTCCATTCAAACGTTTAAATGGAAACCTCATAGGAATCTCAAAAGAACATACTCAGAATCTATGTCTTCTGCAACTTTGCTAAACCTCCATTCACCTAATTGCACAATACATTATCTCATTAGTTATCCTTGGCTCCTTCCAAATTTCCCTCACTCAGCAATGTTCAGATCCCCTCGATCCTGCTTTCCCAAAGCTCCTCAATCCATCTGCTATTTTCCATCCTCATGGCCATACCCCACATCTCAACTTCAATGCCTTCTTTCCTAGACTGAACAAATAGACTCTGATATCTTCACAACAACTCATCTACTGTGGCTACTTCTCAATCTTCATATATTGAATTGCCACAATAATGCTAAAACTATCTTTTAAAATTGCAAAAAGTCTCGTAATTTCCCTGACAGAAACCAACCAATGACTTCCCACTTCCTTGAAATAAATTCTGGAATCTTTAAGATGGATTATAATGGTCTGCATGACACAGATTCTAGGTCCCCCTCCAGCCTCATCTCCTAACATCCTACACATATTGCGTTCTCCCCCTGAGGGTCTCATGACTCAGTTTTTATTAGACAGTAATAAGTGACCTTTCCCCAACAACAGCTAGCTCCTTCAGAGTCCTGGAAACCTTGCTTCCAAAATTCCTTGGAGACTTACACTATCGCCTAACTTCCTCTCCACTTAATAGTATATAATAGGCCACTCTTCATGACTCCAGCCCAACTCTTTGTACCCACGTGTCCTGTCCCTGTGTCTTAATAAAATCACCTTTTTGCACCAAAGATGTCTCAAGATTTCTTTCTGGACTGTCAGCTTCGAACCCTAATGTCTTTCCTACCTCAACTTCTTCTACTGAAAATAATAATTTGGAAATTCATCCTTGCTGTTCCATGTATCAGTGGTTTGTTCTTAAAGCTTTGTTGTATTTTATTGCAATAATGTGCCACAGATTTCTTACTTATTCTCTTATTAAGGAACATTTAGATTGTTTCCAGTTTAGGGTATTAGAAGTGAGGGTGCTATGAACATTTACACATTATCTACAAGTCTTTATGTAGACATAAATTTTCATTTAGCACTGAGTAAAATCCCAGGACAGAAAGAATAAGTCATGAGGCCAGTTTCTGTTTAATTGTATGAAAACCTGTCAAACTGGGTTCTGAAGTAATCATGTTATTTCACATTCCCAATGGAAAGTCAGGAGTCCAGTTTTCCAAATCCTCAGTCTTCTTTTAAACATGATTAATCTAGTCTTAATTTACATATAAAGCCAATTTGTGCATAAAAAGATGGTCAACGTCAACAGAGATCAGAAAAATGTGGAACATTTTAATTTTGGCAAAATCCAATTAATAATTTTTCTTTCATTTTTAGTGATTTTGTGCACAATTAAAGAAAACCTTTCCTACACAGAGATTACATATTCATTCTCCATTGTGGGCATATTTAGATTATTTTTATTTTGGTGACCTTATCAGTTGAATGCTGTAAACATCAGTACATGGTTATAAAAACTTTCATACATTTGTACAAACATACACAAGTTTTTGATGGGATATAGTAATTCATTTACCCTGGGTAAATTTCCAGGAAGGGACCTATACTTCACTAAACTTCTTTTGTGAGAAGGATCTGTTCCCGTTTCTTTTTAAACTGGTTGTTTATCTATTGATTTCTATATATTTTTCATGTATTATGGAATCAAATCCTTTTTGAGATATGTGTTATGTGTATTGAGAATATATTCCTTAATTCTATGACTTGCTTTTTTCATTTTCTTATCAGTGGTTTTGATGACCAAAATATTTAATTTTAGTGAAAATTAATTTTCATATTTTTCCTTTATATTTTATTACTTTTCATCATATCAAAGACATTTTCCCTATAAGATTAAGCAAATGTTTTTCTATGATTTCTCAAAAAGGCATATACATTTAGATTTTATATTTATGTCTATGATCCATCTCAAATATTTATATTTGTTGTAAGATAAGTGTTAAGGTAAAATCCTCTTCCCATATGTATATACAGTGGTTCAAGCAGAATTTGTTGAAAAAAATCTCCATTCCCATGGAATATCTTGGAGCATTTGACAAAAATCAATTTTCTATATATGTGGGAGGTCATGTCTGGACTTGTTATTCTAATTGATCTGTTTTTCTATTAGCCTATACAACACTGACTTAGTTATAGTAAACAGTAAGTTGTTTTGTTTTGTTTTATTTAGTAGATAGCTAACTTTATTAAACAAAATATGCACCATTAAGAAAGGTTTTCAGGCAACTCTTGAAAGAAATCTATATTGAAAAAAATACTATCTTTATTAGAAAAATTGGCCAAAACTAACCACTTTTATTTCCACCAGTAGTGTATGAATGGTCCAGTTTTTTCAACATCCTTACCAGCATTTGTTACTTTCATTATGTTTTTTAGCCATTAGAAATAAGTGCTTAATTATAAGTCATTGAAGTTTTAAGCCCTATTTTCCTAATGGCTAATGATACTGAGTATCTTTTCATGTGTCTATTTGCATGTCCATATCCTTTTCAATGACATTCTGTCCATATATTTTGCTCCCCCTCTAATTGGTTTGCTTAGTTTTCTTACTGTTGAGCTTTGAGAGTTCTTTCTATTCAAATACTAGGACTGTCAGATAGTGGCTTGCAAATATTTTCTCTTTGTAGCTTGTATTTTCATCCCCTTTACAAGGCTGTCAAATTTAAGAATTTTGTCTAGTCCTAGGGGTGCATGGGTATCTCAGTACGTTAAGCACCTGACTCCTGGTTACAGCTCAGGTCACGATCTTCAGGTCTGGGATCGACGCCCTGGGATCAAGCCCCTGTGCAGGGCTCAGAGCTCAGCTTAGGGTCTGCTTGTCCCCTTCCCTGCCCTTCTGCTTCTCCGCCATTACTCCTCTCACTTTCCCTCTCTCAAATAAATAAATCAAATCTTAAAAAAAAAAAAAAAAAGAACTCTCTCTAGTCCTAGATTCTAAATATCTTTCCTGATTTTTTTCTGAAAGGTTCATAGTTTCACATTTGAAACTTGTTTATGATCAATTTTGCATTAGCTCTGAGGTTCATACTGAGGGTCATTAAGTAAATTCTTTTTGTCTATGACTTTCCAATTGCTCCATTTGTTAAAATGGTTACTCTTCCTCCATTAAGTTGTTTTTGTTCTGTTGTCAAAATCTGTTGGTAATATTTGAGTGGTCTCTGCTGGGTCCTATTAACACCTACGGGGAGGGGGAAGGGAAGCATTGGGGATGCAGCAATTAGCTGCATCATCTCACATCATCTCATTAAGTCTCACACCTACCATGTGGAGGAGGTATAGGCTTAGCGCACTACCCTAGTGGGGGAATCAGAACACTACTTGCTGCTACAGGGCAAGGTATGGAAGATTAACTCCTTGCATGCTCTGTCAACACCATCCAACTGGGAAATCAGAGTGACAGTTGATTCCATAGAGGGGAAGGGTATAGCTGGGTAGAATATCTGCTTCCCATTCCTCCTCACCAACGTCATGAGTGCAGGCGGTATTTCCATATGTGTTTGAGTGGAATAGGTAAGTATTTCTCAGATGTTTTCTGTTCTATTTGGCTACCCTTTTCCTGATCAAATGATCTGGAGGGACAGGCTTTTCCTAGAGTTTCTTTCTATCTGTTTCTATTGATATTTATGTTGGAGTCCTCTGTGATATATGGAAAACAAAAAGAAAACCCAGAGAACTCACTATCATGTTGTTGGTAAGTCCTAAAATCCCTAGGCAGTGTGACTTCTTGTCACTTTCAAGAGTTTTACTCTGCTTGTTTGTGCTGTTACGTCCAGGATATTTTAGTTGTAAGAGGAAGGACCTGGGAAGAACGGTACTACTCCATTTTGGTAAACACTGAAGTCTTCCAAATATTTATTATAAGACTCTAATTATTGAGTCTATGAAGGCATTCATTGCGCATTGTACTTCCATTATAAATATATGATTCTTCCGATACATGCAATATCTCTGGCAATCTTAAACATATATTACCTGAATGTTTCACAACATATGATAAAATCGCATAACTGAAAGTCATAGGTTCTCTCCAAACATACATTTTAAATTGGCCTCAATTCTTTTTTTGTTGAAATGGCTTGGGAAAAATCTTACGCATACAAATGAGAGAATTAGATCCATTTTCTTTCTGCGTTAGTATTTAAATAAGTAGATTCATTTACCCATTTTAAACTTTACATTTACACCGATTAATGTTTTGAAGTTTTTCTGATTGTTTTAATGAGGTTTTTCTGTGATATTTTTCTTCTTGAAGGACTGAGGATATATACATCTGTTATATAAGTGTTTTTTCACTAGCTGTTGTTCTATTTATGGTACATCAGTGATACATTTGTAATGATGCTATTATATAAAACCATAAAAATATCTAGATTAGTACATTATAAATGATTATAAACCCTCTGTGGACCTCTTATGATTTAAGTAATCTCCTAGGTCACATTCTGGATCCCAGACTGGCTTCTTATTTGTTCCTTATTTTCTAATTGCAAGTTGCAGATGTTTAAATATATTTCTCTCTTCTATAGAACTAGCTTCCTTCCTCCTTGAGGCTACTGAAAATAAGCTCTTTTCAGTATAAGGATTTTATCACTAATTACCAATGGAAAATAGGGCATAACAAAAGGCAGTCAACATGGAACAAGCTTCCAGAATCTTACATAGACACCCCCCTTTATTGTTTGAGTTGTTCTTTCTTTTTTCCCTCTTTAAAAAAGCACCAGAATCATCTATTTCTTGTCTTCTCCATTCTATTACTATGAGAAAAACCGACTTTTACTCCTCCTCTTTTGAGTCCCTCACAGCTTCAACGTGACTTTCTTCTAACACAAACAAAAGTCATTACTGAAATCTACTGTTGTGGTGCTTTGCTTCATCCAGCTAAAACTGCAGAAGTGTTTCCAGCAATCTCAATATATAATTTATTTTAAAAAAAGTCACCCTAGACTATGTGTTTTTATAATCCTATTAACATTTGTCATATTTAGAAAACAAAGGAGGTGGCATCAGTGGTTGGAGAGTTATTATAACACATTTTCTATTGTTCCTCATGATGGAAATTCCGCCAAAGACTAGAGATGGAATAAAGTAATCTCAACTTCTGAAAACAGTCATAGTTACTATGAAGCTAAATATGTTTTCAAATATTTCATCAACTTGCATAGGTCCTTTCCAAGGTTTGAAGATGGACCCAACAATGTGCTTACGTTGCTGAATATGAGATCATAATATTCATACATACATATTATATTATATGATGTATATATTATATATATGTTTTATAAAAATAAAATACTTAAGTGACATTCAGTTTAAACTGCTATTTCCAACTGAAAACATTTTAAAAAATCAATGTAATCTACTATATCAACATAAAAGTCATCTGATGCTGAAAAACATTTGAAAAAATCTGAGATACATTTAGGATAAAAGCTCTCAGTAATCTAGGAATAAAGAGGAATTATCTTAATTTTTAAAAAGTATATACAAAAAGCCTGCAGCTAACATCATACTTAATGATGAAAGACTGGTTAGTGTTCTGCAAAGACCGAGAATAAGAGAGGAATGTCTACTCTAACCACTCCTTATGCAACATATTACTGAAGGTTCTAGCCTCTAAGACATTGCAAGGATAAGAAATAAAAACCACAAATATTGGAAAGGAGGAAATAAATTTGTATTTGCATATGACATGTTTATATAGAAAATCTCAAGGAATATTAAAAAACTCTTAGAACTAAAAAGTGAACTCATTATGATTGCAAAATACAAAATCACACAAAATATTGCATTTCTATATATTAACAATTGACTTGTGGAAATGGTTATAAAAAATCATTAAAATTACTCCAAAGAAAATAATGTACATGGGTAAGTAAAATATATATATGATGTGAAATATCTATGCTTATTAAAATATGTACTCAATTTGTATTGTGAAAATTACAAAATTCTGATGAAAGAAATTTTAAAAAGAAGACCTAAGTAATTGGAGTGACATAACATGGTCATGGATGGAAAGTAATCATAAAGATATCAATTTTCCTTAAATGAATCAATAGTGGGAATATAATCTGGACCTAAACCTAAGCAATATTTTTTGTAGACATATAAAAAGTAATTATGAAGAGCTAAAACAATTTCAAAAAAGAAGAACAAAGTGGAAGGAATAATCCTTCTAGTATGTAAGCCTCTTAGATAGCTACAGTAATCAAGACGGTATGCTATTGGAGAGAAACAGACACATAGATCAAAGGAACAGAATAGAAGAGCCAGAAATAGACCCACTCAAATACTTCCAACATATTTTTAACAACTGAGCAAAAGCAATTCAGTGGAGGAAGGGTAGACATTTTGACAAATGAAGCAATAGGAAATTCATAGGCAAAGACACAACCTCAGTCTAAATTTCAGAGCTTTACTCAAAATTGATTACAGTTTTAAATGTAAAACCAAACATTTTAGAAAATGACTTTTAGAAAATCTTTGGAAACCAGTCTAGGCAAAGAGTCCTGAAACTTGATAACAAAAGCAAAAACCACCAAAGGAAAAATAGCAAAGTTTGATCTCATCAAAATTTTAAAACAATTTGCTCCATGGGCCATCTTGTGATGAGGATGAAAAGAAAAGCTACAGACCGAAAGGAAATATTTGTGATCCACATAACTGACAAAAGACCAATATCTAGAATTTTTAAGGATTCTCAAAAGTCAATAGTAAAACAAACACATAATCCCATTAGAACATGGGCAAAGATTGTAAAACATTGATGGTGGGATTCTAAAATAGAACAGTCATGCAGGTAAAGGGGATGCTAGTTTTTTAGAAAACTAAACATTTTCAAACAACTCAGCAATTGGATACTTGGGCGTCTGTCCCAAAGAAATCAAAAGTTATGTCCATACAGATGTTTATATCCATTTGCTTATAAACAAATTTTTATAATAGCTTTATTTATAATAGCCAAATACTGGAGGCAACTTGGACATCCTTCAATTGGTGACTGGTCAAACAAACTGGGGTAGATCCATACCATGAATTACTACTCAGCAATAAAACAAAACGATTGACACACACAACTTGGATAAATCTCAAGGGAGTTCTGCTGAGTGACATAAATCCAGTCTCAACATGTGAAATACTATATGATTCCATTTATATAACATTCATGAAATGACAAAACTATTCAGATTAAGAACAGATTAGTGATTGCCAGGGAGGGAGGGCAGTGGCTGTTTTTATAAAAGTATGGTATAAGGGATACATGTATCTTGATTGTGGTAGATACACAAACATAGACATGTGATAAAACTGTACAGAACCAAAGATACACCCATGCACACACATACCAAGTGCAAATGAAATCGGTGAAACCCAAATAATGTTGGCAGATTGTATCAATGTCAATTTCCTGGCTGTGATATTACCCTCTAGTTATTCAAGATGTTACCATTGAGGAAAACTGACTAATTGTACCCAGAATATGTTTGTATCATTTCTTATAACTGCATGTGAATCTGTTATCACAAAATTAAAAAATAAATTTAAGGAAGGCATCAATGTGTACAATTAGATACCTCTGTGGGTAATGGGAAACAGACTGGAAGTAAATTCAATAAAAATCAATAGTTATCTCTAGGGGGGGAAAAAAACCATTTGTACCTTCTAAATGTCTCCCTTCCATCTTTTCTTCCAACCTTATCTGGATTAGACACCATAGTCTAATGCTCCATAGCCATAATATTTCTTTGCTTACACTTTCACCTTCCTTGTTTTCTCTCCCTTCATCATTCTTCCCTGGCAAAAATTCCAGCCTTGGTTATGTCCAACTCTTCAGACACCCCAAAACACCTCCCCTGCCTCAAAGAAGAAGACTGTGACAGGATAAAAACACACAACCTTAATGACATACAACCTCTATGACCAAAACTCATGGGGGTCTGCAGTGCTGCTACATACACCCTCCGTCTTGCCATTGTTTATTCATTCTCCCAGGCTCCTAGGTTCAAATTTCAAATTTTTCCGTCTCTTCCCAAATGTCAAGAGCCTTTTTCTGCTCTTTATCTAATTTGGTGATTTTGTTTCTTTTCTCCATTAGAAAATGAGAGCAAAAAGGAGAGAAGTTCCATATTCCCAAACCTGTCAACATGCCTTCATATTTTATTCCCCTGTTTATTCTTAGGATAGAATAGCTGATCATGTATCTCTGCCCAGCATTTGTGGGGGAGGGGTGGTCATAGTTAGTATTCCCTCTTGATCATTCTGGCTGTAGCTCAAAAATCCCAACTACTGGATGATACAAACATGCTACACTATCTTCCATAGAGAAAAACCTCTTCTTTGACCTCCCTATTTTCCTTTAGTTACTTACCTAACATCATTTAGAAAAATACTTCTCAAAAAATCATCCCCTCTTCTCCAGGCTTTCACATTTAAACCTACTCCAATTAGATATTCTTACCCATCATATATCCAAAACTGCTGGTGTCCATATTATCAACATCCTCCACATTTCCAAGTCCAATGACTGGTCCTCACTTTGAACATTATGATATTTGACACTATTAACACCATAATTAAAAAAGAAAACTTCTTATCTTGACCTCATAGACAATGATCACTGTAGGTTTTCTTTGTATGTCACAAACCACTTCTTAGGCTTCTTTGTAATTTCTTCTTTCTCTTCCCTATCACTAAATGTTGAGGTTGCCCAAGGCTAAGTCCTAGGATCTCTCTCTCTTTTTTAAAGATTTTATTTATTTATTTGAGAGAGAGAGAGACAGAGAGAGAGAGCATGAGAGGTGAGATCAGACATGGAACTGGGAGCCTGATGCAGGACTCAGTCCCAGAATCCAGGATCATGACCTGAGCCAAAGGTAGTCGCTTAACCAACTGAGCCACCCACGCGCCCATGGGATCTCTTCTTTTTCTGTCTATATTCATTTCCAAGTGACTTATTCCAGCCTCCATAGGAGTTCCAAATACTATGTAATGACTCCTAATTTCTATCTTCAGTCCTGATTCTTTCCTAAATTCTAGATACATAAATACAATCCTTTGCATCTTCATTTGGATGTTTATTAAACACTTCAAGCTTAACATGTACACTAGAGAATTCTTGATATCCTCCTGTTTCTTTTTCATCTCTTCACTCAGTCCTGTTGTTTAGACCACAACTTTGGAGGCATCATTTGTTTCTTTCTTTCTCTTACCCTCTACATCCAATCCATAATAAAATTCTATAACTTCTTTTTTTTTTTTGGTAAGATTTTATTTATTTATTTGATAGATAGAGATCACAAGTAGGCAGAGAGGCAGGCAGGGAGAGAGGAGGAAGCAAGCTCCCCACTGAGCAGAGAGCCCAATGCAGGGCTCGATCCCAGGACCTGAGATCATGACCTGAGCCGAAGGCAGAGGCTTTAACCCACTGAGCCACCCAGGTGCCCCAAATTCTATAATTTGCACTTTCAAAATATATCTACAATCTGATCACAAGTTACCAACTCTGATTCGTTTTCTAAAATTCTCTTTTCAGGCCACCATCATCTTTTATATGCTTACTTACTAATCTCCAAACCTGTTTCCCTGTTCTGTTCTTTGTTATGTAAGGGCTATTCTCCACAACACAGCTAGAATGACCTTTTTAAAATGTATATCAATTTATCTTTATTCTCATGGACCAAAATTCATGTAGAACTTCAGCCTGGCTTCACACTGTATCACTGGTATTTTAAAGTTATCTCATCCATGGGGTGCCTGGGTGGCTCAGTGGATTAAAGTTATCTCATTCAGTTGCATCATTTAGCCTTCTAAAATAAAAAGCAGATTTGCTATAATTGATCAAATAATTAGGCACAAATTTAGCAAGACTGTAAACACAAATAATAAAATTAACTAAATGGACCTATATAGGTCCTATATAGGACACCATACCCAAGAACTGAAAATATACTTTTCTATCAAGCACATATGAAACCTTTACATTATTTGATCATATTATAAGTCATAAAGCCAATCACCAAAATTTTTAAAAATCAGATTTACACATAATTGATCTGGAAATTACACAAGAAATTTTTTAAGAGGATGACTAGAAAATATCCAAATATTTGAAAATTAAGAAATACATTTCTAAGTATAACCCTGGTCAAAGAAGAAATAATAACAGCTATCAAATATTTTGAGTTGAATGATAATGAAAATATTACATATAAAAGCTGGTGAGAAATGACATCACTGAAAATAAAGAAGTAGTGATCCTTGAGGCTCTGACCCTTCACACACACACACACACACACACACACACAAGCTGGAAAGAACTAACAGAATCAATGTTTTTGGACTTTTGGAATTTATTTATTTATTTATTTATTTAAGATTTTATTTATTTGAGAGAGAGAGCATGAAAGAGGCGAGGGGCAGAGGGAGAAGCCGGCTCCCTGATGAGCAGAGGGCCTGATGTGGGACTTGATCCTGGGACTCCAGGATCATGACCTGAGCCAAAGGCAGTTGCTTAACCAACTGAGCCGCCCAGGTGCCCTCGGACTTTTGGAATTTAATAAAAAACTTAAAACAGTGCAGGGAAAGCTTAAGAGAAAGGAGCTGCTGCATTGTGTAAGAGCACAGTGGCAACTTAAATCCCCTGCCCACCATCTCCCACTTATCAGACTGGTGGCAACATAAGATGGCAGCCCATACTGTTCCAGGTTGTTGGTGTCAAAGGGAGCAATAAAGGGCCCAATTCTCAAAGAATTGTGTTTTGTGTTTTGAGCTATCTAATACCCTCAAGGACTGGCATAAAGGTTTGCCTTTGTTTCATCTGACTTGAAGTGTTCCCAAGGCTGGGGTGGCTCCCTTGGTGGTTTTGTCAGAAGGATATGAAAGCAAAAGTATTGGCTTCAATAGCCTGGGACAAGGAGTAATAAGAAAAAGACAGACTTCCCAGATAAAAAGCCTGGAAAGGAAGAGGCTGAGAAAAGAGATAACTTGAAAAAATAAGGGCTTTTAAAAACTCATTCACACACTGGGTAATGGAGAAGGCCATATGCATAAACATGGCTCAATGCAGGTTCAGAAAAGGACTGAGAAGACCCTAAGCTTTCCCTCTGGCTGGCCGTCAGGTTCCATGCAATTAGGAATAGGCTATGGCAGAGTTTTAAAAGGCCTGGATAAATGTTGGAGTGAACCGATATAAAGCCAATCTATAGACTGGGAGAATTATTCTTTCTTTTTCTCTTTTTTTTTTTCTTCCCTCACTCCTTCCTCCCCCCGCTCCCCACCCATCCCGCCATGTGTATGTGTCTCTTTCTCTTCTTGTTTCCAAGCATTAAGGAAATTGTTAAAATTCTAGCTGACCTTTAAGCTAACAAAACACAGACTTCAGTGGCCACATATGATAAAGATAACAGGGTTTACATGAAACAGTTTAGAAAAGATTTTAGGGGCGCCTGGGTGGCTCAGTCAGTTAAGCATCTGACTTTGACTCTGGTCATGATCCTGGTCCCAGGATTAAGCTCTCCATGGGGCTCCCTGCTCAGTGGGGAGCCTGCTTCTTCCTCTCCCTCTGCCCTTGCCCCCCACAGACTGCTCATGCTTGCTCTCCTGTGCTCTATTGAGCGTGCTCTCTCAAATAAATAAATAAAACCTTTCTGAAAAATTTTAAAAGATATTAAATGAACATCAACAAAGCCAACAAATTCCCACATATGTACAAAAATCATTCTCAGTTGTATTATAGATCTAAATGTGAAACATAAAATTGAAAAATATTTAAAGGTTAATGCAGAAAACATCTTCATTACCATGGAGTCATGAAGGATTTTTTAAAACAATTCTATTTATTTATTTGAGAGAGAGAGAGAGACAGAGAGAGACAAGATGGGGGAGGGTCAGAGAGAGAAGACTCCCCACTGAGGAGTCTCTAATGCAGGGCTCCATCCTTGGAGTCGGTGGTCATGACCTGAACTGAAGGCACTTAACCAACTTAGCCCACCAGGCATCCCTGAAGCATTTTTATTGGATAAAATACAAATACTAACATAAGGGGAAGGACCAATAAACTAACTCATCTAAAATTAAGAACTCCTTTTAAAAAAATAATAATAAATAAATAAATAAATGAAATTAAGAACTCTTGTTCACCAAAATACAATATCAATGAATAAAAATGCAAGCCACAGAAAATATTTGCAACATATATAACTGAAACATAGTCATATCCAGACTAAAATTTTTTTAAAAAATAATAACAAACTCTTGTAAACAAACAAAACCAGCAGAAAACAATGGGTAACAGACTGACCTGGCACTTTACAAAACAATAATCTTAACAATAATAAATATAAGAAAAGGTACTCAATAGTATTTATAATAGGAGAAATGGAAATGGTAAAGACAATCATGTCTACCTATACATCTTCAAACTTAGTACAGTTTGCTAACTGATGGCAAACATGTAGGGTCCTAGTAATGTGGTTTTGAATAGGTGTAAATATGAAAACAGTTTGCCACTATGTAGTTAAGTTCATAATGAACATAACACATGACCCAGAAATTACTCAGGTGTTTACCAGAATCTTTGTACACATTTTTTACAGCAGCACTGATAATGATAGCTTAATGCTGGAATCAATCCACATGTTTATCAACAGTATAAGAGAAAAAGTTCTATTTTGACACAGAACTACTTTTCAACAGTGAAAATGAGATACCTCCAATAACCCAGTAACAGTGGATGAATTTACCAATATAAAATTGAATGATAGAACCAGCACATAAAATGAAAATGCCAATGATTTTATTTCTACAAAGGTCAAAAAGAGGCAAACCTAAATTAAGTTATATAGGAGTGCATACAGATGTTCAATCTCTACAGAAAAGCAAATAAGTGACTACTAATAATGACAGAATGAGGTGTAGTGGCTATTTGGATGTTCATTATTGCACTGTTAGTTTAAATGAATCTATAAGTTCTATGTTTTTGTTATGTAGTTTATATTTTAAGGTAAGAGGTGTTCATTAAGGTCATTATCAAAATGCAAGAATAGTTCTTGGTGTTAAGAATAGAACATTCTGGGGGTGCCTGTGTGGCTCAGCGGGTTAAGCCTCTGCCTTTGGCTCAGGTCATGGTCTTAGAGTCCTGGGATAGAGCCCTGCATCAGGCTCTCTGCTTGGCAGGGAGCCTGCTTCCCCTCTCTCTCTGCCTACTTGTGATCTCTCTCTGTCAAATAAATAAATAAAATCTTTGAAAAAAAAAAAAAGAATAGAACATTCTGTTCCTGCAAGCATATTGTCCAGGAAGTTATTTTACACAGAAGCGAATGGGACATTATATGGCACATATGCTTGGGCAGCTGCTCTGGCGCAGCTCAACTATATAATGTAGGTGCATTTAGAACACCTGGGAACTAAGAGGAGTATGAGTCTTTGAGAAAAGTTGTGCTTCCTAAGCACTCCCAAGTGTAAGGGGTTTATTATTATCTTGTAGCTAACTGTACCCTAGGCTGATGTGGCCTGGGGATATACCTAACATAGTAACATTAGGCAAATAAATGCAAGCCTTGCTGTTTTATATTTGGTATTGATCCAATCCAGCTTTCTATCCATTATTTATGTAAAAGTCATTTTTGTAAACCACCTAAGATAATGTTTTTAGCCTTAATAACATTTATTGTATTATGTATGGGAAGTAACATGCTTGGTAAAGAAAATTGGGAAAATAGAGAAAAGCACACAGAAACCTAAGTCACAAGGTAGTTCCAACATCTAGATTATTAGCCAAGAAGTATGTAATGCATAGATCATATATGTATATCTATATATTATTGCTATTGTGTGAAAAATAACTGTATGTAAAAAGGTCAACTCCTTGATGTGGATACTGCAAAAAATGTCCTGGTTCATGATCTGTCTTTAATTTGCATAGTGTTTTTCAAAGAATTTTTTAAATTTAACATTTTTATGTAACCACTTCTATCAGAATTTTTATTATTAGCACCACACTCTACCCAACTGAGCTAACCAGCCAGCTACTATCAGAATTTTTAATTATAGTCCTTATCTTTGGTGTCGTGTTTTGAGAGCCCTTACTATCTCTAATTTACAAAGCTATTCATAGTTTTGTCTGGGATGTGTCTGGGCTATGTTTTTAATGTTTATATGCAATATAACTAGAACTTATTTTTATTTATTTTAAAGGAAAGGATGTAATTTTATTTTTAACTAAAAATGCAACCAATTATCCTAACACCATTATTTAAGTAACCTACCCATTTACTACTCATTTCACAGTCTTTGTTACAATATAAATGCTGATGTTTACCTTTCCCTTTATGTTAGCTTTACATATTTTCCCACTATTAAAACCGTACTATTGATGGAATACAATAGGCCTTAATTATTAGAAGGCTATACAGCACATTTTAAAATATGACATGTCATTTTATTAAATTTTTCACTTCTTTCTTGACTACTCTCATTCAATTTAATAGTTCCAAAAATATCGCTCTGTGATTATGTTTGCAATTGCACTTCTGCTTATGTTTGTTTAAGGAGAGGATCATTTTCTTTTTGAATTTGTCATTTTTCCTTAATTACGGTGTGTTTCTTCCCTTTTATTCAAATAATTTTGTAAGTATCTTACCTTATACTTTTTCTAACATTATAGCCTGAAATATTTCTAGACAAGTTTATTGGTGTTATTTTATACTTTTGCTTGTTTTAGATATTGGATCTCTTATCCATATTAATTTTTCCACTTGACTTTCTAACAAACTTTTGCTTTGAAATTATTTTCTATGATCACTGCCTCTTGAATATTTATTTTCTTTGTAGCATTCAGGTTACTTAGTATTTTACTGAGTCAAGATAAAGTTGGACACACGTATCTTTCCATGAAATTTACCAGCTTTTAGGTGGTAGATGCCTGCAAGAAAATAATTCAGCTTTTTCCTCCATCTAAACTGTTTTCTCTTCTATTATATCCTATTTACTTCCCATCATATTGCATTATATTTTGGCATATTATTCCTTTTCTATCTGTCAGTAGAAGAGGGTAGGAGGGGGAGGAGGAGGGGAGGTGGGGTCCTGGGGAGAAAAAGAAAAGAAAAAAGGAATCTGTATCCTTGCCTTTATTGTCTTTTCTCCACATTTGTTTTTATAGTTTTATCTTAATCTCTACAACTTTTTCCAGTGGATTTTTTTAAAAATTAGAGATGAAAACCTGTCAATAATTACATTATCCACTTAATTTACTTCTTTATCTTTCTTTAACTATTGTACTCAGGTTTCTATCTGCGGCACTCCATCAAAATTGTCTTCTTCAAGATGTCAGTGAGCTTCTTGCTACTAAATTTGATGGAAACCTTTTGCTTATCTTTCTGTTCCTCTCAGCATCATTTGAATTTGGACATTCTCATCCTTCTTGAGTGTCATTTTATCAACATCATTATTATTTCTGTGACTCCACATCCTCAATTCTCTTACTTTTTCTCCAAGTATTCATGTGAGTCTATGTTAGCTTTTTTCCCCTTTTATTTGTAACTTAAATACTAATCTTAGCCTGGATTTTCTCCAGAAAGCAGACACTGGGCTTGCATGCAGTAGTTTAATTTGGGAAGGATTCTCAGGGAACAGCAAATAAGAGGCTGGGAAGAGTTAAACCGGGAAGGAGGGAAAGCCAACAGAAGGATACAGTACTGAGCTGCTCAGCACTGCAAGCAATGTGGCGCAATCTTGTTGGAATCCTTTGAGGGGCTCAAGCAAAAGAAGCCTCAAAATTCTAATACTCAAGAGATAGAAGAAAGAACGATTTATTCATTAGCTCTCTTTTTGGTCAAGGATGGCCACATGGGTGTAACTTGGTCAAACGCTCAATTTTGTTGTATGTAAGTGCTGTATGTAAGTGCTGAGCATTCCCACAAGCAGTCCACTCTCTTTAGTCAAAGAAATCTTAAGACCGAAAGGAAGAAATGAGTATGTATAGCTGATCTGAGGTGCATCAGGTTAAGGAGCAGGTTGTGGCAGCAGCAGCAAAAGCTGTAGAAATGGTGGGCTGAATCCATGTGAGATGGGAACACAGAAGTGCCGGAGGTGTACTCTAGTGCCTCTTCCATTCTCGCTCCATGCATCTTCCGTCGAAAATTCTCAGTTGACCCTTCACTATCCATCAATACTTATCTCTACCCTTTTGAAAGTTCCAGAGCTACATGTCACTTGTTTTCATACATCTATCCATGAATATTCTGCAGACACATGAAACTAATATTCAAAAGTGAACTCACTATCCTTAGTTGAGTACTAAGTGCCAGGCTCTGTTGTAGATTTTGATAGAGAAGACATGACTAAAACAGTCACAATCTCTGCCTGCAAAAATTTATACTTTAGTAAGAAAGAAATTCAGTATAGGTAGTAATTTAAGCATGGGAAGGCAAACCATTAGGAAGGGTAATCAGGAGAAAGAGTAATATGGGATAGGCTAGGACATTTCATACTGAAACTGTCAGAAGTCTCCAACGGATGAAGAGTGGCATGGGCAGTGGATGCTTGTAAAAGTGGATGGATCTGGTAGTGATTAGGGGGTTACTTAGCGAGATGAAAAAAGCTCCAAAGGAAACTTCGTAAGTGGTCTGAACACAGCATCTCAGGTTATTCTCAAATACGAATCAGACTAGGTGCACTTCTTCCTCATTGTCCTCAGGATAAGGTATAAATAACTTACAAGATCTCTGAAGTCCAGAGAGGATCTGGACATGGCTTACTCCTCTTTATTCTAACTTTGCCTATCCTGGTGAAGTCTATACTTCCATTCAGACCGAATTTCTTCCATATCCCTGAATGCAAAATACATTCTTCAATCGTCAGGGACTTTTTGTTCCTTCTTTCTATATAATTGCTTTATTCATCCAACACTCTGCCCTCAATAGTTCATCTGATCTTGCATATTCACCTTCTGTTTTTTAAAGTTTCCGTTCAAATTCCAGTTAGTTAACATACAATGTGATATTTGTCCCAGATGTACACTATAGTGATCCAACTCTTTCATACAACACCAGGGCTCCTTACAGCAAGTGCCCTCCCTACCCCCATCCCCGAGTTCACCCACCCTCTCACCCACCTCCCCCAGCGTCACCATCAGTTTGTTCCCTAGAGTTAAGTCAGCTTCTTTGTTGCCTCTCTCTCTCTTTTTTCACCTTGGTTCATTTGTTTTATTTCCTAAATTCCACATATGAGTGAAATCACATGGCATTGGTCTTTCTCCCACTGACTTCCTTCACTTAGCATAACATTCTCTACCTCCATCCCTGCCATTGCAAATGGCAAGACTTTGTGTTCCTCTTTATGGCTGAGAAATAGTCCATTGATTAGCAAGTTACTTTAGAATGCATTTAGAAATTGTTAGGACATGTTTATTGTATTATATTCTTCTTCCCTTATGTCATTTATGCCATTGCAGTGTTATTATTGGCTTCTCAGAAAAGCTCTTTTTTCATCTCAATGTTTCCTACTTGTATCATCTTCTATCTCGTATTTCAGAGTCAATATATACTTTGGGGGGGGCATTTTATTTATGTATTTAAGAGAGAGACAGTGACAGAGAAAGTGAGAGAGAGAGCGCAAGCTGGGAGGAGAGGGAGAAGCAGAGGCTCCCACTAAGCCTGACATGGGGCTCAACCCTAGGACTCTGGGATCATGACCTGAGCTGAAGGCAGACTCTTCACTGCCTGAGCCACCCAGATGCCTCAAAAGCCAATATATTCTTGAAATTATTTTAGATGACAAAATAAGAGTTTTATAAAATTTCTTCCTATTTCTGCTATAACATTTTATTTTTGGTGTTTAATACAGCAAATATTATATTAATTTTTTTACTGCATGGGAAAAAATCAATATAATTAAAGACAAACAAACAAATGACAAACTTAGAAAGCATATTTAAAACTCACCCAACACTTCTCTGCAAATCAATAAGAAAATAATTAACAATCCAATTAAAAATGGGCAGAACATGCTTAGCGAAATAAGTCAAGCAGAGAAAGACAACTATCATATGATCTCCCTGATATGAGGAAGTGGTGATGCAACAGGGGGGCTTAAGTGGGTAGGAGAAGAATCAATGAAACAAGATGGGATTGGGAGGGAGACAAACCATAAGTGACTCTTAATCTCACAAAACAAACTGAGGGTTGCTGGGGGGAGGGGGTTTGGGAGAAGGGGGTGGGATTATGGACATTGGGGAGGGTATGTGCTTTGGTGAGTGCTGTGAAGTGTGTAAACCTGGTGATTCACAGACCTGTACCCCTGGGGATAAAAATATATGTTTATAAAAAATTAAAAATTTAATTAAAAAAAAAGGGCAGAACATCTAAAGTTTTAATTCAGAGAATGTATATAAAAAAGACTTCCAAATGTATGAGCAGATACCCTATATAATTCATAATAAGAAATGCAAATTAAGATTATAAACAAAAATATTTCACCCATCAAATTATATATATATTTATAATTATATATTATATTATATTTATATTATATATTTATAATTATATATTATATTATATTTATATTATATATTTATAATTATATATGATTATATAATAGATAAAGACCAAATTCCTTTTCATGGCATTCAAGGCTCTGCAGTTGAAATGTCATTTTCTGCCATCATGCCTGTCCTTGAATTATGCTGCTATTTTGAAGAAGGGCATTTTTCTTTTCTGCCTTAGTCATTATGCATGTTTTTTCTTTGCTTAGAGTTCCTATATATCTTCTGTAAATTACGTGGTTCTACTCATCTCTTACTACTGGGTGAAGAAACAATCACTCTATTCTCTTTTCTTCTAAGTTTTATACACATTGGTGCATATTTGTTTTTACCTGCCTCCCCAGTTTCCTTGAAGGAAGGGATATATTTTACTTATAGTTGTATCTCCTTCATTGACACAGATCAAATGTTTGGTTAATAAATAAATGCTTTGAAATGAAAAGTTAAGTATTATAGGCATTTTATTACTTTATTAATGTGTAGTTGAAGTATATTAACTTACACATATTCAAAATGTATTATTTGATGGGGGTGGGGGATGGGCAAAATGAATGAAGGGGAGTGGAAGATAGAGGCTTCCACTCAAGGAATGAATAAATCACAAGAATAAAAGACACAGTATAGGGAATATAGTAATTGTAATAGTGATGTACGGTGACATGACAGACAGCAGCTACATTTACTTCTGTTAAGCATAACATACAGAGTTATCAAATCACTGTACTATATACCTGAAACTAAGGTAACATTGTGTGTCAACTATGCTTAATTAATTAATTATATATAGTATATAGGGGTATATAGGGGCACCTGGGTGGCTCAGTCAGTTAAGTGTCTGCCTTCTGCTCAGGTCATGATCCTCAGATCCTGGGATAGAGACCCAAGTGGGGCTCCCTGCTCACCAGGGAGTTTGCTTCTCCCTCTCCTTCTGACCCTCCCCCTTACTCATGTTCTCACTCGCTCGGTCTCCCTCAAATAAATAAATAAGAAAAACAAAGTATATAATTTGATGAGTTTTGACATATACATAAACTCTTTAAGTACTTATCACAATCAAAAAAATGTACATTTGACCTCCAAAGTTTCCTCATGGCTCTTTCTAGTTCTTTCCTACTCAATATTCTCAACATCTCTAGGAAACTATTAGTCTGCTTTCTGTCTCTAGATTAGTTTTTATTTTCTAGAATTTTATTTAAATGGAATCCTACATACGTACTCTAACTTTTTTTTTTACTTCTTTCTTTCATCATATTCTTTTAAGTTACCTCGTGATACCTAATGTATCATATAACTAGTTCCTTTTTATTGTTGGTAAGATTTTATTGTATAGATATACTAAAATTTAGTACTTTATCTCTAGTAATTTTATCTCTTCTCTTCTTTTAGGAAATGTATTAAAACGAATTAGCATGAAACCAGAAAGGGAGACAAACCACAAGATATTCTTAATCTCCTGAGCCTCCTCAGGAAACAAACTGAGGGTTGCTGGAGGAGAAGGGAGTGGGAGAGATGGGATGCCTCTGTGATGGACACTGGGGAGGGCATGTGCTATAGTGAGTGCTGTGAATTGTGTAAGACTGATGAGTCTCAGACCTGTACCCCTGAAACAAATAACACATTGTATGTTAATTTAAGAAAAGAAAAGAAAAATAAAATGAATTCGCACAGGAAAACTTCATGCATACTTTGAATGTTATTTTGACTTTTTGACTCATGTTTAGACTATCGTGCCTCTTTTAAAATAATTCACTATGTAAAGTATTTCTTTATTAAAACAGAACAAAAACAGAAGTTTCCATGAATTTGAAGGCCTAAGCTCAGGTCTGGCATAACCTCAGTTCAACTAATGTATTTTCAAAGCAAGTCACAAATCTAACACAGATTCAATGGAAGGGAAGGACAGACTCACTCTTGTAGAAGGAATGTCAAGTGCCTCTTTGATAGTCATCCTTGTTACACAATATATAATGAGAAAATTGATAGAGTTCTACCACCAGGGAAATGAATGCATGAAATGTGTTAGATTAGCATAGATGAATCAATACATCTAAACAAGTACTGGTCTTGGTAAGGTAGTCCATTTGCATATAATGCTTTAAATTTTAGTATTATATCAATTTCTCCAAATATTGATAATCACTAGGTTGTACATAAAGTATCATTCCTTTATTATGACTCTCCATTGTGTGAATAAAACAAAGCAAGCAATTAAAGCATTAAACCTTCCAAAATCATCAATGTGAAGAATAGACTTCTGAGGCAAAGACCCAGGAAAAATGTGATGGGATCTATTCCTTTTTAAATTTATTTTTCTGCTAGACAGAGTAAAAGTCAGATATGGGGATTTTTCTGAAAGTCTCTAACAACAGGTATAGTCTTTTTAACTTAATCTGCCCAATGGAGTAAAAACAAGATGGTGACACTGAGAAAAAATAATCATACATTTCTCCTTTACCATTTTCCAAGTATGCATTTTCTGCCTTTGTCCTGTGGTTTAAAAACAAATCAAAGAGCTAACATCCCAATGAAGATAACCAGAAGATCAGAGCCAAAGAGTTTTAAGTCAAGAGCAAAACTTGACGCAGACAGAAATGTTTAGAGAATCTAGCACATGGTATCAGAGGGCATGCAACAGAGATATTTGGAAAGCCATATCAGAAAGAAGACCTATTTCTTTGTCATTTTTTCTTAAGGTGAAGGGGGATGTTTTACATATTTGGAACCAACAGCATAAAATATCTTTAGTTTCTACATTTTACCTGCTGAATGTAGATACTTGGTATTTGTTTTTTTTTTTTTTTTTTTTTTTTTTAAATTAAACTTCTTTCTGAAGACTTCATGTCAAAGGTACTAGCAAGGAGATAGTACCAATTCCTATTCATCTTTTATGGCAATCATTCTCTACTGTCCTATGCAATGGAAATATACTGGCAAAGGCAAATTCTTAAGAAGAGTTAGGACTTAACCAAACTGAGAACATTTATGCAGAGTGAGTATCTAAAATGTGGACCTGAAGAAATATATCCTAATCCAAATTTAATAAAAAATATTTAAAATTTTGAACTGTTTAGGTAAACTGTTTTCATTGAAAATTTATTATTAAATGTATATTTTTTGTTTATTTTTTTACTTTTTAGGAGGACTTTATCACCCGCAAAAAAGTAAAGCCTCTCAAGCTGAGGATGATGTTCTTAAGATTCTTCCTCAAAAAACAGAGTCCTAAACTAACAGCCCTGCATGTCTAGGTTAAAATGTTGCATATGAAGGAGATCCATATACTTTACTTATTCTTAGAGTGAGCTTCTGAACCAAAATCAAATTTAAAACCATTGGATATATACCCATCCATACAAAAGGCAGAAATATTGGCAGATAGAAGATAAAAATTTGCAAGATGGCACAATGCCTAGAGAAAAACATTACAAAATCTGGGCTCATCCCCAACTTCATCATTGACTTTCCACATAACCTTGAAGCTTATCATTTAACTCTTTCAAAGCCTTGTTTTCCCCAACTGTATAATGTGACACTTAAGAAACTTACTTACTTTATTCATATGTAACTAAATGTACGTGGAATGTCTTTTGGGGATACACAAGAACATGGCAATATAGGGTGCCTTTGGGGAGTGCTCACCCATTGTTGAGTAACAGGTATGTAAAATATTTCTCATTTACTCCTTTTGCATTTTGTACCTTGAGCGTTTTATTGAAAAAGAGAGAAGGGGAGAGAAGAGGGGAGGAGAGAAGAGGAGGGAGGAGGGCAGGGGAGGAGGGGAGGGGAGAGAGAAGAAAGGGGGAAGGAAGGAAGGAAAGAAAGAAGGGGAAGGGAAGGGAGGGAGGGAAGAAATAAATCTTGAAACCGTTGACATTCATAGAGAATCCCAAGTCTTTGGCTAACGGAAATTTATTTTATTCATAAAATAAATTATTATTATTTTATTCACACCTTATTTTGAAAAAGTGTTTACATTTGAAAAATATATATGGTTTATCTTTAATATCATTTGGTATGATTTGGTATGACTTTTTCATCTTACATTTTAAACACTGCTTTCCTCATTTTATCAATGAATCTTTTCTGCTTATCATCCACCCTTAGCCCAAGAAACCAGGTAAACAGGTGCACAATACTCCATGAAGTGATCACCATGAAATGAACAGGAATGATGTCACCCTGTCTATTATTTATTAATATAGAACCATCTGTTATCTATGAATACCATGTTGTACTATGTAATACTATGTTATCTAATAACATTCCTTGGACTTCTACAGAAGCTTGAGGCGGGAAGGAATTAAACATGGACCCCTTCCTAGCTCTCAATTTCTTGATGACATCATTCTACTTTTGAATATAGGCTGACTCAGGCCAAGTCACTTAGGGGTAGGAAAGATGGACAGAAGAACACAAGCATCTTAAAAGGAGAAACTGACTGAATAAAAGTTAAAAAAAAAAAAATCCGTATGATAATTGACTCTTTCTGCTTGACTTATTTCACTCAGCATAAACAACAAAGCTTGGTACACTGAAAAAAGAAAATTAAAAAAAGTAATAGAAATGAATAAAAACCACTAACCTTAAAAAAAAAAAAAGTGAAAAAGAGGTGAATCAACATATGGTGCATATGTGTTATGTCTGGATACTGAGACCAAAAAATAGTGGTGCCTCTAGCAATGAAGAGAAGGAGGCAACATTTTATTAAGGTTACTGATTCAGCCTGTGGCCTCTAAATTCAACTGGGTATGGAAAATGTATGGATACTCAGAAGGAAATACTGCAAGAAAAGAAGTCTTCTGGGGGTAAGAATTTTAATGTGTACAAGCCACTGTACTTCAAAGACAAGCACCAAATTTGAAATGTTGCTGCACCAAGGTTCACATGTGTGTGTGTGAGATACAAGCTCAGTCATCCTCAAGCTTTTGAAGAGGAAGCAACAGGGGGTAAACCAGGAAACATCAAAGTGACTGCCCTGGCTTGCTGGGGAAGGTGAAAAGCAAGGGGCTCGGTTAATCGCGCTCTGTGCCCTGAGGCCACAGCCAGTGGATTGCCTGCCACACAAAGGGCTCCTCTCATTAACTTCTGCTTCTCCTTTGGAAACATGCCAGTGGATGGCAGAGTTCTGTCAATGAGCTTGTACCCTTCTTCCTTAGCTATGAATCACTACCTGAGCCATGACTGCCAAGTCACAGGTTGATGCTGGACTAGGAGGAAATACACTGTTGATATTTTTTCATAAACTTCCTTAAGATATTTCCCAAAACACTTTAGACAACCCTTGCATACACGTCTTGATTTAAAACAAAACAAAACAAAACAAAACACACACCAAACCCTTGCCTGAAACATCACAAGGGATTGTTGCAATGGTTCACATAATATAGTTATTTTCCAGACTCGGTTTATGCAGTGCACTTTCAAAAGTGCCTTTCAAGCTTCACGTGGGATGACCAGTGGTCTTAAAGGGCCATAATCAACGTGGTGTTTTTGATTTGCTGTGTATCCATTTATTGTTATTGTATTTGTGACTCATTTCCTGAAAACCCACTCTCTCCTTCACACTGTTCTTGCCGGTGTTGCTACAGCAGTGAAGAGAGAGGAACACGCTTCTTCCCTCAAAGAATGTTGAGTCGTTCTGACAAGGTAGTGACTGTATCCCAGTCATTCCATACTGACAGTGGTCGCATGTTTTCTAAAATTCCAAAAGCTCAGTATCACCTCCCTGATGTATGGCTCTAGTTTATTCCTTTCTCAATTTGTCCACCTCACCACCCGCTTCATATTAGATTTCTTGAACGCTAATGATCATAATATGCCCCTAGTTGCAAGGAAATTATCAACTGAGTTCCCACTGGCTATAAAGAAAAATGCAAATGCTGTAGTTTTGCCTACAAACAAATGGGATCATCGCTTGTCATCCAGGCTTTCTCACCATATGCTCTAGAAGCAATGGAATATTTTGTTTTCTCTCTACTCATCTCCTTTATTAGTGCTGCACTTCCTTCTGGAATGCCTTTCCTTATGTGTCCTTAGGTATCCATGTGACCCAACCCTTAATCACCTGCCCAGCCCCTGTCCTCTTTACAGCTTTCCAAATACATCTCTATTCCCCACCTGGGCGTATTTGCTCCTGCACCTGCATTCCATTTCACTTTAAAAAATAAAGCCACATGGCTGTTCTGTAAGATATTTATTTTCCTGCCAGTTTTCACCAGTGCCTACTAAGCACCTTGTAGCTATAGTCACGAGGGCTTAGAACTGTTTATAAAATTAATATATTGCATTAATTATAGAGATTTGTATTTTATTGACTATCATTTCAAAAATCAGTCTAGATCATTATCAAATTATCTCTCAACCCAAGCTTTATTCATATTACTTTTACTGGCAAAGGCTACATACAGTGAAATAAAATAAACCATTATATTTAAGAAACTATTGGGCAAAAAGTGAGCACTGTTAATTTTTGAAAGAAAGTTGACTTCTGAAAAACAATGTACTGGGGCGCCTGGGTGGTTCAGTGGGTTAAGCCTCTGCCTTTGGCTCAGGTCATGATCTCAGGGTCCTGGGATGGAGTCCTGCATGGGCTTCCTGCTCAGCAGGGGGCCTTCTTCCCCTCCCCCTCTGCCTTCCTTTCTGCCTGCCTGTCTGCCTACTTGTGATCTCTCTTTCTCTGTCAAGTAAATAGGTGAATAAAATCTTTAAAAAAAAAAAAGTATATTTGAAAAAAGTACAAGAAAGTATCAATAAAACAAAACAATACATTTAAGGGCAAAGCAGACCGGCTGGAAGGAGTGGACGTTAAAGGGCTTCTACACTCACTGCTCAGGACAGTTACAGTGTTTGGATTTGTCAGTTTATCCATTTTGCTTTACTCTATATTCTGCCATGACATAGCAGAAATCTTTTGTTGCTCTCTGAATATCATTGCTTTCAGAAATAGAGTGATCTCCCTCTTTCAAACTCAGCGATTAAAATACAACATAAAACCGGTTCTGTTGTTCTTGCAACAAATACAACATAAAACCGGTTCTGTTGTTCTTGCAACATGGATCAGGAACATATGTTTACTACTTCCCAGCTTACTCTGGCAATGTTCTGCTGACTTCTTAGATTTCCGTTTTAAGGTGTTTCCTGAGTTTTACTTCAGTTGAAGACTAATTCTACAGACTACACTGCAGTTTCAATAAAGCATCCATTGGAATGGCAACAGAGACACTTCAGCGTTCTTGGGCATGAAATCTCTCTACTGTGAACCCTCTTCCATAATTCTAAGAATATATAATATACACATGGTTCCTTTAAATAAAAATATCTAATAAATACACGATAATCCATATTGACTGAATTGTCAATTACCTATGCTGATGGAGGGGGAATCAACAACTTGTAAAATACAACTGGTTTTGACACTCAGCTCATAAATTATATAATGTTCTAATTCTATATAAGACACAGTGTACACTTGGATAAGCTGGTTTACCTTCGCTGTTAGATAATTTATATGTATTTATTAAACTGATATAAAATGAATATCATTTTGACCTTTATTGTTTTCTTTAATGTTATCTGCATTAAATTCAGTAACATTATTTTCATTGGTCTGGGATTGAACAGACAGCTTCACTGTCAATAACTTAAGTTGTTGGTTTAGATTTGATATTCAATGACTTTAAAACATTTTTAAAGGAAAAAAATGTAAGTTCTCTAGAATATTTAATATTATCTAGACATATGGGGAATGACAATATTGAGTGAATCTGTACAACACAGAGCTTGTAGCAGATTGCAATGACAAAAACACTAGGAAGACTTTGAATAGTGAAAGAGAGAAAGCCTTTGTATCATTGTTCTCAGCTTTTTCTTTTCATGTTCTCCTATTAGATTTTCTGCATTTTATTTCTATCCATGCCATAGCAATCTTGGTGAATATCAATGAAGTGATAAGTTGCTTCCCAGACAATCATGTGAATTTCTGAGGGAAGTGTTAACAAAATGCCAACCCACACTTTAAAAAAGAGTGTGTGTGTGTGTGTGTGTGTGTGTGTGTATTATTTATAGATTGAGTTACCCATTTGCCATAGTATTTTGATGGTAACCATGACTACACTGTGTGATTTTGACTGCCCAATATCTGCTCATCTCATCTCATTCTCTTCCTATTTACCTCAAAGAGATGCAAAAAGCCATTTTGATATAACAGTGAAAATAACAAAATACTATACTCAGAGGGATTATAAAAATAAAGGGCTCTCTTCAATTTTCTGTATCCCAGGGATTATTTGAAGAGTAATAAAAACTCATGGCTTTCAGAAATGATATAAAATATTACTATAAGAAAAAAGGAGCCATAAGACAGTATCTAAACCAAATGATGAATAAGTTGACACATTCAAGTTACACACCAAAAATAAAAGCAACCGATCAGAAAACAAAACAAAACAAAGCCAATATCATTTTCAAGAGATGAGAGCCCTTTTAGAGCCTACAAACATATGGCAAAGGAATCACTGCTTTTTTTAAGCATAAAACAGCAAAAAAATAATAAAGCAAATTTCAAATAAACTAATACACAGTAGACCCCATTTCACAGAAACAGCTCTTTAAGGATTGATACAATTTTAAAGTGGAGTTCCTTGCACATCTTACAGTCCAATTTAAACACTGAAAATGAACTCAAAGCAGCATCAGGTGTAATAATAACCATTCATATAGTCGGGCAAACCACTGTACATCCTGAATCAGCTCATTCATGTCTACTACAACAGCCCTGTAAATATAAAACCACTGAACAATTTATTGCCTTGAAACATTATTCACTAGTTCACTGGATTCAAATTCTGTAACATTTATTGGTCTTTAACTGTGGGTAAGTAACTGTAGCTATTCTTGCCTCAGTTTCTAGACAGATTTCTTTACATGTTCTACATATCTTTGATTATAAAAGAAAGTATGATTCTGTTCAGGATAGCATAGTTACCTTACATTTGATTCATAATCCCTTCTTCAAATACCTAGGAAATATAAAACTTGCTTCAAAAAGAAAAAAAGAAAGAAACATATATTTAGACCTACAGTTGCCAGATTTAGCAAATAAAATTAGAAGATGCCAAGTTACATTTGAATTTCATATAAATAGCAATTAATTTCTAGGTATAAGTATGTCCCAAATCTTACATGGGACAATCCTACCTTGTAACTCTACTTAGACCAGAAATGGAATGAGAATTAAATACAGGTAAATGGGATGAAACATGGGTCTGCTGTTGCCTGTTGTCTGGAAATAGGTAATATCAAGAATTTTGGTGCCAACTGGACAAAAGCAAATAAAAGTTTCATGTAAAAGCAAGGTCAAATTAAAGAAAAAAGATCAAATTCATTTGGCATAAAGAGAAGAACAGAGTTCAAAAATACTAAGCCAAAAAAATTCCAGTAAAAATTAATCACCAATTGCAAAATGAAGAAATACAATACTGAGATTAAAAAGACCACAGTATAAACAGTTGGTATATGAATTCTATCAAAATAAAACTAATTTATTGTGATATTTGTAACACTGTAACTAATTTATTGTAACAGTCAAATTTTCAAACTACTTTGGAACAATTATTATTAAGTGCATACACACATATTTATACATACATAGATTCCATTAAAGAGGAGTAGAAGGCTATTGAGAATTAAAAAATTGATGTTAAAAATTATCCATTATTAATATACTAAAAGCCATGGAATTATATGCTTTAAATGAATTGTATTGCATATAAATTAATACCACTCTACAAAGTACTTAATAAAAAAAAATCAGTTAAGAATCTTTCTAAATATATGTACCTGTATATACATTGTGTGTATGTGTATATTACATGTGGGCACATTAAATATATATTCTTTTAATTTTTATATATCTATGTATATATATATACACACAGAGAAAAACATAGTAGAAAACTAAAAGAATTATCCCTTTATGAAAGACAGACAGATAAGGAGATTAAAAATATCAAAGACTACTTACAAGTCACTTTTAGAAGGGCACTTAGGGTGACAGGGATTAAGAAGGGCACTTGTGATGAGCTCTGGATGTTATATGTAAGTGATGAATCACTAAATTCTACTCCTGAAACCAATATTACACTGTATGTTACCTAGAATTTAAATAAAAACTTGAAACAAAAGAAATATAAAAAATAAAATAAAATAAAAAGAAAGGCATTTAAATTGTTAGCTGATATCTCAAAAGTATAATGAGAAAAGAAGGCAATCAAATAGTATCTTTGACAGTCTAAGAGAAATAACTGTGAACCTTGGATTCTAGGCACACACCTATCCATCTGAAAAAATATGTGCCAAAGAATGCTCAGATTTCACCAAAACCGTGTTCATTCTCCAGAACACATAGTTGGACTACTTTCCCTTTGCTTGCTTAAAATTAGGTAGATACCTGTCCGAGTTCTGGTCAGTGAAATGTGTGTGGGCTTATATACACCACTTCTTGCTATAACATGCAGTTAAATAATCTTTCATGCTTCTTTCTACTCATATGTTTTCATGAACTTGGAATCCTAGAAAACGTAAGAGACATAGAATAAGAAGGAATACCCAAATCAACAAATGGAAGGCTGCTTGCTAAATACTCCATTCTACTTAATATATGAATGAAAAATAAACCTCTATGATATTAAGCTATTGAAATTAGGTTTTGTTTGTTATAGCAGCAGACATAACAAAAACATTCTAGGATACACAAAAGCTGTGTTTACATGCAAAAGACCCACATTAGGAAAATCTAAAGAATTAACTTCATTGGGATATAAAAGGAAGTGAGAGCAAAGAGCAAGAACATCCATAAATAGGTGGATAAATCTCTATAAATATTGATTTTACATAACAATAATACCTAATATAAAAGTATAAAGGCTTCATTAAAATAGTGGATAAAATACATAAGTAGGAGCATAGAAATCTGAATAAAAGCATTTGCAAAGGAAGGTACTACTGAAAAGGAGGATAATGATGTTATGACTGTGTATTGTTAAATATATGCGTTAAAATATCTTGACTACTAAGAAAAATAATAGGACTTTTTTTCTAGAATTTCTATACATAAAAGAAGAAAAATGGTGAAAAAAGAGAGTGATATACAAGAAAAAAAGCATCAAATAAGATTGAGAACAAAATTGATTAAAAAAGAAATAAAAATTATATAATAAAGCTGAAAAATTTGCATGCTAATGTAAATACAACAAATTTAAACCTAAAGATTATAAAAATAAATTTTGAAAAATCTATCTCTATGCTATTTATGGAATGCACATAAAATTATTACATAAATAATAAAAGTCAAAGTATGGGGATATACATATGTCATGAATTTGCTAAACAATATTCTATGAGAGATTAATTAATAGTATGGGGAAAAGCCAATCTTAAGATGGAACAGGTCACTTAATAATGAAATAAAGTTTCAGTTAACAAGAGTGTTTCAGTTCACCATAATGACCTAAATGAAACAATTACTTAGTTCTATTTTTTAATGGAAGATGACCTCTTAAAATTAGAGAACATACTTAATTTCTCAGCACACATGAAATGTGAAAATGATTACATGCATGGTCACAAAACTCGTTTTATCAAACTTTTAAAAAATGGATTTTGGAAATGATACTATTATGCAACCATGCAATTAATTTAGAATAACATATTTAGAAATTTAAAAAGAAAGTTCTAACATCTCATGCCTCAAATAGGTTGTATTCGAAATTAAAAACACATAGAAGTTAAAAACTTGTGGGATCCCAAGAACGCCCAAACAGAAGAAAATAAGAAATTGCATAGGATATAAGAAAAGATCAAGTTAATAGCTAAACATGGAATTTAAAAAGTTATAAATGAATAATAAATCAAAAGAAAGTAGAAAACAATACTTTAAAGTAGGTAAGAGAATAATTTTCAATTACATATTATATAATTCAATTACACAAATCAGAGATAATTAATGGTGAGAAATAGAATCTGAGGAGATAGGTAAAAATTATACCTTTTTCAAAATTAAGCAAGAAAATAAGAGAAAACATAAATAAATGGTATCAAGAATGAATTTTATATAACCACAGATGCTGTAGAGATTAAAGCTAGTAGATATTAGGTATGGATGCTATAGTCTACCATAAGCAAATAGGTTTAAAGTATTAAAAAAATAAAGTAATTGGATTATAAAATAAACAACTTACTTGAATAAAAACACTGGGATCTAATGAGTTTGTAAGAGTTTCATCAAATACTCAAGGACAATACAGTTTCAAAATTATATGCTCTTCTAGAGAATACAAAAACAGGAGCTATTCCCCAAGATTTTCATTTATATTAGTTGTAAAAATCTTTACTGACAAACCAGAGAAGTACTTAATAGGATAGGGAAATGATAAGGTATTTTCACTTGTGACTAAAGATACTATAAATAAAGAAACTTTAAAGAAAATATTACAAAAGTTAGTATAACATTATTTATGTTAGTGATGAAAATTTCATTTCATACTAAGTAATTGATTATTATAATTCACTGTTAACATATTAAAGGAGAAAAACCATGTATTCTGCTCACTAAATGCAGAGAATATTGAATAAAACCCCAAATCAGCCATGATTCATAATAATTTAAAAACTCCATTTAGCTAAATAGGTATGGAAGTAAAAAGGTTTTAAACTAATATATGTCTATTAAAATGTCCTACGCTACAGATACTAACTGATGAAACAACAAAATCATTTCCTTTAAATAAGGTACAGATGCCTGCTACCTCTTTTAATTCAACCTTCTATTAGAGGTGCTATTAGTTCAGAAAAATTAGACAAAAAAGAAAATTATTGAAAAGATAGAAAAATTGTTACTTACAATTAATACATTTTTTATGTAGCACATTCAACATAAATTATAGATAAGCTCAGAAATGATTTAATGAACTTTCTGGGTATATAATCAATATAAAAGGACACTTGCTGTTTTATCACAAAACAAAAGTTAGTTAGAAAATTTATCTTAGTAATAAAAAATTCTACCTTTTAAAAGAGCATCCCAAAGCATGAACTACACAGAAATACATTAGCTAAAGATGTTGAAGTCTTTATCAAGACAATTATAATGAAAAGAGGTTAGGGAAAACCTAAATTAATAAATTAAAAAAAAAAAACACGTTGTTGGGGGGAAAAAAAGCCTCAATATTGTAAAGCTATCATTTCTTCCCAAATTATTCAATAGGTTAGGCATGCTTCAAAGAAAAATCTTAACTTTTTTTTTTTTTTAGAGATTTTAATTTATTTATTTGACAGAGAGAGAGCAGGAGAACACAGCAAGGGGAGTGGCAGAGGGAGAAGCAGGCTTCCCAACCGAGCAGGGAACCCGATGTGGGGCTCAATCCCAGGACCCTGGGATCATGACCTGAGCTGAAGGCAGTTGTTCAACCAACTGAGCCACCCAGGTGCCCCAACATTTTTTTAATGGTACTTAGGTTGATTCTGAAATTTTTCTAAAAACAGGCTAATAATAAAAACATTCTAAAGGAGGACAAGACCTACTGAAATCCATGGTAAATAACTTACTCTATTGTTAGTGCAGGGTCCAAAGAATCAATAGGTGAAACAGCATAGGGACTCTATAGTCAAAGCCGTTAATTTATGAAAAAAATTGATTTTGACAGACTAGACTTTGCAGAACAGCAGGGGAAATAATATCCCATTCACTAAGTGGCAAGGGGAAAGTGTGTACATATGTAAAAATAAGTAAATAAATATCCTTACCCCACAACATACACAAAAACATTTTCTATACAGATTAAATGTTTAAATGTGAATGACAATAATGTATACATTTAGAAGATTCTGTGTGTGTATACATATACACATATATATTCATAATCTCATGGTTACATGAATCTCATGTTAAGGAAAGACTTTTTTTTTTAAGATTTTATTTATTTATTTGCTAGAGAGAGACAGAGATAGTGACAGAGATAGCAAGAGAGAACAGGAGCAGGGAGTAAGTTCAGAGAAGCAGGCTCCTCTCTGAACCGGGACCCCGATTTGGGGCTCCATCCCAGGACCCTGGGATCATGACCTGAGCCTGAGCTGAAGGCAGAGGCTTAACCGACTGAGCCATCCTGGCACCCCAAGGAAGGAGTTCTTAAACAGGAAAAAAAGAGAGAGAGAGAGAACTAAGTAAATAGTTGACACCTTCCATTAATTTAGGTGTCCTTGAATGTCTTAGAATTGGGGTAGGGGGTGGGAGGTTGGGTGAGCCTGGTGGTGGGTATTAAGGAGGGCACATATTGCATGGAGCACAGGGTGTGGTACATAAACAATGAATTTTGGATTACTGAAAAAAAGGTTTTTTTTAATGCAAAAAAAAAACCTAATAATTCAAATTTTCTTGACAAAGAACTTGAACAACTTTTACTACATCTATTCTACTTATTGCTATTGGAAAAAGTAGGTTATATTTTCTTTTCTGTAAGTACATTTTCTACTGTTTGCTGTGTTGTAATGGAAACTAGAAAAAGGAGACCTAATTAAATATAAAATAAGCAAAAGAAAGGAGATTATATAAAAAAAAAGAGCAGAAATTAGATAACCAGAGAAAAGCATAACAAGGAGGATGATTTTTTAAAAATCTGAAGTTACTTCTTTGAATGGCACAATCAAACTGATAGCCAGATTGTTTAGAATAAAAAAAGAGAAAATACAAATCACCAATATGAGGAATGATAAGCTCAGTATTGTTAACATGTCTATTCTTCCCTGTTGATATATACATTCTATCCAATCAAAATCAAACCCAGCAGATTTATAATTCTATACCTCTATGTGGGAAAAAAAACACAATTTTAAAATATATATGCAAAAATCAACAGAACTAAAAAAACAACTGAAGGAATTCAAAATTGAAATGTAAGTCTTTAACATACATTCTTGGATAGTTGATAGATCAAATAGAAAAGTAACCAGAATGAATACTGAAGATAAAAAAAAAATACTATTGATGAAATTGACCCATATAAAAAAGTCAAATGGTTGAGGCACAAAGATATTGAAAATAAAATTTTAAGGATTTAAATTAGCATGAAGAAGATCAAGTACCTTGGAATAAGTCTAACAGACTAAAAATTACAAATTTTACAGAAGATATTTAAAAGAACTCAAATAAAAGGAGAGAGAAATTATCTTCATTGATGGGAAGATTCAATATTGTAAACATTTCAATTATTCCCAAACTGGTTTTTATATTCAATGCATGATGACTTTACTATTTCAGAGATAACATCCACAATATTTAGGAACCAAAGAGATGTAAAGTAAGATGGAGAAAGATGTGATGAGGTTTCTTAAGTTTTTAAATCTGGGTGGATAAGAGGGTTCAATGTCCTTGCACCATGTTACCTGTTCCTTCCTAAATTTGAGATAATAAATGTTGACAAACAGAATTAGTCATACACTTTCTCTTGAGATTTCCAGACATATGTCAAAATTATTCCGAGATATTTTGGAATGGACAAGGATCTTGAGGTAAAATCTCCAAAAATTGCTGCCCCATGGGCAAGTTAACAGGATTTGGTTGCAAATTCAATCCATATTTTGGACAGGATTTTCTTTATAAAATATAGCATTAGTCTAAGTTCACTGCTCCATTCATGTTACTAACACCTCAAACAAGGCATCTTCATTAGGACTTTGCTAAAGAAAATGCACAATCTAGTTGTATTGAAGAATTTACAATTTTTAAGTATTATTACATCTGCCAATGGGCAAGAAATTTTTTAAAAAATAACTAAGAAAATAATGGTTGATATAGCCCAAACAATACTGGCCCATAAACCAAGTTATGGGAGGGCACTGAAGAAGTTGTTAAAAATCATAGTTCAGTTGATAGATTTTTGGACTCTATTTGTGCACATGATATTCATCAAGTAGCTGTTTTTAACCCACAAGTAGTGAGGAAGCCTGAGCAACTGTGGCTTTATTGCTCACAAATCCTGTCCACATATTATGCATGGATATATTTATATACACATATTAAAGTACATATATACACATTATTATATTTATTATATATACATTATTGATTAATATATAATCTCTAATATATGTATATAATTTTTAATTATTTCTTTTATTTAAAAAGTCACTTGCAATATATCATATCCATAGATTAACTTTCTGTCATATGGCATAATGTTTTAAGTATTCAGAATTCCATTCTTACATTTAAAAGTCAACTGGATTTCCCACTGCAGATGGATTTATTTTGTTCTTAATCTTTTCCATACTGAAGATGTAGTACGTCATCTGAAAGCATCCGGTTTGATTACAACCACATAATCTGTGCCTTTTTAAAGTATTGGTGTTACACAAATGGTTTTTATTTCAGAAGCTAAGAAGATGACAGGTGAAAGAAAGGAAAAATAGGAGAGTTATATAAATTGCCAAGACCTTTTAACAAAGACCAAGTAAGAGAAGTCAAGGATACCAGCTAGTGATGAAGTACTATTTAAGCACATTGTGAACTACATGGCCAGGCTACCCCTCAACCCTCTGGTCATGCTGGGGAAAGTCTCTTTTCTCTAGGGCCCTAAATGCTGACTGACCCTAAATGGCTCCCAGTGAAACAAATGAGGGCTCAAGTGCCAAAGAATTTTGAAATTGATCACAGTAAATGTTCAAGTACCAAAGATGTGTGTGTGTGTGTGTGTGTATGCACGAGCACTGCTTTCATTAAAATGTTTTGTCATTTAGTACTGCCAAATTCATGAGACTTTCTATCTTCAAGCACCTTTTCTATCAATGATATTATAAGGGTTAATCCACAATAATTTTATGTATCATTACAACATATTTTATGAACAAAAAATTCTGGGAAACAATCTAGTATATGATAATTTATCATATTAATGAGAAAATTGTTTTATAATGGATAATAATTATAAACTTTATATTAATAGGTAATCCTTTAATGATTAATGTATAATCTAGGTTTTATAGTCCACAAAATGCTTTCCCATGTGCTTTTTCATTGGATATTCAGCTAACCTGCTAAGTTTTATTAAAATTTTATAAATTTTATAATATACAAATGCAGTAAACAAAGTTCAGCTATGTTAAACAGCTTACTAAAATATCACACCTTCTAAGTCTCTGATTTAAAACCAGTTCTCAAAACTAGATATCCACTCTATAAGTAATTTTCTTTTTTTATACTGTTTTTCTATGATATAATGAAGACATTGAATAGGTCATTAAATGTTATCTGTTGGAAGATTAACATTCTGTCATGTCAAGGTATTCAGATCCATTAAATTCTATTTTAACCCAAAAATGGGGCTGCAGGGGGGTAAATTAGATTGGCTGGTAATGGTGGCATATTCTGATCATTTTATAATTTTAACAATCACCACTAGCTCTTGTTCTTTCTTTTTTTTTTTTTTTTTTTACACTAAAATATCCTAAAATATCCTGCATCTTGAGATGCAGTGAAATTTGAATGTAGGGAGAAAATGGATTTGTGTGTATGTGTGTGTGTTATTCACAATGCTCTGTATAAAAATATCCTTAATGAAAGAGGATCAGAGTTTTTCACATCATTATAACAAAACAGAGCATTTATGCAAATGTTTCCATTGAGTGTTTCCATTATCAGTCTATTCTTCATTCATTCATGGAACAACAATATCAACTTGATACCATAATGACTTAAAAAGAACACTTTTCCTTGAGCAAATAAAACTCAGTAACTTGCTTCTTTATTGTAGTAAGATACTCCTAAACCTTCTGGATATTCTACAGCTGCTTCCATTCATAAAAATAAAGAAAGGTAAACTAAACCAGAGGTAAAGAAGATACAGAATATATTCTCTTGCCTCATTCAGTATGACATCAGCAGAATTAACATATACAATATCAGTTCTACAGTTGTCATAAACATCAGCTCAATTATTTTATGGTGAAATTCTCTTGTAATCCATAGATTCATTTTAAACCATTCATTGAAGTGCAAGACCTGAAATGTGAGCTATAAAGACTTCATAAGATTTAGAAGATAGTAAGCAAATGACTGGATTATGGCTTAGTAAATCTTATAACAGAAAATGGTACAGTACACAAAGTGGGATGAGCAAAGTTATTTAAGGGTAGGGATCAGTATTTCCCAAAGGAGGATATATACAGGCTTTGTCATAGAAAGTCAGAAAGAGGAAGTGGCTTGAGCTTGGAGGTTAAAAATATAATCCAAATCAGATGTGTTCTAGGAACTGTACATAATTCACTAAGCCTGGTGAGTATGTGCGGCCATTGCAAGAGGCAAAGTCATTGAGATCAACAGAAGTCAGATCCCAGAGTTATATGATGCACTTAGGAATTTCGAGAAGGAAGAGTAGATGGATGAGAACCGTCAATATGGATTCAATGTGAAGAATGGAAGGGGAAGGAGAGAATGGAAACAATGGGAATCAACTTGACTATTTCAACAGCGCAGGTAAAACATATTGTAGACCTGAACTAATAAGGCAGCAGCCATGGGCAAGGCAAGAGTGGAAGGAGATAGAATTATAAGGACTTAGAACCATGAAATCATTCAGGTGTCCATGTAAGTTGCATTTGTAGATTTGAGTTTAAATATCTTGAGTTTTCTTGTTTGCTTCTCTTGTTGTTGTTGATTGGTTGGTTTATAGTACTTTATCATTCTAAAGAGGGTAAAATGTGACTTCGTACTTCCTCCCATTTTCCAATTTTCTAATTTTCTTTTGACTTGCTACCTACTTAGTTTCCCTCAGGCTATGCTTATATTCTCAAGATGACCCTTAAGAACCTGAACAGTAACCTGAACTGATAACCTCCTCCCCACCTTATTATATATATATATTTAAAGATTTTATTTATTTATTTGACAGAGAGAGATCCCAAGTAGGCAGAGAGGCAGGCAGAGAGAGAGGAGGAAGCAGGCTCCCTGCCGAGCAGAGAGCCTGATGCGGGACTCGATCCCAGGACCCTGAGATCATGACCTGAGAGGAAGGCAGAGGCTTAAGCCACTGAGCCACCCAGGTGCCCCTATTTATTATTTTTTCCAAATGGCACTTCTATGAAAGATGAACATGATTAACATGCTAAGTCAGAGATTTCCAAGATTGATTCATAATAGAATCGCCTGGATTACCATTGTGAAAGAATAAAAGGCAGAGCTAGAGAAACAGGACATATAACCAGAGTTAAGATTTACTTTTTAAAATCTTTAAATATTAATTCCCTAGCAGATTCCTGTGTTTCTCATATAATTATCATCACAAAAGTAAATGCAGACTTACAAAAGCTAGTTTAATACCTTGGTTGTCACTAAAACAGTCTTTCGGAGTTTTAATCCATTACTTTTTGTTAAGGAATACAGAGTTTATAAGAAATATTTTGTAAACCGAGGGAAAGCATCTCAAATTTAAAGTACCAGGCATGGAAATACTTAATTGTTAGGTGTTTTCTCTGTGGGAGTAGAATGGATGCACTGGATTCTACCACCTCACGTTGTCCTTCATTTTTGTTTCCATCTGTTTTTAGCATTAAGCTCAACTGCTCTCTCATTATTGTTAAGGCTTCTTTTCTATTTCTAAGCTGGAATGGCTCCCATCTAGAATACTTTGTGTAAGAACTTGGGTATCAACAACTATGATTTGGGATACAGAATCATAGTTTCCTTTGTTTCCAGACAGATAATGCACGTGCTGAGGATAATTCTTCAATAAAGACACTAATCTGCTGCTTTTCAAATTAGGTATTCAGTTGAGGTGTTACAACAATAAAATCATGGTATTTTTCAACATGATCAATATGCTTTGAGGGAAATGGGTATGTTTTTGTTATCAGCATTTTTGTTATCAGCCCCCACCAATCTGCAAAAGGATCTACATAGGTTTAACCATCCACTAAGCATACATTCTCAATTCAAATCAGTCACTGATAACTATGGAAGACTAAATTTAATCTATACACTCAACTCAGTTTTCAGAATAAATGCTAATAAACTAAAAGCCATGGCTTTTGTGTTACATAGGAGAGAAAGGAAACAGAATGTTTAGCAAGGGTCAATCATGTTTCTACCATACTCACAAGAATTCACACACACAAATTAATACTATTACCCTGTTTATTAAAGACAAAACTGAGGCCTACAAGAATGACTACTTCTTCCGAAAGTTGCACAAATAACAAAGCAGTGAGACTTGAAGTTTCTCCAACTGCAAATCCATGTCCTTTTCATCAAACTGCTATGTGGAAGCCTAGTAGACATTAGTGAAGTGGCATTGTTCTCTTGCTTGTTTCCTCCAGTTTCCATCTCCAAGATATTCTTGGGATCATCTCGATCATGCCATCTCCATTCTGGTCTTCTCTGCCTGCTCTTTTCATCTCTCTCTACCCCACAATCAGATGACATCTGTCAGGGCTTGCAACGTTTGCTTCTCACAATTTGGGTGCAGGGTAATAGTGCAAAGTGGCACAAGCTGCAGAAGAAAGAATGGTATCATAGGATGCCACCATTACTGTATCCTTGTATCCCTGCAAGATTTCCTCTAAGTCCCCTTCTTCTGACTTAGTTCCTTTTCTGTTGATATGCTGATAATACAGTGTTACATCACAATCTGTACACCAACTATCTACTTTCAGCTATCTATGACAATTCCTAAAACAAAATAAGTAGGAAGACTTGAACACCAAAACCAAGATAAATGACGTAGTATTAACTAACTAGCTAACCATATCTGAGGAAAAAAACATTGCAATAAACTATATTGTTAATCTTTTCCTGTTCAAGAAATGTAACATATTTATTCTGCTTACCCAAATGAACATGGGAATGTAGATGTCTGCATAAGTTTATTGCCAATTTATTTGTTTTCATGTCTAGGTAAGCTTTCATTGAAAACAATAAATTGAATTTTAGATAATGATAGGATTAAACCCACTCAAAACTAATTAAAACAAACTGTTGATCACTTGTACCCCACTGAAAATATGCACGATCTTTGGGGATTTGTAAATTCTCTAGGGTCTCGGGAAAGTCATGATGAATGTACTTAATAAGGGATAATTAAAGTATAAGAGGCAGAAATGGATGACCCATCTGATTTTAAAATAAAATTGATCAATTACTATAGTTTAATTATTTTGTAGAATTATCAGATACTCATCAGTCAAGTGTATCTTTTATATTGCCTCTTCATTCCTTACTTGATTCATTCACTTAATTATTTAACAAAATAAATATCTAACCTAAAGCAAACATGTTTCCTATGTGTCAGTAACCGTGATAGTAGTTGGTAATAGAACAATGAATAAAACAGACATGTGTTACCTTCACAAAGGCTGGAGTCTGGCTGAAGACATACATTAAAGAAATGATGATATAAAAAATTTTCATTATAGTTGTTGGAAGCTTCATGATGAAAACAATCAGTGGATGCCATAATAGGGAAAAGCAAATCTATGTTAAGGCTATTTGAATTGGGCAGTTTTATGTGTCAAGACTGTGATGGGTGCTGAAATGTCTCAGAGATGAAAGATCTTAACCAAGCTATTATAACAGAGAATCAAATAAGCAGAATGCTGAGTGATAAGCATTAGCACAGAGTTATGTATATAACCAAGTAGACTCTCATAGGAGGAAAACCTAACAGAATGAGAGGGATAGGATCCCTATGGGTATCCTGAATGAAGAACAGGATTTAGTCATGTTGAGAAAACAACAAGAGGCACAAAAGTAAGGCATGGCACAGTTAATAGTGAACTGGAACAGCACAGGTGCTATTCATGGAATTGGCAAGGAGTACCAGTGGAGAGATAGGTAAAGCCCCAAAGAGTAAGAATCTCGATTGATGTCCCTCCTGACTGTGGATGCCAGATATTATTGGTCTTGCCATATAATCAGAGGAGTACCATGTGTGGGCTAATACATGGGTCCCAGAGGGCAACTTAAAGACGGGCTGTTCACAATGACTCTAAATTCCCTAGCATATTTAATCTTATCAGACACTCATATTGGTGTAGCAAAGATTTCAGTCTGTGAAGATACAAAGCATTTGTTTTTTTTTTTCTCTTGCATGTAGCAGCTACTTACTGCCACCATGTGGAAACCCAAGTTTATTTAACATGAATATCTAAATGCAGGTTCTTTTAGACCTACAATTGGCATGTTAATTTCTGTAGAGATAAAGAAAAATCCAGTGGGTTTTTCAATGAGGATCATGTGTGTCCTCTGTGATTCTTAAATTTAAACCTTATGGTATTAGATCATATATTAGGCTATTGCCAACTCTGTATTATAGTCTGTTGTAACCTGTCCTTAAGGTTGAGTTTGTTATGCTATCGTCTTATTTTCTTATTTTACATTACTTAGGTTCTTCTATATAGTTTAACATTGCATGCTTAACGATGCTCCATTCCAATATTGTACCCCTTTCATTTTTCAAGTAATAACTGATTTCTTGAAAACCTTTAATTAGTACTATCACCTCTAATATACTTCTAGCTCTGTCTTCTTTCCTATAAATACTAAAGTGTGTCATCGTAAAATCCCGTCATCACATTCTGTGTAATATACAATCCCTGTTATGGGAGAAACATAGCTAGTTGAACCTAAGGTGTTCTATGACCATGGGTTTAATCTCTTGAAGATGACCAGCCTAAACTGAAACTTAAAAAGCACACAGATTAAAAAATAAGAGCATTTAAGGCCCAATACTGCGAGTGTGTGCGGTCTGTTTATTCTAAGACCTGAATCTTACAACTGCAGTTAAATTAAGCCTACCTTGTCAGAGAATCCGAATCGCTAGAAGCATTCTGGTGCTGGCATTGGCCGTTCCCCAGTGATTATAATATACAGGCAGGGTTGAGAACCCTTGCTCTGTATCAGAAAATTCCTTTTTGAATTTAGGTCATTACAAGAACACCAAAAGATTTTATTGAAAATAACTGGGCCCAAAATATCGAATGATACTACATAGGTTCAATATTCAGTTAATAAAAATCGACAAATGTGAGATGTAATAAAATATGAATTTCCTACTTTTCCTACCAAGAAATTAGAGAAATCCCTTAGGTAGATGTAGCCAGGAGGACTGATTCAGTTTCAATATATTCCAGATTTATCTTACAATTGTATTATTCAGATTCCATTGTAACTTCTTCACTGAGTTTTGGGATACTCTAGTATCACAGCAATTTATAGCTGAAGAATTAGTTCACTATATCAAGGTCCTCATTTCTACTTAAAATTTTATCTCTCTGCAGTAATTCCAAGTTTTAACTAACAGAGGGCTTAATCTATCAGTGAGGTCTGCTTTCTCCATAATGAACTTCAGAAGTGTCAGCTCTTCTTTTTATATAACTGAGGCATCTTTGAGCATACTTTCAGTGTACATTTTATATTCAGTGACCTTGGTCATACATGAGGAGGGGGATCTTATCATAATTCTCCCTTTTACAAGAATCATAACTTCTACATTTCAAGCTAAAGATGAATTTCCTTCTCTGTCCCATAGGATGAAACATGGTGGCAGTGATATTGTCTATGTAATATAATTTTGAGTCATCCATGGCTGCAAACACACAAATTCTCACTTTTTAATTGTTTTATGGTCAGTCTGAAATATGTGGGATAACCAGATTTTCCATTTCTAACTGAATATTAATATCAAATAGTATATTGTTTGCCTTTGCAATTTATACTTTCCTTCTTATGGTCCTTTAATTCCTCTTTCACTCTATGTCATTCTAGCTTGATTTTGATATTTTCAAAAAGTTCTGGTAAACTGGCTTACATAAAATATTAGCAGACGATTAAAGCCTTCTTTAATTATGCCTAGTGGCACAATGGACTCTTACAGACCAGTGAAATTTTTATTACCAAAAGAATGAATCTCTGAGAGTAGAATGTAGTTTGGAGTGGAAGGTTAGTTGGACCCAGGAGAGCAGATAGTTTGTGATGAGATTTCATTTCCCAGTCTTCTCGCCTAGCCTCGCTCTTATTCAAAGTTGGATTCTCAAACATTTATAGATCATCTAAAATATGACCTGTGCTAAGAATTTGTAGTACCCAGCCCTGCTTGTAAAGGTATATATGTAAAAAGATAACTCAATAACAGTGTGATAGAGATATGGCTCAGGTTTAGAGGGGTACATGTAAGCATGTACAGGTATGCCTTCTAGGGTTAGGGATTCTTAGAAGAATACTCCTAAAGTGGATTCTAAAAGACAAACAGAAACTACTCCAGAGAGGAGAAAGATCATTCAAGTAAATGAATCAATACAGCAAAAACAGAAGTAGTAAAGTGTGAGAGACATGCTACCTTTCCAGAGCCACAAGTAGTTGGCATTTCTGAAATAGAAAATAGCAAGTCAGAAAGTTGCTAGATGTGAGGCTACTGAGGAGTAGCCTAAGAAAGTCACTGACCATATTAAATATCTTGAAGTATAATCTCCTGCCAAATTATTTTCAAATTGTGCCTTGTGGTAACCTCTCCAGAAACGTGTTTTTATTTATTAATATTTACTTACATTGACACGCAATATTTTACTTTTTAAAGCCTTTTGAAGTTAAAACCAAAAATTCAAACCTATGCTGTACACAATAAGGAGGCAGATTTTTTTTTAAACCAGAGGATTATCATGGCCGTATTTAGGTTTTAAGTAGGTCTCTCCAGTAGTCTGGTAATTCTGTTAGAACTGGGGGAACTGTACCTTGAATTCTGTTAGAATTGGGAGAACTGGGTGAACTGTTAGCAGGTCAGGTCTAGAATATTAAGTGACTTACCTAAAAGTGGCTGAAATTACAACAACAAAAAGTTGAGATTAATTGCATGATTACATCTCTACAATATCTCCTTCGCTTTGTTTATCAAGGATATGCCCCAGTGAAATCGTAATTGAAGTAAGATCATTAATATACATTTTAATACAGCATATTTCTCTTTTACAATTCTGAAATTATCTAACTCCCATAGCCGGTAGCCATACTAAGAGCTTGTCTTTGATTCCTACATTTGCTTTTATGTTGTGGTCTGGGTACTGTTCTGTCCCATTCTGAAAGGCTGATTTGTGGTTGCCTGGGGCAATGGGAGAACTGGACACCTGCCTCTAGCACTTAGTAGGCTAACTCCGATTCTTCACCTGGCTCAGGTTTCCACACAGCAACTGAGAATAAGTCACAAGGCACACGTGTATTTTAAGCTTCTCCTTGTGTCAGGTTGTTCAAGTTCCATTGACCAAAGTCAAGTTACATAATCAAGCCTAGATTGAAAAGGTAGAGGAAAAGACTTCACAGATTTACAGGAAGAATGACAGAGTTACACTGCAAAGGGGACGCATCTAATTAGAAATCACAGGAAATTGTGGCCAATTTTTTTTTTGCATTCTGCCAGAGTATGTTTTCACCAAATATTTTATTTGAAACATTTTACAGTTCTTTGCAAACTCTCATACAATTGTCTCTTAGGTGTTTCTTGGGAGTACCTTAATATCCTTTGGTATGTAGGCAATAATAACAGTATGGAGGCACAGATATTCATAGACTACACAAACTCGAACTGTATTTTCTTATGTTACTATGCTATTTCTTCTCCACGGTCTTATAAAATCTGTACTATCACTTTAGACTAGGAAAATGGAATTTAAAAGAGTTAAATTGTTGCTCAGCTTCAGATCAATAAAAAAATCAATCAATCAATACAAAAATTCAGGGCTACCAATTATAATACAATTTTGTAAAGATTTTTTATTTATTTATTTGACACAGAGGGAGAGATCACAAGTAGGCAGAGAGGCAGGCAGAGAGGAGGAAGCAGGCTCCCTGCCAAGCAGAGAGCCCAATGTGGTGCTCCATCCCAAGACCCTGAGATCATGACCTGAGCTGAAGTCAGAGGCTTAACCCACTGAGCCACCGAGGTGCCCCTATAATTTTCTTTTTATTGTGCTATGTATGATGTTAATAAAATGTTCTGTGAATTAGAGATAAAATCAGATGCCAAGGTTGAATGCTTCCACTAATAAAAAGCTTCTACACACCACTTTGAATAAAAAGTGGGTTTCTGAAGGTGCCTGCGTGGCTCAGTCAGTTGAGCTGCCCACTCTTGATTTTGGATCAGGTCATGATCTCAGGGTTGTGAGATAGAGCCCCCACGTTGGGCTCCATGCTCAGTGGGGAGTCTGCTTAAGATTCTCTCTCCCTCTTCCTCTGTCCCCTCTAAAATAAATAAATAATTTTTGTTTTAAATTAAGAAGGTGGGTTTCTGTTTTCTTTACATAGATTTAAATATATTTAAAAATTTTGTAGGACAGTATGTCATACTGTAAATGTTATTCTGAATGTTCCATGGCTAAAGTTGATTAAATAGTATGTTTCTCAACATACCAGTGGAAAATATGCTACCAAAACAGTTTCTATTCTTAAAGGAAAGTATATTAAATTATTTTGTGATTTTTGGCAACCTACAGATTTACTGTTTGTCTCTTTTACTTTAAAAAAATGTTTTTGTTTAGATGTCAAGTGATTGCTGATTAATAATAAAAATAATGGTTTTGATGATAACAATAGTAGTTAGTTTTCTATGTGCAAAGCCTTTATCGTGTATTTTCTCATTTAATAATTACAAATTATCAATACGTATGCAGTTTGTCATTTCAAAGAAATATTCAGAGGGCTTACATAAGGTTCTAAAGATCTCACCCTTGGACACAGAAGAGCGAGGATTTGAAACTGTGTGTGCCTGACTCTACTGTCTATATTCAATATATTAAAACTACTACTACCTCCACTACTACCACCAAGCATTACATAATGGTTACCCTAGTTAGATACCATCTTAGAAGATTTATGTACCTTATCTACATTTATGTATATTAACTCATTTAATCCTGAACATAATCTTAGATGCATCCCCACTTTACAGAAAGGAAATAAAGACTCAGAGAGTTTAGTTAACTTGTGTAAAATTACAACTATTAAATTATACAACCCATATTCTATCCCAAACAAGCTGACTTAAGAAGATAGGCACTTATCCACTATCCACAATTCTCTCTACTGCAGTGATGATTGCTTCTGTCGTTTGTTTAACAATTGCTTATGCTGTGGCTGATTTCAAGGAGCGTGTTCTCATTTCCCATAATTGGGCCTATTTAAACTTCATCTGATGCATTTACCCCCAGATGCCTTATTTTTTTTTGTCTAATGGTCATGGTGACTTTATTTGTAAATATTGTAAAAACCTCATGGAAAGAATTTTAAGAAGCTGTGCAGCTTCTTGTATACTTCCGTTAATAGAAAAGTACTCTCTGTAATACTATGACTTATTTTGCTGAATTTTAAAGGTCATATTCCATGTTTGGCAAAAGGTAGGTCTTCAGTGAATATTCAAGATTCATATTTTAAAACGTATCTCCCAGGCAGAAAGTATAAAACACACTGTTGAGAGCAGACTGGCTGTTGTTTAAATATCCCAAACTTTGATATGGAGAAAAATGTAAATTATTTTGATAGCCTAAGAACAAAAGCTCTCAAACTTGGCCTAAGTAAGATTTCAAATGATTCATGCTTTTAAAGATTTGTGACTTTGATGAGAACTTTCTTTATATAAATTATAATTTGGGAAAATAAAATTTGTTATTTAAAATCAACCCATGGAGCACTGGGTGATGTATGGAATTGTCGAATCACAAAATTATACACCTGAAACTAATATAACACTGTATGTTAACTACACTGGAATTAAGATAAGATAAAATAAACCGGAATTAAGATAAGATAAAATAAACCCATTCTTACTTTTTGTAACACCTGATCTCTTATTTATTGATTACAAAGAATTTAATCATGGAAAGAAGGGTAGTGATGGATTTAAAGTTGAGCTAAAACAAAAAATACTTTTTACAGTGATATCAGTTATATAAACAAATATTGAAAAAAATACTTGGAAATTTGCTAAAATGTAAAATGAGAATTTTTTTTCCCCTAGATGGTAGGAATAGAGTTGATAGTTTATTGTTTTCTTCTTTATACTTTCCTGGTTTATTCACTTCTCCTACAATAGATACACACTATATTTGTAATCAGAAAAAATTAATGTCTTTTATTTTAGAAGAAATGGACATTGTATAAACTGAACTGCACAATTGCAAGCTAAGAGTCTGCATGTTATTACTAGAATCAGATCCTTTAATATTTTAAATAAAGTGATAATTTTATCTTGATTTCACACTGGAACATAGCCATATAACTCCTTTCTATATTTATTTTAAAATTAATACATATTATGAGGTATTTTAAGCATAAAATAGTACAGGAGCAATAGACAGTCATGTGCCCACTTTCAAGGTTTAATACATGTTAATATTTTGCCATATTTGTTTTATTTTCGATAAAACCTTATGGTTAGAAATGATACCTCCTGTGCCCCATTTTATTTGTCTAGTTCGTTGGTTCTCCAGGGATTACAAAATGCATATTTCACTTTCACAATCTCTTTAGACTCAGTTGTTTCACTTCAGTTGGTATGTAGATACTTAATACCAAATAAATTTCCTTGCCTCTCCACTTGTTGTAATTGTCTTATATGTTTTATCCACATATGTGGAAAATCCCTATCAGATAATGATATACATTTTGCTTTCAACTATCAAATGTATTTTTAGAAACTTGAAGGAAAATAGTTTATTAAATTTATCTACTTATTATTGGTTTTTTTGTTGTTGATCTTTTGTTCTTCATTCCCAATTTCCCTGGTGTTCTTCTGGTATCGTTTCTCTAGCGTCTAAGATTTTCCCTTATCAATTGTTTTTGAACAAGTCTGATAGGTATGAATTATCTTAATTGTTCTTCATCTAAGAATAATAGTGTTACTTCACCTTCATTTCTAAGCTGTATTTCACTGGATATAGAATTATGTCATGGTGGTCCCTGGCTTTCAATACTTAAAACTATTGTACACTCTTCCTTTCAGTCTCCTTGTTATTTTGAACCACCGTTCCTTTATTGGTAATATGTCACATTTCTGGACACCTTCAAGACCTTTATTTTGTGTTTTCAATATTTTGCTTATCATGTGTCTAGCCATGAGTTTCTTTGAGGTTATCCTGTTTAGGGTTCTCCCAGCCTGTTGAATGGATAGGTTTGCACTTTTGCCACACTTGGGAAGTTTACAGCTATTATTTCTTTTAAAAGTTTTTTTTAACACTATACTCTTTTTTTTCCCCCCTCTTTCTGGAAACCCAGGTGATAAAAATTCCTTAACTATTTCCTTAAATTCTGTTCACTTTTTAAGATTATTATCTCTTTATTATTCAGGTTAGATCATTTTTCTTGATCTATCTCCAAATTCATGGACTATCATTTTCGTTCTGCTATCAAGTCCTTCCAGTGAACTTTTTATTTTGGCCATTATAATTTTTAGCTGGTAACTTTCCATTTTGTTCTTCTTTACATCTTTTATAATTTTGCAGCTACATTTTATTTTAAAATTGTTTCAAGAGTGTTCATGTTTGCTCTTAAGGTATCTGCTTCAAAGTCTCTATTAGGTAATTCTAACATCTGTTGATAATCTTTTGCTGAACAAGTTGAAATTTTCATGATTCTTTGTATGCTAAGTAACTTTGAATTGTGTTCTATACCTTCTGAATAATACATTGTAACACTCTGGGTCCTGTTTAAATTCAGTGGATAGTACTGATATTTTTGCAGGCACTTGACATGGTTAGATTCAGGCCGCAATATCCAGCTCTACTCTGTGGTCTATGTTTCAATCATCACTTATATTTTAAAAATCTTCTCCATATATACCACCTAGAATTCAACCTGAGAACTGTGTGGAGGTATATACATTAGCTCATTTTTCTAATTTCTATGACAATTAGGATCCAATCCACACATCTGTGGTCAGGGATACTTTGAGTTTTCTGGCTTTGGATAGCTGGATGCATTTTATGTTGCAATCAGAACAAGAAAATGAAAAAAGGGGCACATGTTTGGTTTTGTGTAATAAGAAGTCTAAGAAGTTAAATTCAGATCATGAAGACATGAGAACATGAGCGTGTTGAAGAGACATCAAAGTGAAAATATTCATTAAGTGTTTGCAGTTGAAAGTCTGTATTTAGGAGAAATCAAAGTGTTACACGTATTCTCAAGGAAGCTGTATTCCTAGAAGTGTAGAGTAGTCTTTTACACCCAAACCTCCATGTTAAAATCTGTGATTTGGAGCAAATATTTTCATATGTTCTTCAAGTGACCAATTTAAAAGCAGCAGTCCTGTATTTCCAAAGTCCCATTTAGGTCTTAATGAGAGGGCTTATATGCTTGCCAATAATAATTAATACATGTTTCTTTGACTCACCACCCTTTGGGAAAAGAAATATCCTGTCCTTTTACAACTGTGCTACTGCTCTGCTTTTGAACCAAATGGTGCATATCTCTGGAAGGACGGGAGGAGTTACTGATTATGAGTCTCAAGGGCCCTTGTTCACATTTGGCTCCTTTGAAGTGCAGGACAGACACACACACAGCAGGCACAGTTATTGGATGGAGACCCTGATGAGTGGTTAAGTCTCTGCTTGCTGTGTCTAAACCATTTGGCAGGCACAACAGCCCTTTTTTCCTTCATAAGCCTAAATTTGTCCCATTTGGAAAACAAATAATAGACCTCTATCAATGCAGAAAATCATCCAATCATGCTCATAGGCAATTAAAAAAATCATAGAAAAATATGAATCAATCTAGTATCTGAAATTTCAATTAGAATCATTGGGTGTTTATCTCATTTATTTTTCAGAATATGTCTAAAAGATTAGCTATTAAGGAAGGATGATTACCGTAGCTGACAATACCTGTTAAGCAATGAATACTTTCAAAACTAGTTTATCTTATTTGGTCCTACACATTTCTGTATGAAAGTTAAGAAAGCCATCTTCCAGAGTGAGTCAAAAATTATTTTTTTGAAATATAGATCTGGCCATAGTTTTCCCTTGCCCTTAAGAATTCAATAGCATCTCCATAAAATATGCTGGATAAAATCTGTTTATTTTTATCATATGTAATCTTCCCATTTGAAGATCAGCAATATCACCTATGAGTTTGCTAGAAATTCAGAATATCAGGCTCTTCTCCAGACTTTTGTAATCATGATCTTCTGAGGAACCAGAACCTTAGGTTACTCACACACATACTAAAATTTGAGTAGTAGTACTTTATAGGATTCTTCATCATATTCCCCCAATTGGCTACTTCTTGCCTGTAATCCACTGTCCTTTCTTCCTGTTCCCCAGCCAAGACTGAATATCCTAAAGTCCAGCCATACTAATCCGATCTGTCTCTGAGCTGCCCTTTCCCTTTTCTGTGCCTAGGCCAATACATGACTAATAATAGCACATATTTCATTGGATTGCTATGATATATAAATTAGATAACAAATATAGGCCATAGTCCATATCACACAATAACTGAATAAATGCTACTTCTCACCATGACCATGAATTTACATGTTTATTTCCCTACCACACTATGAAGAGTGTGAGTTGTTAAGGGGCCAGTGCTACTTGTTAGCCATCCTGTTAATGATCTCACCCTGTTTCTAGTACATGGTAAGCATTTTAAAAGTGAGAAAAATGAGAAACCAGTGACTTGCCCAAAAATATACTGTAAAGCTATGAATAGCCTAAGGGCTAAAACTCGTGTCAATGTATTTCTAGTGTGGACTTCTTTCTGCCTAGTCTCCCCCTACACCCTCTTATACACAGTGTCCACATTCACAAGCATACATACACATGCAGGCATTTACACCAATACATCCAGATACACTCCAGAAGTTTTAATGTGGATGCCTTAGAACTATCTCAGGGCAAATCAGCATGAAACCTATTTGGATGAATTGACAAAATGGCTACAGATGGAAATAAACCCATGCCCATAAGAAACAATAAAAACAGGAGATTAAAAAAAAATCCAGAAAAATCTCCAGGAATAGCTGAGAATCACATTATCAGGGTCATCATATACCACACCAAAGTCAATGTATAAGGGTAAGCTTCAAATTAGGATTTCAGAGACAAGACAATAAATTTAGGTAAAATTGAGGCCAGGATCAAAGCACAACAGGAATAAGAAAGATGAGATCCTAGGATCATGCCATTATTTGATGCTCACTATGTGGTATGACCGGGTGGGGTGCTAAACAAGTTGTGACTGCCTTCACTGGCAAGTGATTATCTAGCTTTATTTTTGTCTCTTGTGCAAACATTAGTGTGGACATGGAACTTTGCATGGCTACTTCCATTTCAGACAACAGAAGGGATAATTAAAGATGCACATGAGGGTAAATGATTTGCTCATAGCTCTTGCAAAATACTAGATATAGATGGACATGGAAATTATTAGTTAAAATAGTATTTCCTGACAAATCTCACTGACCCACCAGGCCTGGCTGAGATGTTAAAAAGAATCCATTCTCTCCATTACCATTACTGCTTCCGTCTGGCATTGTCAATATACTGCATGTTACCGGACTCTTCTGCAAAGCATTTAAGCAGAAATTGGGTTTTTCCAGATTGAATATTAGCTGCTCTTTTTCAATAAGATATCTTAGTAACACACTCAAAACTGAGAGTAGTACTAGCTTGCCTTTATTAAGTACTTACTAAAAGCTTGCCTTTATTAAGTACTTACTAAAAGTACTTTATTAAGTACTTTACTAAAAGTATGACTAAAAATTACTTTTAGTCTTAATGTGTAACTTTCTTGTTTGTTTTTTAAAAACAAAGTATGACCTCATACTGATAATTACGATTCAAATTCAGGAGCACATACTTTCAGCTAATCTCACCAATCTTTGTTTAATTCCATCTAACACACGTAATAGTCTCAGCACAACTAACACAACCACCCATAATATAACTACTGAAAAGAGTTTAAGAATTTTTATTCTATTCCTCTCATTCTCAGGACATACAGTTGAATTACCATATGCTAAACTAATTTGAAGTAACTTGTCTCTGTATGGTCATGCCTCTAAATTGAACAACAGGCTTGTTTATTTCTCTGTGCTTTCATTTTATGGATTGTTGGGATACATAATTTGGTTATAAAATTATTCAAAATATGTATATGAGTCAAATCTATAGATCAATTAAACTTGGAGAAGTTTAGCTTTTTTTCAAGACCTACTATCCATGTTTCCTCTATTATGTAACATTTTCTCCCCAGTAGAAAGCTATTTCTGCTTTTGGCTATGTATTTTCATTGTTTAAAACAAATAGTAGTATCTGTTCCACACAGAGACAAGTATTTGTATTCTTCTCTTTCTTAGATAAACAGTAGCTTATTATACACATCTTTGTATATCTTATTTTATTAATCTTTTACACCTGATTTCCTGAAATGGGCAAAATAGGTCTTTAATTCCTATTAATAGGTTGATGTGGGAATTAGATGAAATAACAGAAAGAACCTAGCTTAACGGCCATATAATAGTCATTCAGTGACTGTTAGTAAAAGTTGAATATGGAAGGACACTTTATGTCTATTTTTGATATAGCTTATGAAAAATCAGAAGACATAAGCAGTAGCTTTGTCTTCATATTTGGTGTGTGGTCTTGACAAGCCTGACAAGGGCTACAGGGTATAACATTGAAAATTCTCACCAACCCATCAATCCAAGTGCAGCTTCTACAAACTATGGAAGGAAGTAGATCGAAAGGAGAGCAAAGAATATTCTACATCTTGTTACTGCAGTACTTCCTCTGGCCAAATCATAACCTTTAATCTGGTAAGACATGCATCATGAAGAATCATCAGACTAGAGCTGATTTCTTGGCAATAAGATGAATCGTTGCTTATTTTCAGATAAGTCTGCTTCTATCCTATACACATCACATTCTCAACTTGCCTAGGCATTTCATATTAAATGTTCATGGCACCCATATTTCTAATAGAGAAGAAGGAAGGAAGGTCAGAAGGATGGCAAGAAGGGAGAAATTGGGGGACGTGGGGGAGGGTGGGAACAGAGGAAGATAGATGGCAAAGAGGCAAGGAGAAAATTATTGTTACTTACTGTGGTCCACTCATTCATTTATAAATTGGACAAATAATGCTTACTGTGGACTTACTCTGAGTCAGGAACTAAATCAGATATGAGAGACATGTCGGTGAATGTGACAGACATGGTCCCTACCCACAAACTGCTCATATTCCAGTAGTGACCACACACATGAACAAAGTCAACTGGCCATGTCATTGTAACTTCCAGAAGCTTCTTGTGATTTTTTATAATAATAAAAATAAAAGTAATATTACTGTGGCTTTGAGGTCTTACTTTACCTGGTCCCTGCTTCATCCACAGCCATTGTACTTACTGCTCTGTCATTCCACTCCAGATATACTGGTCTCAAAGAGGCAAACACACTCAGTTTCATTTCCACTTCAGTGTCTTTGAACTTGCCTATTGCTTCTTCCTTGCATGCTCTTTCTCTTTCTCTCTCTCTCTTTTTAGGATTTTATTTAGTCATCTGAGAAAGAGACAGAGAGAGCATGAGCAGGGAGAGAGGGAGAAGCAGGCTCCCTGAGCCAGAAACCCAATGCGGGACTGGATCCCAGGACCCTAGGACTATGAAGGCAGATGCTTAATCGACTGAGTCACCCAGGCCCCCGGCATCTTTCTCTAGATCTCTACATGCAACACTTACAAACTTCCATGCTAAGCAAAATAATGCACCCCATCTTAAAAGATGCCCATGTCTTGATCCCTAGACCCTGTGAATATGTTATGATACATGGCAAAAGGGGCTTTGAAAATCCAAGTTCTATTAAAGGACTTGAGATGGAGAGTTTATCAGAGAAAGATACAATGATGGAAGAAGGTAAGAGAAGTGTGATAAGACTTGATACATTGGCTTTGAGGATGGAAGAAAGGTACCAAAAAATGTGGACAGCCTCTAGAACCTGGAAAAACAGGAAACAAATTCCCTGGTGGAGTCTTCAGAGGAATGCAACTCACCTAACACTACTTTTATCCCGGTGAGATTCATGTCAGACTTACGACATACAGAACTGTAAGATAATAATTCGGCATTACTTTAGGCCACTAAATTTGTGGTAACTTGTTACAGCAATAATAGAAAACTGATAAAACTTTATTTAGGTCTCTGAAAAATGTCACCCCCTTAAACAGGCCTTTTGTAATCTATCCATCTACAACAATCCTTATTCTATTTACTCTCTAACCATTTGCCCTATTTGTTTTTCTTCTTAATGAACTAGCATTACTTAAGATTATATTATTGGTTTATTGTTTTTCTCTCTCCAACAACAGAAGATAAGCTCAATGAAGGTAGTGAATTTGTTTATTATTCTAGACATCACCCACCACCTAGACCAATGTAGGCACATGCTAAGCGGCACTCAAAAATAATTTATTGCAAAAAATAAAAAGGAAAGAAAGAAAGAAAGAAAGAAAGAAAGAAAGAAAGAAAGAAAGAAAGAATTTATTACATGAATGAATGAATTTCGAATATGTAAGGATGAGTGTAAAGTACTCTACTGGTGTATAATAAAATAAACCACCTAGTTCCAGAAAAGTGTGGGGGTCAATAAATTTTAAACTGCATTAGGTATTTTAATTATATATTTATATACCATCACCCACAATGGATTTTGCTAATAGCAGAAACTTGATTTTAAATGTCCCTGTATCCCCTGCTTACCATAGGCTAGAAGGAAATGTTTGTTAAATGAATGTGCACTTACATGACAATTATTGAGGCAGTCACAGAGGACATGGATAAATTTTTGGTTTTCAGCTAAAATCACTACCTTAATAATGGATGAAATAGTTATGGGATTTTCTGCTATTGATGATGATGAGAGAAGGTGATTGAGATAGGACTTTTTTCCAGAATGGACAAACACATCATACATCAATATTAGTATGGTAAAAGAGAGAGAATACACTTAATTATAGACAAGTACTCATTTTTTTCTTGAAAATAACACCACATTTATTTGTTTTAATACTTCTTCAAAGAAGAAATCCAAGTTGTTTATAAAAGACCAAGAAGTAGAACTAGGTCTGCTAAGGCTGAACACAAAAACTGACTCTCTAATAACCACCTAGTTAATGCTTTTCTAGAACGGTTGTCAATGAGTTGATTTTTTCTTAGAAAGCTGTAAAGTGTGTAAACCTGGCGATTCACAGACCTGTACCCCTGGGGATAAAAATATATTATATGTTTATAAAAAATTAAAAATTAAAAAAAAAAAAGAAAGGTGTTGGGATCACTGTGACCTGATTTTAGACCCTGCTGGGCCATGTGTGTGTGGAGTGGTTATTTTTGCAGTTTTCTTCCATTGCACGTTATTGATGGGCTAAAAGCTAGGCTCTGCATATGAGCAACTGTTCCAGTTCTCTCCCCGCCTCCTCATTGCTCCTCTTCTTGTTCTTTTCCCATTTTCTATTTACTATAATTTCTATGCTCCATATTAGGCATGTGCTTGTTAATGATGCCAGAAGAGAACTCACGATCTATTTTTATCATGCATGGCAGTCATTAGCAAAATTAACTGATTTGTATTTACTTGATACTGTTTTGTTAATCACGTGTTTTGTGACTTATGTTCTCTGATGGCATCATGTGGCTGCTCTTGGGGCTGGGCTATTTTTATTCACACACAAAACAAAAAATCATATTTAAAAGCATCAACAAATTCCCTCAAATGTGTATCATATGTTATCATTTTGAAGCCATTTCGGGCATTTTTACAACCATGATGCAGTTACTTGGATATTTTTCATACCAAATTTTTTGTAATTATTTATTTTATTAGTTTCAGAATATCTATAACAATAAGCTTTTATCTCTATAATGTCAAGGTTATAGAAAAGTTGAGAGAGTCTGTTTTATTTTAGTAGACAGGCTCTGAAGTAAACTCACAGGAGAACATCTTGAGTGTCAAGCTGATTCTTGGGACTTGAACAACTACTCATTTCATAGAAATAAAACCTGAATTAAAGATCTTAAGAGAAAGAAAATATAATTTGCCATATGGTGTGATCTGACACTATTCTTTACCAATAGGTAAAGTAATCCCATTGAAACATAATTAGAGCATGTTACTCTGCTTCTGAAGGCTGACCGTTTTACTCAGAATAACAGTCTAAATGACTGAATAATCTGAGCCCACTCTGCTCCCCCCATCTATCTTGTACTTACACATATGACCTTTGTTCATACCATTCACTTAGGTTCCCTCACCTTAGCCACACTGGCCTCAGAGAGATGTGAACACACTAAGCTAGATGTCTTGTGAGGGATGTATATTTTCTGTTCTTGCTGCACAGAATATTTCTCACTAAGATATTTTCTCATTCTCTGATTTATTTCATGTCTCTGGTCAAAGGTCACCTTATCTGAGGAAATTTCTTTTTTTTTTTTTTTTTTAAGATTTTATTTATTGACCTGAGAGAAAGAAAAGGAGAGAGAGAGAAAGCACAAGCAGATGAAGTGGCAGAGGCAGAGGGACAAGCAGGCTGGATCCCAGGACTCTGAGATCTTGACCTGAACCTAGGCATCCCCTGAGAGAGTTTCTTTACATGAAATAAGTATCTTCACATGATTTATCTCACAATAATGTAATTTTTCTTTTAAATCACCTTTTCTGGGTATCTTTGACATAAAAAAGCATAATTTTAATTATATGATTTCATAAAATTTGACTAATGTATATACCCTTATAATCATCACTATAATCAAAATACAGATCATTTCATCACTTATCAAGAAGTTCCCTTCTGACCAGGGACATTCAAACTCCCTTCTTGGGACCAGTCCACTAATCTTTCTGATAATATAGGTTTGTTTTGCCTATTCTAGAAATGCATATTAATGAATTCAGACAGTAACTGCTCTTTTATATTTGGCTTTTTTTTCCTCAACATGTTTTTAAGGTTCATCCATGTTATTTGTGTACCAGAATGTTCTTTTTACTGCTAAACAGAATCCCACATATGGATATATATCACAATTTACTTATTCATTCATCTGTTGATGGGCATTTGCATTAGTTCCATATTTTCACTATTATCAATAATACTATTACAAACATTTGTGTACAGATCTTTCCATGGGCACATATTAATTATCCTTTTCATGGATAAAAAGTGTAATTGATCATATGATAATTGTACATTGAACTATTATTTAATTAAACTATTTATTTTGAGGTATGGATTCACCTAAAGTTGTAAGAAATAATGCAAGTACCTGCTAGCCAGGTTCTCCTATAGTACAATATTATAATCAGGAAATTGGCAATGATATAATCCATAAATGTTACTCAGATTTCAACAGCTTTGTATGTACTTGTGTGTGTGTGTGTGCACATACATATGTGCATGTAGTTTTATACAGTTTTATCACATTTTGGGGTTTGTATTCCTACCACCATATTCAAAACACAAAGTAGCTCTAGAATGACAAGGATCTTTCCTGCTACCCTTTTAAAATAACAATTGCCTTCCTTCCCCAATCTCAACTCCTATCTGATCCCTGGTAACCACTAATCTGTTCTCCATCTAAATAATTTTGTCATTTCAGAATATTATATAAATAAAATCATAAAGTAACCTATTAATATTATTTTTTCTCTTGCTATAATTCCCTTAAGATTCACTCAAGTTGTTGCTTTTGTCAATAATCTGTTCCTTTTTATTGCTAATTAATATTCCATGGTATGGATGCACCACTATTTAACCATTTACCTACAGAAGAACATCTAAGTTGATTCCAGTTTATGCTTACTATCTGTAAGACTGTTAAGAATGTTTTCATGTGAATATTGTTTTCGTTTCCCTGGGATAAATGCTCAGGAGCGCAATTGCTGAGTCATAGATGATAGTTGAGTGCTTTATAAGAAACATCAAATTGGGGCACCTGGGTGGCTCAGTTGGTTAAGTGTCTGCTGTAGGCTGAGGTCATGATCTCAGGGTCCTGGGATCAAGCCCTGCATCAGGATCCCTGCTCAGCAGGGAATCTGCTTCTTCCTCTCCCTCTGTTCATGCTCTCTTTCTCTCTCTCTCTCAAAATAAATACATAAAATCTTAGGGGAAAAAAAAAAAAAGAAACATCAAATTGTTTTGCAGAGTGGCCTTACCATTTTGTACTCCCACAAGCAGTGTATTAGTGATCCAATTTTTCCTTATCATCCCCAGCATTTTTTAAAACTTTAGCCATTTGGATAGACATGAAGAGCTATTCCATCATGGCTTTAATTTGCATTTGGCTAATGATAGTGTTGAACATCTCTTATGTGCTTATTTGTCATCTGTACAGCCTCTTCAGTAAAATGTCTGTGTATGATTTTTGTTCATTTTCTATTTGGACTTCTTTCTTATTGTTGAGGTTTTTTTATTTCTTTATATACATTAGGTCCCAATCCTTTTTTGGATATATAGCTTACAAATATTTTCTCTCAGTGTGTAGCTTATTCTTTTCAATCCTGTAACAACATTTTTGGTAGAGCAAATGTTTTAAACTTTGATGAGACCCAATTTATCAATTTCTCCTTTTATAGGTAATGCTTTTTTTTTTTTAAGATTTTATTTATTTATTTGACAGAGAGAGATCACAAGTAGGCAGAGAGAGGAGGAAGCAGGCTCCTGCTGAGCAGAGAGCCCAATGCCGGGGCTCGATCCCAGGACCCTGGGATAATGACCCCAGCCAAAGGCAGAGGCTTTAACCCACTGAGCACCCAGGCACCCCAGATAATGCTTTTAATATCAAGTTTAAGAGCTTTTTGCCTAGATCCAGAACCTGAAGTTCTTATTTTATTTTTTTTTTAAGTTTTACAGTTTCATGTTTTCATTTAAGTCTGTGATTCATTCTGAGTTATTTTTTGTATAGGTTGTAATGTTAGGTCATGGATCGAATCTTTTTTTGTTTCCTTTTTTTCTTTTCTTTTCCTCCAACTTTGTTCTTTTCCTTCAATATTGTGTTGGCTTTTCTGAGTCTTTCCCCTTTCCATATAAACTTTAGAATCAGTTCATTGGTATCCACAAAATAACTTGCTGGGATTTTTATTGGGATTGCGTGACTCATAGGCCAAGTTGGAAAGAACTGACATCCTGACAATATTGAGTCTTCCTATCTATGAACATGGAATATTTCTCCACTGATAAAGTTCCTTCATTTCATTCATCAGAGTTTCACAGTTTTGGTCTTATATATATTTTGTTAGATTTATACCCAAGTATTTCATTTATTTGTATGCTAATATAAATTATGCTTTGTTTCCAATTTCAAATTCTACTTTTCCATTGTTGGTATATAAGAAAGCAATTGATCTTTGCATATCTTGTATCCTGCAAACTTGTTATAATTGTTTATTATTTCAGGAGATGTTTTTTATTAATTTTTTTCTGGATTTTCCACATAGATGATTGTGTCATCTGTGAACAAAAACAGTTTTATATCTTTCTTTCCAATTTGTACTTTTGTTTTGTCTTAATGTATTAGCAGTTATTTCTAGTATGATGTTGAAAAAGAGTGATGACAAGGGAATTCATTGCCTTGTACCTAATCTTAGTATGAAACCTTCAAGTTTCTCACCACTGTATGATGTTAACTGTAGGATTTTTGAAGATAGTCTTTATCAGATTGAGAATATTCTCAATTCCTAGTTTACTTAGTTTTTATCATGAATGGATGTTAGCACTACCATCTTCTTATTTTATTTTTTCCTAATTTGCCTTCCTACCATTCTTGATCCTCTGTAATCTATTTTTAAAGCAAGTGCAGAGTGATACTGGTAAAATTTACACCAGAACTCATTCATCAATGTCCCTAATAAGTTCTCATCTCACTCAGAGAAAATCCAAACACCTTATAATAACCTACCAAATTCTGCATGATCTGCCCTCTCTTCTTCTCTTGCAAGACTTTGATCTCATATCTTTTTATTCTTTCAGTACATTCTAATCCAGCATCACTGAAGGGCTTGCAATTCTTCAAAAACTCCAGCCATTCTATTTACTCAGGGCCTTTGCTCTCAGGTTTCCCTATTCCTAGACTGGCCTTCCACCCAACACTCACTTGGCTTACTCTCTTACTTGCTTCAGATTTTTACTTTGGATTTTTACTGAAGCATTTCTGGCCATCTTTCTTACTCCCAGTCTTTGCAACTTTGTCTCTTATTTACTTTTACCCTTTGTCACCTTCATTATCTATGTATTACATGTGTCTCCGTTATCTATTGCCAAAATAATACTGCATAATAACAAATCACTACTAAGACTCAATGGCAAACAATAATAAATGATGAATGTTTGTTTTTACTCATGACTCTATGGTTAGCCTAGGTGGTTGTGCTGATTAATACTGGATTCAGTTTTCTTGGCTAAGCTCACTTATCATCTGACTTCTAACTTTGGTCTGGATGGGAACATCTTCTCCAGGATGCTCCACCTTACTCTCATGGGAGAGGGAGTATTCAGAGAGAGTAGAAACATATGAGGCATCTTTGGCCAAGGTTTGGAACCACTACACTGTCACCTCCATCACATTCTGTTTTCTAAAACAAATTTAAAAACTAGCCTATATTCAAGGTTTGTGCAAAGCCACACTCTAAAGGGCATACATATAGAAATATAATTAACTGAAGCCAAAAAACTCTGATCAGTCTGCCCCATTTCACACTTATTAATATACTTCAGAAATACATATACATATACATGTATACATATATATATATACACACACATATACATATACAACAGAAATTCCATAATTATTTATTGACTAAGATGGGAAATGAAATGAAAGGGAAATCTTCTAATGGTATTAGTTTGTCTTTTAAATGAATTTTTCCAAGGATTCTCTTCCAATTTAAATAACTTTTGGGGAATAGTCTTTCTTTCTTTTTTTTTTTAAAGATTTTATTTATTTATTTGACAGAGAGAGAGAGATCATAAGTAGGCAGAGAGTCAGGCAGAGAGAGAGAGAGAGAGAAGCAGGCTCCCCGCTGAGCAAAGAGCCCGATGCGGGTCTCGATCCCAGGACACTAAGATCATGACCTGAGCCGAAGGCAGCGGCTTAATCCACTAAGCCACCCAGGTGCCCGGGGAATAGTCTTTCTAATACAGAATGGAGTTCATGGCTTTTGAAATTATTATGGAAGTCCTCAGGTGCATTTGGCATATAAAGTTTAGAAAACAGCATCTGCATAAAGGTAGGAAAGAAAAATATAAGCATTAAGATATACTATGTCCACCTAATTGGGGAGATTACTCATAATTGTAGAAATTAAAGTATGATTTGGGTTGAGAATTGTTTCATTACGATTAGCATGACTTACTCATAATTGTTTCTACAAACATGGTTTTGCCAAACTTCCAGACAAAAGAGCTCTTTGGCTTTGTTTAAATTCAGGTTTCTTACAGACAAATGACCTATAGAAGTATCATTGCTTCTACTCTAAAATTACCCCAGAGATAACCTCAATCTTATTTAATTACTACTTGACTCTGATTTTAAGGATGTAGTTTGGAAAAAGTATACTTACAATATCCTGTATCTTTATCTTCTTGACAGGTAGATAATTTTTTATAGAATAGTTTTAAAATCTAAAGTGTTACAGCTATGTGCACTTTACAAACACTCACTGAGCCATGAATTATTGATTTCTATACTTCTATATTTATGTATTTTTATATATCCATACCATACTTTAATAAAATGCTTATTTTAAAAACTATAGTTACATGTATAATCTTACAGAATTAAAATACTAGAGAAATGCTACACTAAATTTTGAAACCAATAGAAACGTATCTGCTGTAAATCCTATTCCTTTTAAAATATATTTATCAATCCAGACTTTTTGTATTATATTGAATAAAGAACATGAGTAAATTTTGAACAAGCCCGAATTTTTTTTTTAAAGGGACTTAATTCTTCTTTTCTCTAAATACTTCTTGGCTTTCCACATCTCTTCTTAACCTCTCCTTCAGCCTATTAAAGAAGTTTGTGGTACAATTTATAGATTTCTTTATAAACCCAGTTAGTTTTTCCTACTATAATGAGGAAAAGAGATTAAATCAAAAGTTCATTATTGGGACACATTATATTTTATTCTCTATACTATCTGCATTTCATTCCCATATAATGCTAATATATTTACATTTTGTAAATACACATTCCACATTATTTGAGGATAAGTTATAGATTTTCTCCATATATTTCAAAATCAATTAGTCAAGGTGTGGGAAAACACTACATGACACATAGGATGAAAACACTATAGATGACTCCATTGGGGGAATAATATTTAAAATATTGTCTATATCTATCTAAGTACCTCTCAGTGAGAGACTGACTGGCCATGTAAAGTTGCTGATGAGAATCACTGCATTTAGAAGTTGGTTTTAACTGACTGCCAATGTTTACTTTAAAGTTGTAAAAAGACAGAGTTTAAGGACTGAATTCAAAAAGGGCTGAATTCATTTGACTGCAGTGTTTCAATGGCATAAACATGCAACCTCTTACTCAGGCCAATCACTAAGTTCTCATTTCACGAGTTAGACATTTCAAGACAAAGCAGAAAGAGATGTGTTAAAGATTAGACTTGCAAATTTCAGAATACATAGTGTCAGTCTAGTGATGTTAAAACATCCATTTAGAATAACTCAGAGAGTAACTGCAGCATATTACAAAGTGGGATCATGAATATGCAATCAGCAAATGGTTCTGGAGCCTGATCACCATCTCTGTCAATTACAGCAGTCACTTTCTGTGATGGTACCTTGGCACTTTGACAGTGATTATACCTTTACATGATGTATTGCAGATATTATGCTTCAGTTGTTTACAAATAGAACCATATCTTACTCTTTCACTGTAAGAATAGAGTGTTTTAAGTAAGGAAAATATTCCTCGTAATAAATCTTCCACTTAAGTCATTCATGCATAATCAGACTGGGAATATCATATGATGCCACTACCACATGACAAAAGCAACCCCCAACTCCCTTTTTCTATTATTCTTAAAAGTGAAGTAACGTGGAGCTTTTTTCAGATTAACTAAAAAGAAACGGCATAAAGGATTAATTCACAATATACTGCCCATCAATCTAAAAAAGCAGGCTAGTCCAAAGACAAATTTGTTTTTAAATATAAAGCAAAATTATAAGATAGACATAGAGGTGTCAATTAGGACAAAATTATCTGGATCAGATATAGTTTGGCTTGATCTTTTATCCTACAAAAAGTCACTTATTTGCTTATATGTAGCTTTCAAATTTGCCTACAAAATGCAATCTCAATTGGTTTGCTTAGCTAGTCATTTTTTTCAGTGCTTAGTTGCCTAAACTTCAGGTAGAAGTATGAGGGAGACTAAATAATCAGATAACTCCTCAATTTGTCACTTAATTTTATCAGTATATTTATTTAAATAAAAACCTCATTATTTAATGCTGCTAAAAGATATACCTTTTTTCATTCGTAACCTCTAAATATCAAGGCTTTTGCTATCCATATAAATGTTAGACTTAATTATTTCTAATTTTCTATCTACCTAACGTTTTATAGCTTCAATACTTTATGTTTAACCACTGATTCTGGAAGTTCAGAAATTCATAGTTATGGAACACTAACACTAAAATAAACTGTGGAAGTCATATTGTTGAAATCATTTTCCTCTCATCATCTTCCTGTGGAAACATTTTTCAAATAAGAATGGAATTTGGTACAGGTCACATAGCTAAGGTCAAAACCAGATCTTCAAATCAGAACTCCAGTTTGACAATCAAGTGTCATTTTCACCACACCACAGTTTTTTTATGTTTAATGTAATGGTATAAAGGATTCCAGAGAGGGGGAGATAAAAGGGGAGAAGTAAACTATAGGACTGTGTCTCCCTGGAAAAAACTAAAGCTTTAGATCTAAACATAGAATTGTAGAATGATCTAGATCTTGAAATGTCCCCTCACAATAATGGGATATTCCTCACTGACAAGATGAACTAAACCCTGGTACAGGACATTAAACAAAACCTTAGAAAAAAGAACAGAGTACAGAATTTCTAAAAATAAGTACTAGCATTTCAGCTCATCTTTTTCTGTAACATTTCTCCACAGTGCACCTCCATTAGGCGACATCAGAGGTTATATCACACAAAATAAGCACTCACAAAATAGTGCTCATTTGGGGGAAATTGTTTCATATCCAATGGAAAAGATGTTAAAATCACTAAGACTGTTTCAGAGAAAAGAGACTATGAGAGCTACTGCTCAAATGTGAGTGATATAAAGAAAGAATGGTAGACAATTCCACTCCATAGGGATGAAAAGGTGTGGGAGGCGGGGCGGGGGGGGGGGCAGGAAAGAACACAGTATATAAAAATGTAGACAAAGTATCCAGCTCTGAGAAAAAGACTCATAAATTGAAGTGATTATTCCTAACCACTTTAAAATCTAGAACAGCTTGTTAAGAATAGTTCAATAATATTACATCTCAAATATGAAATTAAAAGGTATATTTAATTGAGACTGTAGACTTGCAAAAACATAAAAGGACACCAAAGAACAATACTCCTAAACTGACAAATAAATTAGAGACAGCAATGAACATCAGAGTTACCAGTGAAATTGATCTTTTCAGAGAGGAAAAGATTGAAACAACTCTATCAAAAGTTGACAAAGAGATTAAGTCAGAGTAAATAAAAACAGTAAAGAAAGCAGGTAGGCTCCAGGAAAAGAGGTGGGGCTGGAGTAGAAAACTGATCAAATGGAATGGAAGATACATAAAGTGTTTGTGAAATACTTACAAACCTAAAGTGAGAAAAGAACTAAATCTGTAAACTGAGAGAGCACAGTGTTCAAAAAAAAATGTAAAATTAGACACAATACCAAGATATTTAATTCAACCTACTGTTGAAAGGATAGTAATCAACAAAAGGAATAAGACAGACTAACATCAGAATCACTACAAATATCATCAATGACAGACATCAAAGAAACATTTACCAATGTTGCTCCCAACATTGTGCTTTAAGTCCTGGTTAGCGCCATAAGCCAACCAAAAAAAAAAAAAAAAGAAGAAGAAGAAGTAAGTAAAAGTTATACAAATTGGAAAGGACGAAATACAGCTCTTTCTTTGCAGATGACATGATTGCCTATGTAGAAAACAAATAAATAAATAAACCGCAAATTCCCAGAACTATTAAGTGAGTACAACAAATTTTAAGGACACAAGACCACTATAAAAAAGTTAACTGCTTCCCTGTATACCAGTAATGAACGATTGCAATATCAAATAAAAATTTACAATTGCACAAAAATTAAATATTTAAGTAGAAATTTAACAAAATATATACAGTATCTTGATGTTGAAAACTATAAAACTCTGATGAAAGAAATCAAAAAAAAGCTAAGTAAATGATAAGATTATCCATGTTCATGGAAGGAAAAACTCAGTATTGTTAAAATATCAGTCATTCTCAACTTGATCTGTAGATTAATGCAGTTTCAATCAAAAAGTCAGTAAACTATTTCGACAAACCGGTTCTAAAGTTTTTATCAAAAGGTTCCAGATTTTAAGACTTCCTCTAAGGCCACAGTAATCAAAACAGTGTGGCATTGTTTTGATTGATCTAAGTAAACAACAGACACTTAGATCAATGGAACAGAATAGAAAGCCCAGAAATAGACTCAAACAAATAAATTCAACTGATCTCTCAAAAAGGAGCAAAAGCAATTCAACAGAGAAAGAATACTTTTTCCCCAACGAACAGTGCTAGAATAATTGGGTGATCATATGGGGAAAAAAATCAACCTAAATATAAACCTCACATTCCACAAATTTACCTCAAAATGAATCATAAAGTAAATGTAAAATGAAAAACTGCAAAACATTATAGAATACATATGAGAAAATATAGGCAGCATTTATTTGGTGATGAGGTTTCAAATATAAAAACCAAAAACATGACACATAAAAAAAATAAATAAATAGGACTTTATTAAAATGAAAAACTTCTGTTTTGCATTAGACACTTTTAAGAGAATGTAAAGAAAAGTTACAAACTGGAAGAAAATATTGGGGAGTACATATCTGATCAAGGATTTTTACCTAAAAATATACAAAGAACGCTTAAAACTCAATAATAAGAAACAAACAACCTCATTTAAAAATGGACAAAAGATGTTAACTGACACCTCATCAAAGAAGATATAAAAATGACAAGCATATGAAAAGATTCTTAGCACTATATACCTAGGAAATTGCAAATTAAAACAAGGAGATACCACTATACCACTATTAAAATAACTAAAATCCAAAAAGCTGACATTGCCTTTTCCTGGCAAGGATGCATAACAAGAGAAACTCTTAATCATTACTGGAGGGAATGACAAATAGTACAACCACTCCGAAAGGCAGTTGAGCAGTTTCTCACAAAACTGAACATTGTCGTATTATCTGATCCAGCAATAATGCTCTTAAGTATTTACCCAACTGATGTGAAAACGTGTATCTATATTAAAACCTAAATGTAAATGTTTATAGCAGCATTATCCACAATCACACACAAAAGAACTGAAAGCAATCAAATATTCTTCAATAGGTGAATAGTAAACACTGTGCTATGTGCAAACAATAGAATATTATTCAACAATTTAAAAAATGAGCTATCAAACATGAAAAGGCATGAATGAATTTTAAATGGATTATGCTAAGTGAAAGAAGTCAGGCTGAAAAAGTTGCATAATGTATGATTACCGTTATAACATTCTAGAAATGGCAGAACTATATAGAAGAAAAAAGATCAGTGAATATTGGAGTTGGGAGGAAGTGAGAGGGTTGGATAAGTAAATCAAAAAGGATTTTAGGGCTAGTGAAATTATTCTGGATGATATCATGCATTTGTATAATATCTGTAGAGATAGAAATGACACTGTACCTTTGTAAAAACTCATAGACTTTTAAAGCATAAAGAGTCAAACTTAATGTGGGCAAATTAAAAAGAAATCATTTAAGAGATTAGGGTCTCCTGAGAGAAAATACCGAATGTAATAAAACAATCTATCTGCATTATAAAGTTATGAACCAAACTCACATAAATGGGTGGTGGAGTAAGGTACTTAAGTAACTTTGGAAATGAACGGACTTTGCAAAAATAAGGACAAAAGAAATTGCCCATAAATCCTGTACTTTTGTTCATTATGTTGTTTCTCAGAGGGTACAGGTTAATGATTCTGATAGCTGTACATATATACTAAAATTGAACAATTAAGTAAATGGGTGGCAAATGGTGGGTGCCAGGTTTCTCATAATTGGAGTTGGAGTTCACAAAGAAAGTGAAGAAAGTAGGCACAAATGATCCATCTTGTAATGCATTAGAACTGAAAGTATCAGATGGAACTCATATTTAGTTTATAGAGATAAAAAAGTTTGTATATATATGTGTGTACATATGTATATATACATATGTATATATACAGTATATTGATGTTGATATATACATATATATGTATATATACATATGTACACACATACACACACATATATATAAATACAAACACATATATTTGCTTGCTTTTTTAGCTGAAAGTTCCCAGAAGCAATGACACCCCAATAGCAATGAGCACACCCAGTATTCAGATCTTGGTTTCAAATATTATTCTCCAGAAAGAATAGAAGGAAGAAAAACCATAATTATATGCTAAAGTTCTTAATTATGTGTGAGGAAGGAAAATGTTGTTTTAATATAGGATGCAATACATTAACAATGTATATTGTAACCGTATAGCAACCCCAAAAAACACAAAACAAGAGATATAGCTAAGAAACTTATAAGGGAAATAAAATGCAATAAAAATACTAAATCCAAAAAAGGCAGGAAAGGCGGGGGAGGGGGGAAGAACAGATGGGATCAGTGTAAAACAAATAGCAAGATGGTAGATTTAACACACAGACATAAATAACAAATTATCTGAAAATTGTCTGATAACTCTAATTTAAAGTCAGAGATAGTAAGAAAAATTAAAGAGAGCAAAATCAACTGCACGTTCTTTAAAGACCCACCTAAGTAAAAAGTACAATACCTGACAAAACCTAAATGGATACATGTATGAAGACAGAGCCGCAATAATAAATTACATACATACATACATACATACATACACACACGTAATAAAGCAAGTAGAATAAGACATCGTAATTTTACATTAAGTAGTTAGTTGCATCTTAACCAAACAAACCAATGGAAGAGAACAGAACACCTAGAATGCATCCAAGAACACACAGTGTCCTGATTTAGTTACCTGATTAGTCGGGGGAGAAATGCCCTTTTCTACAATGATGTTAGAAAGATTAGTTAACCGTCTGGAAAAATTATGAAACTTGAGACTTATATCAGACCATATTCAAAAATTAATTTGAGTTTGATCTTAGTCCTAAATATAAAATTTAAAAAATCAAATTTCTGGTAGAAAATATAGAAAAATATCTTAATGATCTGGGTATAGGCACCTTTTTCTTAAACAGAAAGAACAACAACAAATATAAAAATGATAAACTGAATTTCATTAAAATTAGGAACTTCTGTTCCAGAAAATCATGACCAAGAAGTGAACAGGCAAGCCATAGACTTGGAAGGATATTACAAGTATGTGATAAAGGATTTATATGAAGAATGTATAATATTATCTTACAATAATAAGGATAAGACAAAGAATCCAAACTTAAAAGTGACTTCATGAAGTGGGATATTCAAATGATATGAAAAGGAACTCAACATCATCACTCTTGTTACTTATCAGAGAAATACAAATTAAATCCAAACTGAGATTATGATTATGCACTCACCAGAATGTTTAAATAAAAAAATAATGATGGGGCGCCCGGGTGGCTCAGTGGGTTAAAGCCTCTGCCTTCAGCTCAGGTCATGATCCCAGGGTCCTAGGATGGATCCCCACATCGCACTCTCCGCTTGGCAGGGAGCCTGCTTCCCCCTCTCTCTCTGCCTGCCTCTCTGCCTACTTGTGATTTCTGACTGTCAAATAAATAAATAAAATCTTAAAAAAAATAATGACAATATTAAGTGTCAGTGAAAATGTAGAGAAAATTTAACCCTCACACATTGCTAGTGGTAGGGAACATTTTTACAACCATTTTTAAAAACACTGACATTATCTACTGAAATAGAAAATATCCTCCAATGTGATATAGGTAACTCCTCTTTCCTTGATACATACTCAGATAAATCTGCCCATATGTCCACAAAAGCACACTTATGGTAATGCTGATATTTTTATTCACAATAGCCAAAACCTAGAAACAATTCAAATGTCTAACAACAGAAGACTAGATAAAGCAATTACAGTATTTTTATACAGAGTGATTCTACACTATATTAAAAAGAAGAAACTACCACTGCAGGCAATAACATAAATGCTTTTCTAAAACACAAGATGTGCAAAAGAAGCCAGACACAAAAGAGCAAATATATTATTATTATTCCATTTATATAATTTGAAAGGCAAGGAAAAATAGCCATGTTCTATCTCGCCATCACGTCTCCAGTCAGTAACCTTGTAGCAGGACCTGACTCTGGATTCCCAGCCTCTATATAGTGTCCACATTAGTAACTACCCCTATGGGAAAGAGGCAAGAAATCTTTTTATTCTACAATTTCCTGAAGAACTTGGAACTCTTCTCTATTGTTCCTATGGACCTTTCCTAAGTGGGTCTTTTGTTCCTAAATCCTAGGAAACTTCGAGGAATTCAATTATACTTTTTGAGATTTGGGCTTCATTCTTTAAGCTCTCACCTATCCCAGCTTCAGAATTAAACAAAAAAATTTGAAGGGGAAATTGTTTCTATGTTTGATTCTTCTCAACTCTCCAATTTTGTTACTCTTCTCTGTGGAGTCCTCAGACACTCCCCTAGTTTCTCTGTCTTTCACTTGAGTGTCCCTTGCCTGGCCTGCTCCCAGATTCTAAACCCACACTAAGGATTAGATGGATCTCAGGGAGATGCAGATCCTTAGTTCACAACTTCAGATTTCTTCCTTCTTGGTACATTTTACTCCTCTAGCTCTCCCTGCTTCCACAGCTCACTGACTTTGAAAATATGTGTGTGTGTGTGTGTGTGTGTGTGTGTGTGTGTGTGAGTTTTAGGAAGTTTTTCTAGTTATTTTCAATGGCAACACTCTTCTCTCCCCCCCCCTTCCTTCCCTACGTGACTTCTCACATTAATACAAAAAGTTTTAAATTGTTTTAATACTAGAAATAAAACCACCACAGCCGCTAGCCTTCCAAGGATACCTGATCCTGCATGAAGAGACACCTGTCCAGCAAGCTTTATAGCAGCTGGACCATACAGGAATGGGTGTTCGCTGTAACGAAATCATTTAAAACCAGGAATTTGAGAGAACACCTTATTCCGAAAATAATGTGACACCCGTGTTGGTGAACTGAGCTTAAGGAACTGTTACAAACAGTTTTCTGTGGCTAAAGATAGAAGCCGATGAAATCCAAGCGACAGCCTGCAGCTTCATTACAAATAACACCTGATTGAGTCATTTTGAGGGCCCGTCTGTCTGCATTACTCATGTGTGCTATATCTTAGACTGAAGTGGGAGAAAATTAGGGAACTTTCAAAATGAAAACTGATTTCATAAATTACAGCCCAGAAAATAACAAAAAGAGCTGTCATGCCCTTTAGCAGCTTTTCCTTTAATTTCTGCAGAATCTTTTGTCTTCAACCTTTGAGCCTTGCTATTGTCTCTATTGTGCTCAAACCAGGGCTTTTTTCTTCAGTGCAAGTGCTGGAAAAAGATACATGATGATTTTTGTGCTGATTAGAAGGGAACTTGCATGTACAGATAACTGCCGCAAGTCCACAAATTGCACAAAACTAAATATGTGAAAGCCTAGGGAACATGGAAACCAAAGAATGACTATTAGCAAAAATAAGGTACACCATCACATTATATAATAAGCATATAAAAGAAAGACCTGATCAATTAACCAGTATCAGAAGGCCAGTTATATAAAACGATAGCCAAATGTCAGGTCTTTGGCTGGGTAGGAACTACAGTGTCTCAAATTCCATATTTGAAAGAGTATTCCATAAATATGGAGAAAATTTAATCACTAATAATTTCTTAAAGTTTGTGTGATTAAGATTTTTATTTAAGGTATGTTGTTATTGTTTGCATTATTATAAAACAGGTCTTTTGTCCAAGCCCATACAGTAAACCACAGTAAAAGGAAAAGGATATACTGTTGCTTAAAAGTTTGAGTTATCATTTCATTCATTCATTCATTCATTTTTTTTTAACTCAACAATCATATAGCACATGCATCTATGCATCAGGTATGGTAAAGAATACAAAAAAGAATAATAAACACCATCTATCTTGAAGGAATTTAGGTGACATATTACATATGCTGAAATTGATTTGTTTTATTAATTAAACATGCTACAAAACAGAAAGTCCAGGATACAAAAGTACAGTGAATTTGCTTACCATCAAATATAAAAGGTTTTTTGTTATAGGAAAAAAGTAATCTCATATGTTTTGTTTTGTTTTGTTTAAAGATTTTATTTATTTATTTGAGATCAGATAGAGATCACAAGTAGGCAGAGTAATCTCATATGTTTTTATGAATGATTCATAATAACTGAAGTAGACTAATAGTGGATTTAAATGACATACACATGTATAAGGAAGAAAGTAAATAAAAGACATTGCCCCAAAACACATACCCAGGAAACAAATAAACAAAATATCATTGATAAATGACTATTTTTCCCAGGACTTTTTTGATGCATGTATTTGTATACACAGATAGAGAGATGGATATACAGATGATATCTTCACTGGCTCTAGAGAACTGAGTTATACTTTAATAATCTGTTTCTCTTGGGGCACCCGGGTGGCTCAGTCAGTTGAGCATCTGACTCTTGATTTCAGCTCAGGTCACAGTCGAGCTCCACATGGGGCTCCTCATGGAGCATGGAGCCTGGTTAAGATTCTCTCTATGCTCCTTCTCCCCACCTTTGCAGACTCATGTGCTCTCAAAAAAGAAAAAAAGAAGAAAAAACCACACCTATTTTCTTTAAAAGTCTGTAAATGTTAACCCATTATCTAACAGGAGATAAAGAGTAGACTTCTAACAATGCCTACTCCCACGCCAATTCACTTTTCTTCCTGCATACCTAAAGAATTAATTTTACAAAAAAATATTTCCTAAAGGTTCCATAATGTAAGGAGGGAATATTTTTGTTTGCAACATTCAGTGTTAAAATTTCCTGGATTGTGATGCTCTATGTTGATCTTAAAATCTAGTATTTAATCATTTCAGAAATTGCTTATTCTTTTATTTAACCTTTGAATCCATTATAATTTTCTTTTTTCATTTTTTTAAGATTTTATTTCTTTATTTGATGGAGAGACACAGTGAGAGAGGGAACACAAGCAGGGGAGTGGGAGAGGGAAAAGCAGGCTTCCCACCGAGCAGGAAGCCCGATGCATGGCTTGATCCCAGGACCCTGGGATCATGACCCAAGTTGAAGGCAGACAGTTAACAACTGAGCCACCTAGACGCCTCGAATCCATTATAATTTTCTTTCCAATTGTGTAAATGTCTAAGCCAGTGATACAAACTCTCTAATACTGGAATATATATTTTATTGATTTCCCTCTAATTTCTTTTGTTTTTAAATATGTTCTCCTTTGGGTTATCGCAAAAACCTTCTATCATAATTCAACTTTTAGTTTCTTGATGCTTCAAATTTGTTAAGTTCTTTAATGATAAATTTTTGCCTAAAATTTATTTCTTTAGGGAATCAATCCTTTATAATGTAAAATACATACTTATATTACTTCAATTCATTTCTTCTTTGAAAATGAGTTTTCTATGCCCTTTCAAAGCACATAAAATGAATTTTCCTTCTTAAGTTATATTTTCTTCTAGACTGAGCTTTTTTCCTCCTTAAAAAGGTATTTTTCTTTATTCCTTAAATTTAAATTTTTATTTCATTTTATCAGTGTTGTTCTTATTAAGTAACAGGATATTTCTACATTTACTATGCAATTTTCTTTCATATCTGTCATGTCTGAGCAGCTGTATTTCTTTTTTCTTTTTTCTTTTTTTTTAAATAAGGCCTCTGATTCCCATTTTTTTTGCTACAGATTCTCAGGGAGATTTATTTATTTATTTGTTTGTTTGTTTTTAATTTTTTTATTTTTTTATAAACATATATTTTTATCCCCAGGGGTACAGGTCTGTGAATCACCAGGTTTACACACTTCACAGCACTCACCAAAGCACATACTCTCCCCAAGGTCCATAATCCCACCCCCTTCTCCCAACCCCCCTCCCCCCAGCAACCTTCAGTTTGTTTTGTGAGATTAATTAATTTATTTTTATTTGACAGACAGAGATCACAAATAGGCAGAGAGGCAGGCAGAGAGAGGAGGAAACAGGCTCCCTGCTGAGTAGAGAGCCTGATGCAGGGCTCTATCCCAGTATCCTAGGATCATGACCTGAGCCAAAGGCAGAGGCTTTAACCCACTGAGCCATCTGGGCGCCCCTGTATTTCATTTTAGTATGCGTACATTCTTGACTAATTTTCTATGGCATTTGATGCCTGCTTTTGTGTTTCTTTGAATTTCAGCTTGCAAAACAAAGATGGCTGCTTTCTAATCCCTTTCCCTATCCAGAGGGTACATAGATATGCTTATCTGGGAATTAAGGATTTTTGTGGCATACTCTGAATTATGAGGTATTGTTAAATACTGTGAATCAGTGCTCACTCCACTTGGAGAGGAAAAGTCCTCTTATCCCATTCAGATGATAGGAGGAGGTGGTGGATAACTGTTGGTTTGGCTTTTCCCCTGGACAATGGAGACACTGGATACTTATTTCTCTAACTGTTCACTTGCCAACTTTCATATATTTCTCTCTAGCAACCATTTCCATCACTTCCCAGTAAAGCAAAGGAAAGATTAAAGTATGCAAAGTTCTGTTTCTTCTCTGCAGCTTTGGAATATTCTTGAGAAGGTTCAAGATTTTATATTCATCATTTCAGCTTCAAGGGGAAGGGGGAGTCCTATAAACCAAGCCATAGTTCTACCCAAAACCCTAGGTCCTATTGCTTGTCCAACTGTAACTGCAATTGCCTGGGAATTTTATCCCCCATTTTTTTCTTACCTTTGGGAACTTATTTTGTAAGGCATTTTGGGAGGCAGGTTAATCCTCAAAATTTATTAATTCTTTTATTCAGGTCATTATAAGCAAAATGAAGGTTTTTAAAAATAAATGATTAATGACATGCTATGGAAGTAAAATGATGCTTCAATTACTAAGTATTTATATTAAGAATAATTCAACAAAAAATACTTATAGAAAAGAGTTCTCATACTAAGAAACTAGATAAAACTTTCAATTAAATGACTCAGAGAAGTTAGTCTCTACTATATTATGACTCAGTCATCATTCCATGATAATATCAAACTCCTTTCCTTTTGGAGAAGTTACAATCATATATAAAATATTTGTAAAATAAAGTTATAATACAAAATTCCTGAACAAAGACAGAACATGTGGGGCACCTGGGTGACTCAGTCAATTAAGCGGCCAACTCTTAACCCTGATCTCAGGGTCCTGAGATGGAGCCCCACACCAGCTCTGCACTCAGCAGGGTGTCTGCTTAAGGATTCTCTCTCTCCCTCCCCCTATCCCCCCTTTCTCTCTAAAATAAATTAAGTAATTTAAAAAAATGTGTTCATCTAATTTCCTAGCCATTATAACACTCTGGGCCTGTGGCATACCAAACTAAGAAGACCCAAGTGGAGAAATAAAGAGATGTGGAAACTAGTATGTTTGAGCTATGTCTGTATAAGAGCTAAAGGCAATAGCTTTAAGAAGAATGCAGAGCTACTATATAGACTAATATATTTTTCATCTCTAATGCATCCTATGTCTTCAAATTATGCTTGAAACAGAAGAAATCTTAAATAATAAAATCAAAGGATATTTTTAAATATTCAACTTGAAGTAAGAATTCAAACCTCATCTGTGTGATCCTGGTCACTTTGTCTACACCTTCTACATATCTGTATCAGAAGAAGTAAAATGGAGATAAGGATACTTATCTTTCAGAAATGTGACCAAAATTAAATATGATATAAATGTGAAGATTTGAGCACAATGCTGGCATATAAAGACAATATAAATTGTACCATGTAATAGTAGTAAGAGTGGTGGCTGAATTATTTGTTACTACAACTATATGTATTAATATTATTTTACCATCTGAATAGAGTAAAAAGTTTTCATTTTTTCTCCAGTTTTGTCAGCAATGGTTAGTTCTTAAATGGACAGTGGGAAGTTACGATGTTGAGGGTAGGGAATATGGCTAGAGTCTGCCTTATTAAAACACTGTGTTTTGTGGTCCATCTTCATGGAGAATATGAATAATTTAATGACTTAGCAAATTTCCTATTTAAAATAAAATTCTTAGTAAAAATTTAGCTGGAGGAAATAAAGAGATAAACTAAAACCTACTCCCCATTTAAGTACATTTTACCTTTAAAAAAAATTTACATGTCGTCCTGGGTATTTCAATCCTAATGAGGATGCTTCCTTGATTATCAAAAAGTCAGAATGCAGAACTAAGTGTCACTCAACTTTCGCATGCTTACAAAGACTGTATCTATTTCCAAAATCTATAAACTAGATCAGTGAAGAGCAATATATGTCACTGGTTTAGCTATCATAACTTTCATCTGCATTGTATAGTAGTAGGGACAGAAATCTTTTGTTTTCTGACACAGGTTACACAGTCAACAGTAGGCAAAATTGTGAAAGAAGTCAAGGTTGTCTTGCCTCAACCTTGTCCCTTCTAGTTTTGGCCCATTCTGCAATGTTCTATTCCTGTATATTCACCAGTATTTAACCATTTTCTCCAGTGAGTCACACAGGCCTGCCCTTTCTAACTATCTGTATTTAAGATTCTAATACTGCCCATTTTTCTTTTCCTCAACTCAAAACTTGTTTAGATCATTCTCATAGAGCCTCAAACCTGATTTTCAAGGTAATAGCTGGCTAAATAAATCATTTACTAATTAGCTCTTTTGTTTGTTATCCATCTTTACCTCTCACTCCCTTGCAAGCTCTATGATGGGAAACTCATCTGATTTTTTAGGACATAAGTGACTGCATTTTGCTTGGTACTGTTACATTCATGATTTCATTTTATTCTTACATTAAATCCATGAGATAAATTATTTTATTATCCCTAATTAATATATGGACGAGAAAACAAAGGCTCAGAAATACATATAAACCTTAAGATCACAAAAACGCTAAATGAAGCAGATTTGGACTTAACATAAAGTTCATAGATCTTCTATTATCCTACAGTAATAAACCTAATGTGCTCTATCAAAGATGATACAAAAATGACTGAACCACATGGCAAACAATTCAGAATGTTCTTTGACAGTTATTTTCATCTTTCAGATTACCAACGGCTTTTATCAATTAGCCAGTGTATATCCACATATCAATATTAAATTACTTATATAATGATCAGAAATTCTTGGTGCTTATTTTGTTTTGTTTTGCTTTCTTTTGGTTTTGGTCTTAGTTTTGGTTGGTTTATACTACTTCTTTCATTTCTCCAAATAATATACACCTCTACTAATATATTCTATAAGGGAAGAAATGCTTTATGTTCAGTCATTAAAAATATCATTATGCTAGAAATATGGGGACTCAAAATCTTTTTAAAGTAGAATAAATGAGTGTGATGTGGAATAATATTTAAAATTTCAAAATGTTTTGCATATTGATTAATACATGCCAGAAAAACAGAAGAGTTTTGGCTGGAAAAGTAAAATCATAGATATTTTGGATATCCCCCAATATAAATGCCTCACTGCCTTTATCATAGATAGATTAACATGATCACATTTGCTTTGGAAAGGAGAATCTTTCTTCCAATTTGAGAAATTATAATTTTTTTAAAACACAGCTGAGTTTTTTCATTAGTTCTAAAATCTTAATAATTCTAATTTTCAACAACTGTTTCTGAAATGGGTACCCAAAGGTTCTTATATATAATAAATGGTTTCCATGCTGACAGCTGCACAAGCAAGATTATGACATAATATTATTTTTCTTTACTGCCATGTTGTTATTATTGTTGTTTTAATAGTATTTTGGCATTAACCTCACAAAATACCAAGGGAAGTTCTGGGGATTTTGTTTGTTTTTTTTACTTAGTCTGGTTTTCCTTTTTGTCAGCAAAACATTCACTCCATTATACTTTCTTAATATTTTATTTATTTATTTGACAGACAGAGATCACAAGTAGGCAGAGAGGCAGGCAGAGAGAGAGAGAAGAGGAAGCAGACTCCCCACTGAACAGAGAGCCCCAAGTGGGGCTCAATCCCAGGATCCTGAGATCATGACCTGAGCCGAAGACAGAGGCTTAACCCACTGAGCAACCCACCTCCATTATACTTTCTTAAGAGGAAAATAAGAACCAATTCAAACAGTATTTAATATGTACATATATATCATATATTGGCCTCTTTATTGAAGTAAAATTCATATATAGTGCAATGTGTAAATTTTAGCTGCTCAATGAGTTTTAATGAATATATTCCCTCTTGTAACTAACTCCCAATCAAAATATAGGACACATGAAATTTTCCTCATGATGCCTTCTAGTCAATCTTGTAACACATAGGCAGTCACTATTCTGATTCCAATCACTGTAAATTAGTTTTACCCATTTTTGAAACTCATATAATTGGAACCACAGAAAATGCACTCTATCCTATTCAGTTTCTTTCACTCAACTGTAATATTTTTGGAATTCATCCATGTTGCTGAGTGTTTTAGCAGTCCATTCTTTATTCACTGCTGAGTAAATATTCTCATATTTGTGGACATTTGATTGTTTCCAGTTTGATCTTATAGGAAATTAAAATATGCTACCCCAAAATATACCACTTTGGCATAAGCCAGAGGCAGAGGCAGATGAGCCAGAGGCAAATGAGAATCAATGGATGCATACCAAAGCCTCCACAGAGACTCCCTATTTCAACTAAAAGAAGCAACTTTTGAGAAATGAGGATTGCAATAAATCCCCTTTTCTGAGGAAGTTTTATGGCCATGAAGAAAATGGAAACTCAGCACCCAACAAAATAAACTTGCAAAAACCTTTCTCTCATAATTTACCTCTCAGATTGCCACCCTTGGAAGTCTAAAACACCTCTTCCTTTGTCTTGTCACTTCTCTATATACTTAATGTTCTTTGTGAAGATTGTATACAAACCCCAATTTTTAACCACACCTTTCAGTTACTCATCATTGAGGTTTTCTTCATGTGATATGTGATACCTTAATTAAAATTTCTATTTTCTCTTATTCATCTGTCTCTTCACAGTCTAATTTGCAGGGCCCAGTGGGAGAATCTAGGAAGATAGAGGGGGGAAAAGTTGTTTTTGCTTCCCTAGAGGCTATTCTGTTTAAAATTGTTATAAATACTTTTTACACAAGTCTTTTTGGGCACGTATGTATTCCTTCCTCTTGGGTAAAAACCACAATGTGACTCAGTCTTAGTGTGTATTTATCTTGAGAAATTTCCAACAAATTGTCCAAAGTGACTGATCTATTATATACTCCCACCAGCAATATATGAGAGTCCCCATCATTTTACACCATCAGAGGCATTTATTGAATTTTAATTGCTCTAATTGCTATTAATTAGTGTCTCATGGTGGAAAGTAAATTGCATTGTCCTTAATAACTCTTTATATGGAAGACGTTTTCATTAACTTACTGTAATTTGTATACCTTCTTTCATAGAGTTTCTTATAAAATTATTTGGCATTGTTTGACTTACCACTGATTTATAAAAATTCTTTTTATATTGTGGTTACAGATCCATATATGTTGGGAAAATACACACACACAAACACACACACACACACACACACACATTTTTCTCCAAGTCTGTGTCTTGCCTTTTCATTGTTTTAACATTTTTGATGATTAAACTTTTAATTTTTAATAGAGCTCAGTTTATCAATATTTTATAATTAGTAATTTTTATGTCCTCCAAAAAGTCTTTACATACTCCAACTTCGTTAAAATGTTTTCCTATGTTTTCTTTTAGAAACTTTATAGTTTTACAGACACATAGACCAATGGAGCAGAATAGAGAGGCCAGAATGGACTCTCAACAATATGATCAAATAATCTTTGACAAAGCAGGAAAAAATATCCAGTGGAAAAAAGACCATCTCTTCAATAAATGGTGCTGGGAAAATTGGACAGCTATGTATAGAAAAATGAAACTCAACCATTCTCTTATACCATACAGAAAGACAGACTCAAAATGGATGAAAGACCTCAATGTGAGACAGGAATCCATCAAAATCCTAGAGGATAACATAGGCGGTAACCTCTTTGACATTGGCCACAGCAAATTCTTTCAAGACACGTCCGTAAAGGCAAAGGAAACATAAGCAAAAATAAACTTTTGGGACTTCATCAAGATAAAAAGCTTCTGCACAGCAAAGGAAACAGTCAATAAAACAAAGAGGCAACTCATGGAATGGGAGAAGATATTCGCAAATGACACTACAGACAAAGGGTTGATATCCAAAATTAATAAAGAACTCCTCAAACTCAACACCCAAAAAACAGATAATCATGTCAAAAAATGGGCAGAAGCCATGAACAGACACTTCTCCAATGAAGACATACAAATGCCTAGCAGACACATGAAAAAATGTTCATCATCATTAGCCATCAAGGAAATTCAAATCGAAACCACCTTACACCAGTTAGAATGGCCAAAATTAACAAGGCAGGAAACAACAAATGTTGGAGAGGATGTGGAGAAAGGGGAACCTTCTTATAATGTTGGTGGGAATGCAAGTTGGTGTAGTTTCTTTGGAAAACAATGTGGGGATTCCTCAAAAAATTAAAAATAGAGCTACCCTATGACCTGGCAATTGCACAACTTGGGTATTTACCCCAAAAGTACAGAGACAGTGAAAAGAAGGGCCATGTGTACCCCAATGTTCATAGAAGCAATGTCCACAATAGCCAAATGGTGGAAAGAGCTGAGATGCCCTTCAGCAGATGAATGGATAAAGAAGATGTGGTCCATATAGACAATGGAATATTACTCAGACAACAGAAAGGATGAATACCCAACTTTTCTGTCAACATGTATGGGACTAGAGGAGATTATGCTGAGTGAAATAAGTCAAGCAGAGGCAGTCAGTTATCATATGATTTCACTTACTTGTGGGACATGAGGAATAACATGGAGGACATTAGGAGAAGGAAAGGAAAAGTGAATTGGGGGAAATCGGAGTGGGAGATGAACATGAGAGTCTGTGGACTCTGAGAAACAAACAGGGTCTTAAAGGGGAGTGCGGTGGGAGAATGGGTGAGCCTGGTGGTGGGTATTAAGGAGGGCATGTATTGCATGGAGCACTGGGTGTTGTACATAAACAACGAATTTTGGAACACTGCATCAAAAACTACTGATGTATTTTATGGTGACTAACATAACACATTAAAAAAATTTTTTAAGAAAATTAAAAATTAATTACTTTAATTTAAAAATTAAAATTATTGGGGCACCTGGGTGGCTCAGTGGGTTAAAGCCTCTGGCCTTCAGCTCAGGTCATGATCCCAGGGTCATGGGATCGAGCCCTGCATCAGGCTCTCTGCTCGGCAGGGAGCCTGCTTCCTCCTCTCTCTCTGCCTGCCTCTCTGCCTACTTGTGATATCTATCTGTCAAATAAATAAATAAAATCTTTAAAAATTAAAATTAAAAATTTAATTAAAATTTTTAAAAAAACTTACAGTTTTACCTTTTACATTTAGATACCCAGTTGTTCCAGCACTAGTTGTTCAACTCTTCTCTTTTCCTTCTTAGATTACTCTGGTGTCTTGCCTATGTGTAGAATCTTTGTCCTATTCTGTTGATCTGTTTGGTCATAAGTCTATACCAAACAGGCCTGATTATTGTTGCTTAATACTTAGATTTGAAATTTAGGCAGTTGATATTTTTCTACTTTACTTTTTTTCAAGTCTGTTTTGTATATTCAGGTCTTTCACATTTCCATATAAATTTTAGAAACAACTTTCAAAACCATATTGGGGTTTTGACTCCAATTGCATTGAATCTACAGATCAATGTTGGGATAAAGAAATCTTCATAAACTTGAGTCTTCTAATTCATGAATATTAGATCTTTAATTTTACTTCAGCATTCTTTTGTAGTTTTCATTGTATAGGTTTTGTAGATCTTTTATCAACTTTATTCCTATATATTTTGCTTGAGATGTACTTTTAAAAATTTCATGTTCTAATCATTTGCTGTTAGCATACATAAATGCAAATGACTTTCATATATTTACCTTGTATCTGATGACCTTGTTAAGCTGAAGTATTAGTTTTAGTATTACTTTTTGGCACACTTAGGATTTTTCACATAAGCAATCATGTAATCTGTGAATAAAACTATTTTACTTATCCCTTTCCAGCATTTATGTATGTATATATGTAGGGATGTATTTATATATTTTTATTGCTTTCATCTGCTGGTTGTGCTCTCTAGTACAATGGTAAAAGAGGGCACATTTAGCTTTTATTCCAATCTTGAGGAAAAAATATTTAATAATTAATTATTAAGTATGATAGCTATGAAGTTTTGTGGATGTTCTTTCTGAGGTTGAGGAACTTGCCTTCTAATTCTAGTTTCATGAGAATTCATATCATGAAAATGTAAACCTTTGTCAGATGCTTTTTATAAAATTGTGGTATGATTATATGATTGTTCTCTGTTAGTCTATTTATTGGTGGATAATACTGATCAGTTTCAAATACTATATCAATCTTGCCTCTCCTAATAAACTCTACTTAGTATATATCATACTTTAATATTTCTTCTGTAAGATCTTTTGAAGTGTGTTAAATTTTTTTGGTCTCAGACTTCCAGCTTTAGTTAGACAATATCAACTGTGTTTTCCAACCAGGTTCCAGAAGGCAAATAACTTGCTTAGCATATCAGAGAGAGTGACATCCCATCTGTTCCTCCCACCACTTTCCCCATCCTTGAAAATTAGGCAGGACTACATTACTAGTTTTTGATCAATGGGCTGTGAGTAGAAGTCACCTGTGTCATTTTCACGCCAAAGCATTAAAGAGCTGATGCATGTCCCTCTAGCTCACTTACTCCTCCTTTGCAAAAGTGAAGTGAGTTGTCAAGCTCCAAAGAGTGAAGTTATAAGATGGTGCTGTTATTATCAGCATTTTTCAAAAAACTGTGTGGAGCAAACCTCCCAGTGGTTCACATTATATATGTACCATCAACAGAAAACAAACTTTATTCTATGAGGCCAGTGAAGCTTTAAGGGTGTTGGTTATTGCAGAACAGGGCAGCCTATTCTGGAATAGCAGTAGCAGCAGCAAGGAAAGAAATCAAAAGTAAAACAATGGAAATAAAATAGTTTTATTTAATTACTAACAATCATGAAAGTTCATAGATCTCAACTTTAATGTATTGGTAAAGAAAACGGTCTCCAAAAAAGCAACTTAAAGTAAATTATTTTGTTCATTTTTTCATTCAACATGTATTTATTGACTACTGACTATATTCTAGATTATTCTATGAACAAAATAGTTAAGTCCCCATTCTTACTCGTGAAATACTTAGTGATAAAAAGTTGTTAAAAAGGGAACAATAGGCCCCAAATGGAGGGTATGTCCCCAAGATAGCAAACCAAGACTTAATTGCAGTTTCAGTCACTTCCAGAAATGTAACCTTTAACCAGTCTCATGGAATTACCTAATCAGCACTAATAAGGTCATCTGTGCAACAGAGCCTGGCCCTTCCAGAAAAGGAAGGTAACCTTGTTGGAAATAAACCTTTCTTTTGTCTATGATTTCCTGTCCCACCCCCTCTCTGCCTTTAAAACCCCCCATTTTGTATAGCTCCTTGAAGCTCTCTTCTATTTGCTAGATGAGATATTGCCCAATTCCTGAATCTTGAATCAAGCCAGTTAGAGCTTTAAATTTACTCAGTTGAGTTTTGTTTGCTTGTTTGTTTAAGATTTTATTTATTTATTTGACAGACAGAGATCACAAATAGGCAGAGAGGCAGGCAGAGAGAGGGTGAAGCAGGCTCCTCGCTGAGCAGAGAGCCCGATGTGGGACTCAATCCCAGGACCCCGGGATCATGATCTGAGTGGAAGGCAGAGGCTTTAACCTACTGAGCCACCCAGGCACCCTTGAGTTTGGTTTTTTAAACAGTATTAATACATCTGAATTTAAAGGGAGCTCAGTAATCATGTATAGTGATACTATGGATATGAAATATTCACTCACAATTGACTTCACTGTTCCCTCTCACCTTATATTGAAAACTTTTCACCATTTTATTCCTCTTTCTATAAGCAGTGTTTTATGACCCAATGAGTTGTCAAAAGTCAGGGATCCAAAGGAGAAAGGGAGATGAAAATGGTTAGCACAGCTCCACTGTAGAGTTATAAAACACAAACAAAAACAAACAAAAAAACCCAGAATTGACCATAATTTGAAAACTGGCATGAAAATGACTGTAAGGGCCTATTTAGCCAGAGTGGCTCCATCTTGGTTGAACAGCCATTTTTGTTGTTTATGTAGTAAAATATGGTCGACCAGTCCCTGATAACAGAGCCCAAATACAAGGGCGGGTCAGGTCAGGTAGAGATAACAGAGCCCTAACGCAGGGATGAGTTGGGCCAGGGGGAGACATCCAATTAGTGGAGCGCAAATACTGTCTCCCTAGCTACCAAGAAGTGTGGGCCCTGCCTTTTGGACGCCGTTTGGGCGCCAATTCTGAGCAAGGTGATAGGCTAGTTCAAATAGCTACTATGGGGTGACTTGTAATTCAATTGGCCACCGGTGTGTGACCTAGCATGACTATGCAATCTCACTGGCCACCTGTGTGTGGCCAGACTCAACCACATGACCTTTGCTCTATAAAAGTTAGTCTGTGAGGCTGGGGGTGGTCGTCCTTTCTGTAAGAGGCGGCCCTAATTGGTCGGTTTGATTTTCGGGGCTGACGCGAAATAAAGCTTTGCTTGACCTTCGCTTTGTATCAGTCTCACTCCTTTGATCACAGACCCATCAATGACCAGCTACTTAATGCAATTCTCAGCCATTTGGGAAAGAGTGCAAAATTCAAGTATAAATTTCCACATTTTTTTTTCCTTCTTCAATAGCCTTTACATGACTCAAATTACTGTACTAGATGGCTAGGGGGAAAACAAATACCTCTGGTTAATAACTAACTTGGGTCAACTTTTGGCTTCAATTCTACCCTTAGCCATTAACAGAGAAGGGAAGGCAACGATTCCAGAAAATAAAATGCCCAAAGGGAAGGATGAAACTTTCTTTGTGATCATTCTTAAGTCACTAAATCATTAATGTAGTTTAAAGTAAAGGGGTCTTCTGGACCTGCCACAATGCTAGATAAAGAAAAGGGCTTACACTATGGCAAATGTAAGATGGCTAAAGCTATCCAAATACTTTTGCCTCCAGTTTTCAAATTACAGGCACAGCTTCTGCTTTTGCTTTTGTTAGCTGCCTTGGTAAAGGCACTCTGCATATATATGAAGCCTATATTGGTGCCTCTTTATCTATGAGCCATCAGATTTATTTATCTTGGTGTTTACGCTCCAAGAAAATGATGGTTGTTTAATTATACTACAAATGAGTTTTGCCAGCCAATTGTATGGCAGATGTTATTTACTCCCGGAACAACTGTCAAAAGACCAAAACAGCACATCTAACAAATCAAAATGTACTGTATTGACTTACATTACACAGGCGGTACCTCTACCATCTTAGCCACAGGCTTTGCATTGTGGTGGTGATGGCAAGGACAGCATCATTAAGGATAATAGCCAGTCAGAAATCTGCTTGTCACAGTAAGTAGGATTAAAAGAGATGTAACTGAGTATATTGTACCTGAATGGAAACAGAGAACTGTCAGTAAACATTTATAAAATCCTTCAAATTTGTTTAATGCTATGTATTGGAACATTCAATAAATCATTCCATGATGGCAGACAGGAAAGAGGAAACACCCATCTTCTCTATTCATATGGTGACTGAACTGTAGTCAATTAAATATATTTTTCCCATCAAATTTACGATGCTCTAAAGGTGGAGAGAATGCCTGTAGCTGGATGGTTACCATAGCTTGAATCTAGAAAGCTTGCTACAATAAACTTGTTCTGTATGTTGTTTAAACTTTTCTAAGCTTGTGGGAGCATTTTATTATGCCTAACACTTGCTTCAAATAAAACTTGCCAGTGAGTTCTGCTGTGGCCCTTTTATGCAGTGTACTGGTATCATGCCAATGTTTTTAATAAGGAGAGAAAATAAGAACTCTTAAAAGTTTAAAGCCCATTGGGGCGCCTGGGTGGCTCAGTGGGTTAAGCCCCTGCCTTCGGCTCGGGTCATGATCTCAGGGTCCTGGGATCGAGTCCCGCATCGGGCTCTCTGCTCAGCAGGGAGCCTGCTTCCTCTTCTCTCTCTTCCTGCCTCTCTGCCTACTTGTGATCTCTGTCTGTCAAATAAATAAATAAAGTCTTTAAAAAAATAAAAAAAAAAAATAAAAAAAAAAGTTTAAAGCCCAATAATCTACGAACTAAAATCTGATTAAGGACAAAATAAACTTTCTACAATTAAGTGATTCAGTGGCAGATAAAATGGAAGCAGAGCCCAAGAAGTAACTCTTACCAATTTAGTTCTGCATACTCCACTAAATTGGGATGGTGTCTTTCTGCTTAGCACAGAAGTATTGAGGCAAAAAATGGGCCTTCATTTCTTTCAGCCAGAATTATATTCCATTGAGAAAGATCAACTGCTTGGCTTTCTTACTGGGGTAATTTGAAAAGGTTTTTTTCTACATGACCACTGTCCACAGCTCATTTCTATGTAACATACTGGCTTTATGAAGGGAGAAGTGATTTATAGACCACTAATATATCCCCCTATAACCAATCTAGTATATCTCTTATTTCTGTTCAGTTTGCCTAACTCTGCAAACAAGCAAAATGAAAGTCCTGTTCAGTCAGGAGCCAAGAGCTACCTAGTTTTGTATCTTCTGATGCTTTTTGCAGTAGGAAACTTGTGCCTGAGACACAGCATCTGCCAGCTTAGAAAAACAGTCTGGCAGGGAAATGGAGCAGCTAATAGCAGAGCTGAGGGAAGCTGTCAGATTTTCAAGCATTTATTTTTACATTTGAACCAAAATGATGAAAACTTAGTTAAGCCAACCTCTTACCTTGGCTTCCTTATTCCTCCTTTTTTCCTCACATGTGTCTCTCATTTATTATTATTATTTTACAACAAGGACATGATTTGCTGGCTATGCTGGGATTATGGGATTATGGGAAAAAGAAGTTACTTTTCTAACTTTCTTGAGGAACAAGGTGCTACTTGGGTGAATATTAATAAAATATTAATTATGATCTGATAATACTGATGAATGAAACTGGCATTTATAAATCATGTTCATGCCAAAAGAAATCATGCCTTGACAAGCACATTACATAGGCCACTGCATTTCTCTGAATTTACTAACCAACCTACATCTCCTCCTACCAGATGGTGGTTTTTTTTGTCAACCTCAGCTCATATAACCATGAAATTATTGATAGCTGCAATCTCCTTTTGATTTGCATTCTTTCTCCCTTCTCATAACACTAATAAATATGCATATATTATATATTATGATATATATACAATATATTATATATGTGTTATATATTACATCTACAGATTCTAACATAAGGCTACTGCCCTAAGATAGCTGCTTGAATATGGAAACAAATTAAAAAATCCGTATCAATAGCCAATTAAGTTTCAAAACCCTCTACTATTAAGTCTTAATCTACCTTTGACTTAACCAGTATTGGATATATATTATAGGCTCCTAGGTAGGACCATGCACAGAGGATTACAAGAAACAAGCACAACCTATCACTGGAGATTTTCTAGCTAAAAAAAAAAAAGGAAATTTTAAGATACAGTCTGTCATAAGCTAAAGAAAGTTATCTTCTTGAAGAACAAATATTGCTCAAATCTAAGAAATTATGGCTCAAAATTGGAAATTAAATAATTTAATTACTGAGGACTTTAAGAATTTGCATATTAAAGCAAGTGTTATATACTTTAGCATAAGGAAAAAGGGTCTTATTGAAATAGAATACCTAGCATTGAGGGAGAGGCATCTATTTTTTGTATCTCCCCCTATGATTGTGATGCACAGTCTAGTGTAGAACATAAAATTCAAGCAAACATTAATGATAAAGCACAAGAATAAGAAATTAACTGTTGACGGAGAGTTGAGCATGTTATTATTACTCTGCCAACAAAGCTGTCTTATTGGAGATGTCTGAGGATAGCTGACTATTAAGTATGTTTCCAAAAATATATACCAGCATCCTTTTGATCCAGTTAAATGAATTACTCCAGACAGAATACTGAAGACAGCCAGAAGAGTTAGAAGAGTCCAGACCTAGATTTAAATGTTTTCTTTCATTTACTGGTTGCATGGGCTTAGTTAGATTTTTCAGACTTTCTGAGCCTCAGTTTCTTTATCTTGAAAATATGAGTATACTGCCTACTTCAAGAAATTGTAATGATAATTGAATAAGATAGCATTAAGTGGTCTATAAGTTACTCTAAAATAGTTCAACATATACAGTATGATAAAACTGTTTCTGTATTAGTTTAACCTGCATGTTTGAGACAGTTAGATATCCTAATCAGGAAAAGACATTTCAGGAATGGTTAGCTAGCATTTAATCAAGGCTTTCTGGAAGACTTTTCTCTCAAAAAATGACCTTGTGATGAGGTCTGCTTTTCTTCTTAGCCTTCTTCCTTCTATGCCTGCCTCCAAGGAACCATTGATCAAGTATGTTCAGCAATATAGGAGAAGCGTCTTAGAAGTAGAATTCCTGAATCTGAGCTTCAGTGAGAGGATAAATTCATTAAAGATCACAGAACTCCTAATTCCAAAATCAGCTGAATATTAAATCACTGGGCACTGGAATAATATGGTTGGTATGAAAATAGTACAAGGAGGACATAAAGGCCCCTATTCAATTTCACGTTCCTGAACACTCAAGCACTGGGTTTTAGTAGCTCATGGATTGGGCAGCAGTTTAATTCCCAGAGTTTACAATAATTAACCCCTTGTTTAAACTGACAGCGTTATCAGAAAACAAACACCTTGCTTAATTGTGTTTTCCAAGCTTTGTTTAAGTAAAATGAAGCATGTGTTTTGGAAGTTTTGCCACTTTACTAGTATTAGTCATATGAGACATCTACAGAATAACAGACAGGACAACAGACAATTTTTTTTTTAACTCTTTAAGTATAGATATCAGTAAGAACAGCATATTCTTCCATATATGTGAGGTGTAATGGACATCTATAGAGAAAATTTATCTAAGAAGATAATGACTTGAGTGGTAGAAACATAGCCCAACACTCAAACTATCAGGTACTCAAAGTGTGTTTCCATTATAAAGGTATCTTCTGTGATCATCAGAGCTGTTTCAATGGGCCATCAAGAAAAAGAAGTAAAATCTCCTTTTCTGGCTATTTAATATGGATTTTTTAAAAAGATATACATATGTGAACTGCAAATATAGATTTAATCGTTGTTATGTATTACTGATTATTTTTCTCATGATTCTTACTCATTAGCAAGAGATGGGATCCATGAGGAAATAAAATGAAGTAGAACAAATGCTTTATATACAATCACACCTCTTCAATTTTACCTTCTTTTACTTCCAAATGTCTATCTGATATCTATATTTGAAATCCACAGGCAATCTCATACTTAGCAGGTTGAAAGAAAAATCCAGGATCCTGCAACCCTAAACCTAGGATTCAACTAAGATTCTTTTTCACATTCCTTAAATCTCTCCATCCCATGTATCTAATCAGTTTCCAGGTCCTATTGATTCAGCCAGTTCCACATCTCTGGAATCCCTCTTCTCTACCTTACCCCACCTTGCCACTACTCTTTCAAAACACTGATAATTTCTTAAGTAGATTATTGTAACAGTTTCCTAATTTATAGTCTCACCATTCATATTCAGTTCTTCAAATGTGCAAGGGGCCTTAAATCCTTTCCTGTCACCTTGACTCTTGCTTACTAATAACAAAGAGAAATGTATCTAGTAATCACCACCTAAACCAATGATCGTAGGTAGCATCAGCAATAGTGAGATAACTTAACCATGCAATGCAATAAAAGACAGCCTGGTAGTTTTCTTGCCAAAAATATATAATAAAAACCTAACCACAAGGAAATAACCTTTCAAGTTCAGAATTTTAAAAAACATAATAATATTAGGAAAAATCTCATCACTCTATTGCAGTCTGATTTTTTTTTTTCCAAGAAAAACAGGCATACAGTTTGTTTTCCCCTTTTTGTTCCCTACTCAGTACACTATTGAGTATGAATTTGATTTTGTGAAAGGTATAGGGTTAAAAATCTTCAGAGATATGCTGGGTATTTGGCACAAAATACTTGTTTGGGAAAAATGCATCACTGGTAGGCTCTCATGGGCAGAATGCACTGCAAATATTACCCACAATGAATGTTCTGTCACAGGGGGGACTGGGCAGGAGCATCTGTTAGAGTCTTTTATGACATATCAGTATATAGCCAATGTCGCCAGCAAGGGTTTTTCTCCATTATAAAACAACAATCTTCAGTAGAATTGGAGTCACTAAAAGCAGGAAAACAGCTTGCTTTATGAAAGATGCTACCTTTTCCGCAGCCAAGAAATCACCGATCTGATGTTAAGTTCCTGCTATTAGTCTTTCTTCAGCTGCGCAGGTGGCAACTGTTCCATGTTCCAGTTCAGCTCCCCAAGGTTACAGCTGTGAACTTGGGTAATGGCTGTGTTTATTCTCTGCCAGCCTTAAAAGTCTTCAGGGTAAAGCTTTTTTTTTTTTTTTTCTCTTTCTTGCTGCTCACTGAAAAATCCCTTCTGGAGCAGATGTGTCTCTCCCCATCTTCTGTAGTTTCTGCGTTTCAGATTAAGTTCAGCATTTTTGTTGCTGTTGTTTGTGGACTTACTTTCTAACTCCTGATGACAAAGTCAGTTTTGAACTTCATTCCTGTGTATCTGATATCTATTTTCTCTTGTCCGTAAACAAAAACTTTCATGGTAAACTTGGCATCAAATAGCTTGTGTCCTGGGAGCATCGTAGACCACTGTCATTTATATCACACTGTGTGGTTGCTTTGCCACACCAGCCTGGGTTTCAAAATTTAGATCACAAAGACCATAATAGCCTTTATTTTTACTATTTTGTATACTTTCTTGGTATGTATTTTGGGGCCACCAGCCCCTGCAAAGCAGCCTTCTCCGATCTAATCATTTCTGGGAATCTCCAGTTGGGGTCTCATAGTTGTTCTTGAATAAGTCCCATTATTATATAGCAGGCATCACTTGTTTTCTCTCTCATTCTGGCCTCCTCAGGAGCATCAGATATCATTCTCTTTGGGATAATTCCCGTCTCTCTTGATGTGCTGGAATCCCCACAGGGCTCAAAGTAATACCAGCATATTATCTCGAGTCCCAACACACCAAAGTCAAACTATCACATAAAGCATCTCTCTCCCATTTCCTCTTTTCTTCTTTCATTTCTATCTGCAATTACTAATCCATCAATAAAGTAAGGCTAGCGCTGTGCTAAGACCAGAAATCGAATATTAATAAGAATGGTATGTGCATGGCCTCATGCATTTGGCCTATCAAGGATAAAAATGATACACAAATAATCACAAGGAGTGTTATCATTTGAAGGATTATGGATTACAGGGTATAATGAAAACAAGTACACAGGTCCAAGTCCAAGGACTCACAAAGGCCTTCCTGAGGAAACCAAGAATGCAGACACAAGTATAATCTAGCTTAGCAGAAAAGGAAATGGTAGTGCTCCAAACAGAAGGAAGAGTATAAGGTCAACCTGTCACTGCATTTGCATTAAGTTTGTAACCTGCTTTTGAATGTAGTGAGGTACATATACTAATGTTTCATAGATATTTTTAGTAAATACATTTTTAAATTTCTGCTTGCAATAAAGAAGAGTTGTTAAATGAACACCCACAGACCTATCAGCCATTTTCTCTGGCTATATTTTGGACAATCACCTCAGATTCCAATTCCAGTTTACTCAATGCTCTTTTCAACTTCGACTACTTCTGCCAGTTAGTTGCCTGGTAGCAAGGCTTTAAATAAAGCTATTTGCTTGAGATTTTATAACCAAACACTTTGAATCAATTCAAGTCATACAACATTGTGAATAACTATCTTTGTTTACAGTTTCTCCATAAAGATTTTTTTTTTCCTTCTATGATGGACCAGCTTGGAAAATTCAAGTTCCCTTCTATTAACATTTGCTTAGAAAGCATGGCACTTTGAGGGTCCCAGATTTATGTGGGATTCTACGGTTCATTTTCGTGGCTTGGTCAAAGGATTTATTATGTCCCACAATCTTCAAACTGCATAACTATCAAAACTGAATCTCAAGTTTGTCAGTCTTGGCAGAGTCCCTCAAGAATCATTCTGACCTTGGTACTTGTTTCTATTCCAGGAGTCCCATTTTTGCCTTTGTTTTTCATTGTAGATATGTTACTAAGTATAAGATCAGGAACTAATGTTTAAAAAAAGATTAAAATAAAAATTTTAGGGGTGCCTGGGTGGCTCAGTGGGTCAAAGCCTCTGCTTTCAGCTCAGGTCATGATCCCAGAGTCCTGGGATTGAGCCCCACATCGGGCTCTCTGCTTGGCAGAGAGCCTGCTTCCTCCTCTCTCTCTCTCTGCCTACTCGTGATCTCTGTCTGACAAATAAATAAATAGACTCTTTAAAAATAATAAATAAAAAATTAAAAAAAAATAAAAATTTTAGCTTTCTTATGTTTTCCTCAGGAGATTCACTGAACATGATAAAAACATGATTCCCCTTTTCCACTTTTATCATTCCAAGCTAAGGCTGAAATTGTTAGCATACACTGAGATCTCCCACCAAACTTTTTTAGCTTTTTAGTTCTATTTAGTTTTCTTTTTAGTTCTTTTTAGTTCACTCAAGGCAAGTGTGTGGCCATTTGCTTATTTCAGGGACTTCAGATAAAAATCTTGCTTCTTTCAAAGACTTACATGTAATCATACACTTTACACTTGATTTCTGTTTTTAGAGTAAGGAGAATCAAATAATGAATATTCTCCTGTTCACATTATAATAATGTTGCTAACTCAATACTTAAGTTGAATACCTTTATGTTAACTATCATGGTGATTCATGCTTTTGTCGGGTTATCAGTAGCAATAATTGTTATAATAAGTTCTGTGTTTACTGAAATAATGGTAATATTAACAAGCAAATGTCACTTTCAAGTTTACTTTTATTATTCAATGTTTCAATGTTCAGTTAAAGAAAGAAGAAATGTTACACTGTTGTTTTAGGGTAGATGAGGCTGAAGTACCATTAGACCCAAGTATGACTAGTGACTCAAACCGGAAGTTTATGTCATAATCACATTACCATATAACATGACATTCCCTAACTGGAAGGTAACTTTCCTGCATGTAGTAGTCCAGGGAGCCAGACCCCTTCTATCTTGTGGTTTTAGCATCTCTTAGAGACTTGATATTTAAGCCAGTAGAAAAGAAAAGATGCTAGTCAGTGGGTACCCCTCCTCTTAAAGTCTCTGAACTGTTTCATTCACAACACATCTGACACCAAATGTGTGTGTTTTTTTCCCAACACCAGAAAATTCTCTAATTTTCCAGATATTCAGTCTGAGTATCCTACAATTCAATTCAATTCTGACACTAACTGTGCAGAGTTAATACATACAGATTAAGGGCTTATTCCCACAAGACACCTCCCACTTCTGATGCCAGTTGCAAGTCCCAGATTGCCAAGTGCACTTCTGATGAACCAGCTATATAAATCAGAGGTTCCCATTATCTTCTCCTCAGGTTTGATAATCTGCTAGAATGGCTCATGGAACCCATAGAAACACTTTACCATTATCAGTTTACTCCAAAGGACACAACCCAGAAACAGCCAGATAAAAGAGATGCATAGAGCAAGGTATGGGGAAGTGACACAGAACTTCTATGCCATCTCCAGGCATGTCACCTTCTCAGTACTTGATGTGTTCAACAACCGGGAGGCTCACTGTATCCCACCATTTAAAGATTTTTATGGAGGTTTTAATAAGTAGGCATGATTGGGACACTTGGGTGGCTCAGTTGGTTAAGATCTGACTCTTGATTTTGGCTCAGGTCATGATCTCAGGGTGATAAGACCGAGTCTCATGTGGGGCTCTGTGTTGGGTGTGGAGCCTGCTTGATTCTCTCCCTCTGTCCCTTAACTCCTACAAACATGAGGGCACTCTCTCTTTAAAAATAAAATAATAGCAAGTAGGCATGATTGATTAAATCATTGACCATTGATGATTAATTCAATCTCTGGCCCCTCTCAGTGGGTGGGGCTGAATGTTTCAGCTGTTCTAATCATGACTTGATCTTTCTGACAACCAGCACCCATCCTTAAGTTATCTAGAGGCTCACCAATAGTTGCCTCGCTAAAATAAAAGATGTTCTTATTTCATCCTCTCCCTTGGGAAATTCCAAGGAATTTAGGACCTCTGTCAGGAACAGTGGACAAAAATCAACTACATATTTCTTATTGTAACAGAAGGACTTAGGGTCAAAAATGGTGCACATAACTTTTACTCCTATTTCTTTGGTTAGAACCCCATGATACGGTGAAACCTAACTGCAAAGAAACTTGGGAATTTTAGCCCATGTATCTCAAAAGAAAAGAAATTGTATCTTTTGGAACATCTGGTGTTTTCTGCTAAATCAGTAATGGGTAATAGTATCTAGAGTTAAAGCAAAATTTTCTTTTACTCCAAAATCTGAAATAGCACTAAACTGTTTTTCTATATAGTCCTAAATTAAAATTAATGTACAATGCACATTAGTCATTAAAAAATCTAGTAGGGTAAAAAAAATAAGTGTTCTTCATCGTACCTAAATTTCTGCTTAGGTAGCACATGAATAGTAAATTTAGTATATATAATTTATGTATTATAGCTATGGTTACTGACTGATGTTTTTCTTTGGGCTCAAAGTAAAGATCCTGAATATATGCATTTTAGAAATGACTTTTATAAGTGATTTTAAGTTCTTAGAGAAAAACTGTTTCATTGATGGATTCCTGACCCAGGGTATATATGAATAAAATAGCTAAAATGACTCAAATACTTGGTAGCAGAAAGCAAAATAAAAGTCCATTTAAACTAAATGCCAAGCACCCAGCCTGGGCATAAATTCTTTCTGGGAGCAAAGAGATGCAGAATGACAGCTAAAGGAACATGTTATGAAATGGTATGTCGTTTTGTCGGGGATGTCTTTGTAATGACTAAGAAGCAGGTTAATAAGATGATTAGAATGAAGGCTAAATATGAGAAAAGTACAAAGCACTTTCCTCACATCATTCCTCAGAGATATGTGGGTGGCAAATAATATCTCTGTTTTGTCGACTGAAAAATGAAATAGTTTATGCACTTACAGACATTTTACTGGCATTCTGATTTTTAAACAGGTGTAGGGTTTCCTTTTATAGATATCTGATAGTTATTACATCAGCTTTGCACTCCAGTAATACTTCCAAACAATAGTATATCTAGGATTGTTGAGATAATTAAGGTTTCCCTCTGTCTTATTTTTCATTAAGTCTTTAACTCCCTTTAGGTTCTAAAATGGTAGACAAAAATAAATGTTACATATGACCCTTTCAAGAGAATCTGTAAGATTTCAAGTTTGTTTTTTTTAAAGAATATTTGTAAGACATGAAACTAATTTTTGTCCCTAATATTATTGGAACAAAAAACTAGTACCTAAAACATTTACATCTGCATTTTTTAGATAAATGCAAGAATGTCCAGGAAAGCCAAATCTTCACTTTTTATAATGAAAATGAAAAACCCATTCTATAAATTCCCATGTTTAGCTCTATGCCAAGTTCACCACTAAATACTGACTAATGCTACATATAATTAATGGAACTTAAAGGGATTTACTGAATTAAGTCCACAGTGCTCAGAAGACAAAGGTTATATATGTAACACATCCTAACAGCAATGATTTTCTCTCTGCCAATTGGTGGGCTGAGGTACAGGGATCCTAGTAGCCTTGTTTTGAATATTGCAATCTTCTCTTAGACCCCTGCTAATATTATTCTCTTCTACACTTTATCACCAACCAAATTTACCTCAATCCACAGCTATGCTTGTGACTATTAGTAGCAATATTCTGAGTCAGAAAGAGAATTAGAATAGTTTTTAATAATATATGATGGGAATATTTGCTCCTCTAATCAGGACTCCACTCCATATTCTGTACCTGTAATTCACAAATGGTGGTTCACCAAAATTGGGTAAAACCCAAACAGATCTGTACAAAAGTAGTCAAAATGTCACTTGCTTTTATCAATATTCTAGGAGAATAGGTAGAAATGAATTTCATCAATGTTAATTACTTTACTCTCTCTGTAGAGATCAGTTATATCACTGTAAAACTTTAGCAAAACCAAAAAAAAGGAAGCATGTTAATAGCAATTTATATATGGCAGTTTTTTGTTTTTTGTTTTTTATTTTTTTGGCTGGGTGATTGACTCTAACTACTTATTTGTCAGAGAGAGAGCACACAAGCAGGCAGAGTGGCAGGCAGAGGCAGGGAGAAAAGCAGGCTGTCTGCTGAGCAAGGAGCCAGATGCGGGACTCAATCCCAGGACCCTGGGATCATGACCTGAGCTGAAGGCAGCAGCTTAACTGACTGAGCCACCCAGGAGTCCCTATATACGGCAGTTTTAAAACAAATTAAATTAAAAACTAAATTATATTATCTTTGTTTATCTTTATATCTCTTCTGAAGCAATTAGTAACAAACCATCTTTACTTAAGAAATGATGCAATTTAGTTTTATGACATTTTGTGTTAAGTGTGTTTTATGAATATGCAATTCAGAAATTTGACATAATTTTAACAATAAATTATGTATTGCTTTGTATAGAATGGACGTTGTCAAAATAGAAACCTTCTCATATATGTGATAAATATTTAGCCCTCAATATTAGCTTCATTTACTTAAGGTTAGTAATTATCAATTAAATTATCTTCTTAAGCAAACACATCCTTAATAGACTTAGGTATCTGGATTTCATAACTACTCTTTTTCTAAGCAATATCTAATTCTCTCCTTTATCCTTTGTAATTAACTTCAAGGATTTAAAGTTGTACTTATTGCCAACAGTGATGAGCTTATTTGGATTCAATTAGCAACATTTATGTCTCAGATATTAGTCCTCATTTTATAATTTGTGTTATATTCACATGTCAATTAGCAGGCATGAAGAGTTGGTTATAGTAACTGGTTAATACCCACATGTCAAGTGATTCTATATTTTAAGCAGATTTGATTATTTACCTTTAGATACTTTCCATCACCATCACCCAAGTTCACTGTCACAGCCCATGATGAATGTAAATGCTCCCCTAAAAATATACAGAAGCAAAGTTGATTTTTTTTTAAAGATTTTATTTATTTATTTGACACACAGAGAGAGATCACAAGTAGGCAGAGATTCAGGCAGAGAGAGAGGGAAGCAGGCTCCCTGCTGAGCAGAGAGCCCGATGTGGGGCTCTATCCCAGGACACTGAGATCATGACCTGAACCGAAGGCAGCGGCTTAATCCACTGAGCCACCCAGGTGCCCCCAAAGTTGATTTTTTATTTTATGTTTTATCTTAATTTCACCCCTGGATGAAATCTACAAACTCAATTCCCTTATTTAGGTTTTTCAACCATCTCTCTTTAGCTGCTTTTTCAAGAGCAAGATCAGTCACTCTTCCTTTTAACTACATCCAGAGTTTGCTCTAACCCTGGTAAGATTACAGGACAGTTTGCAAACTTCCATGGCTCATTCACAAAGGATGACTAAGAGCTAATAAATGGAGAGCAGGGAGATGAGCATTTCAGAAAGAAGTAGAGATATGTAAAAGAGTGTGTTTGGAGTAATGGTGGGAATTTTGGCCTAGGTTATATGAGGATAATGCCAAGAGTCTATGTAGTTTTGCTTTCATATATAAGGAATAATAGTGTATCTATATATAATATCCTATTTTATTATTGCTAATCTATGCCTCAATACAGAAAGGAAGGAAGGAAAAAAAGGAAGAACTAAGGGAAGAAATAAAGGATAATGAAAGGGAGGAAAGAAGGAAGAAAGAAATCATAATTCTAGATGACCTATTTGGATCCAATTAGTAACATCTGTGTCTTAGATGTTTATCTATGCCAATTTCATAATTGTGTTGGAAGGTTATAATAAGGAAGAGAGGAAGGAAAGAAGAAAGAGAGGAAGCGAGGGAGGAAGGAAAGAAATTCTATCCTGAAAGTTCTCCCTGGTCAATAAAATCTTCCTTATTCAGTCTTACGGTAGTCCAGCTCCCATAATCAAGCCTCACCAAAATGACCCTTAAAATCCCTAGTCATTCTATGAGACAGTACCACCCTGTAGCCAAAGCCAAGCAAAGACATCACAAAAAAAGAAAATTACACACCAATATTCCTCATGAACATAGATTCAAAAAACTTTCAAAAGCATATTAGACAACTGAATCCAAAATATATGTATTTTTTAAAAGTATAATCTATGACCAAGTAAGTGGACTTCATTTCAGAAATGGAAGTTTGGTTTAACATCCCCAAATCAATTAATCTAACGTATCATAATATATAGGACAAAAACTACATGATTATCTTAATAGATACAGAAAAAAGCATTTGACAATCCAACCCATTCAAGACTTAACAAACAAAACAATAACAAGAAACCTCTTACAAAATTTGGAACAGAAGATAATTTTTCTAACCTGATAAAGGGCTTCTACAAAAAAAACCTATGGGGGGGACTCCTGGGTGGCTCAGTCAGTTAAGCATCTGCCTTTGGTTCAGATCACGATCCCAGCTTGCTTCACCCTCTGCCTGCTATTCTCTCTCTCTCTCTCTGATAAGTAAATAAATAAATAAACTCTTAAAAAACAACAACAACAACAAAAAACTATGGGAATCATAATACTTAATGGTCAAAACTAAATGTTTGGCCTTAAATTCAGGTACAAGATAAGGATAACTAGTCTCAACTCTTCTACCGAATATAATACTGAGGTTTCTAGCTGGGGCAATTAGGCAAGAAAAGATAAAAGTCATCAAGATTGAAAAGGAAAAAGTAAAACTATTTTTATCTATAGATATCAGTATATGGAGAAAATCCTAAGGAATCCACAAACACAAAATATTAATTAATAAACCAGTACAGCAAGTTTGCAGGATTCAAAATGATTTTTTAAGAAACAACTGTATACTTATAAACTAGCAATAAATAATCTGAAAATTAAATTAGGAATTTCATTTGTGAGAGCATCAAAAAGAATAAAATGCTTAAGAATAAATTTAACAAAAAAATGCAAGAAGTAAACATGCAAAAATTTTAAACCTTTGCTAAGGGAAATGAGCTAAATAAATGGCAAGACATCCTACATCTTCATGGATTGAAGATTCAATATTGTTAAGTAGGCAATTCTCTTTAATTGCTCTGTAGATCAATTCAATTCCTATCAAAATCCTAGAACACTCTTTTTTACTTGTATATTTATTTTGTTGGTTTATTTTCAGGTACTAAATATACTTCCTTAGGATGAGCATTTCAAGTGCTTCCCTGTGACATGGCTTTACTACCTTAAGACAGGACAGGCAAACTATTTCCGTAAAGAGCCAGATAGTACATATTTTGTGAGTTATATAGTTTCTATCATAATTACTCATCTTTGCTGACATACATAGCACAAAAGCAGCCATAGGTAATATATAAATTAATGACTGTGGCTATATTTCAATAACATTTTATTTATAGAAACTGAAATTTGAATTTCATATAATTTTTATGAGTCACTGAATATTATTCTTCTTTTGATTTCTCAAGCATTTAAAATTATTAAAAAATATTTTGCATATATTCTAAGAAAATATATATAGAGAGAGAGAGAGAGAAAGAGAGAGAGAGAGAGACTTCCACAAACATGATGGGGTCAGATTTGTCTACACTACCCTAAAACGCTAAATAGTTTTATGATAATCCTTTTCTAAAAACATAAGAACACATTTTTTGTTTCAAAGTGTTTACCTATTTTTTTCATGTTTACAAAATACAAAAAGAACTTATAGGAAAGTGACACTTTTTTAAACACCAAAACTAAGTTTTTATGGCTGCCTATATAGGTGGTACAGAGTAAGCAAGTTAACCCCCCTTTTTTTTTTTAGGTAAGTTCCATGCCCAATAGGGAGCTTGAACTCATGACTCAGATCAAGAGTCACATGCTCTACCAATTGTGCCAGCAAGTACTCCAAGTTGACCCTTTCGATTCCACATGCACTTGACATTAGATTTATTGACCATAGCTTAGGTTGGCAATCCCTACAAAATAAACTCAGGTTCATTGACGTAAAGAAGCCCAGGGACTAGATGGTGCTTAGAAAAGGATTTTTTAAAATACCTACCTAACCTTCTTGCAGCTTCCACGGCAGAGTGTTTTTGTTCCCTAGCTTTATGACAACATCTCTACTTTTGCAATATTCTAGTACCTACCTTGGTTAAATGTCTGGCTCACATTTTATTTTAGCTTTCAGTAAGTATCTATTCAGTAAGTCTTTGATTCCATCCCACTGTGAACTTACCCTCAATAACAATCACATGGTCTTATAGTGCCTATACGTAGTTGCTTCTAATTTCTCATTAAAAAAAAAAAAAGATTTATTTATTTTTGAGAGAGAGAAAGGGGGCGGGGGAAAAGGTAGAGGGAGAAAGTGAGAGAAACCCAAGCAGAATCTGCACTGAGCTCAGAGCCAAACGCAGGGCTTGATCTGGCAACCCTGAGCTCACGACCTGAGCTGAAACCAAGAGTCAGATATTTAACCAACTGTACCACCCAGGTGTCCCTGTTTTTATTTTAAGAGTTTGTAAGAACATTTATAATGAAATCTATACTCTTAGCAAGCTTTTAAGTATATAATATAGTATTGTTATCTATAGGCACAATATTGTACAGCAGATCTCTAGAAGTTTTCATCCTGTATAACTGAAATTTTAAGCCCACTCATCAGGATCTCCTCATCTTCCCCTTCCCTTAGCCCCTCACAACAATTCTATTCCTGACTCCCATGACTTTGACTAATGTAGATAACTTATATAAACTGAATCATGATTGGGGACGGTATGTGAAATGGTGAGTGCTGTGAAGTGTGTAAGCCTGACAATTCACAGACCTGTACCACTGGGGCAAATAAGACATTATATGTTAATAAAAAAATTTTTAAATAAACTGTATCATGTAGTATTTATCCTTTTGTGACTGACTTATATCAGCATAATGTCTCCAGATTTTATCCTGAAAAAAGGCCAAAATCAGCACTGTAAAAGGCACATATGCGCTGATAGAAATCCCAAAGATTTCTGGACTGAGAGATCAGAAGATGAAACAGTTGTAACTTTGGCCTTTGAAAATTAGAGAGTCCCAGAAACAAGAAAGCTAGGGAAAGTGGCAAATTTCCTATACAATTTGTGCACAGAATATTCTGGCTAGCCCCCAAATTATGTATGCACAGAAAAGACTCAAAGCAACTCAAGAACAGAACTGAACTGAGATTTGAGTTGCCACCCACTGCAGGGAAGGAGAAAAACTAATATACTTCTGAAGAATATAACACAACCTGGAATCTCCAAAACATAATATTCACAATGTCTAGGATTCAATCCAAAATTAGTCAAAACACAAAGAACCAGGAAAATGTGACCCAGTCTCAAAACTAAAAATCAAAAACCTAGCCTGACAGTGAGATAACTCATATATTGGAATTAGTAGGTAAACATTTTAAAGCAGATATTACACTACTCAGTCAAACTAAAGTAAAATATACTCATGTCCATGGAAAGTCAGATCTTATCAGACAATAAAAATCATAAAACAGAATTAAATAAGAAGTTTTAGAACCAAAAAAAGTAATTTAATTTAATTTAGAACTTAAAAAACTCACTTGGTGGAATCTATAGAAGAATGAAGATTACAGAAGCAATACAGAACTTGAAGACAAATGAATAGAAATAATCAAATCTGAAGAACAAATAGAAAATAGAATGGGAAAAAGTGTCAGAACCTCAGAGTCAGGTGGAATAATGACAAAAGCTATAATACACATGTAATTGTGGTTTCTGAGAAAGAGGAGAGAGAAACTGAAGGAGAGGATATTGGAATAAACAGTAGCTAAAAATGTAAAGAATTTGGTGAAAAATATACTTATAGATTCACAATGTTTACATATTCCTTAGCACAGAACAGTACATTCTCAAATATTACTTTTTAAACATCCGTGAAAACAATTCCTTCTCTTTCCTTACCAAAATAAAAAATTTGTCTCTAATGGATTAATTTGTGATATGGAAGCTAATAATTTAATTAATATATAAATATTAATTTATTATATAATATTACATATTATATTATATTATATATCGTGTATTATTAAGATTATATTAATATATAATTAATAATCTGATAATTAAGCTATATTGTACCCTACCAAGATATCTGACAAAATTGTCCCTTCTTTGATTAACTTGAAAGTCAATATGTCTATGAAAACACTAAATGATGTATTGTTAAAAAAAAAAAAAAGGAGGGTTCTGATTATGATCAAGTGTCTAAAAATTGTATATGTTTGTCTTCAGAAAAACTAAGACTTGACTACTCTTTGGGGAGATATTGCGGATTATAGTACAGAGATATTACAATGCAGAAATTGGTTGGTTATAAGTATTTTATTATCCAGGGGAAATATAGAATAAACTAATGTTTTTAAACATATAGTTTATTCTTGACCTTGTGTTGTGCTTTTTTTCTTTACCTTTATTTTAATCCTCATTTTTTAGGAGAGAAAAAAAAAAAGGTTCAGTGAGCATAAAACAGCACAAGTGGTAACAGTCTGTCTGACTCTAAAGGCTCTCATGTCTCACACATAATAATATAAAGAGGAATAAATGAATATATACTTTTTTTGCAATAAAAATAACAACAAAAATTTAGCAAATATCATCACAGATTGCATATTGCAGAGTATAGGAAATAGTATTCCTGGAGCACTATTTTAAAACCTGATAATGCAAGAAGCATATATGAGTTTCTAACAAATCTCCATTTCTGCATAATTTCTGTTTTTAGTACTGCTGCCCAGAGACACTACAGTGGTCAATACAGCACATAAAAATATATCAAGTAATTTGCTTGACAGTTAATCCACTACCAAAAAAGCATAGTTACATGCTTCCAAGGATTTATAAGTACCTGATCAAAGCAGGGATATATGTATTTAAAATAGTTAATTATCTCAGGAAACACTTTCTCAAGCATTTAAATCATAATGTTCATAACCCATTCATTCCCTGGTATTAATAAAACTGTTTAAATTTATTTCTTTTTTCTCTAAAATGGTTCTTAGAGGTTTGGAACCTTCCCTCTACAGGGACTCTGAAATATTTTACTATTCAAGAGATTTTACTATTTTACTATTTACTATTTTACTATTTTACTATTCAAGATTTCCAGTGCCATTACCAGAAAAGCATAAAAATATTTGGGCAGAGTGTGTTCTGTGATAGTAAGTTTATACATGACTAGAACACAAAAACAATATTTAACTTTCATCTCTGAGTTTAGTGAAGTGGAAACCATGCAATTTTTTCTGTCAATGCTCAGTAACTTTCCTGAGTCTAGAGTACATCTTCCATAAAATGGGCTATATAACTAAAGGGGCAAGTTCAAGGAGGTAGCAGAAAAACTAGACAATCAAGCCATGACATTCTCTTTAAGAAGGTGAATTTTTAAAAAAAGATTTCTTTTGAACCCTAAAAAATTTAGTGCAGATGAATATTAATGTGTATGAATAAATAGTAACTTAAAAATGTGTCACTACTCCAAACTTTATAGAGGAAGCTTCTACTTAAAGCAGGAAATTTTATTTTCATATTTTAAAAGCATTAGTATATTAATCAGAGTCAACACATTACTTTGAAAACTTTAGTTCCCAAAATCTTTTTAAGTTGTGCTTGCCCCTTTGAGGAAGCTGTTTTCAACACATAAGAACAAATAAATAAGTAACAAGTGATATCAAGATTGATTTGTCATGGAATGCAGAAATAAGTATTACACATAAACCTTGGTGTTAATGGTATGAAAGTGATGATATCCACATTAATGTACATGTCAACAACTTTGCTATTTTTTACTTCACCAATAACAGTAAAGATGAATTCCTTGAAGTATAAGAATAAACATAAGACCCAAGAATAAAAGGGGATTCTGGAAAATTGATGCAGTCATATTACAGTTTTTAAATATCCCTCCATTAGCAGATAAACACAGACCCAGCAACTAAATAGAACAGTCCAAATCCCATGAACAACCTTTATAGTGAAATTAGGTAATAGGTATCCCTATGAGCCCCAAGAGAGTGTGAATGAAACAAACAAACAAAAAGCAACAATAGACAGAAGTCCCACCTAGTATAAGTGTCTTTGTGAGAGAAAACAAAGAAAGCAATAGAGAATCTGACAGATCTGAGAACAACAGAAATACACATAGCCAATGGGTATTTATTAAAATCACAACAGATCAATTCACGTAGGGCAACTAAAATTGGGAAGTTTATGGACAGCAAAATTGGGCAAGTGCAGGGGTTTGTGAGAAGATGTGAAGAGTAGTCTCTCAAAATTAAACATTCAGAGCTCACTGCAGAATAGCAAAAGGACATTAAGAAAATGGTACCAAACATGAAAGAGGATAAATTCAGATTATAAAAATTCTAAAATGAGATGACAGATATCTTGATAAAATCAGAAATGAAGAAATAACATTTAAAAAAGAGAAAGAAAGAAACAACATTTCCCATATTAAATCCAAGCAAGAGGGAAATGCAAGAACAAATAAATACAACACATTAGAGCTGTAAGTGAAATAAATGGTGAAAAAAATAAAATATCAAAAATAAAAATAATTGAGAAAAAGGAAATGGAAGAATTTGAGATAAGTGACAGTTGCTTAAGATTGTAAAAAAGAGAATCCAAAATGGTAATAGCAGTTTCTGAGGAAAAATACCAAAACAAAGGAATAGAATAATGCCAGCTCAACTATAATTCAAGTAACTTTCTTGAACAATTAGAAAAAAATTGAGGTGACATCAGTGAAAATGACTGAGTAGGGAACTCCAAAAAACCTATCCTTCCTCAAAGGAAGTAAATAAATTGGTTAGGATTGTCAGAAGCATCTTTATTGGAACTCTGGAAACTAATCAAGGGTTTCCAGCAACCAGGCAAATATTTAATCAAGAAAAAAAGGAAACAGCTGAGTCTCAGAAAAAAGATTAGTGGAGTTTTAATTTGCACTGGCCCCATCACTCTCTCCCCAGCTGTGCAGCCGTGAAGGCAGCCTTGAAGACAGCAGCCTCAATTTTCAGAAGATATTATAGTTTCCTAATACTAGAGGGAGGAGAATAAACCTTATAAATAAACCTTACTCTCAAAGAATTTTGGCTCTTTGTTTTGAAATGTCTTATGGTTATGTGAATAGTCAGCTTAAAGCCTCAGCCTTAATTTCACTTAATTCTCACCTCTCTGAAGTCTGAGGTGGCTACTTTTGACTGTGTTTGTCAAAAACATTCAAAGGCAAATGCATTAGCCATTTGCCCACCTGGGGCAAGAGATGATATTTGGGACAAATAATAGAGTAATCTAAAAGCTAGAGAATAAAGGTAGGAAATGAGATGCTTTTGGAAATAAGGGCTTTGAAAAGCTTCTACATACTCCCAGAAGACCACAATATGCCCAGGATTGGCCACATGCTCAGAAAAGGCCCATGAAGGTCCCAGGCTCTTTTCTTTGCCTGAACTTCAAGCTCTGCAAAAGTAGAAATGAAGTATGAGGCAAAGCTGAAAACTATCTGCCTAGGTGTGGAAGGGGTACTCCAACACACAACTAAAGCACATATGCAAATATTTGTTTTTTTTTTTTAATTCTTAGGTGTTTAAGGAAATCAGTGCCAAATTATAAGTTAAATATTATAATAATGAAATAGGAATTTCAAGGCCACCTATAACAAAGAATATAGACTTTACAAAATTAGGGTGGAAAAAGCAACTAAACAAATATATGAAAAACTACAAGCAAAACAAAATTCCTTGGGGAGCAGGAGAATCTAATCCTGAAGGATGCACAGTATTAACAGTCTAATTTTCAATACAAAAATTAAGAGGCAAAGAAACATGAATGGATGACCTATGCCCGGGGGGTGAGGGAATGGAAAGAAATTGTCCCTGAAGAAGCCCAGACACTGAACTTACTAGACAAAGCTTCTAAGTCAATTTCAGATATATTCACAATGCTAAAGAAAAGTGTGGACAAAGAACTAAAGGAAATAATGAATATAATGTCTCACTAAATAGAATATCAATGAAGAGATAGAAATTATAAAAAGGAACAAAATAGAAATTATATGATTAAAGAGTATAACTATAATAAAAAATTCATTAGAGGGCTTCCACAGCATATTTGAGAAGGTGTAAGAAAATATCAGCTAACTTAAAGTCAAATGAAATTACAAAATCAGAGGATTAGAAAGGAAATAGAATAAAGTAAAATGAAGATGAAGAGACTGAAGACAGAAACTAAGACACCTATGGGACATCATTAAATATGTTAACATACCCATAATGTTAGTTCCTGAAAAAGAAGAGGAAAAAGTAACAGATAGAATATTAGAAGAAATATTTACCAAACTTCCCAAATTTGATGAAAGACATGAATCTGCATACTCAACAAGCTCATGAATGTTAAGCTGAATAAACCCAAAGGGATCAACATTGAGACTTTCTAATAAACTTTTGAAAGTAAACACAAAGGAAAGTCCTGAAAATAGTAGAAATCCTCTATAATATTAACAGCTAACTTTTCATTAAAACCATAGCAGCTATGGGAAGGCATATTCAAAGTATTAGGGGGAAAAATTATCAACCAAGAATTATATATCTGGCTAAACTATCTTCCAAGAATGAAGGGGAAACTGAGGTATTCTACCAAACAGAAACTGAAAGTTTATTACCAGGAGACTTGCCCTACAAGAAATGCAAAAAGGAACTCTTAAGATTGAAATAAAAGTACAGTATGCAGTAACTTAAATCAACACAAAGAAATAAGAACACCAATTAAAGATTAGTGCCTGGGTAAATACAACATTTTAACATTAATATAATTTTTATTCTTAAGCCTTTTTGCCTTCATGATTTAAAAGAAATAAATTAAATAATATTTATAAGTCTATGTTTATGGCACAAAAAGTATAAAGATGTAATTTGTGACAACAAATTATAGAATTAATGTACACTATGGAAGATAAGATATTGCTAATTCAAAAAATATTGCTACAAATTAGGATGGTATTTGTAATCTTCACAGAAACCACTAAGAAAACAACTAAAAATCATTTAGCACAAGATAAGAAAAAGAATAAAAATGTTAACTAAAACATAATTATCTAACTGAAAAGAAAGCAGTAAAGGAATAATTGTGGAACAAAAAAACAAATGCAAGACATATGGAAAGCAAATAGCAGAATTGCAAAACTTCTTCCTTACCAGTAATTACATTAAGTGTAAATGAGTTAACTCTACAATTAAAAGGTAAAGATTAATAGGAAGAATTTTAAAAATCCAACAATATGGTGTCTATAAAATACTCACTTCAAATTCAATGACAAATCTGTTGAATGTCAGAGGATGAAAAAAACACATTTCATGAAAATAACAGAAAGTGAACTAGAGTGGATATACTAAGCTGGAGTAGCTATACATATAACAGATGTTAAATCAATGTAGGCTTCTATCCAAAAACTATTATAGGAGACAAAGAAGGATATTATACAATGATAAAAGTATCAATCTATCAAGAATACATAATAATTATAAACACATATGCAATAACAGAGCTGCAAAATATACAAAGCAAAAACTTACAGAATTGAAAGGGAAAATAGTTCAAGAATAATAATAGTTATAAAATAAAATAGCTAGACAAAAGATAGACAAGGAAAACTAGGATGTGACAACTATAAAATAATTAGACCTAACACATACCTGTAGAACACTAAACTCAACAGCATAATACACATTCTTCTTAACTGCACAAAAATAGTCTTGGGACAGACCATACGTTAGTCCACAAAACATGTCCCAATCAATTTAACAAATTTGCAATCACACCAAGTATCTTCTCTAACAACAATGAAATGAAATTAGTTATCAATAACAGAAGGAAATTTCAAAAAGTCACAAATAGGTGGAAATTAAACATGTTCTTAAACAACCAATAGGTCAAAGAAGATATCAAAATGAAAATTAGAAAATACATTGAAATGAATTAAAATGATCACAACATATCAAAGCTTATGAGGTGAAGTGAAAGTACTCGGGGAAATGTATTTATCTGCAAACATATATTAAATAGAAAAAAAAAAAGGATCTGAAATCATTTAACCTAAACTTCTACTTTAAAGAACTGAATGGAAAAAGAGCAAACTAGGGGTGCCCAGGTGGCTCAGTTGTTAAGCATCTGTCTTTGGCTCAGGGTCCTAGGATCGAGCCCTCTGTTGGGATCCCTACTCAGCAAGAAGTCTGCTTCTTTCTTCCCTCTTTCCCTGCTTGTGTTCCTTCTCTCACTGCCTATCTCTCTGTCAAATAAATAAACAAAAAAACTTAAAAAAAAAAAAAAAAGCAAACTAGAGGTGTCCGAGTGACTCAGTTCATTAAGTGTCTGCCTACAGTTCAGATCATAATCTCAGGGTCCTGGGATTGAGCCCAACATTGGACTCCAGGCTCAGCAGGGAGTCTGCTTCTCCCTCTGACTCTGTCCCTGCCCCTACTGGTATACTCTCTCCCTCTCTCTCAAATAAATAAATAAAATCTTTTTTTAAAAAAGGAAACAACTAGACCAAATGCAAGCAGAAAGAAAGAAATAATAAAAATTAGAGCAGAAATAAAGGAAAAAGAGAAAAGAAAAGATTATAATAAAAATAAAAATAAAAGTTGATTCTTGGGTGCCTGGATCACCCAGTCAGTTGAGCATCTGACTCCGGGTTTCAGCTCAGCTCATGTTCTCAGGGTCTTGGGATCCAGCAGCACATCAGGCTTGCTGCTCAGTGGGGAGTCTGCTTGTGTCCCTCTCTCTCTGCCCCTCCCAAGCTCACTCATGAGTGCTTGTTCTCTCTCTCTCTCCCTCTCTCTCTCTAAAATAAATAAATCAATCTTTTAAAAAAATAAAAAAATAGAAGTTGATTGTTTCATCAGAGTGAATATGAAGTAATTATGACAGAAATAAAATACATTATAAGAGGATATTTTGAATGTATCACAACAAATTAAACTACCTAAATGAAATGGTCAAATTAGTAGAAACACACAAACTATCAAAACTGACTTAAGAAGATATAGAAAATATGAATAGAATTAGTAAACAGTAAAGAGATTAAATCAGTAACCAAACACTTCCAAAAAAGAAAACCAAAACCATATTGAGATACCACCTTACACCAGTTAGAATGGCCAAAATTAATAAGACCGTAAACAACATCTGTTGGAGAGGGTGTGGAGAAAGGGGAACCCTCTTACACTGTTGGTGGGAATGCAAGTTGGTGCAGCCACTTTGGAAAACAGTGTGGAGATTCCTTAAGAAATTAAAAATAGAGCTTCCCTATGACCCTGTAATTGCACTACTGGGTATTTACCCCAAAGATACTGATGTCGTGAAAAGAAGGGCCATGTGTACCCCAAAGTTGATAGTGGCAATCGCCACAGTTGCCAAACTGTAGAAAGAACCAAAATGCCCTTCAATGGATGAATGGATAAAAAAGATAAGGTCCATATATACAATGGAGTATTATGCCTCCAGTAGAAAGGATGAATATCCAACTTTTGTATCAACATGGACGGGATTGTAAGAAATTATGCTGAGTGAAATAAAGTCAAGCAGAGAGTGTCAAGTTTCATATGGTTTCACTTACTTGTGGAGTATAAAGAATAACACGGAAGACATTGGGAGATGGAGAGAAGTAAGTTGGAGGAAATTGGAGGGGGAGACAATCCATGAGAGACTGTGGACTCTGAGAAACAAACTGAGGATTTGAAGGAGGGTGTTGGGTAAGTCTGGTGGTGGGTATTATGAAGGGCACGTATTGCATGGAGCACTGGGTGTGATACATAAACAATGAACTCTGGAACACTGAGAAATAAAATATAGAATAAAATAAAACTACTCTTTCAATTAAAAAAATAAAGAAAGAAAGAAAAGCCCTGGACAATATGCTTTCACTGGTGAATTCTCCCAAGGAAAGAATTAATACCAATCTTTCTCAAATTCTTTCAATAATTAGAAGAGGATGAAAAACTTTCTAACTCATTCATGAGGCCAGTGGTTATACACACACACACACACACACACATACACACATACACACAAACGCACATAGAAATACATGTTTGTGGACACATACACAATGCCATTAAAAATAGTAAAATACTTGGAAATAAATTTAACCAAGAAGTTTTAAGATCTGTAGACTGGAACTACCAAACATCACTGAAAGAAATTTTAAAATCCCTAGATAAATAAAAGGCATCACACGTTGGTTGTGAATTGGAACACTTAATATTGTTAAGATAGCTATCTCTCCAAATTAATGTGCCAGTTCAATGCATTTCACACCAAATTGCAATCACCTCTTGTTAAAATGAACCAGATCCTAAAATTCATACATAATCACAATGGACACATACTAGCAAAACACTCTTGAGAAAGAACAAAGCTGAGGTATTCATATTTTGTGAATTGAAATTTACTATATATCAATAGTGATCAAAAGTGTGCTATTAGCATAAGGATAGATATACAGATCAATGGAATAGGTGTGAAAATTGGCATCTGTGAAAGGGTGCCTGCGCGGCTCAGTTAACCATCTGCCTTTGGCTCAGGTCATGATCCTGGAGGCCCAGAATTGAGCCCTGCATCTGGTTCCCTGCTCAACAGGAAGTCTACTTCTCCTTCTGCCTCTCCCCTGCTTGTGCTCTTTAGTTCTCTCTCAAATTAAAGAAAAAAAAATCTTAAAAAAGAGAGAGAAAGAAAGAAAGAAAGAAAATTGGCATCTATGGTTAACTGATTTTTGACAATGTTTCTAAGATTATTCCATCTAGAAAGAATAAAATTTTCAACCAATAATTCTGGGAAAACTGGATATCCATATGCACAAGAATAAATTAGTTTATCTACCTCACATCATATGCAAAAATAAACTCAGGATAAGAGCTAACATTAAAAATTCTGGGTAACCATTCATGACTTTGGATTTGGCAATTCATTCTTAGATATGACACTAGGACACAAGCAACTAAAGAAAAAAATAGAATATTTGGACTTTCAGGGAACTAAAAACTTTCATGCATCAAAGAACTACCAAAATGATGAAATCCAGCCCTCAGGATGGGAGACAATATTTGTAGAAATCCAGAATATGTAAAGAACTCTTACAATTCAATAAGAAAAAAAGAAAAACAACCAGATTTTAAAATAGACAAAAATCTTAGACATTTTTTTTCAAAGAGGGTATAAAAAATGGCCAAAAAAATACGGAAAGAATTTCAATATCATTAGCCATGGGCAAAAGCAAATTGAAACCCTGAAACCCCACTAAGATATCACTTCACACCCCCAGGAGATGCCATAATAACAAAAGAGGAAGGAAATAGGTGATGGTGAGGATATGGAAAAATTGAAAACCCTCATACATTGTTAGTAGGAATGTAAAATACTACTACTGCTATGAAAAACATTTTGGAAACTGCTCAAAATTTAACATAGGATTAATATATGATCCACCATTCCACTCCTAGGTATATACCTAAAAGAATCAAAAAACAGGGGTTAAAACAAAAACTTGTACGAAAAATACTGCTAACAGCATTATTTATAATATCCAAAAAATAGAGATGGTCCAAATGCTTATCAACTGATAAAAGGCTATACAAAATGTTGTATATACATGTAACAGAATATGAAATATGATTCAGCCATAAAAAGAAGGAAGTATTGATACACTGCTGCAATATGTATGAACCTTGAAACAGTATGCTAAATGAAAGAACCCAGACATGAAAGTCCATGTATTGTGTGAGTCCATGTATATGAAATGTGAAGATTAGTCAAATGCATAGAGATAGCAGATTAGTAGGGGCCAGGGGCTAATGGGAAAGAGGGGAAACTGCTTAATAAATACCACTTTTATTTAGGAGGTGATGAAAATGCTCTGGAATTAGATGATAATACCACTTAGTGAGTTCACTAAAAATCACTGGGCTTTATGCTTTAAAATGGTTAAAATGATGAATTTTATATTAGGTGAATTTTATGTCAAAAAATTGAAATTGCACATTAAAAGTGTACTGAAATACTGAGTCACAACAATTGACATTGAAAAATTACTTAACCTTAAAAGAAACCTCTTTTGGACATAAAAAAAAGAGAATTTAAGAAAAAGAAAAAATAGATTATCATCAGATTTTAATAGTAACATCCCATGTTAGAAGAAAATTAAGTGAGATACTTAAGATACTCAGAAAAGAAAATATGGCCCCAAATTTTATAACCAGCAATAGTGACTTTCAAGTATAAAGAGCACAAATTGTTTTCAGCTCAAGAACTCAAGAAATGCTGTTCCTGTGAACACTCCCTGAGTAATTTACTACAGAGTGAGCTTCAGATAAAAAAAAAAAAAATTAAGAAAGGTATCAACACAAGATTCGACAAGCATTGCATGTATTTGCATGTATTTTTACCACAGGATTAAAGTAAGAACTGAAAGAATCTTATATATCCATATATATATATATATATATATATATATATATATCCATATATATGATATATAGATATATAGATATATATCCATATCTATATATCTATATATCATATATATGGATATATATATATATATATATATATATATATATATATATCTCCATGTGCTCTAGTTGTAAAGTTGAGTTCTTTTGGGTAGTTCATACTTTTCCAGAAATTTGTCCGTTTCACTGAAGTTTTCAAATTTATTGACACAAAGTCAGTTGTACTCATCTCATTCATATATTTTAGTATTTGTTGAATACTTAGTTTCATCTTCTTTTTAATTCCTAATATCAGTTCATTTGGGCTTTCTTTTTCTTTTTCACTTTATAAATCTTGTTCAAGGTTTATCCTTTTTATTAGTCTTCACTAAAAAATAACATTTACCTTTGATGACACCCTACTATATTGTCTCCACTGATTCTGGCTCCTAACTTTATTGTTTCATTTCTTATACTTCTTTGTCTTTGTTTTTAATCATTTTTTAAATTTCTTAATTTCAACAGTTAATTCATTAATTTTTAGCCTTTCTTTTATTCCAATAAGCATTTTAAGGCTATAAATTTCCCTCAAAAAAGCACTTTACCTTCTTCTCAAAAATTTTATAACTATTATTTAAGTTGTCATTAATTTTCAATTATGAGTACTTATTTGGACTTGTAGCTCCAGATTTTCTCCCCACTGTGATCAGCATATGGGCCAATAACATCCAGCCTGTAGGTCTCCGCTGATTATTGATATTTCCAAAAGTAAAACATCTCTTAACTCTGTACATATTATTTCTTCTCATTTGTGTTCTTTAAGGAACTCCCTTGCACTCTGCCACATCTTTGGAAACATTGTATTACTTTACACACAATTGCTTCTTCTGAAGTTTCCCTTATATTACTAAAAATAAAAGCACAATAAGAGTAGGGATCAAAAAAAAGGAAAAAGCATAGCAATTATTCCTATAAACATCTGTGATACTCAATTCTTCCAGAGGGCAGAGCTCCTAAATGGTCTTTTCTCTCAGTTTGAAGGCCTAACACAATGTACTACATCTTGAATTGTGAATAAATGAATGATCGCATTTCTGATTGGAAGAGCCTGCCAAGTTATTAGAAACCAATTTAAGAAAATCTACATATTATCAATCAAATCTCATCGTCTAATATGAACATATGATTTAAGTTTTCTATTGTTTTAAAATTCTAGAATCAGATTTTGTTAAAAATAGTTTTTACCTAGTGAAAAAGCAAGCTTATCTAATTTCTTACAAAAACCTTGAAGAGGGCAATGGGCACTCTAGTTTTAGTAGCTTTCTGAAGGAACTAGAGCTGAATATTACAAAAAGAAATTTTGTTGTTTTTGTGTGTGTGTGTGTATGTGTTTTGTTTTGTTTTACAAAAAGACTTTTTGAAGATAATTATTTACAAGTGCAACTTGTTGCTGTGAATTTTTGTCTTATCAGTAATAGAACATCAAAGAGAAAAAAAAAAAAAAGCACTGCTCAGTCAAGAAAATAGAAAGAGATACTTTTCCATGGCTTGAAAATCAAGCTTATTCACACACATCATGCAGGACATCAACATGATTTCTTTGTTGGAATCTGCTCAAAGTAGAAATTTATCTCCTTGTGTTAACCTAAATACCATGGGACTTTTAATGACCATGCTTCTTTATGCCTAATCTAAGAGATGAGGCCTCCAACCAGCTCAAATCCCTGATACCCCACTGAGGCTGTGAATCACCACAGACTCAATACATACCCCCTGGTGAATCCTTCATTCACACTTTCCTCAGCTTTTTAAATCTGACAGATCAATTGGGTACAATTGCACAGGTGGAACATTTTAGACTTAATTTCTTTTTTTCATGTTCTCTCTGTCATTCTCCCCTTCATCATCAGACTCATTGTCTATGCTACTAAGAAAGTCTTTTTCTTTTTTAATCTATTTCATTCCCTTCACTCTTGTATCTCCTCCCCTTCTCCCTCTTTCCTTGTCTCCCTCTCCTTACTTTCAAAATATGTGTCACTTTCTTTCTCCTTTTCCTTCTCTGCTATTCTCTACCAATGTTTGGTATTAGTACTGAACTTCTCATCTCTTTCCCTTACCAAAGTTCAATATAATCGACTTGGTGAGAGGATATATAAGTGAGATGTCCTTCTAAATCTTGCTTCCTGTTGTCAGGTTAAAGGAGAGAACAGGATAAATCTCAAGCTTCAGTTTTTAAAAAGGTGTAATTTTCTTAGGAGCTTGAATTTGATTCTTCTTCAAGTATTATCCTAAAGTACATTCATTTCACTTCGAACTGATGTGTAACCTCATCAGTCAGAGTTTGATTCTTCCTAGAGCCCAGAATAACTTCTCTCTACTCGATTCTGTCTTTGGCCACTCGTTATGCTCTCTTGTCAAAGTTGCAGTGTACTTCCTTCTATTTACCGCAGTTGGTCTCTCTTCTTTTCCCTTCACGGTTTCCATGCTGAGTAATCTTTTTTGGATAGGCCTAATCTATTTTTTTTTCCCCTGCAAGAATAGACACTGGGGATCTAATTATGGTAGTCACAACTTCTCTAATAAATGTTAGTTTTGAGCATGATGTTTGATGTTTCTAGGAGTCTTCAGTGAGAACTGAATTAAAAGCTCAGTCCTGCTACTTTATTGCTTGGGTGTCATATTTCTGAAGCTATTCTAAAGAGGGTTCATTTTAGTTATATAGTGAAAAGTGGATTTTTAAAAATTCTTTCTTATATATGATCACTGACATTAATTGAACATCTACCGTGTAGCAGGTCTTATTCTAAGTAGTTTATGATACAAACCAGGTATTGTTCTAAGTGCTTTTTAATATGCTATCATTTAATCCCCACAGAGACTCTGTGAAATTGGTAAAATTTTACATTATACATCAGCAGAAGTGGAGGCACAGGGAGAAGTCTGAGGTCACATGCCATCCGAACCCTGGTGGTCCAACCCCAAGTCTTCACTCTTAATCATTACTCCACAGCTGCCTGCTTGGATAATCACAAAAGAGCTTGATTTGGGGAATTTCACATTTAAATAGAAAGTGCCAAGTGTTTTATTATTTGGTTAGCTGCCCTTCTTACCGGCCCTGAGGAATACAGAAAATATTGTCATTTAATTTTATGGCTGGTGAAAATTAAGCAGTTTGATTTCAGGTTTCTTGATGTTCCCTAGTAATGATTCCCAGTCTGCTGCTTTACAGACCAACAAACATTTTACTTCTCCAGATAGCATGAGGCATTTGGACTTTATTATTAGAAGAGTAGTCATGGTATCATTATTAATGCAGTATTTATAAATTTCATACTGGGAGGAAAACAAAAATTAGAGATGTCTAAAGAAAAGTACATGTAGCTATTCAAATAGTCTTACAAATAACTACAAATAAAAACAGAAAAACATTCTTTATGCAGCAAATCCCCACATGTACTTAACTAGCACTTATAAAGTGCCTCTTATTTCCTAAGCATTATGCAAGGTACAATGAGGAGATCAGCATCAATAGGAAAGGGACTCCTTTCAGATAGAGAGCTTTATGAGTGTCATTTGTGTATATAATTGGTCACACCTAATCTTCTCTCAGGGGTGTGGTTGATGACTAAGAGAACTCAAAGGATCGTTATGGAATATCATTTAATAATAGAACATGATACCCTCATGACTGTCAATTCTTGCCTCAGTTGTCCCATGTACAAAAATGGGAGAAACACAAATATGGGTAGAATAGGAAAGAAAAGAGTTAAATGCAAATGGAAATTGTGACAGAGGCCAAAGCAAAGAGAACAATATAAAGAAGGTCAGATTTACTAAGCCCTCCATTAACCAGCTGTGCCGGAGTTGCTCCCACTTGCTCGTCGTCAAGTCCCTGTTCAACAGTAGGGATAGAGTTATTGACAATAGATCTCAGGAGCATCCTCTAGATACTTGAACTAATGTTTATTTTAAGACTTAGCGTGTAAGAGAGATATTTAAATCCCACAGTTATTTAAAATTAGCTCTTGAGAAGATGACTTTCAGATTTTCCCCTTAAGCTCTTCATTGTGATTTGCTGCCATCCTGGAAATCTTAAAATGGCTGATAAAGAAATGTGTCAAAAGGGCACCTGTTTCCAGACACTCAAAGGGAAGGGCAGGGAAAATGTTACTCACCTAGTTAAACCAACCACAAAGTTCCTGGAAAGCCTACTGACAGCTTAATCAAATGGTTATGGCAGTTTTCATTCCTTGGACTGTTTCTGGCTTGCCCTTCAGTAAGTAAATGAAACTTGGACAAGCATGAGTTTTCAGTGTCATCTTTGGAAGAGGAAATGTCAGCGCATTTGTTATACCAGAAGAATTAAAACTCCTTGAATATAATTCATCATGTATGTCTACTCAGAGAAAGGCAGATGGAAAATTGAGGATATTGGAAGTTGAAAGAAGAAGACAATTTTTTGTTTTAAAGGAATAGAAAAAAAAAAAAAAAAAAAAAAAACATCTGAGTTTGGGCCTCCATTGTCCAGGAGCTTATCTCTGTATTTCAGCTTACTTATTTCTGGAGACAAATATTTAAGACACATAGTGTCATCCAGTTCAATTACTGACACAGGACTACTTTACCACAATGGCCCTGGCAGCTTATCTAGACTCTATATGGACATATCTAATGAGAGCAAAGCCCACCATGGAAAATATCCATTCACTCAGCTGCTTTATAAGTTGAACAGTTTGAAAATAAATAAGGGCTTTCTTATTTTGAGAAACTTCTATCCATCTTAATAGTGGCCCCAGACTTACCTCATATACAGGACTGACCTTCACATTTTTTGAAATAGCTATCAGTCACACTCAACCATCCCACTTCTTGTGGCTAAAATCCTTAAATCTTGGTGTTAAATAATCTCAGTTCTTTAATATGTTGTTCATAATATAGAGTTGTCATACTCTTCACTATTCTGGTCACAGCTTGGAAGTGATTTTAATTTTCAGTGTTTCTTAAAAATGTGTTCAGCACAGTGAGAAAGAGAAAAGCAACCTCTCTCACCCAAAGGCAGACCTGGCACTATTAGAGAGGCCTTTTTGTTGCTGCCAGGAACTGGCCTAGAACTCACAGAACATATGTTCAACTCTGTTGAACATAAACAATTTCACAGAATGCCTACATAAGACAAGGCCACTCTGACCATGATGGATTAAGCCAAAACCAAAACCACTTTGTAGACATTAAACAGAAATGACCAAACATCTTTTACCCCAACTAATATGAGTCCCTGCTGGTTGTTCATTTCTTTCTTTACTAACTACAGCATTGGCCTCACTTTAATCCTCCTACCTTCTCCATAAAAATTACTAAGATAACTATTCATAAAGTTGGCATTAGGACAACAGAAAGGCAAAAATATTTGATATAGCATCTGAGAGACTAAGATAGAGCAATAATAATTGTAGTACTACTTACTATTACTACTACTACTACTCTTCTTGCTACTAATAACAACACAAAATTAGAGCCAATATTCACTAAATACTTGGCCATGTGCTAAATAATTTGCTTATGTTATCTCTTTGATGTGTCCAATTTGTGAAACAAGTAGAGATATAATCATTTTACATTAAAAATAAAAAAGTACAGCCTGTCAGAGGAATTAGCCCAAGATCACTAAAAGGTAATAATTAAGTATAGAAACCAAGATCCAAATCCACATGCCATACTTTTACTCACTCAGCCAAAGGCAGTGAGCGGGACTGACATTCTTGAAGTGATTTGTCTAATCAAAAGAAGGATACCTTTTGAAATTTGTCTGATCAGAGGATATGTGTGTTGCAAATCCTCAAAAAGGTACCTGTGTGCCAACTATGAATCCTCTTACTACAGAAAGAATCCATGCCAGTCTTGGCTTAAACATCTTCTTTGAAGGATTTTCATAAAGTTTGGATAATTTTTATTATTTCTATTAATTCTCAGTTCCAAATACATCTGCCAATCTTTACATGCCAAGTACCAACTAAAAGGTTGTTCTGTATCAGCCAAATTATCATTTTGTTCCATCTTTCACTAAGCTTCCACTGCCTCATCAAAAATTGGAAATATTGGTACCCAAATTCTACTGTGTAATCAGAGGTATTGTTCATCTCCATGATCTTATTCTGACCAAGAAGATGATGCTGTTTTATAGAATCTTTTGCAGCCTACTTCTGGAAATTCAAATAATCTGCTTGGTGATTTGTGTTGATTGAAAAGGAAAGATTATAATCTAGTCATGCTTGTTAGAAAAGGTGAAGAGCAAAATAACTCACCAAACACATATTTTCCTTCATGAAAATTCACAAAATTACAAATATTACAAAATTACAAAAATAATTAGCAACACTTCATGCACCAAAGACACTGGGTGAAACTCCAAAGCTTATGTTCAAGAGAACTCCAAGTCCTTCCTAGAAAAACAAAATAAGGCAACCTGTATGGTTCACCTTTTCCCAAAGAAAGCCAATAAGCTCTGTTAATAATTTCAGAAAATAGCTAAGTTCACTAAGTCAATTTCTGAGAATAAGAAAGAATTTAGTTGTTCAGTTACTAAGATAATAACAATTATTTGGCTCCAAAATTGTTCCGAAAGGTGCCAGGCTGAAAGCTTTGAGAATCAATATCATTTTCTCTGAATATGCTAAATCACGTATAATAAAGGGCAGCTTCAGGGCAAATGACTCCAGCCAGAATTTGAAAAGAGTACAAGTACAAGTACAAGCTAGCATAGCCCAAAGGCCAACGATCTATGAAAAATCAGAAATAATGCCACAGGCAAGTGAGATGGGATTTTGTTAAATGGTGAAAAGAACACAATGTGAAATGTCAAAGAATGAGAGATATGGAAAAGGTCTCAGATATAATTATATAGCTGTATAATATTTCATTTTAATATACCTCTTATCCATTTACTGTAAGCCGAATGAAGACAGGGACATGACAGCCTTGACTATTTTTGTATTATATTCTCCTTAAGAGATTAAGTGGAGAATAAAGTAATGAATATCCACCCACTCTCTTGCAAGGTGTATCTATTATTTTGTAGGCCCAGCATTCATTTACCTCACAGCAGGGCTTCTGTTTTCCCAAGGGACTTACAGGTTTTCTATTTTTAGCCTATGCTGCAGGTGAGGTGGTCACCCCAACACTTCTCACTGGACAAATGGTCTGTTGCACGATCTAATGCGAACTCATCAGCACATTCCATCTCTCTTAAGTGTAGTAATCTATTTGGGGAAAGGCACATGACACAAAAGAAATCACTACAACTAAATTTCAGGATTTGGGGTGACCTTGGAGGCTGGGGTTCTTGGTTGAATAAAAACCTGCATATTCTGAAGGCTACCACGTGGTAAGTTCTTCCCTGATAATGCAGTTAACATAGGCTAATAAAGAGCCACTAGAGATAGTAACAAAAGAGTTAATATTACACTCTTCCTTGTACAGATGGAGAAAGTAGAGTTCAGAGAAGGGAAGTACCTTACACTTCTTACATTCAATACTTCATAGTGTAAAGAATTGTGACTAGCACCATGGCTCCCAATTTCTAACTCTTTCCACTATGCCAGGCTGCCTTTACTGAACATGTACTAAGCTTACTAAAGCCATGAAAGATTATGAAAAGGGATATCGATCATTTTATATTTAAACCAATGCAACAATTTCCTTGGAGAGAAGAACCCAAAAACTACTTCTACAAGATGCACCCCTTTTTCTCAATTATGCTTCTCCAAATTAGAGGCAGGATTTGAGCCTCTTAGTTCATTTGGCCATTTAGCATTCTGCTGAGACTGCCCAAAGAAGAGCCAATTGTGCCCAAAGGGTAATCTAAGAAATAAATCAGTAAAATTACTCATTGAAATTGTTATTACCAGAAACAGCACTTGGCCATTTGGCAGGTAATTTGTAGTAATGTTTAGTAATTGATAGCAATTTCTAATAATTAAATGTTGAGCCATTTCTTCACTTAATATTGGTCTCACTTAGTGAACCCAGTACTAAGAAAAGGAATTAGTGTTTGATAGCCATGTCTGTCATTTAAATGCTTTAGTAAGCAGAGGAAGTAGAGTTAAGGAGGAAGTGGGTAATGTACAGGGTTGGATTGCCTAAGTGGTTTGGTACTAAAGTAAATATCCCTGATTATATGATTAATAAACATTGGGTTGGGTGAAAGAAAAAAAAAAAGAATATATAACTGGAATGCATTGGGCCTTTAATGAATATGAATTTCCAGCTAATTTAATGCCTTTTTGTGTTAACTCCAAACTATATTTTCTACAGGGATAAAATAATTTAAATCTACTTAAAGGTTCTATGAATGATATTTAAGAGCATTCTGCTAATTGCAATTATGATAATGTATGGATTAATAGATCAGAATGGAATTTCTTTTGCTAGGATGAAATTTCCTTTGAGGTATACTTTCATTTTGGCTGATCAAGGAGTAAACTAGTAACCAAAATTCTATCTACAACATATTGCATATTGCACAATTGTAGAAGGGTTCTATATAATTACTCAATTGACAAATAAAAGCTCTAATGACTTAAAATACCATTAACCTATTGCATATAAGCTGTATAAAGTTTAAGATATAAGTTTAAGCTGAGGGTTTGCAAATATATATATCACAAGTTACAAATTTTCAGTCAAGTATTTTATTTTCTCTTTTAAGTGCTGACCACTGGATCTACCTTCATATCTATTTCTATCTTCTTTTTTCCCATTTTTTCCCCTTTTACCAGTCCATTTGGCAAATGTAGCATCTTGTGGGATATTGTTTATTGTTGCTTCATGACCTACTACTCAGGGTTGTTGTGTTTTTTGTTTTTTGTTTCTGTTTTTGTTTTTTTGCAAAAGCCCTTTGATATCCTACAGCTCTAATAACTTAAGTTCTATAGTGTTTCAACAATCTTGAGAAGTCCACACAACGCAGACAAGCATTTTTCAGTATTCATTCCTTCTAAGTACATGACAAAAAATTTACATATTAGTAATTTAAAATCTAAATATTTCAAAGCACGCAGAGTTGAAGCAATCTCTATTTAATAGGAAGTACCAGAACTACTCCCAATCAGTGATTACAGATTGCTATACAAGTTTTTCTTCTAGACCCTTTTCATAATATGGGTATTTGTGGTCTGGGTAAATCATTGAAAATGCCAATTTTATTCATTTTGATTTCTAAATATCTGAAAGAAAACAGTATTTTGGCACCATCAGTGAACTGGGATGATTTTGAAAGGAAGGAACACTTCATTCCTAAGCCCTTGAACTCTTAAATCCTCCTTGGTTATTGATCTATTTAAATGCATAGTGGTTGAGTTATCATCAAAATATAATAACCTCTTTTGCCATTGAAACCAAGCAACTATATTTAGGTCAGGAGAAATCTAGTTACATAACTTGAATATATACATTTACATGGCAATATATATGTATATTATTAAAAGCATGGTTACTTCTACATAAAAGTGTAAAGTAAGGGAAGTCAGCATCTAGTTTCTGCCTATTTATATCTCTTGTTTCACATCTCTTTCCTTTAACTCCTGTAGCTCAGAGTATCTACACTGCTCTAAACCAGCTTCCTCTCTCCCATCACTCTCTTCCTATAGGAATATGATGCATTCTGAAATAAGTACTCCTTTCTCTTCACAGCAAATAATTTGGAAGGACAAAGCAATTTATTTTTGATAGGACAAGACATATCTTTTAGATAAGGGTCTGCCTTTTCTGTCTATAGAACCCCAACCAGTCCCACTACATAAAAATTTAAGAAATGTTGGGTTCCAGAACCTATATACCATAATGACTGAGCAGGGAGCCCAGTTAACAGCAAAGGCTGTACAAAGCCAAGCTCATGACCATGGGGTGAACTCATCAAGGAACATATAGTACCATCCAGAAACTGGTAAAACATCAGAACTGGGGTACCAGCTTAGAAGTAATACTTCATGAAAACAAAATACAATCCAAGACTACAGTTTATCCACTGAGTCACCAACATTTTATATGTAGCTGTGTCCCCAGATGGAATATGTGGGCCTAGAAACCAAGATCTGGAAGCACCCGTGGTCTCATTTATATCACTCCCAGTAACACACTTGGGGATTTGTATTCCTTTATATGCAATTCTGGGCTCTGTAAGTTTAGAATTCTTGGTTCCCAAAAGGGAAACGTTTCTGCCAGCAAAGACAACAGAGGTCCCACTGAATTATAAGTTGTGCCGGCCATCTGGGGTCAGTAGGTGAAAAAAGCAGGCATTGCCCTGGCAGGGATAATAGACCATAATGATCAGGGTGGCTGGGAGGTGGGGGGCGGTGTTCTACACAATAAGAATAGAAAGAATATGTTTGACACATTAGTGATCCAGTTGGTTACTTCTGTGCTCCTTTGCCTAAGAGTAAATGGGCAAGAGCAACCACCCTAGCCTCAGAAGGTCTGGTGACCAGGGACTCAGCTCCAGCAGAGATGCTAGGGGAGAGTAAATGGAATATAATATGGATGGTAGAAGAAAGAGATGATGAATAGCATCTGCTTCCACTACACTCCTGATTGGCTACAGTAGCAATAGTTGTAGCCTCCTACTAACCTTTCAAGTTTTCCCTATGAAGATATATCTACCAGAATCCAGGAGATTTCAGCTTCTGGAATTTTTATGAAGGCAATGCAAGCAGGCAAGAGATGGACCATGGTGGACACTGATAGGTTGCTCAAATTCTCTTTCACTGGAGAACTTGTCCCCCACCAGTCCCCTCAGCAGCTGGGAGTGCTGACAGTGATCAGTCTTCTGCAGTCAGCCCTTTTAAGGATTAACTCAGTTGCAAAGAGCCTTCTTGGTGAAGGGGTTGGTCCTTCTCTAGGTAGCCTGCATCCAAAACTAATCTATGAGGAATTAAAAGGTCAGACCATTGGTCTAACTTGAAACAACTCTGAGAGCAATCCTAATTCCCAAACCTCCCATGTTACCAACTGCAGTTGTCATTGAGCCTGCATCATGACTCAGCTTATTTCTCCACCTAATCATCCTTTCCCTCCTCAATTCCACAGGAGCACTCATTAGTAAACATCCTGCAAGCTAAACTCTGTTTCAGAGTTTCATTCCTGGGGTACCCAACCTGTGCACATGTCAATCAAAGTAGTGATTTATACAAGTATCCCAGCTGATGACAATACATCCAATTTATTTAGACAGTAAGAGCTTAGGTTAGAATCCCAATGTATTTCTTGAACCTTTTACAGGATATATAAATAGGTAACAAATCACTGACCAAGTCTTCAGCCTTCTAAAAGATACTACCAGATGACCGACATTCTCTTTAAATTAAGCACAGGCCTTATGTGTTTTTTGACTAAGTGTAAAATATGTTCAGAGGGGGGTTTAATGTCAATTTCAATGGTTATTATTTTGAAGTATTTTTCTAAGACTTTTCACTGTATTTGCCTGCCCCAAAAAGGGCAGGCCTTAATATATTTTAATGCCACTAGGAGATGGACTATCATTCCTAAAATTCTGATTTTGTACAATTTAAATAAAATTTTAAAAGAGTATCTAATTTTGTTGTAGAAAAATAAAACCTTTATATTTACATTAAATCCCAAGCACTTATCAAATACATTATCATTTGAGGTATATCAAAAGCCAGTTAAAGATATAGACTCTGAACTCTGTCTCAGACTTTGAAAACCAATGCCCTAGACTATTTTATTTCCAAAATCTTATTGTTGGTTACATTTTTGTTGTAATTAACAACTTTTCCATTTTACCTCTTTCTCATTTTTAAGTACTTTTTTACGGAAATAAAACATATAAATTATACTCATATAAAACTGTGGGTCTGTTCAAATTTCACAAAGTAACACAATTTTTAAAACATGACCCAGATAAGTAGAACATAAACAGTATCCCAGAGGCCCCTCTTGTGTATTTTCACAGTCACTACTTAATGTCACTAAAGACATCATCAAATAGTTTTGTCTATTGATGATAGCATTTAAAAAGAATCTCTCTTTTTAATTCCCCCCACCACCTGCCTCTCTGCTTACTTGTGATCTCTGTCAAATAAATAAAATAAAATAAAAAGAATCTTACATGCTCTTTTGTATCTGGCTTCTTTTATTCAATATCATGTTTCTAAAAGTCATCCATATTATTACATGTATCAATACTTTGTTCATTTTCATCACCACATAATACTTCCTTGTATGGATAGTCCACGAATTTTTCTTATCTATTCTCATTTCCAGTTCTTTCAATTTTGCTATTGTTTTTAAGAAATGATAGTCCCTAGCACTAAACTCACAAACTTTATTGTGTGCAGTATGCACGTAGTATTCATCCTTTACTGACTTGTTTCTTTTTTAAAGGTTTAATTTATTTATTTGACAAACGGGGTGGGAAACACAAGCAGGGGGGAGTAGAAGAGAAAGAAGCAGGCTCCCCACTGAACAGGAAGCCAAATGCAGGGCTCAACCCCAGGACCCTGGATCATGACCTAAGCCAAAGACAGATGCTTAATGACTGAGCCACCCAGGTGTCCCTACTGACTTGTTTTTAAGTATATGTCAATTATTTGAAGAGAAGTACACATCACATAGACTAAGCATTTATCATTTGCATGAATTTCCTATGTAATCTAAATAAGAGAGATAATAATAGTAACAAGAACAACAGTTATTGAACACCTATATGTGCTAGACACTTCTCTAAATATAATTCATGTTTTAATCCATTTAATTTTTATATAACCTATTTTATAGATAACAGAGGCACAGAGAGATTACCTAACAATGTGCCAAAGTTCACAAAGCAATTAAATAGCAGAGTCAAGATTTGAATCCAAAACCAAGATCTAGAGATTAAGCTCTTAAAAAAATTTAAAAAAAAAAAGACCATTTATATATTTGAGAAAGAAAGACAGAGAGGAGAATGGGCTCAGGGGGTTGGCCAGAGGGAGAGGGAGAGAGAATCCCAAGCAGACTCCCTGCAAACTGCAGAGCCCCACAGAGCTCCATGGCATGACCCTGAGATCATAACCTGAGCTGAAACCAAGAGTCAGATGCTTAGATGACTGCACCATCCAGGTGCCCTTAGAGAACTCTTATTATCTTCACTGTGCTTTCTACATTAATGTATATTCTACATTATACATCCCTGTAATATGTTGTGCATTCCAAACTAAGGCCTAGAGAGTTCACGCAATTTTCTTGCTTGCTAGAAAAATGGTAAAGATAGGGCGTGAGTCAAGCAGCTTGGCTACACCTCCTAAACACCTGCTGCTCTACCACTCCCCTTGAGCCATGGTGATACCCATAGTATTTATCATACATCCCAATGCATAATAAAGGAGCAACACATTTTAATGAATTACTGAGTAATTAAAAATGTACATACATAACATGGTGAAAGATACTATGGAAAGTAAGAAGAAAGGCAATAATAGGGAAAAGGTAAGGGAAATAAACAATATTTTTATATATTTTATATATTTTTTAATATTTTTATATATATTTTTATATTGCACACACTATGATTTAGGTCAGGGATGGCCAATAGGTTTTAAAGCTCCAATCGTTTGGCATTTCATGTCCAGAGCTCTAAGATGAGGATTCTGAAGTCCTACTAAAGCTTAGGGAGGAAAGAATTATGGCTACAGTCTAGAGAAGCAGGGTCCAGGGAATCACATTAGCACATATTCTATATGGGTGCCATAGTTTTATTAAGGATGATATCCTAGAAACTTTCACAAATACCACTTCAAATAATTTACCTAAAGATCCAGAAAGGTAGATTTAATTATTCTCATTTTTCACACTTATCACAGTGAGAATTGCATAATGTATATACTTGAATTGTCAGATTGCTATGTGGTACACCTGAAACTAATACAATATTGTATGTCAACTATACTTTAATAATACCTTTAAAAATGTGTAAGGATACTGAAAGGTACAATTAATTATTTCCATTTTTCAGATGAAGAAATTAAAATCATTGGAGCCTTGGTCTTGTCTTATAACCTAATGATGGACTGAGGAAATAGGGACCTGACCTATTTCTTATAACCTAATGATTGACTAAGGAAATAGAGACCTGAAATAGGGTCCTCCTGACTCTAACTCATATTCTTGGTCTGGCAAGTAAGTTCAAATTCAGGTAGCTTCCAGGAGATCATGGAGAGACTCAAAATGAAAGGATTTGCTGCTTCCTTCCCTCCCAAAGGAAAGAAAGTTTTCCAGAAGATAAATCTTGTCAACTGGTTATAGCTGTTCTGTCAAAGAACCATTGAGGTAGTTTTAGGATATAATAAGAGTGTTTTTCAGGTCAGACAGACATCCAGATTCAGGCACTTTATAAGTTTAACAAACATTTACTGTCTGTGCTCCACATGACTTCAGACCTCAGAAGTATTACTCAGTACCTACATAAAACACCTCCATTTTTTATACAGTAGATAGTCAACTATTCCAGAATAATTATCTCCTTGCCAGCTGCACAAATCTTGAGAAGGTAGTTTTTGCAAGAATGGGAAACCTTTGTTCCCTACCACTATCCCTTAATACTCAGTAATCCTGAGCACCAGGAGTATAACAGAGCAATTAACTTCTGACAATGGTATAAATTTAGGCTTGTTAAAACAAGGATTATTAATATTCCCGTGGGTTATCACCCTGACCTAACTTACCCAACCATAAAGTACAATAAGACACAGGCCTGTAATTTTGTGGCTCACATAAAATGCCCAAGGAAAAAGAGAAAGAGAGAGAGAGAGAAATACATGAACATAGTATAAGAGCCTAATAAAGTGAAATGCATTAGTCATATTTTAAAGAGCTGGGACTTTGCATTTTATTTTAAAACTAATAACTGCAACAATATTATAATGGTTGTGTTAACTTCTTACGGTCTGTGATGACATCGTGCTCATAATAGACTAGACTAGTCATTAAAATTCCAGAAGCCTCAGTTGTAGCCTATATATGCTTCCCCCCCCTTTTAATGACCTCTCTGGGCTTCTCTGATAGAAAAAAAAAAAAATCCAAAATGATTTAATTGTGTCATTGCAACTTAGGGACCCTGTCTTGGAGGTAATGTCACGACTGAAGAACTCTCATTCTCCTACATGCATTCTTTTCAAGAAGCAAGGTAAATTTGACAAGTAAAGCGGAGAAATGGAGATGTACTGGGAGGAATTCCAGCTTTTGAGATTTGAGTTCCAAACTAATTTTGTCACCAAAGAGCTGTGGGACTTCAGCAAATCTCACCTTCTCTGCCTTTCTCTGTTTCCGTAACAGTAAGAGAGATAAGAATGCTGAAGCCATGGTGTTCGTCTCTTTACCCCAGAGCACAAAACAGAGTAAGTACCTAATACATTCCAATGCTGGAGAAATTACATTAAGGAATTATAGAAGGTATCTTAAGGTATCTGGCACATAGTAGGAACTGAATGAATGGTGGCTGCTAAAGCCATTACGTGTCAATCATTAAAGCTTACTAGTGTTGGGTGGTCAGCAATATTTTTGGGAGACAACATGTAAAGTTTCTTCACAAAGTCAAATCACACATACAAAGAAAAAAAAATTAGGGAAAAGATCAGGTCAGAAAAGATCAATTGCTCTGTATGTATATTGCTATATACTAATTATTTAACTCGTGGTTTTATCCCATTTGATTTTTTTTTCCTCCCACTGCAGAATCAGACTGTTAATACACTTAATGAGGCAAAGAAGCATAGCAGTATATCTGAGCAATTAAAGCCCCTTCATTCAGACAGTAATAAAACCTGCAATTGTCTCCTTTCTGCCTGGTGGAACAACCTTATAGTTTATTGAACAAGTGAGATTTTGATCCAGCTCTAACACTTCTCAAAAGTCTCTGAACTTTGCTGTGCTCATCTAACTCTCAAAGAGGATTTTTTTAATGAAAAGGATCACAAATCAATATTATCAGGACATATCTAGGTTCAGGACATTTTCTAAGCATAAGTGTTATAAGCAACAATCCCAGTGAAACAGACTTCTCTCCTTTTCTGCTCCAAAATTTGCTTCCCGTGCCCCCCTTTCTAAATATGAAACAAATAGAGCAACACCCAGGGACCGCCATGTTTTTACTCTACCCTAAATGTGGCATTCTTTACTGGCAGTCAAGTCACCTCCTTTATCAGACCTTTGTGTGGTTTTTGTTTTGTTTTTCTTTAAAGATTTTATTTATTTGAGAGAGAGAGAGAGCATGAGATTGGGGTGAGGGGCAGAGGGAGAAGCAGACTCCCCACTGAGCAAGGGGCCTGACATAGGACTCAGTTGCAGGACCCTAGAATCATGACCAGAGCTGAAGGCAGACACTTAACCAAGTGAGCCACCCAGGCACCCATCAGACATTTGGACTAAAAAAACTCCTCACCTTCATTAAACATACTTTGTCTGGTATATGTGATATTAGAAATGACGAATATAAATTGGCCTCCTTTTATTTTGAACTTTAACATTGACCATTTATTTGCACCAAACAATACCTTTTGGAGTAATATATACACGTTTAAGGGAGGTCTGGAAAACTGCAAAGGGAAGCTCAAGAGTGCTGTAAATTGAGTAAAAGTTTAGAAGTTCAGTTAATGAAGCTGGAATTCTGTTCCCAATTAAAGCAGTTAAATGGATGATTTGGGGGGTGCCTGGGTGGCTCAGTGGGTTAAGCCTCTGCCTTTGGCACAGGTAATGATCCCAAGGTCCTGGGATCGAGCCCCGCATCGGGCTCTCTGCTTAGCAGGGAGCCTGCTTCTCTCTATCTCTTCCTGTTTCTCTGACTACTTGTGATCTCTCTCTCTCTGTCAAATAAATAAGCAAAATCTTAAAAAAAGAATGACTTTTCAGTCTTTGAGTAAGAAATATTACAGAAAATGGTGACGAGTTTCTTATGTTCTCTGAGGACATAAGAAAAGGAAACAGGTATAAATGGTAAAGTCAAAGATTTGGTAAATTTGTTAAAAACAAAATGGGTTCTACAAGGACAGTACATGAACTTACTTATAAGTGAACTAGGTTCCTACCTGTCTCAAGGATTTGAGTAGATGTGTGTAGCCCATTATCTTCTTTGGATACTGGTTAATCCTGTGGATACAGAATCAGTGTAGAGAAGACTAAGAGCAAGAAGAATTTAGGGGAAAAGAGAAGGAGGATAAAAGGAAAAAAGAGGAGAAGCAGAAGGGGATAGAGTAAGAGAAGAAACCAAACCAAGATTTCTTGGCATTTAAAAAAATCACCTGCTCCTTATGGCACAATGAAAGAGATATCAAGGTACATGTAAACATCAAACTCTCTCTTTCTGATCCACTAGCTGAAGCCAAACTGTACTCAATGAGCAAGGTATCTTAGACATCCTGTCTCAATCCATTGATAGTAAATGTTTCAGGTGGCCAAAAAAACAAGCAGCCCAGCTCAATGTGATATAGAACACTATCTACTAACAAGGACATGAAATTCATCATTACCCCTCAAGTCAGAAAGAGCTTGTGGCACAGAAAATTATATGAACATTAAAAAAAAAACACATACACAAACAGTACGTTTACACATGCATCTATTAATATCAATTTTGGACAAAGGATATGCCTCTAGAAAGCTGAAGTGCCTGAGATTACCAATCAAAAAGTAGCATCATTGAAACCTTTCTCCCCTTCTAAAGATAAACAAACAATTCAATACCAGCTTCATAATGACCACATATTTTCAGCCACAGCAGGTTGCTGCCTAGTCCCTGCAGGAAAATGACAAATGAATGCTGTTTAATATTTTGCTTGAACAGTTTTTTCTTTCAGAAAACTATTTGCAATATGATAATGAGAAGAGCATAGCTGCAGAGAGTAGCATTTTGTAAGGATGACTACCTTTCTAGGGCATATCATCTGATCCACACTTTGTTTATCCAGAGTGAATTCAGTGGTTAAAATGATTAATTGAACCCATTTTGTGTTACTCATACCAGCTCTCGCAAAGGAGGTGATTGCTATTTTTTTCTTAGTGACTCATACAAAGACACCAGCAGTACACTGGCAATAACAAAATGACGTTTCTAAATTTAGCAGTTCATAAATCTTATAAGATGCCAGCCACATCCAGTCTGCCCTCCCTCATGCTTGTCTTCCAGTACTTGTTCATACGTGCAAAAGACCTCAATGTGTTAGGAGACAAGACAGAGACTTCCTCAGGGCACATCCCTCTGTTCCTCCCTCAGTAGTCACCAGCACCTCTGCACCCTCTGGTAGGAGCAATGTGTATATTTCCCACATGATAGCTTTTGTTATCCCATTAAGATGCTAAATCTGTCTGGTAAAAACATATACAGAATATGTGCATGTTTTCAAAAGAGTCCAACTCAATGAATTATTTTCAAGGGACATTGTGAAAATGAGTAAATTTCCTCCTGTCCTCTTATGTTATCTATTCAGTGACATGAAATACGTAATAACTTCACAGCCTCAAGAAATGAAAAATTTTTGGCTCTGTCATTTTCTGTGGTTGATATAACGTACTAACCAAATGGATCATGCCCTCCTGATGTCTTTTTGCCTGTTGTTCTAAAACTTTAGAGCTCCTACTGCCTTGCATGTTTTATCAACGTATGACTCACATAGAGAGTATACAATAAAGAGAATATGAGAGAATTAGGGTTGGTGTAATGAACATTTACTTGGCTGAAAAAAAGATTCTTGAGCAAAGTGACATACAGGTATTGCTTTTTAAATAGTTAGCTAATTTAAATCCCTCCTTCACATAAGCTCTTCACCATGGAGATCTTTCCATTATTGAATGAAAGAGTCCATGGTAATGTTTTCCATCTACTTGAAATGACTTTCTACAAATGGTGAGTATGTAATAAACTTTTTGCCTCTCCTCTACTTTTCTTTGCACCTCCTGTTAAAAATATATTCCTCTTTGGGTCAATGACAACAATAAAACTGTTATTTAAGAGTAAATACAATCAGCAGATATGAGATGAGTATATCAAAAGCCCCCAAATCAACAATAAAGTTCTTTACAAAATACTAGCTTCTCAGCAGAAAAGTTGAGGTGTAGAGACATGCAAATTACAAGAAACACAAAGCTTTATTTAAAGTACAGATTGCATATTTTGTGACAGTATGGAAAAGCAGCTATTTCCAAACAACCTTTCCCCATTCATATTTTCTGTCTCTTTGGTAGTATTATACTTCTACCATTCTTTTTTAGCTTACCTACTCCTTGACTGCTCCTCTTCTGAAGACTTTTTATTGTTACAACTTTTAGAATGAAGCCAGCTGCATTAATTTTCTTAGATAGTAACTATATTTGTTTCATAGATACACAATAAATTTAGAAAAGACTTCCTGAACAAATAAATAAATAATGTCCTCTGGAGTAGGTGTAACATTGTATTGGAAAATATAAACATCTAAGATATAAAATTTTGGCTGATGGAATTGACCAGATTAATCAAAACTTTCATCTCTTTTTGATATGTCATACATCTCCATTGGTAGATTTGTTCTTAAGACAAGGGATTCTCAGTTACTCGTTCTCCTCTTTTTGTTTTGCCTGATGTGATTACTGTTCATACTATACCAAACAGAATGTTCTATGTTTTAGAGAAATTCAGCTGAATAAACAGTTCTTGACTTAGAGTATTTGAGATAATAAATTTCAAAGACCCAGAGTGTGATATATTATGCTTGGTAAATGACTCAAGATAATATATCTATGAAAAGCACGCAAACCCCAATGAATGCCTTTGCCTCTTCATCAGTAAGGCATCTGGAAAACTGAATCTACAATAAAATAAAGTCATCTGAGTCAAGTGTCCACTCTGTTTTAAGAAAATAAAGTAATCAGCTTTCCAGTTGTGTTAAAGATAATGGTTACGCCTTGGTTGGGAAGCAATGAGGTCAGAATTTAGTTCTACAAAGAATCATATGATTTCCAGGCTCTGGTCTGAAGATCTACTGGGGATAAACAAAATTTCCAATTAGGTTTGAGGAAGGACAAGTCCAAAATCTACATCTTTAGATTACTTTGCCAAAATTTGCTACTGAATTTATGCCAACAATTCAACTAAAATAAGCACCACTTCCCTCGACCCACATTTTCTTCATTTTCAAACATGAAAAAATGCAATGCTACCCTAAATTTTTCTATATTGTTCTTACATCTCAAGATGAACACATATATCCTATTTTGTAATGGATTTTAGATACTGATGGATCATTTAGAACCTAGGAATCACGGAGAGAGTTTCTTTATAACTGGCTTACCCACCTTAATCTCAAAACAATTTACCAAATAATGGGTTGGATGCTAGGAGTGTAGTGACTGAGTAATTCTTTCTTTCTTTCTTTCTTTCTTTTTTTCTTTCTTTCTTTCTTTTCTTTTCTTTTTTCTTTTTATGGTCTATGGTAGTTCCTGCTGTGAAACAGTAATGTGGCTTTTCATTAACCAGTAACAAAAATCCTTCCTACTTTCCTCCCTTTCATTCTTCCTGAAAGAGAAAAAATGTTGGCTGTATGCTACAGATCTAAGGATTATTAGCAAAAGATCTATCTGGTCTCTTGGTCAGTATAGAACTCTAAAGGGGGCACCAAATTTGTATTAAAGAGATCTTTGTAAAAAGATGGTATTCTCTTAGCTGAGTGTCTGTGGGGTGAGGGGAAGGAAGCACTGACTCAGGTCTCAGGTGTCAAAGAAAAGCCAATGTCACAGGAAACAATGATATGACAAACTGCCCTAATTGATTAAGTTGGGGTATTTTCACAACTAACTTCAGTAAATTCACGGTAGCAGAAAAACTAAGCTGTCAGTCCAATTCTATCCCCGTCCCCAGATATCACACTTGGCTGTAAAATTCTAGGAAAAGCAGATGCTCACTCTGCCACTGATACAAAGTCACTATTTACTGGCATCAGTGCAATTTATTTAGGCTACTCCAATCCCTCTGGACTCAAAGCTATCATTATGACCAAGGAAATAGACAGACATGGCTTGTCATGACCAAATCCTCAATAAAAGGAAAGGCAAAATGCCTTCTACCTAAACAGATGTTGCAAAGCAAATGTGTGAAACCAGTGTAATTTTATTTTCCCTTTTTTACTACCCATAGTGGATCCTCCTGCACCACAGAAATTCTACACCTGCAGAGAGGGGGGAAAAAATGAGGACTTTGATCTACTATAGTTATAATGTGCATCACAGAATTATCTTCCTCTTAAATAAGTTACAACCATTTCTTGGTATTAAAAAAAAAAAAAGGTAAAATCTGAGATAATTAAAAAGCAGCTAAAAGGAGCTATTCAAACCCTAATCTCTCTCCTTAAAAGAAGTGGGACCAACCAACTTGCAACTAATCTTCAACAAAGCAGGAAAGAATGTCCAAGGGAAAAAAAGTCAGTCTCTTCAACAAATGGTGTTTGGATAAATGGACAGCCACAAGCAGAAGAATTAAACTGGACCATTTCTTACACCACATACAAAAATGGACTCAATATGAGACAGAAATCCATCAAAATCCTTGAGGAGAACACAGGAGCAATCTCAGCCTCGGCAACTTCTTCCTAGAAACATCGCCAAAAGCAAGGGAAGCAAGGGCAAAAATGAACTATTGGGACTTCATCAAGATCAAAAGCTCTTGCACAGCCAAGGAAACAGTCAATAAAACCAAAAGACAACTGCCAGAAAAGGAGATGATATTTGCAAACGACATATCAGATAAAGGGTTAGTATCCAAAATCTATAAAGAACTTATCAAACTCAACACCCAAAGAACAAATAATCCAATCAAGAATTGGGCAGAAGATATGAACAGACATTTCTGCAAAGAAGACATCCAGATGGCCAAGAGACATATGAAAAAGTGCTCCATATCACTCGGCATCAGGGAAATACAAATCAAAACAACAATGAGATACCACCTCACACCAGTCAGAATGGCTAAAATTAACAAGTTCAGAAACGACAGATGTTGGCAAAAATGTGGAAAAAGGGAACCCTCTTACACTGTTGGTGGGAATGCAAGCCGGCTCAGCCACTCTGGAAAACAGCATGGAGTTTCCTCAAAAAGTTGAAAATAGAGCTACCTTATGACCCAGCAATCTCATTACTGGGTACTTACCCCCAAAATACAAATGTAGTGACCCAAAGGGGCACACACACTGAATATTTATAGCAGCAATGTCAATAATAGCCAAACAATGGAAAGAACCTAGATGTCCATCAACAGATGAATGGATAAGAAAGATATGTGTGTGTGTGTGTGTGTGTGTGTGTGTGTGTGATGGAATACTATGCTGCCATCAAAAGAAATGAAATCTTGTATTTGCAATGACGTGGATGGAAACAGAGGGTATTATGCTAAGCGAAATAAGTCAATCAGAGAAAGACAATTATCATATGATCTCTCTGATATAAGAAATTTGAGAGGCGTGGGGTTGTTGGGAGTAGGGAAGGAAAAAATGAAACTAGAGGGGATCAGGAGGGAGACAAACCATGAGAGACTCTTAATCTTACAAAACAAACTGAGGGTTGCTAGGGGTGGGGGGTAGGGATAGGGTGGTTGGGTTGTGGACATTGGGGAGAGTATGCGCTATGGTGAGTGCTGTGAAATGTGTAAGCCTAAAGATTCACAGACCTGTACCCCTGGGGCAAATAATACATTATATGTTAATAAAATAATAATAATAATAATAATAATAATAATAAAGAAGTGGGACCAACAAGCTTGTCATTAAATTAACATAAAGAAGCAAAAAGGATGATAGCTCATAATATTAAAAAACAAGACTTTATTGGGACACCTGGGTGGCTCAATTGGTTATGTAGCCAACTCTTGATTTCAGCTCAGGTCATGATCGCATGGGTCATGAGATGGAGGCTTATGTAGGGCTCCTCACTCAAGGAGGAGTCTGCTTCTCCTCAGCTTCCTCTTTCTCTGCCCCTCCCTCCACTCACACACTCTCGGTCTCTCTCTTCCTCTCTAAAGTGAATAAAATAAATCTTTAAATAAAATAAAACAAGACTTTATACAACATATACCAGTATCTGGGCAGCCGGAGTGAGAATTAGTTCATAGCATAGCATTCCTGCCTTGTTTGGTAAAACATAGACTTCCTGTCTCCTGGTGAGGGAAGCAGGGAAATGATAATGATAATGCTTCCTCTTAATTAAAAAAAAAAAAAAAAACAACCTAGAAGAGACTTTTGAAATGTCTAGAGCAACATCTCATCCTTATGATAAACAAAGTGAGACAGAGAGAAGTTGGTGATCTGCCTTTTGGCAAACATTTACACAGAAATGGAGCTATGACTGAAAAGCAATACTTGAAAGGGTAAAGGCTCTGGAATCAGATGAAACTCTCTTTAAATACCACCTATGCCATAAGAAAAGTCACTTAAATTCTTGAGCATAAATCCTCTACCTAAATACAGAGTTTTTTGTTAACTCCTACAGTTTAAATGTGAAAAGTTACAGGATACAATGGGATAATGTAGTGTCCACAGAAGTTATTACAAACATAAACAAATGTGCCTTCTTCAAATTACAATATGGAAAAAAAAATGGATCACAGCTGAGATAAGTGAACTCATCTTCTCATTCAGAAAGGCCAGACCAGAGTTACCAATCACATCCGAAAAAGGAAGCAATCCTTTGATTCTGGGTCGATCATTGCAAAGGCATGGAACAAGAAGAGACTTAGACAATTGTTGGCCATGACCATTCATGTACGGCCCAGGGAAAGAAATATCTTGTTAGGCTGACCTGAAGGTTTGATCCTCTGGACAAATAAACACACACAATAGCAGATCCTGGAAGTCTGATGTTTTGAGCATTTAAAACTTGCAACCAATCTTCCCTTTTCTAGTAGTGACCAAACAAACTTCTGTAATAGTTTAACTTGGAAAACTATCCCATAGTAGTGACTTCCCATAGTAGTTTGATTACTTTGAGAAATTAATAAATTTATAGATTATATTCTTGAGAACTTTGTTAATATGAGTCATCATCCCTGAATCTGGTCAAATTGAAACCTTAGTGAAAAGTCCTTTTTGAGCCCCTAAAGGTTAAAGTCAAGCCCATGGCTGTGAATACACAACATTCAAGGTCAAACTTTATGTCTCCATAATCAGCAAGCTTTTCCCAGATGACTCAACTCTGAATTTTCATATACCATATAGCTTTTTTATTTATAACTTCTCTAATAAACCACTTAAAAAAATTGTTGCAGAAATGATTAAGAATATATTATCTTTAAAACATCTAGTGCAAAGTCTTAGAATATAGTAAGTCTCAATAAATGTTCTTTCATCATATTTTTAATCCAATGCACTTTCTTCTATATCACTCTTATTCTAAGCTTGCACCATATGTATAATAAATCCAAATTAATAGACATTTTTTAATTTTGAAAGAGATCTAAAAACTAATTCACTTTTCAATATAAAATAATCAGTACATTCAATGTATCAGACATAATGCCATCTGTTGAAGAGTCAGTAAAAAGCAGAATGCTTCTCTGATCTGAAAGGACTTTCTGACTAGTCTGAGTTATAGCACTGTGTGATTTATTACAACAGTAGAAGCAGCACTGTTGAATGAGAGTGGATACAAGAGTAGCTCACCTAGCCTTGGGGCGGAGGGAGAGCTTCTTAGAGGAGGCAATGATTTAGATTTTTATAATAAACAACAAAATGATCTGGAGAGACATGTTTGGAGCAGGAGAAAAAAACAGGATAAGAGAGTAAAGAAGGACAATATGAGCAAAGACTCGAAGGTGAGAGAGAGTACAGAGTGCTCAGGGAATTTAAAATTATTCACAATGATTTGAGAAGTGGCCATTTATCCCGAGATAATATAAGCCATTAAAAGGTTTTGAAGCAGCATAGCAACACTATGAGTTTTCTCTTTTAAAAACAAACCCTCTGGCTGCAATCTGGATACTCAAATAGGGAGAAGTAATGCTTGAGACAAGGAGGCCAATTAGTAATTTACTGTACAATCAAAAAAGGGGAGATGAGTTGAAGACACACTGTTGGATATGGAAGCATATGACCAGATTTGATAAATATTTAGTCCATAGACTCTCAAGCACTTGGTACGTTTTTGGTTGTGAAATGAAACAGGATTGCTTCCAGGATTTTTGTTCAGGCAATTGATTGGCTGGCTTTTCTCTTCACTAATATCAGACACAGAATAGAAAGAGGGGGGGGAGTATGAGAAGGGTAAGAATATAGATAATAGGTCAGCGTGTGGTGTGTAGAGTCCTATAGGGAATCAATAGTCATTTGAACTGATGAGAAAGGTCTAAGTTAAAGATTTTTTAGTTATCATCATATAATAACGTGGGTTTGAATAAATTCGTTCATAGAGAATATGTATAGTAAGGAGACAAGACTGATCTTAAAATCCTGGATATTTAATAACATGGTATATAAGAAATGCATTTATTATCTAAGTCAATGAACCTATATAGAATGGTCAAATCGTTTTATCATCCCTTTGAGCTTTTCCAAGTTGCATATTTCCAAGTTGCATAAAATGGCACCTCTAAAATAATAGGAAAGGGCATAAAAATGTGAGTCTCTCTCCCCTCATGGACATGTCATTGGCAGAAAATGTGGCATCATTGGTATAATAACTTAGTTCTTATGGATAAGGAAGTCTGTTTAAATCTACTTGAGCCAAGAACTAATTTAAGATTACTGATGATATGTGCAGGAGGCAAAATAATATGTCCTCTTGAAATCCTAATCCCTAGAACCTGTTAATATATTACCTTACCTGACAAAATGGACTTGCATGACAGATATTAAGATTAGGAACCTTGAAATGGGGAGATTTTCCTCGATTCTTCAGATCAGCCCAATCTAATCACATGACCCTTTAGAAGTAGAAAAACTTTCCTGCCTGTGGTCATCAAAAGAGAAGCAATGTTGGGTAAAGCAGGGCCAAAGGATGTGACATGAAGACTCAATTCACTGTTGCTGGCTTTAAAGACAGAAGAATGCAGCCATGAACCAAGGAATTTGAGTCCCCTCTAGAAGCTGGAAAAAGCAAGAAAACAGAGACTTTCCTCTTACCTTCAGGATAACGTTGATTTTAGCCCTGTAAGACCCCTATCAGACTTCTAAGGCATGGAACTGTAAGATAATAAAGTTGCCTTGTTTTAGCCACTAATGTGGGATAATTTTTTATACCAGCAACAGGAAGCTAGTACAACATCATGTGCTGGCAATGGTGTAAAGAGTATATTATGTTGTAGGTTACAAAACGTACTTTGAACTCTTCGTCTCTTCAATTTTCCAACTGGAAAACTCACTCACCAATCAAAACATGATTCGATCACCAACCCCTCTATAAAGTGTTCCATGACCCTTGCAGACAACACAATGGCTTCTTTTTTTAATACTACTTTTGTATTTTGAATATTTCACATTGTACATATTTGGGATCCTACCTGGCTGTCTGCACATTTAAGGTTAGTCCCATGAGTGTAAGTACTTTAAAAAATTGTTTTTAATATCCTAGTGGGGCAAAACATTATCTACTGTATAGTATGTGCCAAATCAATGCCTTAGGATTAAACTATGTACAAATTAGGTAAAATTGAACAAATCTTGTACTCTTTGCACACCTCCATTGTTCATCTATAAATAATAAAGCTGACATTAATGGCTGCTCAGGAGATCAAATGGGATAATATATATGAAAGAATTAGTGAAAAACAAAAAGCAATCACTATACGTTTTTTAAAGATATGTAACCATTAGCACCCAAAAACTGGAATCAGATAATTTATATCAATAAGCTTAGAAGTAAGTTTCTGACAATTAAGTTCTGTTTAACAGTACCAAAGAGGTAAAAATTTGTCTAGTGGGGATACCTGGGTGGCTCAGTGGGTTAAGCCTCTGCCTTCAGCTCAGGTCATGATCTCAGGGTCCTGGGATCCAGCTCAGCAGGGAGCCTGCTTCCCCTTCTCTCTCTGTCTGCCTCTCCGCCTTATGATTTCTCTCTCTGTCAAATAAATAAATAAAATCTTAAAAAAAAAAATTGCCTAGCAGTGGGACTTTTAAAATTATAATATAAAAACAATGTTGAGGAGTAATAATATTTTTCAGCAGTAGGTTTTTTTCACGAATAGGAAATCTGGACCAAAGAAAAAAAATAATCATTGTGAAGGGCTTTGCTATAGGAAGCTAATTTTCTGAGGACAGCTTGAGAAGTAGAATATCCCTAATGGTATAGAAAGAACCTGTAATATGAGCAAATGATCTAGTACAGATAATTGCAATGATCAATGTAGAACAGGGACTACTTTGCTAACTATTAATTTAGAAACCATTGTCAGTGTTGATTCACATAATTTGTGTTCCACCCATGGTTCAAGAAGTAAGTGGTTCTCTTTTTAAAGTTCTATTTTTTTTCCATTTCCTATGAAGGGATGCCAGCAGACAGAACTTTCAGGTGCATGGTTGAGAAAAACTGAATGTCCATTTTACCTTTTTAGTGAAGATTATATCATATTTATTATTCTCAAGTGTTGTAGTCACCCAAATGCTTAGGGTAGATTCATTTTTGTTCTTGCTTTCTTTTCAGAGCCACTTTTCTCAGAATAACTAATCTGTTTTCTTCTACTCTACATTCTTCATAAGGCATATTTCCATTGGTTGTAATGTTTTCATGTTATTGTTATCTTCTGACTATAAAAATGAAATTATGTGCCAATGGAGCAAACTTTTCACTCTGCACATAAAAGTTAATGGCTTTTAGAACTCCATGCGTTTCAATCAGATAGTTTTGCAGCTGACATTAAGTTGGCTTCTTGGATGGTTGACTTAGAACATGGGCTACCTAATGTGATAATACCAATTCAAGTAGAAAACTGAAGTGATAATTATCATTCATCAATAACTGCCTATGAAGAAGCAGTAATTACAGAAAAAGGCTAATCCTTCTCCATCTGAATGTATACTAAATAAGAATTATAAAATGTTATTGTTTCACATGGCTATATTTTTATGAGATATATTAAGCTTGAGACATGATAGAGATGGATATAAAAACCATAAAAAAGGTGTCTTTCAATTTCTTGAGAAACTGCGATAAAACATTTACTATTAACGTTTTTTAAAGAATATAATTTTGGTAGTTATGGCTTCTGTCTAGTCTAAAACTTTAGCTTTTTTTTTTTTTCTCTTAATGACACAAATGATAATTATCTCTGATCTCATCAAAGAAGTTCATGGAAATTGCATAGTCAATTCCTACTCCACCTCTCAAAGGAGTTTTAGAGTTTGGTCATCAGATCTTGTTCTTCCTCACTGAATGGTAGAAATGACCTCTCCATAATCCAAGCGCCAAAAAGCGCCAAAAACACAGACAATTGTGCAATTACCGGCTTGTGCCAAATGACAGTAAAGTACAGACAGACACTCAAAGTTAATCAACAGGAATCGGACTAGATAAACACCAGTTTATTTATTTATATTTTTTTAGTGCAAAAAAGGTGTTTTTTTATTAAAGCATGGGGACAGGACCAGTGGGCAGAACGAGAGAAAGGGGGCTGCACTGGGACTGTGAGGACTGATTGATTGTATACTTTAAAATTGGGGAGGGGAGGGTGGAAGAAAGTAAGTTTCCAAAAGGCTTTTCACATGTTAAAGAAGACTTAAAGGCTCCTGGAGAGGGGCCATTGTCAAGCTAAGGCTGCTTTTGCCTTTAACAAAGCATTAACATTAAGACCATTGGGAGTTCTTGGAGAGGCATCTGAAGTATTTGTCTCAAGTCTTTTTCATTGGGTTGCAAATTGTAATGAAATTTAATTTTATAAATACCATTTTAAAGAACTGGATTTAGACAAAATGGTGAGTCAGTTATTCTGACATTTGATAGGTGATTGTAGAGAGAAGCTTCAGTAGAGACTAAAAGGAAAGAAGTTTGTGATATGGTCAATACATGTTTTGTATGTGCTTAAAATCAGTCTTCTGTATCCAAAACACTAAAACATAGACTACAATTTACACATAAGTTCTTTCTTTCCTTTTTTTGTACAGGATACTGGTACTTAATAGAAGAACAATTTCAGAAAATTACTTCATTTTTCAGTCAAATTTCATTTTAGCACACATTTTTTTATATCTCATTGGATATAATTTGAGATTATTAAATTAGTTGAGAATTTCTTTAAATATCTCAAAAATAAAGCAAAAGTGCTACAAGAAGTGAAATTAAAATTATTTTTCCCTTGTAAGTTACTTTTGTGCTTCTATGTATGCTCTATCAGTGCTCTAAAACACTACTATTTGTATATATTTTTCATTTCCTTTACTTAAAACAAAAATATAGTATGATTAAACAAATAAAAAAGAAAAGCTAGGTTTCTGTTGAGCTTTACTATTAGGGTAGATGAGGACAGGACCTAGGGATAAATTAGCAGCCCTGAAGGAAAAGTGAGGATAGGTAAGAGGTTCAGCAAAGAGGAATGAGAGCCAATAGGCCAAAAGAGGCCTGTGTGGAAAGCTGAACTAGAGTGGATCCGATAACGCAAGCTACAAGTCAGATGAGCCACTGGTAAAAGAAAGTCAGCTTGGGATAGGATGCACACTAAGGTTCAAGACCAACTGAGAGAGAGAGAGTCAGAGAGAAAGAGAGACAGAAAAAGAGAGAGGGGGAGGAGAGACAGGGAGGCAGAGAGGGTTTGGAACTAAAAAAGCTAAACCACTAGAAAATTTTATTAGTCAATGATTCTATGGTTGTATGAGATCAAAATGAACTGGGGACCCATGTAGTTGGCAACAGGTGATATATAGAGCCAGATTCATGATGTTGTGTAAACTAGCCTAATTCCCAGACAGGAATGGGCTTTGATGCATTCCCTAATTCTTCCTGTTGGTTCCATCTGAGCATTAGATATTCAGCTGTATTTGTCACCTGGATCCTCCCATTCTAAGTTAACAATACCTTAAAGGCACCTTTTCCTTTACTTGATAGTCAAACTGGAAAGCTTCATTGAGAATGGTTGAAACTATATTTTGGGAGGAATATTAAGCAGTTTACCAGACAGTTACTACACAATAAATTAGGGTTCACTGGAGCAACAAGTCATTATGGGCAAAATAATAAACATCCTAGAAAAATTCAGGCAGTTGTTCCAAAGGAAGCTGTAGGTAGTTTGAGGGCACATTTTAGGTAGGGGCAGTATAACAATTTCAGTTGTCTAGCAAACTATGTTGTAGATTCATATACATAACCCATATTTGTAGATACATATAAGTCAGAAACTTGAAAATATATAGTTAAATTCAAGTATTAATTTTAATCCCTAGCCAAGGTAGGATAACAAAATTATCTCCATCATCACCCTGTTTAAATCACTTTTTCATCACCTTGGCTCTGCATTATTCATGAATCTGCTTCAATGATCCATATGGTTCCAATTTGTATTCCAATCATCGCTTCCTTATTATCTCAGCTTTTATACATAATTTTTAGTGTCTCTGCCATCATTTTGTTCATGTTCCCATTTGCACTTGATCAATTGACTATCTGTAACATTAGCTACTGTTATTTTTAGGTTTCTACTACACAGCTCTAAGTAACACCAGCATTTAAGAAAGTGTGTATTCTTCAAAAGTGTTCTCTGCAAATTCTAGCTACATATTTTGCAGAAATAATTGTCCCCTTAACTTTGCAAACCACCATGTGTTTCCTTTAAAATAAAAGGAATGAGTTTGTAGATCACAATGTTGTTTGGCAAATAAAGAACAACTGTCTGAATGAGTAGTGTCTAAAACCAAACACACATTTAAAGGAAAGTAAGATCCCTCTTGACATACGTGTATTTACACAAAATCTGAATTGAACCCTAATGAAGCAGGTATTAAGAGAACAGAAACAATGATCAACCAGAGAGATACCTAGAGGAATGTGAATCACTAGCCACATGATAAGTGTCCCAGAGAAAACTTAGGCCTTTCTTCAGGATGACAGCAGGTGCTTTCCTGCCATGTCAGGTGAGAATAATTTGAATGACAAATAGCTTGAGTGACTGTAGCTTACAGAGGTCAGCCATGTTTTGAGCTCCATGAAGTATGAGCTACTGGTTTTAGGCATTCTTTAGGAATTCATGCAGAGGAAGAATACTTAGTAAGCTGCTACAATCACCCTTCAGGAGAAAAGTGTGGTGAGATTCAGCACAAAAGAGATGCTGAGGCAGATCCCATCAAATTAGCTTTTCCTGCCCATTGCCCTGCAGTTACATTAAATCATTTAATGTTAGTTGGATTTTCTTTCATTCTTTGAATGTCAGCCCATGACATACAGCAAAGTCTTTCATTCTGCAACAGAATCCTACATCCTGAGAGATCTCAAGATATGCAGACAGAGATAAACCTTAAGTATTTTCATAAATGAAATTGTACTTTTGCAATAATGGATACACCCATTCCTTTGGCTTTTTCACTGTATTTCCAAATCAAAGATGAAGTCAAAAAGAAAAAAAGAAGAATCCTCTCAATAACAGCTGTTAAACTGATCATATAAAGAATATAAGGCTTTGGGGAAAAAAACATAAAACTCTGAGCACCAAGTGATGTATGAATTATTGAATCACCATCACCATAGTTTTATACACCTGAAACCAGTTTAACATCATGTATCAATTATATTTCAATAATAACTTTTCAAAAGTTTTAAAAAGAAAATAATTTTTAAAAAAAACTGAAAGAAACATAAAGCTTTAAAAGGGACAGTTTATCATATTTTTGTTATGATATTAAAAAAGCAATTTAAAGTGATGGGATACACTGTCACATTTCACACAGGGACATGCAGAAATTCATTAATTCATTAAAATTACTCACATGAGACACAGAGTAGAAAAAAGATATATGTGTATACTAAGTCATAGTATACACGGCACATATACTATGGATATATACCTGTAGTATGTGTGGCAGTGGGGGAAAAAGCATGTGTGTGTGCATTTGAAATACTAAAACTCTGAATATTGCAACTGTTTCACTCAGGGAATTTTGAACTCTTGGAGGTTACATGAAGTTGAGAAAGGATACATAAGGAGGTGGGTTTATTATCTACTTTTTCTTTCTCTGTACCTCAATCCATTGTCTGAGATTAGAATAAACTTTCAGGTGCAATGGCATAAATTTATACACATCAAGTCAAACCACTATAAGTACAGTTTCTTTGTCACCATCCTTGGAGAATTCCATTGAACCCTGAGGATAGGATGAATTGAAAATCGTTGGCCACCAACTTAGGTTTCAGAAATTCTGCAATGTTTTTATCTGGTTGTATTAATTTATTCATTTATTTTATAAACTTTTAGTGAATGGCTAGTATGTTACAGAATTTGTACTAGGCCCAGAGATAGAGATGTGTAAGACAAAAGACTTCCAGCAAGTACACTTCTGTCTTCTGAGAAAAAAAAAGGAGAACTAAAGGGTCATCATACACTATAATGAGGACCACAGTATAAGGATGCAGATACTGAGAGAGACAGAGAAATGGCTTCTCCCTAGACTGAGCATCAGGGAATGCTCACAAGCTGAGTTGAGGGATGAGTAAGTGATGTGGAAAAATTGTAAAGGGCTCTCCAAGCAGAGCAAAAAAGCAAGTGGGAAGTTGGAGAAAGTACTGGGTAATTGGGAAGTAGCAAAGAATTCAACATGGTAGAAGAAGAGTACATGTGAGAATACTGTGAGAAGTAAGTCTGTGGAAAAAGGAGGAATGTTCTTACATATTTAATAAACTATTCATCCTAGGACAGAGCAAGAGCATGATCCCCCACACATGATAAAGCATGTCATGCGAGGAAGTATAAATCAGTGCTTATGAATATGAGCTCCAGACTCAAATTGGGTTGGTTGCGATCTTGGCTCTGCCACTTACTAGCTGTGTGATCTGGAGCAAAAAAAAAAAAATAAGATTTTATTTATTTATTTATTTCACAGACAGAGATCACAAGTAGGCAGAGAGGCAGGCAGAGAGAGAAGGAGAGGCAGGCTCCTAGCTGAGCAGAGAGCCCGACGTGGGGGCTGGATCCCAGGACCCTGGGATCATGACCCGAGCCGAAGGCAGAGGCTTTAACCCACTGAGCCACACAGGAGCCCCTGGAGCAAAATTTTTTAACTCACATGTCCCATATAATCATCTATACAATGAGGATAAAAATAATACCTACCTCATGGTTTAAGATATAAAGGATTAATACTTATGAAGTATTTAAAAGAGTGTCTAAATAAACTGCTTTACTACTTTTATTAAAAGAACAAAGGAGACAAGTTTCAGAAGAGGCAAGCTCGTTTGGTCCATTTATGTCATAAGCACCAGTTTCATAGGATCAGAGTTAGGGTGGGGCCTTTCTGACATATTAGTCTAGGAATTATGAAGAGTTTTGCCCTGACAGAGGAAAACACTGGAAGTTCCATTAGTTATTTATTTTTTAATGGAAATGAGTACATAATGTCCATTCTTCTAAACAGGAAACAATATGGAGAAAATAAGGGAAAATCTAAGTCAAAAAATGGAAGAGGACACCAGAAATAGAATAAAAAATTATGGGTGAACTCTTCCTGTCTTGCCCCAAAGTTTACCCACAGTCATCTTCCTGTGAATGCAATCTCCCTCTATCTAGTACTCACATGAAGCTTAGAGCAGAAAAAATATTAATTAATTAATTAATTATTTTATATATATATATATATGTGTGTGTGTGTGTGTGTGTGTGTGTGTGTGTGTGTGTGTGTATGAGTGGAAGGGGCAGAGGGAGAGGAAAAGAGAATCTCAAGCCAATTCCATTCTGAGCACAGAGCTGGATGATATGGGGCATAATTTCACAATCCTGAGATTACTCCCTGAGCCAAAACTAAGAGTCAGATGTCCAAATAACTGCACTACCCAGGTACCCCAAGTAGTAATACCTTTTAAAAGTCTTCCCCAAAACCCAGAATAGTTCCCTGAGGGGATTAAAAGTGCCAGCTCTGGATTGATTCTGTGCTGGTGTTGAGCAAGGCAATATAAAAACTTCATGGTAAAGGTTTAAAATTCATTTATTTCAAAAGTTAAAGTTAAGAATTCAAAGTCTGTACTGCCACCATTAGAGACTCTAAGTTAGTAATATTCATATATGTTTATACACACACACACACACACACACACATACACACATACAAGCTATAATACATAATTCAATTCTGGCACTAAGTATCCAAAATCAGTGTAAGTTTCATGGATTAAGGTACAGTCCCCAACAAGACTGCTTTCATTTCAGATGCCAGCTGTGAGTTCAGAAGTCCTCAGGCCACCCACACTTCTGACTAACTTGGCTACATATGAGACTTTCATGATTCCTTCAGGCTTGACACTTTACCAGAATGACACAAAGAACTCAGGAAAGTACCATAATTGTGAAAACAGTTTTATTATAAAGGATACAAATCAGGACCAGCCAAAAAAAGAGACCCATAAGGAGTCTAGGAAGGTCCTGACCTTCAGGACGTGCCACCCTCCCAGTACATCAATATGTTCACCAACCAAGCCTCAATGTCCACAGATTTTATTGAAATTTCCTTATGTAGGCACAACTGATTGAGTCATGGGCCACATGATTGAACTCAATCTCTAGCCCCTCTCTTCTCCCTAGAAGTTGGGTTGATAGCATGTGGTTCAAAGCCCTACCCTCTAATCACATGTGGTCTTTCCTGGCATGGCCTGGCCCTGTCCTGAGTCAGCATGGTAGCATAAGCTTTTTAAGAGTCTACCCTAAATCATTTTTTAGGTGTAAACTCTGAGTAGTCATCCCAGTGGCCCATCACGAACACCAAGGACACTCCTGTCATTCAGGAAACTCCAAGGGCTTAGAAGCTCTATCCCAGGAATCTGAGACAAAGGCCAGACTAAATTTTTACAAAATGCATACATATATATGTGTACATACATATATACACACATATTTACTCAAATGCCATGCAGCTCAGAGCCTGGTATGTTTTAGAATGTACTGTTGTAGACACTTAGAGAATAGGGAACATCCCTGAAACTAAAGAACTTAAGAGTTTGATTACTGAACGGGGTGAGGGCAGCATGATACCAGGATATCTAGTAATGTTAAGTTCTGGGAAGAAAAGACAAGCATCAAAGACCATGAGCAACACAGCAGGTGCCCACTAATACAAACCGTTGCCAGGCACCAGCCCTGGTGGTCTTGTCATTCCTACCCTTTCTCTAGCATAAACCTAGGTAAGAAGGAGAATGAGGACAGAATTTCATTTCTCAGCAAGTCTGCCCTCTTTAACCTAGCTTCTCTTTATAAGACCTGGACAATTATAACCCTTTAAAACATTGAAATTTTGATTCACTTGGAAGCTTTTATTAAAATATAATTAATACTTAGGAGAAATTTTACTAGACATTTGGAATGAATTGAACCATTGCCTAATTACCATACTAAGAAATTCCTTTGAGAAAAAAAAAAAAAAAAAAAAAAACTTGGGTGTCCAAATCACTTAGGAAACTTAAAAATATAATGTTAAATGATTTGTTGTGGTGTTTATATGTTGAAACTCCAAAAGAAGTACAAACTGGAAACTATAAGCCTAAAATGAATACGTTAAAAGCATTAGTACAGTGAGTTCCTTGTTAATTGTGCATTTTTATATACAGTGAAAATTTAGAAGAGCTTAAGTTTTTCATGAGATAAGACCTTTTGAATTTAAAATTTTACTGCACTGCATTGCACTTTCAATTTATTGGTTTGTGTTATGTTAATACATCCATTTACATTTCAACATTTTTTTGCAAATGCCTTTTATTTTTAACTCAAGAATCCAAGAACCTCTAAAACAAGTGATAGTGCACAAGCAAGGCACTCCAGCTCCACTCGTCTAACCACAGATGAAAAAAGGCATTAAGCGGGGAAAATAATCATTAAAGGATCTTTTACAGTTGGCTGAGGGATTGTTATGATTGGGATGGGAGGGACGTTAACTTGCACATTATTCAAAGCAAAGTATAATGATATATTTTACAAGTTAAAGAGCCTTTGCATTTTACCAAGATCATTTTCAACAATATAGGGGTAACAGCCGAGCAGTTTCAGAGTATCTTTTTATCTAAGAGTGTTGAATTTAAGCATAATTGATCACTAACATATATCAGGAGTTACGTGCAAATGCCCACCATGAATGCAGAATCTATTCAAATATGCCAGCACTGTACAGCATACTTCTACCTGAACGACCTGCTCGGGGAGTCAGGAGCCCTTTTCCAACAGAGAGGCCTCCCAGATTTTGGTAAAAGCTCAGTGCAGCCCAGTCTGTGATAACAATCACATCATAACCTCTTTAAGGGGGTGCTGAACAAATACTATGTTTGCAGTCAGGTGACTACATTGTTAAACTCTTTGAATCCTGTGATCCAAGTTCCCCAATGCCATAAACAGAAAAGGAATATGATCACAATGAGTGGTCTTTGGCATATATGATCCTTACAGACATAACTGGGATAATTCAAACTTTACAAATCCTTCTTTTCTGGTTTAAGCATATCCAAGATTTCTCAAATGTGATTGCACATGGCCCTTTACGGTGCTCTTTTTCACTGATGTCACCCAAATATCCTGCTCATTTACTCAGGAAACTGAAGTTCAGAGACAGAAAGAAAGAAACTTGTTCAAGGTCACAGTTCTAAGAATTAGTGAAACTGGAAATTTAACTCACATTTTCTGAGACCAAAGCCATTGTTCTTTCTCCTACACTAAGTTTCCACCCTGACTGATACACAAAATTGGACTTTATCTAAGGTTAATCTAACTTTACAACCACTAGACGAATAGGATCATCTTCCCCTATCTCTGAAGGTTGGTTCTATTTGGATTCTGTTGTGGTTGAAAGGTTTTATTACAGCTGTCCTGGGAGTTTACCCTGGTCTGAAACAACTCAAGCAAACAGCCTTATGTTCAGTTAATGAGTAAAGTTTAAAGGAGTGCTTATTACATGCAAAACTCCATTCCAGTCTCAGTGGAGAGAAAGACATACATTTATGAATGGAATCATCAATCTCACACTCATACACAAGTCACATATACAAGGGCATCAACCATGACATTGTAATAGCGTGCAGTTGGAAGCAGTTTAATAATTTTCTGTGTACCACTAGTCCTTTCCAATCCACCCAATGAGTTGTTGTAACTACTGCTTCTGAAAGCTTGGCTCTAGGCAGACCAAAGCTCAAAAACTCTGTTTCTTTCGCTTATCTTCACTAAATAAATGTGACACTCTCCATTTACCACTCACTGGACAGCTGCTTGGTCTTTAGGAATATATATATAATACATTGCATATAATATAATATATATTAATTAATAATAATTAATATTTTAATAAATAATATATTGTATTATATATTACATACTATATATTATATACATATATCCATATATATGTATAATTTATACATATGAAACATTAATAATATATTTCTTTCAACCCTGGATGAGTACAAAGGGTGATAGTATTCCAGCAATGTTTGTATGGCCGCTCCCACATGATTCAGCTCCTTACAGTGCATCTTTCTACGGTACAAGCAACTTAAGACCTATCACAGAGGGTTAAAATATAGTCTATGTTACAACCAGGAGCTTCTCTTTCTTTCTTTTTTTTTTTTTTTTAAAGATTTTATTTATTTATTTGACAGAGATAGAGATCACAAGTAGGCAGAGAGTTAGACAGAGAGAGGGGGGGAAGCAGGCTCCCTGCTGAGCAGAGACCCCAATGCGGGGCTCAATCCCACGACACTGAGATCATGACCTGAGCCAAAGGCAGCAGCCTAATCCACTGAGCCACCCAGGCGCCCCAAGCTTCTCTTTCTAAAAAAAGCTTTTACCTTCTCAATTTATTTCTCAAGATGGATCAACAGTTGAGAAAAAATAATTCTAATTGGGCGCCTGGGTGGCTCAGTGGGTTAAGCCGCTGCCTTCAGCTCAGGTCATGATCTCAGGGTCCTGGGATCAAGGCCCGCATCGGGCTCTCTGCTCAGCAGGGAGCCTGCTTCCCTCTCTCTCTCTCTGCCTGCCTCTCTGACTGCTTGTGATTTCTCTCTGTCAAATAAATAAATAAAATCTTTAAAAAAAAAAAAAAAAAAAAAAATAATTCTAATTATGGTGATTTTGTCCATGGGAGTTAGGGAATAGGGAGAAAACTTAAACAGGCCCTGCCCTCCTTTGAACTTGGATTCGTAATGTCAGTCATGCATCCTCTCTCTTAGCCCATCAGACAAGTCTTCATTTGTCTGAATTACAGCTGGAAAGAGGGTTAAGTTTCTATCCAAAGTGATTCTAGGACCTATCAAATAAGGGAACATATCAGGATTAGCAGGCCCAGTACGGAGAAAAATATTTGATGGTCCCATTTTCCGTACACAGGAGACAAAAAGTGACTTCCAATTATCAAAGTACCACCTTTCTATATCAAAATAAAAAACTGATGTGAAGAAGTAAGTCAAACATAGGAACTGGAGACCCAGAAGGAATAGAGGAGAAAAGAGAACCATGACCAAACTCCATATGCCTGCACAGACAAACTGTAGCACTGCAACCTGCTATTCAACATCTTACATCAACAGCATCCTTTATCTTTTTCAAGGCATTTTATGTATACTATCTTACTTAAACAGAATTTCTATTGCATTTTGACAGCACTGTGATATCAGAGATGTCTAGATGTTAACTTTATGGAACCTGTGAATATTTTTGATTCCACAGCAAAGAGCAATTTTGATTGCAAATGGATAAGGGAGGTTACTTTGGATTATCCAGATGGACCACAAATAATTCCGAGAATCCTCAAAAGTGAAAGACAAAAGCAGAAGAAGAAAGTCAGAGGGAGACATGATTGCTGAAAGGGATACAGTGTTGATAGCTTTGAAGAGAGTAAAAGGGAGCCACCAATCAAGGAATGTGGGTAGTAGGTAGAAGCTAGATGAGAAAAGGAAACAGATTAGACTCTATAGCCTCCAGAAGGGAACACGGCCCTGACAGTGCCTTGATCTTGGGGAAACCCATGCCAAAATTCTGGACTAGGGACTTTAAGATAATAAACATATATGGTTTCAATACAGTACCTTTATGGTCAATTGTTACAGCATTAATAGGAAGCTAACACAATACACTGGAGAAATTTTTTTTATACATACTCCCTATTAAGCATCCGTGTTCACACCTTCTCTCCTCTACTGCATATGTGTTCTTTGTGGGTAGTATTGCCATAATTATTCATTTGGCATCTTTCAACCCAGAACATTTAACACAGTGTTTAATTTAAAAAGAGTATAACTGACATACCTCTTTCTTTTTATAGTCTGTAGTTAATATTTTAGTTTGTGAGTCAAACTTTCAGATTTTTGCATCATACTCTGGTGTTTATATATCAGTTGCCACTTTCTGTGAGCTCTAAGAGGACCAAGTTCACGTTTCATTCATCTAATGCCTCGCATATAAAAGCAACTTAAAATATATTTGGCAAGGAAAGAAGCAATAAGAAAGTGAGGAGCAAGGGAGAGAGAGAGAGTAAGCTACGACAGCTGAGGCATGACCAGAAATACTGAGATAGTAAATATTTAAGAAAGCTTAAGTTTATAAATTCTCATGATGAGCAGTGCCTGCTAGTTCAGGGTAGGTGTTCTTTCCATATTTGCTTAATGACGTTCTAAATTTGTTAATTTTTGTCAAACAAACATATATCAAACTTTCAGAATTTCAGCTGACCAGTGGATTCAGGAATACTGCATATTCTGTTATTGAATCTTTAACTCTTTACATGTGGATAATAGATTGACTGAGACTCCAAACGAACATGTATAGTCAGGCAGTAGGATGACAACACTATGAGAACTGGAAACATTTTATCTCTTCTTGTAGGGGCAATTTGCACTTTACCCTTATTTAAAATAGAGACTTGAAATCTTATGTTGGAAGTAGGAAAAATCATCACCTAGAAGTTGCCAATTTAAGCATGAAAATTCTAATATAATGTAAACTATCTGATGCCCCAAAATTGTGCAAATAATTGTTTCCTTACAGCTTAAGAACTTTTAATATTATTAGCAATGACTGTGCCAAACCATTTTTAGACTTGGTTCCTGAACTCCTACCTTTTTACTCCACCACAGATGCTGATAAATTACTTCAGGTAACCTATTTTATAGGAGATAAGTGCACCAAATTGTTCCATTGCTTGAATTTTCCTGTTAGTCTCATTTCTCTTTGGGTAGTTTTTTCTTTTTCCTTTTTTCTTTTTCTTTTCTTTCTTTCTTTCCTTTATTTTTTTTTACAGTTTTGTTTTTAGCATATAAAACTGATTTATTCCTTTAAATCGCTAATTTTTTTTAACCAGATGATTTTAAAACCAAGTTTATACTTATCTGAGGTTTTTATAAAACAGAGCTGTTTATCCACTAACTACAACTATATTTTCCTTTCTTAGTGATTAAAACTTCCAGAACCATATGCTCATTCTTGTCTAAGTTGTATCCTTTTGGGTTTTGGCCTAAGTCTTCCCTGCTGTTGGCAAACAAAAGGAAATACTTCCAATATGTAGGGCTCCCCTCTTGTGAAACCTGTAAACCCAAAGGGGACACTCACTTTTAGAGGTGGATTTAGTTTTAAATTACCTTTCCAAAGTAGGCAATTCTCCAGGCTCCCTCTCAGATTGATCTGCCAAGCCAGCCACTTTGTTAACATTAGCATGGCTTCTTGAATTTGAGAACTACAGATGGTGAAGGCATATAAATTTAGTGGTAGGAAAATCAGGGGCTTCTAGAAGGATCCCTAACGAGCATATATTATGAATGTATTCTTCACGTGCCTCTGAGTGCAGGCACAACAGGCAACCTAAATGATTTACTAAAGGAAATCTACTGCTAGTTAGACTTGCCCATCTTAGTCTGTTCAGCAAGTTCTGAACGCTAAAAGAGAAAACATATTTCTTTCTAAGTAGGTCACAGATCTGAATACTATTAATGAGTTGAGCATAAGGTATTTTCTATTAATAATTTATTTTATCACTGCAGTTCCTTCAGTCTTTTTACATCTCCATTCTAGTTTCTATTTTATTACTGTATTTACAGTATATACAAGCAAAATTATGCCTACCTTCTTTCATTTTTAAGTCACAGTTTCCTGATTTTGCTGTCTCTTGTTCAAGCAGAACAAGCAATTGACCCTGAAAATGGTTAAATATTTATCTTCCACACAAAAATGGACAAGGAAGACTTTCTCTTCAGTAGGTTTAGTGGTCTGATTTCTCTTCCCTGAATTTTTACTATCTCATTTTATTAACTAAACAAATTGTTTGACCTCTTTTAGTCTCTATCATTTTAAAATAAGCCTAAGATTTGTTTTCATGTATTACAAAGGAACTATGAAAATAAATGTGGTCTAGTTAATATAGATGTAATTTATATTTCCTCATAAAATCAGCACCCTCTAATGGGTACTTTTGTTTTCTCAAAGTTTAAAAGCCAACCACACTGGGATCTGAATATTTGCCACAGTGGACATATTTAGAGCATCATCATTTATTTAAGAAAGCTGGTAAATCTTTTTAGATGAAGAAAGATTCTTTATTTAGTTGTTTCTCTTTATCACAAAATTCAATTGCTACTAGTAGAGAAATATGTTGTATTAGACAGCGCATTTTCAGCAGGTTAATGCTGACTGTGACCTGCATATCACTCTCCCTTGAATGGATTGCACTGGTGGAGTGGGTGGGTGTGGGAGAGGGCAGAGGGGTCAACACAGGTGTTGCACAACTATTCAAAAAACTAAACATTCCAAAATATTGTACTCCAGATACACAATCCCAGGAATCCATGGGAGAATTAAATATCTAAACCACTCAAAATACCTACAAAACAGTTTTGTGTTTCTTAAAATTAAATAAAACAGAAGCACCTTTTAGATATTGAGTAAAACATGTCCATTTCAGAAGTGTTAAGGAAGGGGCGTCTGGGAGGCTCAGTGGGTTAAAGCCCCTGCCTTCGGCTCAGGTCATGATTCCAGAGTCCTCAGATCGAGCCCCACATTGGGCTCTCTGCTCAGTGGGGAGCCTGCTTTCTCCTCTCTCTCTGCCTGCCTCTCTGCCTACTTGTGATCTCTGTCTACCAAATAAATAAAATCATTAAAAAAAAAAAGGAGTGTTAAGGTATATACATGTATATATAACATTTAATCCTCACAAAAACTGTATGAGTTAGGTACTGTTATTCCCATTTTCTTAATTATAGATTGGGTACATAGGAAAAAGGTAATTGATTCAAAGTCAAAAAGTCATAACCAGTAGTCATGGAGCCTCAGTTGTTATCACATTATTTATTAGGTTGTTTTAAGACACCAATGAAAGATATTTTATCAGTCTCAATTTTCCTTTTCACTTGGTTTATTATTTTCAGTCCCATTACTAAATTTAAAATTAACTTTGTTGCCCCAAGTGCCTAAACCTCCCCCACTTCCATCCCCATCAAGTAGCCTAAACCTCCCCACCTCCATCCCCACCAAGTAATCTTCTACAGCCTTTATGAACACATAAGCACTTTTCTTCCACAAGCCATTTTTGCAGTTCTCTCTCTTTAAGCTAATCCTGGTATCTTCAGCACTTTGTAAAGACATCTAAGTATACAAAAAGTAATAGATGGCCAGGATATGATCTCATTTCACTTCATTGTGCCTTATGAAAAGGAACTGTTATTTTCAAATTTTGATTTAGAAACACTGTATGTACAATTGGATACATGGCATAGAAACAACTAGTAGAGCAGGTTTCCATACTTCATTCAGACTTTGGCCATTTCCAGATCATTTTATTTTATAGTTAAGCTTACTCTCTTTAGGGTTAGACAGACATGAGACTATTTTATGGTTTGATTTTTTTTTTAAAGATTTATTTATTTATTTGAGAGAGACCACGCAGGCAGGGGTAGGGGCAAAGGGAGCGGGAGAGAGAATCTCAAGCAGACTCCCTACTGAGTGCAGAGCCTACTACAGGGAAGAATCCACAAGCCTGAGATTACCTGAACTGAAATCAAGAGCTAGATGCTTAACCGACAGAGCCACCCAGGCACCCCATAGACAGACATGAATTTAAATACTCTCCTACTACTTAATAACTCTGAAATCTTATGTAACTTATTTAATCTCCCTCTAAATTCATGACCTCGCCTTTAAAATTGATATATTTTATTTCTTATCTCTCAGATCTGCTGTGAAGATTAACTGAGATAATAGATATAAAATACTGAATTCAAAACCTAGCTTATGGTACTAATTTGATTATTATATCAAAAATACCTTAGAAGTTCCCCCCAAAAACTGACCTCCTCCTATTAGAAAGTTCACCTTTTGCATGAGATGGTATAATACAATGTAAAGAGCACAAAGTCTGGAGCCAAATGCCTGGGTTGGAAAGACCTCTTGCATACTTGTGAGATGAATAACCTCAGACACATTGGTTAGCCACTCTAAATACTTCTCAGACTTTCTCACATAAAAGCACACAGAAATTAATGCAATTTTTTCTGGCCCACTCAGGTAAATGGAAGAAGCTGTTTGCAGCCAGCCCCACCACGTCTCACCCTGCTGCTCGGTGAGATCAGCACATTGGCACAGCATTAGCCTGTTTGCATGGGCTGCAGCATGATGGTAAGTCAGATGTACTCTAAGCCAAGTTCCCAATTTGTAAAAAGGCAACAATGGTATTAAACTCCCCGGGTTTTAGAGGAGATAGAGAGATACCTGAGAAACAGGTGACACGCTGATCAGCATAGAGTGGGTTCGCAATTATTCTGGTCTCCTATTCCCTCACCTTGCCCTCTGTGGTTTATCTATAACAAGCTACTCAAACATTTACAAGACAGCCATGCTTTTACACATCTCTTCTCCCTTACCTGCCATCCCCTCTGGGAAGAATGCTGTATCAGTTACCTGTCTCTGTGTAACAAATTACCACCAACTCAGAGACTTAAAAAACAGCATACATTTATTATCTCACGGTTTGTGTGGGTCAGGAGTCCTAATGCAACTTTACTGGGTCTTCTGTGTAGGATCTCACAAGGCTGCAGTCAGGGTGTCAGTCAGCACACATTCTTATCTGGAAGTCTGGCTGGGTAAGAATTTGCTTCCAAGTTCACTCACAATGTTAGTCCAGGACAGGCCATCAAATTGTCTAGGCAATACCAGGGCAGTTAAAAAGTCCTATTCATGTGAACAGACCTGCCACGCTTGGTCATCCCTTTTCTCTGTCTGTTTTCCTCTACATTCCAAGAAGGCAGATAACAAGCTAGATACATGACCTTCTCTCAATGCTGTGTCTTCCCAAGTTATTAAAGACAAATCCCAACCACTGATGGAAGGTCAGGAAAGAGAGACTCTGGACTCCTACTAAATTCTTTGCACAGGGACTGAGCCCCTCCTCTCCTCCTAAATTCACCTGCCATGCACACAGGAGGGGAAGGCCTTAAGCCTCACATAGTACATATTACCAGACAGAATAGCTACCACCCCAATAAAATGAGCACAAGGGAAAATGGCCAAATATAAAAGGAGTACAAGGCCCATGGAGAAAAGACAAACTGAATGAACCATCTGAACACTGGAATTTAAAATCAGTGTGAACCTTGAGGAGATTAGGGAAAATATTATGAATACAAGCAAGAAAAAGAAATCTTTTTAAAAAAAAAACTGTAGGGGCGCCTGGGTGGCTCAGTGGATTAGGCCACTGCCTTCGGCTCAGGTCATGATCTCAGGGTCCTGGGATCGAGCCCCGCATCGGGCTCTCTGCTCAGCGGGGAGCCTGCTTCCCTCTCTCTCTCTCTCTCTGCCTGCCTCTCGCCTACTTGTGATCTCTCTCTGTCAAATACAGAAATAAAATCTTAAAAAAAAAAATTGTAGAGGGACATCTGGGTGGCTCAGTTGGTTAAGCGGCTGCCTTCGGCTAGGGTCATGATTCCAGGGTCCTGGGATCAAGTTCAGCATCAGGCTCCTTCCTCGGCAGGGAGCCTGCTTCTCTCACTGCCTCTGCCTGCCTCTCTGCCTGCTTGTGTGTACTCTCTCTCTGGCAAATAAACAAAATCTTTTAAAAAAAAATTTGTGGAAATAATGAATATAGGAGTTGATAAAAGAAGATAACTGAGTAATAGATATATAAACTGAAAATTAAAAGGAAATGAAAACTGAAGGAAACAATAAAAAGGAAAGCTGTAAATTAAAGCTAAAATATATGGAAAAGAGAACTCAAAATGACAATATTCAGACCTCAGAAGTTCTGCCCTATTAAGGCCCACCTTTAGAACACTCTTGCTAGAAAGCTCAAGTAAAATAAAAGAATGATGTTATAAAGGTTATGTATTCCCAAAATAACAATAATCATAAAAGCAAAAACAAAGAAAAAAAATCAAAGAACAGTGGGATATGTGGTCATGTTATGCCTCCCTAACACCATATACAAACCTCTATCATAGGACTTTCCATTATGTTTTTATATCATCTGTTCATGTACATGTCTCCTTTGGCAGTCAGTAATATCTCTTAGAAGAACCAGGATAGGTATATTTTACCTCTATCTCCTAACATTTCCCCAAAGGTATTACGATCTATCACAAATCCTGGCATATAATGGGCATTTTCTATGTACTGGTTAAATGCAGCAGAATTGGTTTTCACCTGCCTCCTCAATCGTATTGCTCTTTTTCTTGAACTCCTATGGCCTTTGGGTTTTCAGATCTCAGGATTTAGTTGACTTCAGATAGCTATTTTTTTTTTTATCTGTCTGTCTGTCCTGCAATTCGTCCTAAGACTGCCTCATTCTTGGACCAGTCCACTTCATCTTCTGTCCTATTACATTGTCTGAAGACAATAAATAGGTGCATGAGAGATACAACCCAGACTGCCATCCTGTTTTTAGGTGCCCACATGCTGGCACTGACATTTAGAAAAGGCCTAATTAGGAGATTTGATAGAGGAAAGAATGAAAGGAATGAGAGATTGAGAAACACTATCAGACATACTATACAAAGTACTGTGTGTAGGGGAAGTGGGGACATGCCTGAGGAATAAATAAAGCAGCCCCCTCCTTATGTGGACTTATCCACAAAGGGAACATACCTGCATACCCTAGAGAAACTTTGGGGACAAATTGGGTAAAATTTAGCTATTTTTTTTTTAATTTTCTTGCCTTGCTTTTAAAATTTTCAATAATTTACCTTGCTGTTGATTAGGAGATAGATGTAGAATTATCTCTGCAGTTAACTTTGTGTTTGAAGTTCTTACATTACAACCATCCTTCTAAGCCAATTAAGCATACCTTTATCATGCCTCCTGGTGGGGTTATTCAGTATGTGCTAAATGGTTTAATTAAAATCTGTCCTCTTTCCCTAATGCCCATTTGGAGGAATACCTTTCTCAAAATAGCAATTAAATATATAACAATCCATTACTTGGGAAGAAAAAAGAATCACCAATTGTCCCCTAAAGATAAACAAACTGACTTTCAATTATCTCATTTTAAATCCTACTTTGCAAATATGTAATGGCATTTTTCTTTCTCTTTCTAACTGTACTGGCTAAAGTGATCCTCCAGCTGGGAATTTTGGTGTGTTATAATAGGAATTGTCTTGGGACAATCATTAGAGTAGACAGGGAAATATATAGTGACAAACACAGTGATGTTGCCAATAGAAAAGATCAATGATATGCATGGTCAGGAGAGAGTAGGTTTACAGATGAGCACTAAGTAAGTCTACCTTAGACAACCTCTTTGTAAATGACATTCAAAATCCTTATAAATTATTATTATAATTTTATTATATTATAATTATAATATATAAAATATTATTATTCCCCTTTTATAACAGATGATAATCAAGCTTTAAGTGGTTTCCCTCAAATCAGTCAGCTACTAAGTAATGGGGCAGAATTTGAGCCCAAGTTTGTGTGATTCAGAATCCATGTGCTCTATAAATAACTTCCTCCTTCCTTTCCACAAGAAATCAACAGAAGCTTCAAGTATCTAATATGAATCCAACAAGCCAGGTATGTGTTACACATTACAACCCTGGCTGAACTTTACCTTACTTTCTCTTCCAAAGATCTGAATTTAAGTCTCTACCCTTTCACAAACTAGGAATGTGACTTTAGGCAAGCAACAGCACCACTCTGGACCTCAGATTGAGTGGTATCTTCCTACTTTTACATTGTAAGATTCCTCCTCCAGGAAAGGGCACAACAGTAAGAATGTGCCCTTGGATGCTTACAAGAATTAGTGATATGTCAAAGACTAGTGGTACATAGAGTCATAAGCTAGAAGATGGACCTTAACCTAAGGGACAAAAGAGGTGAGACAGTATGGTTGAAGTAAAGTACTGAGGTATCCAATCCTTCCTTACATTGTTGTAAGGATTTTTAGCTAAATTCTTAGCTCTCCTTCCTTAAACCAGGTCTTGACACAAGATGGTTTGATATGCTTTGCAAAGTTTACTATATACACACTTCTAGTGGTGCTCCCCAATCATGTCTAATGTGGACTGGCAGAGCAGCACCAGTGAATCCCAAATAGCTAACCACTTCTGCTAGATCCATTATGTAAGGCATAGAAGACTTAATTCTCCAAGGCTGGACGCTCATGAATTTTCTGCCAACAATAAATTCACTGCAAATGAAAAGAAAACATTAAATTTTAAACCTATGAATATCTTTAAATGGCTATGATACACACCAGAATTGAGTTGTCTTTGTACTTACTAAGTCTGTTCATTGATTGAAAATCATTTGAAAATGGTATTCTAAATTCAATGATTAATTTACAATTGTTCTGGGAATCTCTACATTTGGCCGTTTCTTCTGTAGCTAATAAAGCAATCCTTGAATATAGGAGTCTAGAATTCTCTCCACGCAGGAAGCAAAAGCTCAGACTTGCTGGTGCAGGTTATACTGAGCTCCTGGAAATGCATTTTTTAACAGGCTGGTTTACAAAGGGAATTGCTGTTAATCCTAGTGCATATTAGTTTTCCCAAAATAACATCGTTTAAATCAAGAATCAGGAGCATAATGAAAAACAGAGAGAAGGGATACAGAGGACGCTGCTTAGGGACCTGAGGGACCTGTCTTGAACAACATGTATTTACTGATACAGAGTACAACTGATGTGGATTTTCTTTGAGTTAGAGACTGAATTTACAAACGCACAAGGTGCACAAGGAAGAAAACATAACAAGGAATCCACTTGAAAAGATTATCTGAACAAGTTCACTCCATGTAACGGCAAAATGGAAAAGAAGACAGTATTTGAAGTGGTAGGTAGGCTTCAGCCAGGATCATATAGAATCCTCTCAGAAAACCAAATGAAAGGAATCCTCCATATAATAAAAACAGCTCCTCTTACTCAACTCTGCTGCCATGGGCACATCAAGGTGATTGAATCTCTCTTGCCAAAGTTCCACTTACTTTTTCATCTTTCTTTTTCCTTTCTGCCATTTTTGGCACTAGCTCACAGGCTTCAACCCTGTCCTATGGCCCATGTCAGGGTCATACAACTGTGTTGGAGCAAGAGTATTGGTTAGAGCTGCTCTTTCTTTGTTGGAGCACTAATTAGTTCCCTCCAATGATACTGAACTACCTTTTCCTTGCCCTCCAACCACTAGCTTCTCTGCACGAGCATACCACAGGGAGGAGAGTGGCGATTAGAAATCAGATAATCATCCTAAGAAAAGATGGCACTCATTACATACTTTAACACCCTCCTCATTCTAAATAGTTAATTATGGATTTCAAGCATTAAAGAAAGAGCCTCACAGCCTGTACAGAAACTCTCATGAAGAGATTGTTTTCAGAAAAGTGCCAAAAGTGTCTCATCTTCTCCCATAAAAGCCAGAGAAGATGAAGACAGTCCAGCTGCTCAGCAAGGATTGCTCAGCCTTTATGGGCTCCCAGAAGCTTCCATGCAACATAAAGAAATTCATATTTTTATTGCCTCGTATTCTCTCAGCATGAAGAAGAATTTACATTTCTTAATTGGATTTCTTTCTCTCGGCATGAGAAATTGCAACTATCTCACTAGACTCTACTGCTTAGCAGCCCCCAAGAAGCAGCTGTATAACTTATTTATAAGGCAGGGTGTAGGGCAAAGTTTTACAGTAAAGTCCAAGGACTACTTATAGGAGGATTGCCTAAAATGCACCGTAAAAACGTAGTTCCTAAGCTACACTCCAGCGCTAAAGAATCAGGCTCTCTAGGGATGGGACTCAGGAATCTGCATTTTAAAAGTTCTGTATGCTTTTTATTTATGCAGAAATTTGAGAATTACCAATTTAACAGAAATTATAAGGATTTGGGAACCCATCTGGAAACACTTCAACTGTTTTTTATCTTGTTTTTTGCTCTTTGTGGGTTGAACAGTATGAAATGGTAACCAGTACCATGCCCTTTTAAGTTCTACAGGTATGCTATTTGGAAAAGATGAATCTGGAATTCATGCAGTTAGAATAATCCTGAATGCTTTTATCCAAAAAGGAAGCTTGAGGAGACTTTTAAGCCCACACCTCTATATTACAGACACCCCCAGTATCATCTCTGCAACTGTGAACTCTGTAGCCACAAACTTGTGCCTTAAGAATATTTTCTAGAATGAGACTGTTCCATTTCAAAGTGCCAGGGAAGATGGACATTATTGTTTAGGATCTGTCATTTATCACAGTTCTAGGGTCTAGTGATGGGACCAAAGCTTTAGTAGTTCAACGTAACACCTATATTGATTAAAGAACTTCCACTGGTAGTTGCAAAGATATAATGGACTAATCTAACCATAATTTTGCTCTACATGCTGATTAGGTACATATAACCATATGAAATAACTATATGATTCTTTTTTTTTTTTTTTAAGATTCCATTAATTTATTTGAGAGTGAGAGAGAGAGTGAGTGGGAGGGAGAGGGGAAGAGAATCTGAAGCTGACTCCATGCTGAGCTCAGAGCCCATTGTGGAGCTCAATCTCTTGACAGTGAGATCATGACCCAAGCCGAAACCAAGAGTTGAATGTTCAACCGACTAAGCCACCCAGGCACCCCTGAAATAGTTATATATTCTTGAAAGCATTAAATTACTGACGTGGAAACTCCTAGCTTTTCCTAATTACTAGCTGCCTCAGATTCTACAGGGAACTAAGCTGATGGGGGGGGGGGGAGGTGAAGAAAATGTGCCAGATACTTCTACACATTATTCCATGTGTTACATATTCGACATGGATTATTGCAATTATTTCTAACCCTATAGGATGTATACTATCTCCGTATTCCATAGGATGAAGCAGAGAGATTATACGAATGAACTCATTTTTCCTGACACATTTTTATATGTGACCAAAATAAAATTTAACCTCAAAGCTGGCTGACTGGCTCCAAAGAATGTGCTTTCTTTAAACAGAAATGAAAAAAGGGGATTATCAGAAAAGGGGGGTGGAAAGAAGCAGAGAGGTAGATATCAGGAGAGAAAAAAACCCAAAGGAGTTTCCATGATAGGCATTACTAAAATTGGGAAGATCATTGTAATGAGCCAAAATGCAGAGAATGGGAACTACATTATATATTCCAGAAGCAAGGCAGTTTTCCTATGAGAAGTATTTTGGGGCACCTCGGTGGCTCAGTTGGTTGAGTGTCTGATTCTTGTTTTCAGCTAAGGTCATGATCTCAGAGTCCTGGGATCAAGCCCTCAGTCAGGCTCAGTGTTGAGCATAGAGCCTGCCTGGGATTTTTTCTCTCCCTCTGCCCCATCCCCAAACCCCACACCACTCATGCTCACTCATTCTCTCAAAAAAAAAAAAAAAAAAAAGTACATTGTAATGGTGTCCATAAGAATCTGCTCTCCTTTCAGAAAGAGTACAGCCCTGGAATTCCATTCTGGCATGAACCCAACAGAACTACAGTGACTTATCAGAATGCCTTTATCCATTAGTATAACAGAAAGAGAACAAAACTATCCACCAACTATCCATTTCGCAAACACTGCGCCAAGTGTTTTGCAACAAAGTTCTTTTTCTATCCACAGTGTCAACTGGAGACAATTTGGTTCCTATCACAACATTGTCACTAAATGCTTTCAGTGAAACAATTTTTCTTTTGCTTGGCCAAATATAGTTTCAGTGTGTAAAAAGTAGAATTTCCTTTAAAATGTAAGTCTCCAATAGCCAGAATTTTTATATTTAGACATTTTCATTATGAAGTGTCAATGATTCTAAGGCTAGCAATGAGCCCGTTGAGATTTTTTTTTAAAGAAAGATTAGAAGTCTAAAGGCTTCGTATTTCAATAAAGTTATAGTTCTTTCAAATTTTTCATTTAGGTTTTTGGGAAGTGGGGTAGAATAGTGGCAACTAACAAGAAAAGATGGGTGGTAGCTGAATAAGTCTTAGCCAGAAAGTTACCTTCCTAAACTTAGGCTATTTTATAAAATGCTAGTAATATTTGTTCAAAGGCCAGATCTTTCTTCCTAAGAACCTTCATGGTATATATGACGAAAGTTTTTATATCGAAACTCTCAACTCAATAATAATGAAATGGGAGTCACCAATAGTATTAAGCTCAGAATTGGGTATTCCAAAAAGAGTCAAATCTAATGTAGTACGTCAAGCCCAAGGATAGCAATCCACAAAAACCACTGTTTGGGTGCTAAATGATTGCACAACTGATTATTCAGGAACTAATTTATAAGCAAGCATTGTCCTTCTACTACACAAGGTGCACAAGGAAGAAAACATAACAAGGAATCCACTTGAAAAGATTATCTGAACAAGTTCACTCCATGTAACGGCAAAATGGAAAAGAAGACAGTATTTGAAGTGGTAGGTAGGCTTCAGCCAGGATCATATAGAATGAGAGGGAGCCCTGAGGAAGAGAGGGATAAGACAGGGCAATATAAAAGTGGGCTATTTCTGAGTTCTCTGTATTTCTAAAACTCTTCTTTGTTGCATTATTGGCTACATCAGAGAGGCAAAATGGAGAAATGAGGAAGTCAGGAGAACAAGGAATCCATTACCTCATACTCCAAAAGCATGGCTGCTCACTTATATATGGGATTTCCATAAGATTTTTCATAAAGGGCTTCTACCAGATGGAAGGGTGAGAATGGGTTAACAGATCAATGTTTAACATTCTCTATAGTACAGCTGGATTAACACCTTCATGTCAATCTATAGTATTTTAGCCACCTCATACCAACATCCTGGGTCATTTCTGTCCATTTGATTCATGCATTATTACTAAGTAACCATCTCTTCCTTAGAGCGTCCACTTCTTCTCCCTCTCCCCACACATTTGTATTCAATATTTTATATGAGAGTATATATTCCTACAAGTGCATCCTAAAGTCAAATAGAACTACTCTATATTCTTTGCCCAGTCAGAATACATTCCTATCAAAGTACTTTTAAAAGACAGCCTAAAGAGAAAAACTGGAGAATGATACAATGAAGAAATTCACATAAAAACATAAACAGGAAATATATTAGAATAAATATATTTGTGAGTAACAAAAAACCTAATTAGAAACTATAATGTAGTATCAGTTCTTTACCTATCAAATCAATAAGCAGTAGCAAATGAAACTGAAAACATCAATTTTATTACAGAAAATAAATACTCTGAAGGACAACGTTTAGCAAGAAAGCTTAGGTAGACTTCTTTCATTTACACATAATGCTGGACAAGGACATGTATATCCATTTTCCAGGTAAAATCTTGTTCACTACAGGCAGCTGTCTCCCAACACAAAAGGAATGGAACTAATCTGAGCATGCCTAATTCCTTCTCCAAATTTATCTATCAGTCATTCCACCACTCCAGGTGGATGATAAGTAAGGGGCAGAGAGAAGCAAGTTGAGTAACACATAAAAAGCTGTGTTCACTTGAAAAGGAGTATCAGGATCTGGGGCAAGAATTCCACCCTTCCCCCAAAACAAAATCCCCATACACAAGAATTTCTCTAGTTGGTCTATCGCGGTTTTTGAAAATCCACTAGAAGGGGTGCATTCCTTTGAATTAAGATGCCTTAAATCGAGTTTCTTTTTCATATAAATGACCCTAGAATTCAAAGCAATAAACAGTAACTTCTAAAGTCCTTACCATATTAGCAGAGATTAGAGCAGCCCTGAGGAAGAGAGGGATAAGACAGGGCAATATAAAAGTGATTAGATTACTGATTAAGACCAGATAAAGTATTATAATAAATGGATCACTGGGCTGAGTCAGGAGCCCTAGCTACAGTATTGATAGTTTGCTTAACATCTGTTAACTTGGCTATAAAGACTGGAAGGCTTACTGTATTGAAATCTAGGGTTCTCTCCAATACTAACCACCAATTTTAGGGTACTTGGAAATAAATACAGAGATGTGGTTTAAGTTGCTGGGGCTGAGAGTAGAGAGAGAAACCTAACAGGAATGTGCAGCATGATCAGACACACATAACCTCTCTTCCATTTCCTTAGACAGTCCCAAGATGTCAAGATTTGTTTCTGTTATGCTTCACCTATCAGTATAAAAATAATTTGGAAGAAGTGAACTGTCTTCATCTATTTTTTTGAGTGGGGTAGGGGCATAGAGAGAGGGGGAAATAGTATCTTAAGCAGGCTCTGCACCTAGCATAGAGCCGGGTGTGGGGTTCAATCTTCCAACCCTGAGATCATGACCTGAGTTGAAATCAGAAGTCCAACACTCAACCACCTGAGCCACCCAGGCACCCCTATCTTCATTTATTTATTTTGAATGGGCCTTCACAACTTACCTTCTTGTCACCAAAAGCATAAAGCCTAGAGAAAATTCAGATAAAAATCTTTATAGATGTACATACTAAATATTTTTACAGATATATATGTTCTACTCTTAAGCTAGGGTCAGGGCAAAATTCTCTTTGGTCTCTCTTCACTTGGAGAAACAAAAAAGGGGTGCCTGGGTGGCTCAGTGGGTTAAAGCCTCTGCCTTCCGCTCAGTCATGATCCCAGGGTCCTGGAATCGAGCCCCGCACCAGGCTCTCTGCTCGGCAGATAGCCTGCTTCCCTCTCTCTTTCTGCCTGCTTCTCTGCCTACTTGTGATCTCTGTCTGTCAAATAAATAAATAAAATCTTTAAAAAAAAAAAAAAAAGAAAAAGAAAGAAAGAAAAGACCAAGAGAGCAGCCTGTGATGGAGAGTGCATTATAAGCTGAAATCTGAATCACTATAATTACACACAGTTCACAAGTGCAAATGGTACCTACCCATTTCTTGGCAGATTAAAAAGCCAAGTGATGAGAAATATTGCTGAGCTAAACATGCCTGTTTAATAAGCCACTCAAATCAACACTACTGTTATCCCTTGACACACACACACAAATTGTATCTGTAAGTCTAATAAGATCTCATTTGTTTTACCTGAAGTTCCTATGAACCACCTGGTGCCTCTCTTTACACTTCTTATTCTCTATTAACTTGTGCTTGGTAGAAATTAAGGCTTTTATATGATCATTCTTTCCACTAGCTTTAAATTATTAGGTCAATGCATGTATTTGGAGCCAGCAGGCCAATATGAAACTATTAGAAAAAAATGAAAATACTGACTGGTATTAGCAATTTTAGTTTGTAAAATTTAAACTATAACCAGGCCTCTGATTTTTTTGTAAAGACAGCTTCTTGGGAATACTATACAATGCTAAGTTATATTCACAAAACCTATTTCCAGATCCAGATTTTTGATGCATTTCTGATCACTAAATCTATAAACTTTCCAGCATGTCAATATCACTACATGCCAGTATAAAATCTCTCCTTAGCATTAAGTTTAATGACGTTTCTGCTGAAAAATAAGAACAAAGCTGAACAGGGAAATGCAATGAATATTGTCAAACTAAAAATAATACTGCTCCAGATAAGTTTAGTAATTAGGAAAAGAACCTAAGAAATTTCTTAAGATACAAATTTTGTGGCCCTTTATTACTAAGTGAAGGAGAAAATTAGTTGCCAACTATTGGCTGAGAAAGCCTTAAATTAGTTCAATTTTAGATACCTTACTAGAAAGCCAAGTTCTTAAGGAAATCAGCCATGTTAAGGAAAACCCACAAAGGGAAAGCTTTGTAAGCCAAACAAAGAAAGGCTGGGCCTATCACAGGCTTAATTATCATACCTCTATGGAGAATTGTTCACCGGTAACAAAATATGACAAAATATTCCCCGATTCTGATGATGAATGAGCAGGGAAAGAGAAACAGCCCATCATCAAGTGTAATTGTCAAGTCAACAAAGTTTGACTTCATACTCTCTATTCTGTTCTTTATGTTTCTTCATCCTGTGTTGTCCTCTCTCATCTGGGATTTTGGATGTCCTGTAACCCCCTCTGCTCTTCCATAGAACCTTGATAATCAGGAAGAAACAGACATAACTAGCCACAGGCTTATATTGGGCATCTTCTCTAGTCCCACCTGTCACTGGATCATCTTCTATAACTGCCTTGCCTTACTGCCTTCCAGAATATGACTTGATCTGCAGGGAGCTCACTGCTTCCCAAGATTGCTCATTTCTGATTTAGATAAAACTAGTATATTTTTTTTTTAAAAAGTTATTCCTTGGGTTAAACTAAAATCTTGTCCTTTTATTTTCCTCCCTTAGTTTCCAGTTCTGCTGCCTATGTTCTACATGACAGCCCTTTTAAAATATTAAAGGTCAGCTTTCCTATGTCTCTGAGTTATTTTCCTTTTCTCCACAACAAATATTAGCAGTTCTCTATACCATTTTTCATACAAGATACTGCTTGTTGTTATTGAGACATGCTGTGGTTTCTACCCCAGGGCAGAGAAACTACTCAAATTTGAGATGGTGAAGGATCTTCAATTGACTATGGGGTGGTAAGGGTAAATGGGTGGGAGAAATCCAGTTGAAATATTAATGTAAGAACATGAGGGCAAAGAAGATAGACTTAAGACAGTTCTCATTAGACTCCATATGGATATTTTGCTCTGGGGGGGGTAGTATTTAAAAGAAGAGACTGTGGTCGAAACATCTGGCTTCAACTGCTGGCCCCACAAGAGCATGCTTGCATGATGCCAACACTAAATATCATTATCTGAAAAGTGGGAATACAATAGTTAATTTGAACTTAAATGAAATAAGACATGTAAATTTACCCAATGGTGAGCTTAGAGTAGCTCAATAAATATTGGTTTGTGCTTTAAATTTTATTAGACCAAAATTAATAGCTTTCCAGTGAAGACAAACAGATTAATAAATGAAAAAAAAAAAAACCCTACTGATTTCATCATTTCGATTGGGAAGAGAACTTAATACCTAGACTATTAATGAATATTAGAATTTTGGGCTAATTAACTCAACAATTATGAGTATCTTTGGGAAGCCTGGAAAAGAAGCAATTTGAAAAATGAATTCAAATGACTTAGTTTGCCTTCTGATCTCTGATGACTTTAAACATGATTTTGAGGTAGTGGCTGTCAAAGATGAGGTCACAAGTTAATAGTGGCAAAACAAATACTATTTTCTTGAAACAAAATTGTTAGAATGCATTATGAGTGGTGGGTACTGATGGTTGAAATGTGAAAATCTCAAGTTTGCTCACTGAAATTGCCAATAGCACCCAAGTTTACGTATATATACACATATATTTAACATAGGTTTCTATTTAATGTAGAAATAATATTAAATATATATTACATATAAAAGAAAATAATACATATATAAATGTATATATAACCATTAACAGGTTAAAAATGTTTAAAATGGAAAAAATGAAAGAATTGGGTGCTGTAACTTTTCACATTTTCTTTATGGAATGGCAAGTTATCCGCACCTTCTGTTTTACTTGGCTGCTTCCATTAGATTATTGGAGTACTAATAGATGAGTGAAATTTTTCTTTTTTTTTTTAAAGATTTTATTTATTTGTTTTGAGAGAGCAAGCACAAGCGGGGCAAGGGACAGAGGCAGAGGGAGAGAAGGAATCTCAAGCAGACTCCATGATGAGTGTGGAGTCCCATGTGGGGCTCAACCCTACAACTAAACAAGCCAAAACCAACAGTTGGGTAATTAACCGACTGAGCCACCCGAGTGCCCCAAAGAATTTAACTTCTAATGCATATATTTGTTATACATCTGCCATTTACGAGGTAATTTATAATGTGCCTTACATAAATCACATCATTTAAACTTCCCCCAAATCATGGGATATAATTAAAACTGCCCATTTGACAAATGTGGAACAATGACTTTCAGATTAAATAATAAGCCCAAGTCCTAGAGCTATGTGGGTCTGACTGGAAACCTGGTCAATCTGAGTCTCAAATCTGTGCCCCTATCATAGGTTTGGTATAGCTTTTTTAATCAGAAGTAAGACTGTGGATATTTGCATGACCTGGAAAATTAGTCTCAGGTACTCAAATCCCACTTTTATATACTGTAACAATTTCTGGTTTTACATTTTGTGGGAAACATTTGAAACTCTTGTGACATTTCTAAATTTCATTTTATAAAATATTGACATGAATGCATTTAATAGGTGTTTTCCAAAGAGCTGTAAGTACCATATTAGATCCATCTAGGCTATCTTTATATTCATTGTTGACAAGGATTCTAAGAAAAATGGCCCTTTCCCTATTTACAGGATATGGAAGATATCAAAAGTGACTTTACCAAGGAAAAAAGGAGACAACAGAGTACTTGATAAGGAACCTTGAGTCCCAGGCATCACTGCAAACTGTCCATTAATCTTACCAGACCATGTTGTGTGTTCTCTTTCTTTATAGAAAAGACTACTTGAAAAATTACAGATCCAGAAGTCTGCTCAGTGGGATGAGGCAGACAATCAGTGTTAAGACTTCCTGGGAGCTATAAAAACAGAACAAAGTACAGATGAGAAGCTAATTTTAGGTACCAAGGGTATACATGATTTTAGTTGTCTCTCTTATAAGTAGGGTCTTTTTTCACACTTTATGTTCTACTTCTGTTTGAAATCTTGATTACAGTAATATTAGGCAGTATTTTCAATTATCTTTCTATTAAAAGCTCTACAATTACTAAAATTGGAATCATGAGCATTGTTCAACATATCACTCTTGCGGAATGATCTGAAGATGCTGGCTATTTGGAAGGTAAGTGGTTTCATTTACATAGCATATTTCCAGGCTACATAATTACTCTAGTACAAAAGGCAAACTAGAAATATTTGGGGTATAAACCTCCTAGTTACCAGATGATCATAAGAAACTACGTGGCTCGGGGCACCTAGGTGGCTCAGTGGGTTAAGGCCTCTCCCTTTGGCTCAGGTCATGATCCCAGAGTCCTGGGATCGAGCCCTACATCGGGCTCTCTGCTTAGCAGGGAGCCTGCTTCCTCCACTCTCTGCCTGCCTCTGCCTGCTTGTGATTTCTGTCTGTCAAATAAATAAACAAAATCTTTAAAAAAAGAAAGAAAGAAAGAAAGAAACAAACAAACAAACAACATGGCTCTTGTTCATCTAAATGCTGGCCTGAGAGAAGTCATTTCTTTCACTTCTTTAAAAAAAAAAATCCCTCTCCACTTAACTGAAATAGGCACGCGTAAACCCTAGATGAACTATAAGTAAACACTTTCTGTGGATTTGCCATGTACCAGGTACCATGCAATGTGCTTTACCTAAATCATCCATTTCATCCTCTCAACAACCATGAAGTAAACTCAAATGAGGAACAATGACTAAGATTAAATGCAACTGAATCTCAAAACAGACTTGCAATTTACCCAGTCTATAATAGGTTTCAGTAATCTCACATTAAAAACTAAAAACACATTAAACACTAATGTAATTTTGAAAAAAGAGAGAGATGGTTTCAAGCAATATGTAATCTGGATTCCATTAATTTAATTAATTCATTCAGTTGCTATTTTTTGAACAAGAATTTCAAGTTCTTCCTTAGAATACCAGTTATCCTGGAGCTGAGGTTGTAACTTATTCACACTTAATATTTTGGGATCTAGCATCTTTTTCTGTTTCATTTTCTGGTTTATAGCTTCTGCTTTTGAACTTTTTGTTACTGCTTTGAGTGTTTACTCTTGTTTTTGCATCTGACAGTTACAGAGTTCCTTGTAAATCCCCTCAGTTGTGTTTAGTTTTCTGCCCCAGCCAAACACGCAAGCACCCAGCAACAAAGTCCCTAATGTAGAAAGTGTGATTAAGAAAAGGAAATGGGTGCATAGTATTAAATAAATGTTTATAAAAAATAAAAAAAATTAAAAAAAAATTTAAAAAACCAAAAAAAAAAAAAAAAAGAAAGAAAAAAGAAAAGGAAATGGGTAGGGGCACCTGGGTGGCTCAGTGGTTAAGCCGCTGCCTTCAGCTCGGGTCATGATCCCAGAGTCCTGGGATCGAGCCCCGCATCGGGCGCTCTGCTCAGCAGGGAGCCTGCTTCCTCCTCTCTCTCTCTCTCTCTGCCTGCCTCTCTGCCTACTTACGATCTCTGTCTGTCAAATAAATAAATAAAATCTTTAAAAAAAAAAAAAAGGAAAGGAAATGGGTAAAGACAAACTCTTTATGATCTGATCCATCTAGCTATGAATGGGAGATCTGAGCCATTTACATTTGTTTGAGATTACAGTGTGAAAATCAAACTTTCCCAAAGGAAATTAAAATTAAAAAAAAAAAAAAATGGTGCTGTGTTCCACGAAAATCAAACTTTCCCAAAGGAAATTAAAATTAAAAAAAAAAAAAATGCTACCGTGTTCCACCTCACCCCAACTGCTGATGACTGTAGTTATTCCTGTTAATTCTCTGCACTCTGATCATGCTTACTATATAACTTGGGGTGGAAAATTTACCAGATTAGAAGACGACCACATGCATTGTGCGTTGGGACAAGCATGTAAGTAAATGTCTGACCACTGGTCCATGATGTAAATATGGTGTTCCCTTCTCTCATCTTAAATTCCTTGAAATTATGCATTACACTCCTGCCCACTGCTTCATCTCAGTGTGAAATAACTTAACTGGAAAAGAGAATCTAGTAATAATCAAGCATCTGCAGGTCAGTGGCTTAGCAGCAGAAATAACGTACAAACTGTTGATAGTAAGTCTGGGTTCCTGAGCTGTGAAGTTAATTTTTTAATAACATTTCTAGTCAAATGGCAATGGGGTTCCTGCTTTTGCAATCTCTGTTTCATTTGAAAACAACAGTGAAGCTTTCCGTTAAATCAAGTAAATATTAAAAAAGCATTTACTATATGTAGTTTGGTAGTGGTTACCAAAAATAAAAGCTGATATTATTTTACCTTCCTGGTAACATATTAAGAACTTTACTGTACTATCACAGATGAGGAAGATACTCTTTAGAGAGTTTAAGTAAGTCACCAAAGTAATATAGCTGGCAAGTGACAGAACCAGTATTTGAACACAGAACAGTTTCTCTTTGGGATCTGGTTCCTTAACAGCTACTCTAATACAGTTTTCCTAAAGAACAGCAACCACTAAGGTTCTGTTCTCTGCCTAAAAGCTCATTTTCAATGAAAGAGATGGATAGATACAGACACACAGAACCAAGCAAAACATTAATGAAGATAGCAAATCATAGATGCAAACAAACTGTAAAACAAAACAAAGCAAAGCAGAATACAAAACACATGAAAGAAGAAAGAATTCCTAATAGGAGAGCTGTATCCCTTCTGCCTTACATAGGGCCAGAAGAACTTGTTCCATATGCTCCTAGCTCCCCTTTACATTTTTAAGCTATTGGTTTTCCTCCGTCTTGTATAAACCCCCATCTATGATACATGCTGCTGATTATCTCTTGGGATTTTTTTTTTCCTTGTAAGAAAGAGATATATTGATGTTTTATTTTGGCACATGCTTACCTGGAATGGAAACTAAATTTCAATGTGAGTCAATTCTGACTTCATGACATTTAAATAGTAGTGTGTGTATTTCCAACTTAAAGAAAGTTGTCTTAAATAGAGTAGTATGTCCTTCACCCTCCTCCTTCTTGTAAGCTAGGAAGTGGATGGAGCTGATCAGTGTCTGAGACTATGAAGTAAGCTAGGGAGTGGAGGGTGCAGGTGGGAGAGCTGTAAGATCTATGAAGTCTGACATAATGGATTGCCCTACTTTCCCTAGAATGTTGACCTCTAAAATTTTACTTAAAAATTATTACTTCACCATAATAATCAAAATCTTGTACTTTCGGCTTTCTGATTCTAAACCAAATTCAAGCCAATCTACCTTCCTTATTTGGAGTTCATGAAATCAGGGGTTTTATTGTTTGTTTTTGTTTTTTTTTTTTAAGATTTTTATTTATTTATTTGACAGAGATCACAAGCAGGCTGAGAGGCAGGCAGAGAGAGAGGAGGAAGCAGGCTCCCCGCTGAGCAGAGAGCCTGATGCGGGGCTCGATTCCAGGACCCTGGGATCATGACCTGAGCCAAAGGCAGAGGCTTTAACCCACTGAGCCACCCAGGTGCCCTGAAATCAGGGTTTATTAGCTTATCATTCTTCAGTGCTATCAACTGTTAAGCTTCTTATTAGTTCCTCATATTTATTAAGAACATTGTATTTGGCTTTCATACTTTCCCTCCACCCTAACTCTCTTCACCATCATATATAATTTCAGTGTTCCTAGACTTGATCTCCTTGGGTAAAATGCTATTACCTACACTATACTTAAACACTACCTACCTATCTTTCTTTCCTAGAACTGTCCTGTGAGAAGGGCTGGGAACAGCAGTAAACACTAACAATGAACAAAACTGGATCCTAGGTCTTGATTTCCTAATAGCATTTTCCAACAAAAGAAGTAAGTATCAATGGGTATATGGCAAATTTCAGAGCTGTATGAGAAAACATGGACTTCTTAAATCTTTTTATGCCAGAAAGCAAAGAAGTGCTCAAAGAACAATGAGGGCATGTCAAAAGGGCTTTGAAGCCAACTTCAATGGGCATCCCACTGTTAAATGTCCCTTTGTTAGTATCAAAATATAGTCAATCTTCATTATTCACATATCCCATATTTGCAAATCTGCCTGCTCCCTAAAATTTATCTGTAATCCCCAAAACTATATTCATTGCATTTTCACAGTCACTCACAAGAATACAAAGAACAGCAAAAATTTTGTGTTGTTTGACATGTATGTTCCGAGTTGAGGTCAGACATAACAACCCACGTTCTCGTTTGAGCTCTCATACTATAAAAAAGTATCCTTTCACAGTGTATTTAATGCTGTGTTTTAATGTTTAATGATTCTCTATTTTATGCTTTTTGTTGATGAATATACTATTTAAAATGATCCCCAAGCATAGTCCTGAAGTGCTGGCTAGGGTTCCCTGACACAAGAAAGCTGAAAACAGCCTTTAAGAAGAAAATAGTGTTAGATAAGTTTTGGTAAGGCATGAGTTATAGCACTGTTGGGGGTGAGTTCAATGTTAATGAGCCAACAAAATATATTAACTAAGTTCCCTTTAAACAAACTCACGCACACACACACACACACACAAAGATTATTTATTGATCAGTGAATTAAAATGTTCTAACCAGAGGCTCACAGGAGCCTAGCCTGTATTTTCCTTAGGGGAAATGCTTGAATATTTGCAATTCAGTGTTCATGGCAACTTTATGGAACACAGAACTAATCACAAAGATTGAGAATCGACAGTAAATAACAAAGCAACAGATTGTAACCTATTGAATAAAACGGGAACCCAGGAAATCCATGAAAATATAATTAATTAATTATATGGAAATCTGATGAAAAAGAGGATATTTTCATAGTCTCAGAATTGTTTCCTACCAGACATTTATTAATTGAAAGTATGCACCACCTGGTAGGGTGCATTAGAATGTGGCATCTCTTCTGAGATAGTCCTACAAAAGTTGCATATTCTGGGTCTAATCATGAGGAAACAACAGTCAAGCCAAAAAGTTTTAAGTCTATGAAATCAAGGAAAGACTGAGGAACTCTTCCAAAATAAAGAACACTAAAATGACACAACAACTTCTGCAACAGAAGATCCCAGAGTGGGTCATTTTGCTATTAAAAACAAAAACAAACAAACAAAAAAACACTATTGGGACAACTGCCAAAACTTGAGTGGCGTATGAGGATTAGATGGTGGTATTATATCAGTTTTGATTATCTGATTTCTATGCCTGTGTTGCATCTATGCAGGAGAATTTCTTATTTGTTGGAAACAGGAGTGATTAGAGCATTCAGTTGGCAAGTTACTTTCCAATGGTTTGGAAGAAAAAAGTGCTTTGTGCTACACTTAAAATTTTCTTTAAGCTTGTGATGCTTTCAAAATTAAAGGTTTTTTGTTTTTGTTTTTGTTTTTGTTTTTAAATAGAACTACTGGTTAAAGGAAAAAAGGTATACATGCCATGTCTCCTACATATATATATATATACACACACACACACACACAATATCATTATCTTGTCTTAAATAGTAAGTTAAAGAGGTTTATATTCCAATGAATACCACATGACTTTGTAAGGCTAATATGATCATGTAAATTAATTCATACTTAATAGCGTGATTATGTATCCAGTGGCAAGGAGCAACTTATTGGCCTATGACTCCCGCTCTATAGGCCATTTCTGGGACCTTATCCTTTTCCCTTAACCTTCATATTGTTGGTTCTTTTATTTAAACTACTTTCTCAATTCACCTCAGAGGGAGTTTTCTATAGAAAATTCTGAAATATGTTTGTGCCTCATGGAATAAAAGAAATTCAGTGGTTGCCTGATACAAAGCTCCCTACCGCATCCTGTAGTCATTTTTTTTTCCAATTCGTACCTATGAATCTCAAATTCATAGGCTTACTGATGAAATTTCTTAACTCTACTTTCTTCATTGGACAATGCAATATAAATGCTCAGTAGTCAATCTATATGCTTACACTAGTGTCTAACTGCTATTTCTTAGGCACACGGGCTTTTTTCCCAGGGGTCACTTGCAAACTATATCCACATAAATGTAGAAACATTCACACCACCAAGGTTATTATTATTATTCCATTTTGAAATAAGAATCCTGTGCTAATTTATTTGAAAATCCTACTACCCCAAAACATTTATTCAGCCACATTCCCCAAAGAATTTTCTTAGTAACCAGGCAATATAAATGGCATTTGTATCAAATGTAATCAAAGTATCTCTGTCAGTTGCACATCATGATTTAAACTTTAAAAAACGCAGTTGGCTGCTGTTGGTAGTGACACATTTCTCTCTGCTCTTTTTATTCTTTCACATTCCTCTGTCTAGTAGATTTACCTTCTATCTATTCTTTTTTTTTTTTTTTTTTGCTATAGTAATGCAATTTTCAAGGTCCTGAATTTCTTCTTCATGCACAGTGATTGCTATTCTTATCCCCAAGGATCCTTCAGTGAGGTACTATTTGATTTTAGTGCTCCTTTTGTCATTGACTGTAATATGTGTGACTATATTTTATTGTTTATTTTTAAAAGGTTAAGTATACAAAAATTATAATAGCATATATTAAGCTCTAAATAAAACAATTTTAAAAATATCATGTACAGTATTATCACCCCTTGCTAAATTTTAAAAATCTGTATTTATGAGAATATAGCTTTGTTTCTTAGTTTGGCCTGCAGTTGAAAAGTTCCTTTGGGGGTGCCTGTCCAGCTCACAGTGATCCCTTTTTCTGAGTGTCCTTGTATTTATCATTTATAAAACCAGTACATCAAATTGGAATCAAATTTAGCTAAACCTATTCTTCTCTTAAAATTTTGGAATTGCTATTAAGAAAAACAAAATATGCCAGTCTTGGCTGGACTCATGAATAGGGGCAAAACTTACTAAATGGGGGGTGGCTGTACACACAAAACATTAAAGAAAGCAAATTTAGGCAGAATGAAGCTGATATGCAGTGAGAATCAGAGACAGGGAATGGGAACAGAGAAGAGCCTCCCAGATTCCTAATGGATTAGTTGTTCTTAGATTCTATAAGATTTCAAGGATTTTTTCTTTTTTTGACTTAAGCCATCTTGAATTTTTTTAACTATATTTTAATACAGAGGGGATAGAAGGACAAATTATTCACAGCCCTTGAACTTCAGATCAAATGGTAATATCAGAAAAGTAATAACTCTATGGAGAAAGATTCAGCCATACCCAAATCCCTGGCCATTCCATCCAAACTATAAAGTCAACCATAATATTAAGAAAGAGATTAGGAGTCCAATACTGAAGGACAGTTTAACAGAAAGGAATGTAAGAAAAATGATTCTTACTCAAATCTTCTCAATAGATACCTTAAGTTGCACTATTTCACTGTAAGAGGGAAAGTCTGTATTTCTAAGACTACGCACACAGTAATGAGAACCCACTGTATTAATGTATTTATGTGTGTATATATATAGCCTATATGGTTTGTATACTTGTGTGTGTATATATATATATATATATATATATATATATATAAAGAGTGTGTGTATATAGTCATCTTAGAATACATTTATTTGTATGTGTACATATATTTAGCATATATATATACTCATACATATTCTATGTTGATATAGAAAATATTGATAGTAGTAAATATTGATAACTAGCTATTGTAACTTTCATGACCATGGTCACAATAGTGACTATATGGTCACTATAGTGACCATAGGATTTAGTTTATACACAGCTTTATCAATTTTATGCCACTGTTTGACATAATTTCAAACAGTGTGTCATGAACTCATGAGAGTATTCATTTTGACTGATAAATGTTATGGTCACCCAAGTGGACATTGGTTTTAAATTATAAAAACATAATATAGTTAGGAGTAAATTGTTACATTGCACATTTAAAACAAACATAAATCAATTAATAGCTTAAATTTGTAATAATTCTGTGTTATGAATTTTATGACCCCAAAGTTATAAGAACTGGAGTCTCTTTAAGTTACATCATAGTCTCTCCACAATGTCCCATAAGGACTTTTAAAATATAATGAGTTAATATATAAAGATATTCATCCAATATGATACACAAATTACAGGTTGCCAGTTATAAGTCCTGTGGCATTACACTAAAACAGGGGAAGAACTAACAAGGATGAATAAGCAGAATGATTCCTTGAGCTCACCAAGGTCTGAAAATACTTTGTGTTTATATCGACCAAAGTGAAAAGACTTCCTAATACAGAGGACGTTGGGTAGAGCCCTCAGAGTATAATGGTATTAAAAGTGAGCCCAAATTAACCTTAAAATAAAATCTCCCATGCACTTGTCCCAACAAACTTAAAACCAGGTTTCAAAAAGGTCAAACTAAAAAAAAAAAAAAAAAAAGGTCAAACTAATTCCATGTAATTAACTACAATCCCAAACAAACTCAACAGCACTTAAAGGCATAGCTCAACATCCAACACCCAATAATGGATGGTTCATAACATCTAGTACACAGTAAAAATCACTAGGTATGTGAAGAAATGGAAAAATATGAATCAAAATCAGGAGATAAATCAAACAACTTAAACACATGGTAAAATTAACACCCAGTTATTTAAAAATCTATTATAAATAAACTAAATATAAATATGAACATGAGGAAAGAAACAGAAAATCTAAGAGTCCCAAATATACCTTCCACAGATGAAAAACATAACTAATGAGAAAAATACATTAGATGTGATTTACAGATCAGAGACTGGTAAAGAAAGAGATTAGTTAATTTGAGGACCTAGTGAAAGAAATAATCCAAATTTAATCTACAAAGGAAAAAATGAAATATTGAAAAAAAAACAATGAACAGAGCATCAATAACATGCGGGAAGTCTCAAGCTACCTAACCGATGTATAATTGGAGGCATAAAAGAATAGTAAATGATGACAAAAGAAGTATTTGAAGAAATAATGTAGAAAATTTGCCAAATGAAAATTAAAAGGATGCAGACCTGAGAAACTCAAGACGGAAGCCACATTTTCAAAACATTATGTGTTTTATTTTCTCTTACATTCCCACATTTGGTAATATTGTTGTATATTTCTACATATGCTAGAAATCCCAGAATTCTTTGTTTTTATTTCAGACAGCCAATTGTCTTTTTTAAGTTAAGCAGCAATAAAATATATTTACCTGCACATTACTATTTCTGATACTTCATTCCTATGTATGGATCTAAGTCTCTATATGCTATCATTTCCCTTCAGCCCCCAGAAATTAACTTTACACTTCTTAGGGTATAACTTTGTTGGTGAAAAGTTCATATAACTTTTATACATTTGAAAAAGTCTTTAATTTGCCTTCCTTGTTGAAGACGTTATCTAGGTTGACAAATTTGGTTTTTGTTTTGTCAAGTTAGAGATGGCCTTCCCATTGTCTTGAACCTTGCATTGATTTTCTGATAAATCAATGTAATTACTTATCAGTGTTCTCCTATATATAATTTATTTTTTTTCTATGATGGTTTTAAATTTTTCTTGCAATATTTGATTTTCAACAATTTAATGATCTAGATGGGGGTTTCTTTTTGTTTATCTGCTTGATATTCCTTATATTACTTGGTTTGGAGGGTTAACATTTATCATAAAACCTGAAAAAATTTTAGCCCTTTCTTCAAAATTTTCCTTCTCTAATTTCTTCTCTATTTCTTAAATTTCAACTGCATATATATTAAATTAACTTTGTGTTGTTTTTAGTTTTTGTTTTGCAAATCACTGAGGCTTAGTTCATTTTTACAAACTTCTTTTTTGGTCTGCATGAGTTTCTGTTCCCCTCTCTTTATGTTTATTGATCTTTTTTTTCCCTGCAGTATCCAATCTGCTATTAAGCTCATCCATGAAGAATTCAATTCAGATACTGTACTTTTCAGTTCTAGAATTTTAATTTAATTTTCCATAATTATTCAGTGTAATTTCTCTGAAATTACCCATCTGTTCATTATGTCCATTTTTCCTTTAATACTTAAAATATTTAAGATGACTGTTTTAAAGTTCATTTTTGCCAACATTAACATTTCTGTTATTCTATTTTATTTGCTTTTCTTGATTTAGATCATATTTCTTGAGTCTCATTTTAAGCAGGTCTAGTGATTTTTATTGTATTCTCCACTTTGTGAATGGTACATTGATGGATATTTATTGTCTTCTTTTTTTAAAGTGTGGAGGTACGTGAGGACAGTTAATTTACTAGTAGATGTACTTGTGTTTTAAAATTGGTTGAGAAGGGGTTAGTGTCACCACACTCTAGAACTAGAGTAGTTCTTCTCATAATACATACCTTTTCAGGAGTTTCAAAGGTTTCCCCAACCTGGCTAATTAGACCTCTTACATTTTTCAGTACTAGAGACCTCTGGAATTTCTGTTCAGCTAATATTTCCACTAGTTCTCCTCTGCCATGCTTTATAAAAATTTTTACCTGTATTTATGATCTTAGTATTCATCCAAAGAATTAATGCTACTGCTACAACAATTTTGGAGCTCTTTCTCTGTGTTCTTCTCACCTCTATGAGACTCTGCCCACACCAAATTGAGCTCTTTCTACAGCCCCAAACTCAGATCTCCTAACTTCTCAGTTCAGCAAGACCACCAAAATGCACATGGGCTCGACTTTCCTGCACTGTGGCCTAAAAATGCATCCAGGATAAAATCCTGGGAAATCATGAAGATTACCCTTTTCTGAGAATTCATAGTTCTCCACTGTATACAGTAAATTGCCTGAAACAAGCTCCACATAGTTTGTCCAGCTTTATATAGCTGTTTATATGAGAAGAGCTAAACCAATACACATTATTTCCACATGGCAGAACAGAGGTTCACCTTAAAACAATTTTAAATCATAGGATAAATGGCTTATTTTCTTCTCATCCCTAAATTGAATTGCAGCTTAATCTCCACAATAGGAGTGATTGTTACTTTTATCAAGCAAAGAAGATTTAAAAGAAACTACTTCAAAGAGGATTTTATAAGAGCCCCTGTCTTACATTCTACTTTATCTTCAATCTCTCTACAACTGCTAGTGCTGGGTTAACTTCATTTGGAGTATTTGGCTTTTCCAAATCTCCAAGCTCTAAATCAACAGTCTTTCAGTCAATGTGAATTTCAAGCTGTAGATGGAAAAGACTGCTTTTAGAAATACTGAATTGTCTTCTCTTTTCACTTTCAGATAGATCTCATTTCAAAGCAAGCTTATTTTATGTAACTGTAAAGACCTAAAGGAAGTATAATCTCAAATTATGTTAGATTCGAGTCCTGGCTCTGTGACTTACTTGGTTTCATTCTTCTGCTGTGTGTCAGTTTGATTGCCTTGTTAACTTCCTTTATAATGGCAACATGACCACAGCATTTCTAAGCTTTACATCTACACATCACACCATACTGGAAGGAGAAAGATCGTTTGTGTAACAGAATTTCCATGAAAAGTCTTGATATGGAACCCAATGATTGGTTTAATCTAGTTTGCATGCTCCATCATTAACCTAGATAAGTTCCCAGAGGAGGCTGAGCGCTCTGGGAGGGAGTCATAGTGCTTATTACAGTTGTAGTCTGATTTTATTTGTTTGATGTTATATCACAAGCAATTTTTTAGTCTAAAATTTTTTTGTTAAGATCATCTGATACAATAACTATACTTCACAAATTCCTGTAATGTTTTGAAAACAGAATTGTTTTCTTGAAGTCTCAGTGGGTAAGAATATTTTCCAAAGAAACTTAAAATAATTCCTGGGAATAGCTTGTTTGAGAGAGTTTTTGTTTTTAAATTCTAATGATGTTACTATGAAAGCTGTTAAAGAAGATATTATTAACCTACCCCACAATTTACAAATAAAATAATTATGTCACAATATGCTTACGTGACTAGGCCAAATTTATAGACTAAATCAGTCCAATGCCAGTTATTAAACCAAAATTTCACTCTTCAGACTATACCAAATTTAAACATCCATGTTATAGGAAAAATAATATCATAATTTCAGTCAATTTAGTTAAGTTTTAAATAAAGAATTTCAACTTTTTTCAAATAGCTGAAGACAAGATATTAATGAGTCAAAGGGTACATAATGGAAATTTGTTTGTGAAGGTTAATTTAGTAAGACATTTTAAAGCTATAAAATCCTTTGTCCTACTGTGCTGTTAGTCATTATCTATAAATTATTATGTTCTATTGGATATACATCACTCATTTCTCAGAAATTCTTTTTGTGTCAATAATTTGGTACCCAGTCCTTCTTCTCTCCCTGTCCTCTTTACTTTGTCTTTCCATTCTCACCCTCCTCCCCACCCACACCTATTAACTATGCCTCAAAGACATAAATAGATAAAATGGAAAGACATAAGCACCAATAATTCATAAAATCCTACCACTGTAGGTGCTCAAATAAAAGCATATTACTATCATTTTATCCCAACTATATTCACTGTTTTTTGTCACAACACTGCAAAACATACCATAATACTCTACTTCAATTATATAAATATGTCTTACATAAGTTTTATCCCCTAGTCCTCATATTTATTCCTAAGAGTCAAAAAGGAATCAGTTTATACAGAGTGCTCAGCACAATGCCAGGACAAAGTAAATACCCAATAAATATTAGCTATCTTTATTAAGTGATATAAGAAAATTACATATATTTTTTAAATCTAGAATAAAAATTTCAATAGAAAAACTCACTTAGTGAAAAGCTACACTGCTCCCTATTCTTAAGTGTTCTTTAGTTTGTGGATGGCACTATTTCTCATAAAAAATTAGTTTTTCTACTACTTTCCTCAGGAATCAGGGCTATCTCTGTTTAGAAATTTCAGGGGGAAAAACATTCCAATGAGGTCTATGACTGAAGCTGTAAGAAATACAATAGGGGAATTGAAATATGTACAAGAAAGAGATTTGGTGATTAGAAGAGCCTGGAAATTAATATGCCTAAGCTATAATCAGCATTTTAGAAGAATAAGATTCTACTGGTCTTTTTGAGTTGCTTGATTCATCCCGTTACTTTATTCAAAATATAAGAACAGCTGCAAATTGCACAAGATGAAATGTTTTGCATGAGGCCAAAGACTTTGTAACCTTAAGTAAGATTAAAGAGCTTTTCTCTAGAGGATCAACTTAGACATACCCTGAAGTGTTTTCCTGGTCCTCTGACCTAAGACAGAGCTCTCCAGCACAGCCTCCCACTGAGTTAGCTGGTTACCACCCCCTCACTGTGGGGCAGAATTAATTAGTGTCTCTGAAACTCTTCCAAGCTACTGTCCAATGGACATACATAACAGTGGACCCTCAAGCATAATCATCCTGTCAACCTTTTACCACCTCATGGCCCATTTACACGGCTGCTGTTTTAACACTCATAGTCCTGCAGTAAATTCAGCACAGCAACATGCAAAGTGTTATTATTCTCCAGGGACAGCATATGTAATATTTTCCTTTGCAGATTAGCAGCACTAAATGTACTCTTTCCTTCATGCTATTCAGTATAGCCTTGTATTTTAGCATGTGACCTTAATAGAAATGTTTTCCTAAGCACTTGAAACACACACAGCATCAGAACAATTTCCAGGCAGGGCACCAAATGAGTGCCTGTCGGAACAAGGGATCTCAAGCTATAAAGGGATTGAAGACAACTACATGCAAACCATCCATCATGTTTCTGTGTGAGGCATGGAGTGGGGAGAGTTTGTCGCCTCTGCTGCTCCTGGGAGTGCAGAGCCTATCAATCTAGCCATTTCAGCAACGTCCGCAATGCCTTTCACTCTCTACTCGCGTGGTAGATTTGGAGCCTTTCTGCAGACGATCCCTGCCCTTCCATCTGCTTTGGCATCTGTGCTAGGAGTAGGAGCAAAGCTTCACAGCTGTGGTTTCCCTTGCTCAAGCCTCCAGGACCAACTCTGCAGATGCTCTAAACACATTATAATTGGGATATTCTTTCAACGGCTGCTCACATATTCCTTTTGAGTAATACAGAGAAGAGAATAAAACCCATCAGAAGTAATCCTGAAAAGGGAGGTTTCTCCTCTTTATCCAAAGAACCACAACAAATTACCAAGGCAAACAATTTACCAAGAATTCTGCTAAGGATGACTCAAATAACCAATGATCTCCTATGGAACGGGTAGGAAAAAAACACTCAATGGTACTAAAGATTTAAAAAAAAAAATTTAGAGCAATTTAATTTAGAAAATTTTTATTTTATGATTTGTTGTTGTGTGTGTATGTATATGTATGTGTATTTATAGAACTAATACGTGCTTATTATAGAAACTTGGGAAAATATAGACAATTATTTAAAATAGGGATTAGAAAATTATAGACTGTGAGACAAATCCAGCCATTGTCTTATTTTTAGAAGTAACATTTGACTGGAATACAATCATGCCCCTTTGGTTACCTATTCTCTATGTCTGTTTTCATGCCACAACCAGAGGATTGTCTAGCTTTGATAGGGACAAGATGGCCAGCAAAGCCCAAAATATTTATTATCTAGCCTTTTGAAAGAAAACAAAAATAATTCATAATCTGATATTTCAGTTATGGTTTGCATAATCTCTCATTTTTAGACCTGTAAGGAAGAGAAATATACCCTTCCCTGAATTATACTTTAATTCTCCTTTAAGAAGAAGAAAAGTCAGATCCAAAGAAACAGATTCAGGGTGCCTGGGTGCCTTAAGGTGGTTAGCATCTGCCTTCAGCTCAGGTCATGATCTCAGGGTGTTGGGATCAAGCCCTGCATCAGGATTTCTGCTCAATGGGGAGTCTGCTTCTCCCTCTTCCTCTGCCCCTTCTCCTGCTCTCCTGCTTGATCTCTCTCTCTTCTCTCTCTCTCTCAAATAAAATCTTAAACAAAGAAAAAGACAAAGAAACAGATCCACGTTTCCTAGTGAATGAAAAACCTAGCAAATAGTAGCAAATCAATCTTCCTTCTTCACATGGGCAATCTCCTCTCTGCTGCTTCCTGTCTTCAGTGATGCCTGGCCAATGGTGAAGTCTGGATTTAGGCTGAGTCAGTGAGTGAAAACCTTTTAGGCTTTCATCCTAAGAAGTTTGCTTTGGCCTAGGCTAACAAAGAACACTTTATCTTGGCATTTTGGACCCAAACCCAATGTCACAGTTAAAATTCAAAGTATCAATTCAGCCATGATAAACATACATAGATTTTATTTTTTCTAGTATGTAACATCAATTTTTTAGACAGCTTGATGAAAAAGTATTGGTTCTTTGAGATGTATCTGTACCCAACAAAAGATGATCAGCACATAGTACCACCAAATGCCTATTACAATTCACTGTGCCAACACAGTGTCAGGATAGAAATGATTAGAAAACAAACTTCCCCATTTTCCATAACCTTAGTTACTATAAATTACTTTGCGTTCCTTGATTCTGCTATCGAAGAGTCTACTCTAGAGAATAAGATGGTCTTTCTCAGAGATGTGAATTCATAGACAAGCAATAGGCTTCACTTGACCTCTGTTGGGAAATGATGAAAAGGGTTAAATATAGTTTTTCATGAATAATTCACTTGGTACAACTCATAAAGACTTATCATTTCAGTTGTCCTTCTGATTAAAAAAATTAAGTGGAGCATATAATAGATGTTGATTATGGCATCGAGAATGAGGTTTTTAAAAATCCATTGAGGAAATTTAGAAGATCATGGAACAAATAAAATCAGATTGTGTCTTATTTAATATCTAGGATAAGAAGGAACATTTACTGAGTGTTTACTTTCCAGTGCTGTACTAAGTATTATTTTTATTGAATTAGTGTACTATCGTATTAATATATTAATCCATAATATTAATTAATATTAATAGTATATTTATATATATACTATCTAATCAATTCTGTAAGATCTTTACAAAGAAACCAAAGTTCAAAAAGGTTAACTGAATTGTAATTCTTTGAGATGACATCAACCTTATTACAATAATATTTTGCAATTTATACATGTACCAAATCATTATTTTATATATCATAAACATACACAATGTTATATGTTAATTATATCTTAATAGAGCTGGATGAAAAAGAAGAGTTAACTGATTTGCCAAGTTGTGTACCTTCGAAGTACCAAGTTGGTTTTTTTTTTTTCAAGTTTTTTTTATTTATTTGTCAGAGAGAGACACATCAAGAGAAAAAACACAGTCAGGGGGAGTGGGAGAGGGAGAAGCAGACTTCCTGCTGAGCAGGGAGCCTAATGCAGGGCTCAATCCCAGGACCCTGGGAAGATGACCTGAGCCGAAGGCAGACACTTAACAACTGAGCCACCCAGGTGCCCCAATACTGGAGTTTAATTCAAACTCTGGCACTCATAGATTTCCTATAGCTTTTATTTATTAATATTTGTATTTATTTACATATTTATTAAACATCTGTTATGTGCCAATCACTGTGCTAGATGATGAGATACAAAGCAAAATTATATATGACTTGTTCTCAAGGAGCATACAATCTAATAAGATAAAATGTCCATGGAGGCTGATCTGTCTTACACATCTTTGTATTCCCAGTATAAAGCATAAAATACCTGACACTGAGCAGAGGCTTAGAAGTGGACATGGCAGCATGTACTTATCAGAAGTGTGAATATACAATAGACTATTACTCAGTCACAAAAAAAGAATGAGATCTTGCCACTCACAATAATATGGATGGACCTAGAGGGTATTACATTGGGTGAAATAAGTCAGCGAGAAGAAGACAAATACCATGTGATTTCAATTACATGTGGAATCCAAAAAACAAATGAACAAATAAGCAAAAAGCAGAAATCAGACCTATAACTACAAAGAACATGGCAGTTTCAGTTTATACATGTACCAAATCATTATTTTATATACCATAACATATAGAGGGGAACCAGGAGGGGGTAGGTGAAATGGGTGAAGGAGCTTAAGAGGTACAAACTTCCAGGTAAAAAATAAGACAAAAGAATGAAAATCACAGAATAAGGATATAGTCAATAATACCATCATAACTTTGTGTGGTCACAGATGATGACTCCATACCACAGTGAGCACTGAGTAATGTATAGAATTGTTGAATCACTATGCTATACACCTGAAACTAATATAATACTGAATGTCAACTATATTTCAGTAAAAATAAACAAACGGATAGATAGATTGATTGATAAAAGTGTGAAGATAGAGTTTGAAAACACAGATTTCTAAATCAGCTGTGAGGGTGAGAGGCGCTTTCCAAAAGTGATGCCATCTATGTTCAGGAGATGTGTAAGGGCAGTCCAGGCAGCATGCTGTCTCCCAACTGTGGCCTTGGTTGTGCACATCCATGCACTCCAAAATGCTGTTCCTGGGGAAATTTGTATTCCCTTTTCAGAGGCTGTCTCATGTGGCTCATATTGCCTATTATGTATCACATGACTAATCATATCAAGGTATCCAATTAAGACTCTTCTAACCATGGAATCTCATGGGACAAATATGGAATATGCACACTACTTCCTTCCACTCAATGTACAATTCTTATAAGGCCTAGCTGGAGATTCTTCTCCTTCATAAAGTCTTTCCCAACTATGTAATAGTTAAGTGAACATCCCCCTCTTTGAAGTCCCTGAATGCTCCTCTTCTACTGTGATAGGCAGGCACTTAGCATAGAGAGTCTTATGCTGTTACTCTGGTTTTAAGTATATGTGTAGTTTAACTATTCATTCCAGCTGGAAACATGACTCATTTCTTATCCTAATATAGCATAAGTTTTCCGAGCCCACTGTCTTATTTTTCTGTGTCCTCCAGAAATGAGATGAAGTTAGCAACCAATGACATTATTTCTATCAAGTCTATGACCCTGGAGGGGAGCACACAGCTCTGTAAACAGCATGCATTCAGTAAAAATTTCTTGATGAGAATGAATAAATGCCTAATATTTTCCTGAAATGTAATCACATTTAAATTTTTTTGCTTATTTGTTTTTCAGGTTATTATGTTGAAAACTGCTTTACACATCATATGAAGGAATATCCTCCCTCAGCTAATATGTCCGATTCACATAAACACTTTTACAGAATAATCATTTTCCTCTTCCCATTAAATGATATCAGGAGATGATTTTTAAAACCTGGTCTAGTCTTTCCCTGAACATTAAATTCATCATGTTGCTGAAATTGTGATTTATTAAAGTGAAAATGAGATATCTTATGCACTACAGCATAGAAAATTTTTGCAATGCTGTTGGTATTACTCTTGTCTTATTTCACTCACAGTCTGGTACTTTACCATAATTAGTTAAATAGCTGGGATAATGTATGTAACCAAATGAGGATCATGCTCCCAATATTACTGAAATACATATAATTAATTAGTGAATATCTGGAAAACCAGTAAAATGTTAGATCTGACAAGGAAATACAGTTTCATTTGTTTCTGAGAAAACAAGTTTGTGGAATTGAGAAAATATTTAATAAACAAGGGCCAATCAAGCTTAGGATGTTGTGGTAATCCTGGATGTTGGGCACAGAAAGTACATGAAGATGAACATACACTATTTCACCTTTGCTTTTATCCTCCTATGTTTTTTCTATTACTATGCATTTGTTATATGGACAGTCAAGAGCAGCTTAAAAGAAGTATATAAGCTTAATATTATTAAATCATTGTTTCATAACAATTTTTATAGAATTTTTTTGTTAAAGCTTTTGAAATGCAGTAAGGTAAACATAAGAGACTAAATAATATTTACAAAAATACCAAAAACAGTAAGATTTTAAAAGTCTTCATTGGTAGAACACTTGTCTTCGGAGGCAAAAATAAAATAGGAAACAGAGCTTCAGGCATGGTAGAGGAAGAAGGATTGGTCACCCCTGCTCACTCCAGCAGCCCTCGAACCTTCGCCCACTTCTCTTGGAATAATTCTCCATGCTTAAAAGAGAAAAAAATGGAAGTTCTACAAGTCAGGGTGCTGTTTGAGCCCCGTGTATGTGTTCTCCATTCAAGCATGGATCAAGTCTCACCCATACCTAAGAGGATTTTCTTGGTTAAGAGTCTCATGCTCTACCGACTGAGCTAGCTGGGAAGTTGGTTTTCTTGGTTAAGAATCATCCAGTTGCATGAAGTGAGACACATTGATCACATCAGCTAAGTGCAATGGAGAAGAAAGAGATGTCAGGATATTGTATCTCAATAAACCTTAGGAAGAGGGAGAAAACTAGGAAAGCAAAGTTAGCCAGAATCAAAGTAACAACTCTCTGGGGCTGTATGCTCTCCTCTCCTCTCTTCTCTTCTCCTCTCTTCTCTACTCTTCCCCTTCTTCTCCCCTCCCTTTTTCCATCTCTCCCTCCCTCCCTCCCTTTCTTTTTCCTGCTTTTCTCTGCTTTATTCTTTTTCCCTATAGACCAGCTTTTTCTGATGTCCTTCTTGAGCCACCACTGCTGTGTCAGCCCCAGCTCACTGAATGCCCTGAAAAGAATAAGCAAAGTAACAGTGCCTGAGATTCAAATTCCTGGAAAAGATAATCTAATTGACTTGTTGAAAGCCAAAGGTTAATCTCCTGCTGGATTAGGTGTGGTCAGGGGCTATAAGTCATTTAGTACCAGTACTGTCCCTCCTAGAGCTATCAAAAATTTGAGCTGGGCTAAATCTGACCTAGTTTCAACTACAAACTGTAAGTATAAGAGCACTACAGACTTTGCCTTCGCCAGGGCATCCGTAAACTCAGCTCCAAGGGGAACAGAATCTTACCCAACTCTATCTGTGAGATTGAGATATTAGATCTAGCTTTGTTCCCAGAATACTGACTGATTCAAGTACTACTACTTACTGTGACCAAGGAAAACTGTTTTCTGAAAATACCTTATCCAACAAATTACTGACTTTCACATCTTTTGGGATGGGATTGGTATACTACCTACATCAGTAAATATTTAGAATACAGACCTTAATTTCTGTCACGGGTCTTACTTTCTCCATGATGCCAATTCCCTCAACTCCAAGAAAAGCAACACAATTAAAAACAAAACTCCAGATAATTTGAAATCAAGGACTATTACCATCTTCACATTATCAATTCTTTTACACATTTTCTTAAGATTTATTGTATCTGTTCCCCCTTCTTTTCTCCTTTCCCTTTCATTCTGTTCTCTCCCTTCCCTCCCTCCCCTTCTCTCCCCCTCCTGAACAATTTAGCCTAAAAGCCATTTGGTGGAACGAGCAAGGCAGGTATCCATGTGGTAGGAGGGAGGTCATAGTAGCCTGCCATGGTGTGCTGGAACTCAAGAGGGATGGCTATGGCATCTGGGCAAGAAAATGGCCCAGAACCAAGAAGAGGAACTAGGGCATGGATGCAGGAGGGCATTCTAAGGTGGGGTGTCAGAGACCAGTCAGGATGAGATTATCCACTCAAGGGACCATGGTGAAAATGACCTGGTATTCAGGTCCCATCTGAAGTGAAGAGAGTGCACATTTGAGTGGAGAGGTGCTGTGGGGATCTGGTGCAGAGTATCAAAGCCCAAGCAGGGTAAGGAGGACATCTAGATAGATGCACAGTGAAGTGGACAAAGCAGTGACAACGGCAGTTTGGGTAAATGAATATGTAACCAAAATGAAGAATGCATCAAGTAACTCTATGAGGATAATAGGAACCAATCTTCTCAACTGTCAAAGAAGAGAGAAACTAGTATAAACCTTGCGCTGTTGGATTTAAGTTGCAGATATTAGAGTTACTGTATGGATTAAAATACACAGAGATAGAGATATATAGAAGAACACATAAGTATTTTTATAGCTAGATATATAAAATTTTTAAGTGTAGATGTAATACTCTCTAGTTCTGTCTACTGAGAGGGCTAAACAGGAATTACTCCCCTCCCCAAAAGAAACATACCTATTCTCCATATCTTAGTTTCTAAAAGCCATTCTACAAAATAAGAAGCCATGGAACCCTAGAAAAACAGTTGGTTTCAGGATGGGGACAGACAAATATAAGATGACTCTGAAATACCATTTTCATGTTAGAAAATAAGGAAGTATTCAAAGAATGATGAGGAAAAGTCAAAAGGATACAGAACCTAGAAGGAAGAGGCTCCTACTAAACAAATCTGGGACAATTTGAGCATTGATAAAAGTAACAATTATAAATTATGAGCCATTAAATGAAATAGTATTTCATAAACCCATACTGCTATAAAACATAAATGCATATATTAAAATTCTGGTGAGGACCAGAATTTTATATAGCCTCAAAGTAATTCTTCACAAACACCTCATTGCAAAGGGCAAATGAGTATATTACAGTGGAAAAGTCTTTCATATCCCACCTTAATCTAGTAATCAAATGAACACCACATATAATGGGACAAATAAAAAAAATTGTGTCCTACATGATGGGATGAGAAGAATATGGCATTATTTCTATGATATTCTTGCCAAAGACACACATTCTGAATCTCTTTCATGAGGATGCATCATAAACCCAAATTGTGACATATTCTACAATACAACCAACCTATAATCCTTAAAATTAACCAGATCTCAAAAATTAAGGAAATTCTAAGAAAGTGTTCCACATTTGATGACACTAAATATCAGGACAACTAAACACAATAAAGGTTTTTGTTTTGTTATAAAGAACCCTATTGGGACAATAGGTAAAACTCGAACAGGAGATCTGATTGCAGTAATTAATAAATGGTATTTTCCTGATTTTCAGCATTGTATTTTGGTTATATAGAAAAGAATCTATTGAAAAACATGAATATCTTAAAACTCCAGCATTGTTCGGGTCCAGAAAGCAGGAAATCAGAGACAGGCAATAGAAACAAAATGCATATAGTGATCGAGGATTTGTATTTAAAGTGTTAAGTTTAAATAACTAAATACAGATATTAAAATTATTTACAATTATAAAAGAAAACATTTATTGAGCCCTTTTTGTCAAGGCACCATAGTATATTTATTATACATTTTCTTAATTTAAAAAAGCAGCAGCTAAAAAAGAATTATACCTTCTTTATTTCCAGCATAAAAAAAAATTATCTTAATCATAAGAAACAAATTGAGGGTTGCTGGAGGGGAAGAGGGTGGAGGAATGGGGTAACCAGGCGATGGACATTAAGGAGGGCTTATGATGTAATGAGCATTGGGTATTATATTAGACTGATGAATCAGACGTCTGTATCTCTGAAACCAGTAATATATTATATGTTAATTAATTGAATTTAAATTTAAAAATGCTTTAAAAAAAAAAAAGAACAGTTACTTGCCTCAGATCACATCATGTACACATGTTAAGGCCAGAAAAGTACAGTGAATGTTTAACAACTGGCTTCCTAGAAGGAGGAAAATCTCTGCTTTGTAGTATTTGCCAATTTCTGTGCTGTAAATACTCCCACCAAGGCTGATTTCAAGCTACCATCAAACATGGGTCTCTGAGTGCAGTGTTAGGGAGAGACACCCACAAGACAATGCAAGCCAGCCTTCAGGACAGCACTGGTTAAGGTTAAGATTTGAAAACAGACAACTGAAGTCTACAGCCTACTATGTCATAATACCTGTATTTAAATTTTCATATAAAGGGTGTGTGTACCATCTAGACATAAGGGCCAGCACAGGGGTCTGTATGAATGGATGACACACTCCCTGTCCCGATAAAGAAATGACAGAAAACCTTCAGATAGATAGATAGATAGAGTCTCCACATAAAGAAAAAAAATCATTTTAATACATAGCAGGTACATATTTTCTAAAAAAGATTAAGGACACATTCCCAAGACAACACTTTTTGTCTGAATAGGATCCAAATAGACCAGAATATTTGGCTAGAGTTTAACCAATTATTAGTGAAAAGGAATAAAAAATAATACAGATAAATAGATGTAGGTAGATAAAAATGAGATCAGTGCATTGGATGTTATATGCTATACATTATGGATTATATTAAATTACATATTGCATGTGCAATATATAATGAACAAACAACAACCATGAAGTTGGTTGACATATCTCCCACCCAACCTATCACAGTCATTTTAGGTGTCAACTTGGCTATGACCATTCTGAATGTTTCTGTGAGGGTATTTATTTTAGGATGAGAATTACATTTAAATAGGTGGACCCAAAGTTGGGAATTATTCACTCTGGGAAGCCATCTCTAATGAAGTTTTTCCATCAGAGACAAAGAATAACTGTAACTAAACTACTCTTTGATCTTCATGATTGTTTTTTTTTTTGGCAGCCATTTAGCTCTCACTGATATATTTCATTCATATCTATTGTATGTTGTCATCAAATGAGCTTCTAGATCAGGAAAATCAATTAATTTATATTTACTATAAATTAATTTATAGTTCCCCTTTTCTAGAATCACAGTACTTCGAAAATTAGAGGAAATAGCACATTCCTCTCTGGGCCTCCTTCTACAGTAGATTGTCATTTACCTGTTGATGACCTGTTTCTTCTGCTTTGGGCCAACAACTCTGGTTCTCCTCTGCTTTTTGCTCTAACATGTTAATTATGGGCTGCCTCTTAATTGTGACATCTAGAGTAAATTATGATACAATTCAGTTGTTGGATGAGGATATTGAGTCTCGGGAGATATAAGAAATCTACCTGAAGACAGGCCCAATGACAGATGATAGAGCTCGGTTTACAATTCCTAGTTCAGAGTCAAGTTGTGATATTGGCAAATTTTTACAACTGAATTGTTTCCTTTGGAAAAGCATCTATCTTTAGCAATCTTCGGTCATATTTTATTTTGTATTAATATGGCAAACTATCTTAAAATTACTGGTCATTTTCAACAAATGTCTTTTCGTTCTTGGTACTATTAATAATAGGCTTGTGCAGTTATAAACAGAACTAATTAAGAAAATAGTCCTGATTCTATCTTTGTGCATATTACTTTATAGAGTGTATCACATAATTATAGATACATATAAAAGAGATGAAGAAAAATCCTCTGGGATAAACGAAGAAAATACAGTTCTAGATATGAACAAAATTATCAAAATGTAGTTGTGTTCTTTCATTTCTAGTACATTCTTTATATCTCATGACCCTAATGAGGAAGGGCACAGGGAATAGAAATTTAAATACACACACACACACACACACACACACACTCCCCAGAGGTGGATACCTGGGAGGCTCAGCTAAGCAGCTGATTCTTGATTTCAGCTCAGGTCATGATTTCAGGGTTGTGAGATTCGAACCTCCCATAGGGCTCCTCACTGGGCATGAAGCTTGCTTAAGATCTCCTTCTCCCCTTCTTCTGACCTTCCCCCACTTCTCTCTTCCTCTCTTAAAAAAAAAAAAAAAAAGTATCAGAGAGGTTAAATAATTTTTTTTAAGATTTTTAAGTGAGAAAGTGAAAGAATAAGGTAAGAACTTGAACCTGGGATCTTATGAAATCAAACCAATATCTGTACCATGGATTTTTCTTTGCTTTGGAGTCCTATATACCAATCAATATTTGGGAACATGGAGAAAGCATTTACAGTTGTGTAAGAGTTTATACTAATCTCAACCATCCAGCCTCAAGGCAATATCTTAGTCAAAGGAACACATTTTAGAAAGTTTTTTAAAAATTCCAAACAATTTAAAATTTTTACTTCCATTTTACTAGTATAATGAAGAGACTTGAAGGCCATAACAATGCTTCTTTGGAATTTCTTTTTCATCTCTGATGAACTTTTTTTTAAATATTATTACTTCTCCTGTGCATCAAAACTTCCAATGTCTCTGTAAAACAAAGCTCCAGTCCTAAGCCACACACCATTCTTTCTTCTTCGTCTTTCCTTCTTGTTCTGAATTTCCAAGTTCCAATGATCTTTGCATGAATTATTTAGTCCAAATAACAATATGGCAAAATAAATATTAGTCTCAGAGATGCTGAGTTGACCAAGGCCTCACATCTAGAAAATGGTTAAGCAGATGTATCTAATTGTAAAACTATATCCTTTCCATTATACCACACTACCAGTTGTAGAGATAAAGAAATCCTAGAAACTACTATAGGAAATCTGAATTTTTGATTTTTAGATGATTTCCCTTTTGAACAGTTCATCTCATACATGTATGGGATAACGTCTTTTAGTCTAAACTAAAGGAAAGAGTATCAAAGTAATCAAAAGATGCCAGTTGGCATCATGAACATCTGAACATCACTGGAGTTCACACTGATGCTTTGTATGCACTGAGCTTGATAGCATCCATGGAAGAGACCAAAACTTCTACATTCTGCATGTAAGAGTGACTATGGGGTTTCTGAGGCTTAATGGGAAGCCCCCTAATTAGACAGCATGCTGAGGCCCCTTCTGCATCTTGCTTCTGTACGAATGGCTAAAAACTAACATTAAAAACAAAACAAAACAACAAAAACAAAACAAAAAAAGAGTAGCATTTATTTTTCCATCATTTCCTAATCTTCAGAAACCATGACTTATTTTCTAGAGGAGTCTTTTGCTAGAAAGACAATTATTTCCCAATTTAGATATTTGGTGACTGAGCCCCAGTTGTGCTTGTCATCATGGTTGCCTTGGTCTAAGTTAAACATAATGGTTTAGGGATTTCAATGATTTTTAGAGCTCTAAAGATTGCATATAATGCTGCCCAAGTGGTGCTGCATTATTGGCAATCATCCTGAAACTATTAACAGTTATCGGACCCATGATCTCCCTGGAATTAACAGCCAAACTCTTCTTTTCTCAATTTGCAGGACACTGTCATTACCATTAAAAGGCAGTTAAGATGATAATGTGCTCCTGGAACCCAGACAGTGGGCAGCAAAGGGTTATAAGTGAAAATGCTGAGACAGCAGCCCTGACTCAGCCTATAGACAGAATGTTTTTCCTCTTGGGCTGCAGTTGGAAGAAAATTTTAAAGTGACAGGAAGTGAGCACTCAAGATAAATGTTTCTGTTTGTTGATTTCTTTGGGAGGACTCCCTTTCTAGTGGCACTGCAGAAGGTCGGTTCTTTCTCACTGAAATGACAGGACTTCCTGTGGGCCTCCTTATTCTAAAATTTATAACAATAACCAAGAATTTCAAAACAAAGGATTGCAGTTACAGCACACAAAGAGAGGAGGAGAAGCAGAAGCCTGAAGGGAGAAAAAGCTCTGAGAACTACCCTCAGGTAAGATGAGACCATGGATTTATCGGGTACAGAGTAGAGAAAGTAACAGAGAAATGTAACTCAAATCAATAAACACCTGTTGAGGTGTTGAGTTGTTGTTGAGTCCTACTGTGCTACAGGCATCATGCTATGTAGTGGTGATAAAACAGAGATAATACACAGCCTTCATGACCCCTTCCCTCTTGGAGTTTACACTTATCTGAGAAGATGAACACGTGGTAACTATTATAAACACATACGATAAATATTTTCTAAGATAAGTAAAGTACAGGGTGCCATGGGAACATACAGCAAGGAATTCTAAATACAAGTACATAAAACACTACCATGGTAATATGATGGTTACCATTTACTTAGCATCTGATTTATGTCATGCTAAGTGTTATATGAAAGATTTTATTTGAATCTACATGACTGCTTGAATATTAGGTGAATATTAACATCTTCTATTTATAGGGATGTAAACTGTAATGTGGGTAAACTACCCAAGAACAGCCAGCAAATATCAAAACCAGGAGTTGAATTTGTATCAGACTAAGTATATACTTCATTCTGTTGACCAGCATACTACATTTCAATCCCCAGAACAAAGTGGAGAATAACATTTAAGATTCAATTGCCATCTCCATTAACAGAACCAAAAAATACATAAGGGATTGGAGGGAAGACTAGAGAATAGAGAAATGCAATGATATTTGGGTCTCTAAGCACACGAGCTCTCTATTACTAATTTGCCGCTTGGGTAGGATTGGTTCAAATTTAGTTGGCTTTATATAGGTTACAAAAAGATCAAGTTAAATAAATACAACTGATTTATTTAGCATACTCATAGATCTGCAGTATATTAATTTCTCAAAGCTTTTTGAATGATTTCTACTTGTTTAAATAACATCTGCTCCAAAACACATTTGAAACACTTTAAACAAGGATGATAATAACAGCAGAATCATTTAGCACCAGAAAAACAAAACAAGCGTCAGAAAACAGTAACGGTAGGCAAACATCAAAAATTCTGATTCAGGAGACCTAAAAAAAAAAAAAAAGGAGAGAATAAGATTTCTTTCTGAACTTTGTAGAGTATGCGCTGCCAAAGCTAGCACTTTCTAAGCTTTGTAGAAACAAAGGCAAAGAAAGATACAAGATATAATACATAACGCTGTCCACCAGAAAAGCAATCTATTTAATGATAAGAAATTTTTTTTTTCAATCTAAGCATTAAGAGGAATTTGCCACTGGCATCTTCATACAAGACAAATTGAGCCACATAAAGAATGCACTAATAATTTCCTTCATAACAATTTTAACAGGTTATTTTCATATCATCTCTGTCTCTTTAAAGATGTTTGTGCAATGACTTTTGAGGTATCTGCATAACAGGTAAACCACAGGGTCCAGCTGCCAGTAACTCCATCTCTACTGACTCATGCCAGAAACATGATATTCAAATTATGACAAATGCGCACTGGTGAGCCGACTTGGAGGGGAGAGGAAGTACATGGTGGCAGAGTTTAGAACCAACATTCACCTATTCCTTTTGCTGTTGTTCCCAGGGCTCCTTCCTTCCTGAATTCTGGTTCTCTAACTTTTCCTTGAATTCCTTGAGACATTCCAAGAACTTCCTAAAAAATGCCACTTTTGTAAAGTTAGCTTGTGTTATTTTCTTTAATTTGTAACCCAAGTCCTTAATTAGTACAATTCCAGATTTAAGAATCATCGGTCTACTTAGAGGATAACTGAATCAGTATTGCTCCCGTTCACCAGCTGGTTTTTGCTTACTAGTTAGCTTACACTCTGGGACAGTCATGACCAGCCCTACTTACCCAAAAGAAGAAAAAGCAAATGATTCAGAGATAATATCTAAATAGGAATTGGCATAGCAGGTGGTATCTAACCAAGGTTTTAATGCACTATTTCTGCTTTCTCTTTGCAATTTCTAACCAACGTCAAAAGCACTAACATTAATTAGGAAGTAATACACAACCACAAGGAAAGCACATATTCCATAATTTAAGTACTTTGCATAAACTTTATCTTTAAGAGCTAATCATTGGGTTGGTGTGTGCTGGGGTTCGACAGCACAGATACAGGAGTCAAATAGACACATTCAAATACAAAATGATTGGTGGAGATGTCATATAGTCCAGCTTGGGCCCAAGGACAAGATAGTCTTTCTACTCTTTCCCCCTGGATCCATGTTCCTCACCAGGTCCACAGTAACTGATCAGTGGTTTTCTCCTTGACATGCCCTGACACCCCCTTCCCCATTTCTTCACTGCAGGAGTACAGACTGTGGAGCTTTTTTTGACCCGGTAAACAGATGAAAACCTGCACACTAAGAACAGACCAAATCAAATCTAGCAAAAGGCAGGAGAGGATTTTGCAGATTAAGTTCTCTTTTTCCAACCAAAAATGAGAAAATGCACCCACTCTTTCCTCACCATGAATAAAGATGTGGAAAAGGAAAAAGAAAATGTTGCCGGGGTGCCCCTGCCACCTAAACATGAGAGTCCCTTCCTCTCTGCGGTACTCCTCAGTACCTCACAGTATTATTCTCTCTACTGAGAAAAACGGATCCAAAAACCTAAACACTTTGCTCAAGTGGGTTTGAAATCAAACCTATGTATTTGAGTCCAAAGCTCCTAATGGAGTGTTCTAAAGGACATTTCAGAATAATAAATAGAGCCCAAACAGGGAAATGATGAGTTCAGACAGAAAAAGGACAAAAACAAAACAAGAACATATGTACATTTAATTAAAATTGGGAGAGGCAGCACAGTAGGTGGGTGTGCTGTCTTGGCAGACAAGAGAGTCGGGTTCTGGCCGTGCCTGAGCAAATCAGCATCTGTGTGATGTGACCTGCCTGGAGCAAAACGCGGAAACCCATGGGAACACCATTCCCTCCTATTTAGGCTATTTGAAAGTGTCACGAAAGAGTTAAGCAAATTAATCATTCCTAGTTTGCCTTCTCCTCTTCTTTGGCTGTCTCTCTCTTTTTTAATGTCTTTTAAAAGTATGCTATATAATAGAAAATGCCAACATGAAATATAGCCAGGCAATTAAGCTCTGATCCTACCATCTCTTCATAGAATCTGGGACAAATCACTGAGTCGGTCACTGCCTTTCCAAAACTTCAACTCTTTTCTTCAACTTATAGACTTGGTCCAATTATGACCCAGGCAGCTAGTACTTAAGGACTGTCGGAAACAGAGAGGACTGGAGGCCTTTCCATCCTAAGCTTGGTTTCCAGTGTGATTGAGAGTTCTAGGCTCAAAGGCCTTAATAACTATGGAATCTTAGTGAGCTTAGCTCAAGCATTAAATCCCTGCCTTGCTCCTCCCCTGCCCTGTCTTTACTCCACAAAACAGATCTTTTTAAAATACATGCCTGTACCCCTAATTCTCTAAGTTGGCGCTCTTATGGACTGACCAATACTGACATAATAATAGCACACAGCTCCCTGTAAGGATTCATGGGCAACTGCACCTCCTGATGGCACACCCTTTCTACCACATTTGACTTCCTTGTATATTGTCTCTAACCTAAAGTAAGCCTGTCTCAATTCCCTATTTCCCTGCTGGTATTTCCCACACAAAAACTAGGAATTGTTTCATTTCTTCCCACCCAGGTCACTCCTTGACCTTATTTTTTTCCCCATTCCACTAGCCCATTACCATCATCCCAGCATACCTCATAGTAGAACCCATCTACTTTATGACAACTTTATGCTTTGAACCTTGAGTTCTTCACCTATTTAATAAGAAAGATGGGCAAAATAATGAAAAACTTTAAACTCTTTAAACTCTGAAATTCATTCACAACTTTGCATTACATACCTAATAAGTAACTCCCCAGTGTTCTTTTAGATTCTACATTTTCTCTTCATCCATATACTTTCTATATATAATTATAAAATCTTAGTGGTTAGGGACTTTTTTTCTTCATCTTTTATACCTTTGCCTTCTTCTCTCCTTTATCTAATAATAATCTTCCTGCCAGTAGCTGAAGTAATGCCTTGCATCTAAGAAACACTCAAAGTTCATACAATTAAATTGAAGCCATTTTCATTAGCCAGGGAAATTATATAACATGCTTCAGAGAGAAGATCAGGAAGCTATTGAAATAATATAGGTCCCAGATAGTAGTGACAGAAGAGATGAAAAATACTCAAATTTTGGATATTTTTAAAATTAAAATGCAACAGTATTTGTTGAGGAACTGGATATAAGATATGAGAGAAGAGGGTGTGAATGTCATTAGAATGTTCTACAAAGATTTGTTTTCTCCATTCTTTGGACATGTAAAATTTTCTCTGGGATCAAATGCTTTTTTATTCTGATCAGTGAATGAAAGTCTTTCCTGGGCTCAGCAAATAACTGTTGGTGGCCCTCAAGAGCAGTTTGGTTGTTTTGTTTTGTTTTGTCTTTGGTTGTTCCTTCAGTTTGTACAGAGATCAGCAGTGTTTGAGTTGGTGACCCTCTTCACTAAATGGGAAAATTCCCCCAGTTGACTTACGATGAACATGTACTATGAGAGAGAGAACTCTCTGCTGTTTAAAGCACTAAGATTTGGAAGTTGATTCTTAAAGCACAATACCTTAGTCTTTGGTACTGATAAAAAAAAATTTCTCCTAGAAGTACAGCTCTACTTTAATAAACTCTAAAAATGGCATTGGTTATGACTAGGTGGTGTGGAAAGAGTGATATCAAAGGGTAGAAAGATGGTAGTTCATGTTATCCAAAATTATAGCGTAAAGTACATCATCACTTATAGTGACTTGAAATGAAGATAGTGTACCCAATGAACTTGTAGCTTTATAGGAAAAGCTGAACATTAATAGGCTGTGGTAGCTACCACTGGCAGCATTTGAAGAGTGTTACAAAAATAATAAGAAAAATGACCAGTCTGAACCAGGATTGAAAAAGATTAGGCCAGGTCCACAATCATAGGTTTGTGGCATTGGGAAAAGCAACTGTAAAAGTAAATGAAAATTTATAAAACATGTTGAATGACAAGACCAGTCAAATCTCAGCCAGTGGTAAGGATCAAACCAAGAGACTGGTCATTGCAGACCTTTTTTATTTTTTATTTATTTTTTATTTTTTTTAATTTAATTTTATTTTTTCAGTGTTCCAAGATTCATTGTTTATGCACCACACCCAGTGCTCCATGCAATATGTGCCCTCCTTAATACCCACCACCAGGCTCACCCAACTCCCTACCCCCTCCCCTCCAAAACCCTCAGTTTGTTTCTTAGAGTTCACAGTCTCTCATGGTTCATCTCCCCCTCTGATTTCCCCCAACTCACTTTTCCTTTCCTTCTCCTTATGTCCTCCGTGTTATTTCTTATGCTCCACAAATAAGTGAAACCATATGATAATTGACTCTCCGTGCTTGACTTACTTCACTCAGACCTTTTTTAAAGGTCTAAATGAATTAACAGTTTGAATGAATTAAGGTTGTATTTTTAAAATTCTGGCAGTTCTACAAAATGCCCTCTGGAAAAAATGATAAAAATGTGCTTCTCCACCAAAATCTCATAGGCTCAAGCATCCTACAGTTTAGTTGGGAAAGAAAAGTAAACAGATATTACAAAGAGAACCATGCATTGGTTATTGGCACATGTTTCTTACTAGAATCAAACAGAAAAAAGCTAAACACATTTCTGAGTGGACAGTTTGGAGGAGGGGGAGGAAAGAAGAAGGGAAGGAAGGGAGGAAAAAAAGGGGGGGAAAAGACCATCAGCTCCGTCTTAAAGAGACTTGGTCTTAAAAGAGACTAAAATTGTGCATCTGGGTGGCTCATTCAGTTAAGCGTCTGCCTTAGGCTCAGGTCATGATCCAATGGTCCTGGGATCCAGCCCTGCATCTGGCTCCCTGCTCAGCGGGGAGTCTGCTAGTGAGAGAGAGAAAAAGACTAGACCTGCTTAAAATCTACTCTAGAATTTACTCTTAACTCTCAAGAATTTATTCACTACTGCAAGACCTGTTAGAGCTCTCTTTTTTCATTCTGGCATAGGGATCAGCAATTTTAAGAAGGTAACTACTCCATTTGTCTGGATCCCTGAATGATCACAATGACAGAATATCCTACATATCCATAATGGAAAAGTAATGTGAGCACTTTGTTATTTTGTTATTTAACTAGTAAGATTCTGATTGATAAAGAAAGGGACATTTCCATGTAGTATGTGTTGTAATAAATAATTCATTTTGTTGTATTTATGGTAAAATGATACATATTTCTTATTACTGCTGGTAGACAGGATGCGTTGTTAAGTTGAGGTTAATGGAAAGTCTTAATTTCTGAAGAGATTCCACTTTTTTAGCTTTTACTGAAATTTGTGAAGTTTCATTTGAAATTTTGATCATTCCTCTCTTGAAAAAAACCAAAACGATTAAGTGATAGAATGACTCCACACCACTGATGCATGTTAACCAGGCAGGTATCTGTTTGCTTTATTATTAAAGAAACTTTCTTTTTTTTTTTTTTTTTTAATGTTAGAGTTAATTTCTTCTGGAATAGTCACAGCTAATAAGACTGATATGTAATCTGTTTTTCTTCTACAACAGTATGCACCAAAGTTTAAAACATAATGGGAAACTCCAGTGAAATCAAAGAAATATCAACACAACTACAGATTATAGATATTCCTTGGATAGGACTATGCATTTATGTCAATAAATATCATTACTAGGAAGACAAATGGATGAAACTGCAAAGACTAAAACCCTTTGGGGCAGCCAAAATTCTTTGAGTCTCTTAAAGAACAATGTCGACAAACACTATTTCTTTCATCCTAGTGGAAAGTGACAGCTTCTTCTCATTCCCTAGGGCCCATTTCAAATACTGTGTCTGGAGATCTAACTTCTAAAGCCTAAATCATCCTTGATCCAGAATCCAACAATGTGGGTGAAAGCAATCAGCTTTTCTGCCCAATCCTGTTTCAGGCAAAAGGCAAATAATGAGTTTAACAGAACTGAGTTTTATTTTTCCAGATCATAATGTTCACCCTTCAGTGAGCCAAGGCAGTATTTTAGTTATATGAGAGCTCAGATAAAAGCAAAATTATTTTAATTATTTGGATTTCTTAGCCGGCCATTATCAAATGGCCAAAATTTTTAAAAAACACATTAATTTAACTCAATCAGCTGAAACCTCTTTGGATGTAGTATGAAATCATTCAGTGACATCAGACTGGGTATTTTTATTAAGATACTGCAAAAAAAGCAGTTCAACTTTATTCTTTCCTCCAAATACTTGGTTTCAAGAGCCCAGTGTTTCCATTCTATTAACTAATGACCCATTTTCTATATGATTTGCTGGGGCAATCTGTTGTAGTTTTTTAAAAATAAAATACCACTATTTTCTAGATAAGATATGAATAATTATCCTCTATAATCCTCAATCACCGAGGCTTCACGCCCAAAGATATATTAATTTATTCAACTACTTGAAAGAGGGCAATGATAGTAGTTAAGACTTCAATTCAGACAGGCTTTGAAAAGTTAATCAAGTTCTCAAAATCTCTTTCTTCTACATCTTAAATGGGTATAATAACATCTACCATAAATGGTGGCCATATGATTTTGGTGCATATAAACACTAGGTATACAGCCTAAGGATAAGTAAGGGTTCAATAAATAACAACTTCTAATAGGTCATGATAGGAAAAAACAAACAAAAAAACACAGGAAGGTTTAGGAATGATAGATTTGTATCAGAGACATAGTAACTAACTCCTTAATGTTTTAGTTGATAGTAAGTTTTCTGAGAGCAATTATCATGTTTCACACAAGTTCTGGGTGCTTAGACCAAATACCATGACTTGTACAAAGTAGGTATTTAACAAATGTTTGACAGGTGACTAGATTTTCACAATTATGAAACTGAAATTTATGTCCATCTTGCATTTTTCTGGCAAGTTTTTGTGTTGTGGTGGCACAATTATCTTGAGTCTACCAATTTCATTAAGGTGTGGTGGGGGTACACGCAGAGAAAAGAGATTCACTGCTCAATTTGGTGCTCTGTTTTTATTTGTTGGCTATGTACTGGTGGACAGCATAAAATATTTTCCCATATTTAGAAGCTAGTCAAACTACAACCCAAACTTTGGGGTTTCTAAATTTATTCTTATTTGGCAAAAAGAGTGTTTTCATTTTCCAAAAGGACTTAAAATGCTCAAACAGTTGCAAACAACTCTTAGAAGGAACATTTTAATGAGCCAAATGTAAATATATGTAAATAAATTAAACCCACACAAATTATCTTTCCATACAAGTACTTATAATTAAGAGAAAAAGTGTCTGACAGTAGAAATTTGGGTTTTGCTTAGCTTTAGTTAGCCAAGAGAAACAAATTATGTCCAAGATTATACTGAATCTATTATGTGGAAATGTAGAAATATCACTGATTTCCTTGGGCTTTCACTGACAATGTAGCTCCCAGGACTCAGGACAAATCCAACCTGCAGGGGAAACTCATTAGCATCCAATCCATGTTTTGTATCTTCTTCCCTCCCTTACCCCTCCAGTTCAGTGCAGCAACTAATGAGAAAATTAGCCTAATTCAAGAAAGATAAACCTAAAACAAACCCAATAAGTTTATGTATAATCCTAACCCTCTGTCCTCCATGTCACTACTATACACTCCTAATATTGGCAGGTACCCCAGCCCTAGGCAAATCCATCAGTCTGTTCTATCTTAGCACAGACATCGTTTTTCAAAATATGGATTACCAACATTAGCAGCCTTCTTGCAGATGTTTTCTCAACATCCATTTGACTCTGTCCATTCTTACTTTGTGACTTCCTAAGAACTCCTTCCTAAACTGAATCTAAACTCAGATTGCATTAAGAAATTCTCCCATAAACAGCAGTTCTTTACAGTAATTAAGGCTTTTCACAAAATTATGAATAAAACAATTAAGAAAAACCAAACCTAAGACTTCTTCTTAGAAAGTCTTAGGTTTGCTGCTGGGTCCAGCAGCAACAAGGACACTGTTGTAGATTCAAAGCACAAAAAATGACATCAAAGAGAAGCAATTCTCTATTCACTAGACAATCCCTGTGACTTCCTCTCTCCCTTAGGTGTCGAGAAGCCTTCTATTTCTTTGGGGTCTCTCATGAATACTGGTGTTAGTATGCACATTAACCTAGACAATTGTTGTGCGAGTCCCCAAAGCTCAAAGCTCAACTTTTCCTGACTAGAAACCTCCCTTTTCCTCAGAGTGGGTCAGATGTTCTCTGCCCCCTCCCTTGGCTTCTCGACAGAAGTATAAATCAGGATTATAGGGGTCCTCTCCTGCGGCAGGATCCACTGGGTATGTAGGTATACTCCAGCCAAGCATTCCTCTCTATGGGATGAGAGCTTGGGAGTCTTGCTGACTCTTTGCTTATGTCTTCTTCCCCAATAAACCACACTTTACACTCAAGTGGTATCTGTCCTTATTCTCTGGCTGCAAATATTTTTTCCTTCCTATAAAGATGACCTGGACCAACATTCTAGCTAATGCAAAATCGCTGTCTAAAGCATCCTCAACGTATTTCTTTTATCTACAATAACTTTAACTTTTTATTGCCTATTTATTCATTGTCATTTGTTACAAAGAAATGATTAAGTACCCACAAGTGCTGAGTTAGACCCTGTACTAGTAAACAGCAATTAATAATACAGCAGTCCCACAGCATTCAATATCTTCTGTGGTCTGAGAACAATCCACATTTTTCAGCTTTATCTCTCACTAGTGAAAATGACTAACATGTCAAACACCTATAGTAACCCAGGCACCATATGTTTAATTGTCATCGCTCTCAAAAACTGTCCCAATAATACTATGAAGGAGGCATACATGTAAATATGAACTTTTTACCCTACTTTTGTTACCCTTCCTGTGGACTGATACTCAGTATGTGCTTTCTTTTCCTCAACCCCTACTGAAGAGAAAAAACAAAAAAACAAAACTCAACCCAAACAAACAAGAACTCTGAGGCTTTAAAGGCTATTTTCCTTATGTATTATCGCTTACCTAATAAGTGGCAAACAGAATTCAGATGCGGGTTTGCTGGTTTCAGTGTCTTAAGAGTTTCCTAGTATACCATATAGTTCCTGTGTCTGGCACAGAGTAGATGTTTGATAAATATTTTCAAATATACGGATGAATAAATAAATAAAATTTAAAAGACAATATCACTTTGCCATTTTATAACTGCTTTTGACCTGAGGCTTTTAGAAATTTGACATTATTTTCTGTACTAAAGAAATTATAGCAAACATATGTTCCCCAACAATTTCTAAGGTATACATTTAAAGATTATTTTTCTCTAGTTTTTCAGTGATCTCAGAAATTGTTCTCAAATTACTCTGTGTTCCCGTCTTCTGCCTTTAATAAATGGATTGCCAACCACCACAAAACATTAGCTTTAAAGGGGATAAAAATGCTGCTTGACTCATAAGTTGGCTAAGCTGCAGAAGTGTGAAGGCAATGTGAGGCTACTGACGAATTTTATTTACTGACTTAAGGAAAAAAAATCATCACTTAATTTATAAGGCCTGACCTAGATGAAACCCCCAAGAGCCAGGCTCTTACTTGAGAATGCACATCAGTGTCTTCAAATTCGATTAGTGTGATTTTCCAAGACATAACCACGGCTCCCAGCAAAGTGTCCAACCACTGGAAACACAATCAATCATGCTGGGCATCATAAGCTTAATGCAAGCCCCCTAAGTGCATCGTAGAGAGACATGGGGCAAACAACTAGGGAAAAAAAAAAAAGGTAAAGCCTTGCTAAGTAAACATAATTCACACAGAATTTAAAATTGCCCTTCTCGCACTCAGTGAAAGAAGATTTCATGCTGATGATAAATAGTGGAGATTTGATACCTGAGCAAATCTCCTCTGGAGATATCCTTTGACAATGTAAGAAGCTAAACAGAAACAAACAAAAAAATTCCAGAGATAGCTTCTCATACTGCCATATAAATAATATAGGCAATAGCTTAACAATTTCCCCCTCACAGTTATAAAGTACCTTCAAGTACAGTTTCTTACATGTAAAACAATTACGTGAATAATTTGTCTATAGTACAGAACTCCTTGAGAACAGGCCTGAAACTCAAACTGGTCTCTGGATTCAGCATTCAGAACTTAGATCGCCCTATCATGCAAGGTCCTGAGATACACAAAACACTGAGCTACCAAGGGACAAGAAAGTGAGAAAAATAGTATTGCTTTTCTGCTGTCAATGAGCTTATCTGAAATGGGGATGGAGCTATTATTACACAAACAAGGGCTAATAAGATTCAGGTAATATTGTTAATGTGACCTTGATGGTGCCCACAAGCTAGTAATACATGAGTAACTTCAGTCCACTTAAAAAAAAAAAATCTAAAATAAGACAAGGAGCTGTTAAATAAAGAGTAAGCAACAGCTTCAAGAGACTTTGTACCACGGAAATACAGATTAAATACAGAGAATGGCTTCATTGTGAGTTGAGCTGATCAGGAATGGCTACAATTATCTGAAAGACCAGTTTATAGAATAAATGGTGAAACTGAAGAGCAAGATGGAATAAAGAAACTCCATAAACTTCAATATTTCTTTTGGAGTCTTGGCTAAATCAGTGAATTCTGACTTTTAACCCAGACTAGAAAAACATTCTAAATCTTCGTCTTCTAAAATCATTCTCAATCTTCTAAGATTCTACTACATCTGGCAATTGCACGAGACATATGAACTAAATACCAGTTGGTGAGTTATTTGGTTAATTAAACAGATTGATTAATCTGTCTCTAAAATAAGATCACTAAGTTTGGAGATAACTCTCTACACAGTAGTAAGAAAAAAAAAAAAAAAAAAAAAAAAAAACCTATTGCTGGAGAAAATACCAGAGGTAAACTAATTCCTTTGTTTCTCATCTGGAGTGAATACCAGAATTATACATGAAGTGCTAGAAATATCTACATGCCACTACATTCATGGTTTCTGATTTGTAAAAGCTCCATTAATGACTTTGATGTGTGTCTCTGATTTAGAAGCTTTTATTGAATGTCTTTTCCTCCCAACATACCAGCCACAGCAAATGGTTAACCAGACATAGCTTGATATATCTTAAATGTATTTCAATTCCATTTTTGCACATCTCTAATTATTTGAGGATTTATCCACTTGCTAATTTAGGGAAATTCCATTTCCCTATATTTTCTAGTTATTTATCTTGGTTTAAGAGCAACATAGGGGCACCCTGGGTGGCTCAGTTATTTAAGCATCAAGTCATGATTCCGGAGTCCTGGGATTGAGCCCCCCATTGGACTGCCTGTTCAGCAAGGAGTCTGCTTCTCTCTCTCTGCCTGCCCCTTCCTCCAGCTCATGGATGCACTCTCTATCTCTCTCTCAAATAAATACATAAAGTCTTTAAAAAAAAAAAAAAGCAACACAGAAAAAGTTTATTTCCCTCCACTCTAAGTTACCCCAACTTTTAAAATTTATATATAAGCAAACAATTTCAGAAGTAATCTGGCTCATGTCAAAACTGGCATTAGAACTCAAGTGTTCAAACCCTGATGTGGTCTATCCACTAGCTAAATGGTGCTCTATCTACTAGGTAGGCTGAATTCTAATTTTTCTTTTACCATTAAAATGCTACAAACTTCTTCTATACCTTAAGGCTGTGGTTTTCAACTCTATCAAACTCAATGTCCCTTTACATAAGAAGCATTTAATTTAACTTTTGCTCCCTTAAAATGGAATTCATAGATAATGCAATCTATCTACACACATAATTTTTTTAAAAGCAATATAATTGTGATATGAAGTAACATATTTAAAAATATTCTGTATTCCAAAATAAATGTTTGGGCTACACTACTAGAATGCCCGCACATATGTGTAGAATGTATAGAACTACTGGGAATGTGACAATTACAGATGCAGACTGACTCAGGTGTGTCATAATATCATGAGCAGCACTCTAGAGAGTCACATGCTTTTCTAAAATGATGAGTAACTCCAGGTAAGGAACAAACATAGTACAGCCTTTTCCAATTTTCACAATACCATAATTCCTGGAAAATTATTTTACACTATACAAAATTGTTCTACATTTATATATAAAATGGAGTTTGTTTCTCAGTTCAAAAATTATAAACGGTTGTTTCATGTACATTAACCGTGCAAAACGTTCAAAAGTTGTGAAGGAAAGAACAAATTTATTGTTTACATCTCTTGAGCATTCAAGGCATCGGCATCCCTAGTATCACCCATTAAATGCCAGTTGTGCCACCTCCAATTATGAGAACAATGAATAGCCTCCCAACATATTTTCAAAATAATCCCTAGGGTTTATTGAGAGGAGAAGGGAGTTGAGGGAAATTGGAAGGGGAGGTGAACCATGAGAGACTATGGACTCTGAAAAACAATCTGAGGGTTTTGAAGGGACGGGGGGTAGGAGGTTGGGGGACCAGGTAATGGGTATTAGAGAGGGCATGGATTGTATAGAGCACTGGGTGTGGTGCAAAAACAATGAATGCTATTACGCTGAAAAGAAATTTATAAATAAATAAATAAATAAAATCTTTAAAAAATCAATAAGTGATTCTATAAGGCAAAAAAAAAAAAATCCCTAGGGAAAGGAAACACCTCATAGAAGAAGAGAGTAACAGCAATAATTATAAGAACTACAAAAAATCCGATAAGGATTTCTACATAAACTTAAATCAATACTCAAAGAGAACTTAAATATCAGCACACTGGTTTTGTTCAACGTACCATCAGATACGTTGATAACTTTAAACCAGAAATGTACTTCTCTTTAAATATCAATTCCTACTAAAGTACACACTTGTGTGTTAAAAAACAAATTAGTGAATCTTCTTCACATATTTTCCCATCCCTCCCTTCCTCCTTGTGTCAATAGTTACTACCTAGTCTGTGCCTTCTGTTACTTTTACCTGAAATACTATTCTATTTTGTCTATACTTCCAATTCATTTTATAAAATGATATTAAATGTAGCCATGACTTCACTGGGCTTACACCCAGGATTGCTGCATCCCTGCTACCAGCTAGTAGACATATTTTTCTAAGTATAAAATTATTTCATTAATATGAATACTAAATTAAACTGGAGTATGAAATACAAACTGAAACATGCACCTTTCTCCAAAAGAGAAGATATTTCATAAAAACTCCTTCAAACATTTGATAACATGTTTTACAAAATTAGAGATATTAATAACAGAAATTATCTAATGCAAACTCATTTCAAATATGTAAAAAGAGATAAAGAGAGATGATGTAACATACCTGGCTAAATTACATGCTGGAGCAATTGATAACAGAATAGGAATCAGAACCTGACTTGGTTCCTACATTCTTCCTTAGCTGTTGTTTTTTTTCTTTTTTTGGTTGGGCTAATCAATTTATCTGTTAGTCTGTTAGTACTTAAAACTAGGTATGTTAGGTAATGGTTTAACTCTCAATATTTCCCTAAGTCCAAAAATTAATTGTGAACCTGGGAAAGACAAGTTGTGTGTGTGTGCGTGCATGAATGTGTTTTCAGTATTTGATATTATTTTTTCATTAAAGAAAATCCAAGTCAGAACCATACTAAAACACCTTCATCTGTCCCCCACTGATTGGTGAGTCATGGTAGATCATATTAGGATCTTACTGCTCAGTATAGAACACTGGAATTGAAGTTTATTGGAATTGTGATGGTTGGCCATTTCCAGTCTGTGCGTGGAAGACCAAGACAATGCCAATCTAATATGTGAGAAGGAACAATTACAAAGAAATTAATTCTTGGAAACGATCATTGATTCTGATGGGAGAGAAGCATTTAGACATCCAGGTCATTGTATTTCCTTTCTGTTTTATTACTGTGCCATTCTATCTTTCTATCTCATGAGAATTAAAGTTTATACCTTAGTTTTTACTAATGCATTAATACAATGCAGTCATTTAAGTAAAACATTATCGGACTCTATAAATAATGGACAGACATGTACAGAACTCTCTAAAGACGATTTCCTTTCCAACTGTTTGTGATTTTACATTGAACATTTGGCAAATCTGAGTTTTAAAAGTAGCATTTTGTCATTCATCCAGAGGTAAATGTTTGGCAATTAATATGATCCTATGGTTTATTTTATCCCTAAGAAACAGGGCATAGTTTGCCAGGAAAGCTAGGGGTGAGGAGGATAGATTAAGCATGGTTCCAATGAGAATCAAAGGATTGAAAAAGCAAGAAATAGCACTAAGGAAATAACCATCTGAAAAGAGAAAGCAGACTCTTAAAAGCCATGTGGATTTAGTTAAATCAGTTTAGTAGACATGGATAAAAGTTAAACAAAATGCATAGGAAAAGGAAGTCAAGATCTAAAATCTAAAAGAAAAAAAAATGGAAATGAAATCCTAGAAGCAATAATAAAGTACCAACAACAGAAACACCACTATTACTCAAAAGAGAATTCATTTTGTCTACAATTAATAATTGACATATTGCATTCTAATTTTGATAGTATTATAAATGAAAAAAAGACCTTTATTGTGCTTAGTGTTAGCCCTCTGGCATGACTGTAAAAACTCTCTAGTGCCCAAGATTAAGAAATAATGGTCAAGACTAATGAAGCTATAGATTTATTATTAAATGTTATTTCTTTTTTTTTTATTTTAATTTTTTATTTTTTATAAACATATATTTTTATCCCCAGGGGTACAGGTCTGTGAATCACCAGGTTTACACACTTCACAGCACTCACCAAATCACATACCCTCCCCAATGTCCATAATCCCACCCCCTTCTCCCAAACCCCCTCCCCCCAGCAACCCTCAGTTTGTCCTGCGAGATTAAGAGTCACTTATGGTTTGTCTCCCTCCCAATCCCATCTTGTTTCATTTATTCTTCTTCTACCCACTTAAGCCTCCATGTTGCATCACCACTTCCTCATATCAGGGAGATCATATGATAGTTGTCTTTCTCCGCTTGACTTATTTCGCTAAGCATGATACGCTCTAGTTCCATCCATGTTGTCGCAAATGGCAAGATTTCATTTCTTTTGATGGCTGCATAGTATTCCATTGTGTATATATACCACATCTTCTTGATCCATTCATCTGTTGATGGACATCTAGGTTCTTTCCATAGTTTGGCTATTGTGGACATTGCTGCTATGAACATTCGGGTGCATGTGCCCCTTTGGATCACTACATTTGTATCTTTAGGGTAAATACCCAATAGTGCAATTGCTGGGTCATAGGGCAGTTCTATTTTCAACATTTTGAGGAACCTCCATGCTGTTTTCCAGAGTGGCTGCACCAGCTTGCATTCCCACCAACAGTGTAGGAGGGTTCCCCTTTCTCCGCATCCTCGCCAGCATCTGTCATTTCCTGACTTGTTGATTTTAGCCATTCTGACTGGTGTGAGGTGATATCGCATTGTGGTTTTGATTTGTATTTCCCTGATGCCGAGTGATATGGAGCACTTTTTCATGTGTCTGTTGGCCATCTGGATGTCTTCTTTGCAGAAATGTCTGTTCATGTCCTCTGCCCATTTCTTGATTGGATTATTTGTTCTTTGGGTGTTGAGTTTGCTAAGTTCTTTATAGATTCTGGACACTAGTCCTTTATCTGATATGTCGTTTGCAAATATCTTCTCCCATTCTGTCAGTTGTCTTTTGATTTTGTTAACTGTTTCCTTTGCTGTGCAAAAGCTTTTGATCTTGATGAAATCCCAGTAGTTCATTTTTTCCCTTGCTTCCCTTGCCTTTTGCGTTGTTCCTAGGAAGATGTTGCTGCGGCAGAGGTCGAAGAGGTTACTGCCCGTGTTCTCCTCAAGGATTTTGATGGATTCCTTTCGTACATTGAGGTCCTTCATCCATTTTGAGTCTATTTTTGTGTGTGGTGTAAGGAAATGGTCCAATTTCATTTTTCTGCATGTGGCTGTCCAATATTCCCAGCACCATTTATTGAAGAGGCTGTCTTTTTTACATTGGACATTCTTTCCTGCTTTGTCGAAGATTAGTTGACCATAGAGTTGAGGGTCTATTTCTGGGCTCTCTATTCTGTTCCATTGATCTATGTGTCTGTTTTCGTGCCAGTACCATGCTGTCTTGATGATGACAGCTTTGTAATAGAGCTTGAAGTCCGGAATTGTGATGCCACCAACGTTGGCTTTCTTTTTCAATATCCCTTTGGCTATTTGAGGTCTTTTCTGGTTCCATATAAATTTTAGCATTATTTGTTCCATTTCTTTGAAAAAGATGGATGGTACTTTGATAGGAATTGCATTAAATGTGTAGATTGCTTTAGATAGCATAGACATTTTCACAATATTTATTCTTCCAATCCAGGAGCATGGAACATTTTTCCATTTCTTTGTGGCTTCCTCAATTTCTTTCATGAGTAATTTATAGTTTTCTGAGTATAGATTCTGTGTCTCTTTGGTTAGGTTTATTCCTAGGTATCTTATGGTTTTGGATGCAATTGTAAATGGGATTGACTCCTTAATATCTCTTTCTTCTGTCTTGCTGTTGGTGTAGAGAAATGCAACTGATTTCTGTGCATTGATTTTATATCCTGACACTTTACTGAATTCCTGTATAAGTTCTAGCAGTTTTGGAGTGGAGTCTTTTGGGTTTTCCACATATAGTATCATATCATCTGCGAAGAGTGATAATTTGACTTCTTCTTTGCCGATTTGGATGCCTTTAATTTCCTTTTGTTGTCTGATTGCTGAGGCTAGGACCTCTAGTACGATGTTGAATAGCAGTGGTGATAATGGACATCCCTGCCGTGTTCCTGACCTTAGCGGAAAAGCTTTCAGTTTTTCTCCATTGAGAATGATATTTGCGGTGGGTTTTTCATAGATGGCTTTGATGATATTGAGGTATGTGCCCTCTATCCCTACACTTTGAAGAGTTTTGATCAGGAAGGGATGTTGTACTTTGTCAAATGCTTTTTCAGCATCTATTGAGAGTATCATATGGTTCTTGTTCTTTCTTTTATTGATGTGTTGTATCACATTGACTGATTTGCGGATGTTGAACCAACCTTGCAGCCCTGGAATAAATCCCACTTGGTCGTGGTGAATAATCCTTTTAATGTACTGTTGAATCCTATTGGCTAGTATTTTGTTGAGTATTTTCGCATCTGTGTTCATCAAGGATATCGGTCTATAGCTCTCTTTTTTGGTGGGATCCTTGTCTGGTTTTGGGATCAAGGTGATGCTGGCCTCATAAAATGAGTTTGGAAGTTTTCCTTCCATTTCTATTTTTTGGAACCAAATACATGGAGACTAAACAGTTCCTTCTAAAGAATGAATGGGTCAACCGGGAAATTAAAGAAGAATTGAAAAAAATCATGGAAACAAATGATAATGAAAATACAATGGTTCAAAATCTGTGGGACACAACAAAGGCAGTCCTGAGAGGAAAATATATAGTGGTACAAGCCTTTCTCAAGAAACAAGAAAGGTCTCAGGTACACAACCTAACCCTACACCTAAAGGAGCTGGAGAAAGAACAAGAAAGAAACCCTAAGCCCAGCAGGAGAAGAGAAATCATAAAGATCAGAGCAGAAATCAATGAAATAGAAACCAAAAAAACAATAGAACAAATCAACGAAACTAGGAGCTGGTTCTTTGAAAGAATTAATAAAATTGATAAACCCCTGGCCCGACTTATCAAAAAGAAAAGAGAAAGGACCCAAATAAATAAAATCATGAATGAAAGAGGAGAGATCACAACTAACACCAAAGAAATACAAACTATTATAAGAACATACTATGAGCAACTCTACAGCAATAAATTTGACAATCTGGAAGAAATGGATGCATTCCTAGAAACATATAAACTATCACAACTGAACCAGGAAGAAATAGAAAGCCTGAACAGACCCATAACCAGTAAGGAGATTGAAACAGTCATTAAAAATCTATTATTAAATGTTATTTCTTTTTAAAAATATGTTTCAACTCTATTGGTACTTAATGAACCAAATTACCTTTAATTATTCTGCCGATCACATCTTCTTAAAATGGTCCACCTAAACTTTATGAGTTAATGAGGGAAAATTTGGGATGTGGAAACAGTTCTGAAAATATATATTACTTTACATTACAAGCAGATACATAAAAAACATATGTGTAGAAAATTCTTGAGAAAAATCCTATTTCCTGAATCACAATTTCACATCTAAATCAAAAGCTAAAAATAAACATTATTCAACAGGATTAGTACAAATCAAGTAAAAGAAAAAAAGTTGTTAAATTTAAAATAAGCAATGACTGAGAAGAGACTTTGCAATATGTGATGACTCTCCATCTAGTCTCCAGAAACCACAGTCCTTCACAAGCTCTAGAGAGGCTTTCTGCTCTTAAAACTGAATAAGGATGGTCTTTTTCCAGTTTGTAGAAGGGGAAAACAAGTTATATGGAGGGATTTTTTCCCCAATTTTAACTTTTTCTCCCTTTTAAAAAAAGCTTGCAAACCTTTCGGCAACTACTTCCACACTTCCCGTGGTAAGCGCTAGCAGACAACAAAGCCCCTGTTCCTTAGAAAATAGAATACGTTTTAAACAATAGTAAAATTACTACTACCAGCAGTACAGGTCTTCCTTATATCTTGTCTTTCTTATTTTTACATGTTTGTGGAGATCTTCTGTGACATTTTGGAAAGAGAATAAAATGAGACCCTATAATAGTGTTGTGCCATTATATACTTTTATATAAATAGTCACTCCTCATACGGTTTAAAATCATATCATGTTGTTAGAAAAATTTAGTATACATGCACCTCCCTCATTGTGCCACCTCTCTCCTTATTTACATTCACACTATACTATGTGTCAGATTTAATTTAATTTCCACATGTTCCATAGATAACACTCACAGATCTCACCTGATCTTGTTCACTGTATACACAATTATGTACACACATAGTGTTAATAGTAAAAAAATAAATCAATGTGTTTTTCTTTATATATGTTTCCATATGTACATTTGCATATATATGCATTTCCCTAATATAAGTTTCTTCCCTGAAAAGCCAAAGGTAGCCCATCTGTTCAGGGACGTGTTTATTAAAATTAATAAGAACAACAAAAATAGAAAGAAATAGTTAATATTCAGCTGTTTTGCCTAAAATAGGATTTTGCAACAAGAAATATGTTTGAAATCCTGGTATGACTAAAACAGATGTTTGGCACAATTCTCAGTTTACATAAGGGTAGTCCAGAGAAGGATAAGAAGGAAGAAAATTCTAACCTTTTGCAGGCCCAGAGAATTTGGGAGTAAGATGTGGGAGAGGGATATAATTTAGAAACTCCAAGACAAGTACAGTGGTGGTCAAGCATATTCAGGTGATGGCACCAGAGCAAGGAGGGACCATGCTGACATTTCCAATTCAGCACCGTATGAGGTAGAAAGGTAAAGCTGAAGCAGTCCTGGTTTTCAATAGCTTATGTGTAAAAAAAAAAAGTCTTTGCATATATGGGGAAAAGGAAGCAATTTTTTAAAGTTTATTTATTTATTTGGGAGAGAGAGCACCAGGGGGAGGGAGGGTCAGAGGGAGAGAAAATCACAAGTAGACTCTGAGCTAAACGTAGAACCCTACACGGGACTTGATTTCAGGACACTGAGATCCCAACCTGAGCTGAAATCAAGAGTCGAATGCTTAACCCACTGTACTACTCAGTGGCCCCAAGACAGGAAGTTTTAAGAAAACACCCTGCACCCAGAGAACAGAAGCTATGTCTGATGGGGACTTCAAGACCAAAGACCAAAAGTACCAGAGCCCTAGGCTCTATGAGAAAAACCATATGTTTATCCATACAACTAGAAACAATTAATTTCAGTGCAACAGGCATCAGACCCAGGAGCAAATCGCATGAGTATCTAGAAAACAAGAGGATGATAGGAGGGTTCTATTTTCTTTGCTGCCAGCGAGGATGCCATCAGCCTCTCTCCCTCTCACTATATATTCAAGCACTTCCTAGCAATGGAGCAAATTTGAAAGTCTGAAGAAGAGTTTGGGTTACACATTGCTGAATTACAGTGAAATCAGACAATGAGAATAAAATTCTTTCTCTGTTACCCAGTGGATTATCTCTTAAAAAAACAATCAGAGCAATTGCAGGTAATATGAAGAACCTATATATTTATTGCATGTGAGAATTATGGTATGAATAAATTTGGAGCCTCAGCTTATTCACTAATTGGCTCGCATGCATGTCATGACTTGAATACATTTCCAAATCCAACACATGCTAGCCACAGAGTAGACAATAGTAATTGATTACCAGAAATACACATACCCCACCAGTGTCCTTGTGGAGCTACAGTCTACCAGTGATTCTCAACAAAGGATGGTACTTCCTCCCTGAAGGTATTAAAAATGTGAGGAGGTGTTTTTGCTTTTCCCAATGGCTACTGGCATGCTATAGCATTTAGTGAGTGGGAGACAGGGTTCCTAAATGTCAAAATTCAAGAACCAATATTCTTCACTTAAATAAAGCATCACTCACCCAAACTGCCAATACAACCCCTCTTGAGACATACTGAGAAAGGAAGGCACTATAGCTACAGATGAAGGACAGATAAATTACAGAAGCGAAGGGAATGGTATGCAAGAGCTGAGGGTATGGAGGGGAGATGGGGGGAGAGAGATGAATGTATATCAATATTGCTAAGAGATAAATACTGACAAATCTATAGAAAATATTTTAAAACACCAAAACTATAGAGCACTACTTTAAAATGTTCACTCCTAAAGAACACTATTGCTAACTTTTGAGTTATAAGCAAATGGCTCTCTTAAAACTCACTTAAAATCTCTAAGAGGTGCTGGGAGGCACAGTGGACAGTGGTGACAGTTACCACAGGGTAGAAAGGCAGAGCAGTATAGATGGCAGAGAAAAGTGTCAGGTCAGCAACTCCCTACTCTATAAAATTAAACCTCTGGGTAAAGATGTCGGCCACCTGACTTTCGTGCAAACCAGATAGTGGCTAAATTCATGAATAATGGGTTCATGAATAATGGGTTCATGGCCCCGCCATGGTAATAAGAGGGAAAAAGGTCATTAAACAAAGCTCACCCAGAAATTTCCATACTTGAAGTCAAAATATATGAAAAGAAACTGTTGAGATCTTTTTAAAAATGAAACAAGATGAAACCAGAGAGGGAGAGAAACCATAAGAGACTCTCAATCTCAGGAAACAAACTGAGGGTTCCTGGAGGGGAGGGGGGTGATAGGGATAGGATGGTTAGGTGATGGACATTGGGGATGTTATGTGCTATGGGGAGTGCTGTGAATTGTGTAAGACTGACCAACCACAGACCTGTACTTCTGAAACAAATAATACATTATATGTTAATTTTTAAAATGTCCTTTCTTAAACATGTTTACAGTAACTCTTCAAAATCTGGGACTGACATCTGCTATAGAAGCTTTAATGTGACTGACTTCCCTCCCTCAACTTTATATATTCCATTACCAACAGTGGATGTGAAAAGGATGCAGTTCTATATATCACATTCTGGAGCTTTATAATATTCACTGTTATGCCCATCAAATATACATACTTTACCCCCTCCTAAATAAGAACTCATAGAAAAGATTAAAAAAATAAAAGAGTTGAATTTTACTTTCTCTACCATCCTTGCCAACTGATTTTAGCAAATTATAAGCAACAAAAAACTCACTGTACTTAGTAAGAAACAAAAAGAGATGTTCATCTTCTGTATTAGGATGGAACAGCCATGTGCCTTTAGATTCTTATTTTCATTGTGGTTTCTCTAATGAGTTTTTATAATCCTACATTGACCTTGAACCACATTTTTCTTTTCTACAAGGTGTTTGGCTATATATGAATGGCAATTGCAACCACTACAAAAACAAACACTAACTCATGTAATGAAAAGTTTAAGGAAATAGAGATGAAAAAAATAAAATGGTGCATAAAAAGACATTGAACATATTTTGATCCATGTCTTTTAATTCCTCCTGCTTTCCCATGGAATTTAAGCAGGATCTCAGAGATGAGAGAGGAAATGCCTGAATTCTCTCAGCAGAAAAGGTGGGAAATAATAGAAGATGGGATCAACAGACTTGGACATGAGCTCTGTAACAAATGTGGGTCTAACCACTTCAAACTTTGTCAATTTGCTGGTTTGAGACTCATTTGAACTAAAAAAAAAAAAATAATAATAATAATAATATCAGAACTATATTCATAAAACTGATTAAAAGAAAAAAAAGGGTTCTCAGTGCAGGAAGCATTTGTCTGGTCTTGGTCACTTAAGCATCTACAAAAAGTCACACACACACACACAAACGCACTCACACCACAAAGTGGGTTTACTCTCTTAGAAAATACAAGAACCTTAGATTGTACCATGTACAAAGATTTAAAAAGCAGGGCTCAATCCATATGAATAGTCCACATTATAACACCCAACTCTAAAATACTGAAGGCAAACTTTCATCCAGAAAGGCAAAATCAAATTTATTAATTTTTCTTCTTCATATGTTATCTTTAAGAAAAGAACATGTTAAAATAAACTTCTTGATGAAGAGTGTTGACATGTGAGAAATTTGATCAATGGAGTTTCCTGCTGGAAATTGAAGGCAAATTTTAAAGATATTTATGAAGCTAAAACATGTATTTATGTAACATCATTAGTCTTTGTCAAATGAACTGAGAAATAACTTTAGGTATTAAAACAAAGAAAAGTTATTTTTAGTTTGGTGACTTTTGTTACAGCAATTTAGTCTGTGCATTAACTTTAACAGCAGGAAAATTCATGTCTCTCTTCAATAACAGTCCAGAGTTGGCTGTAGATAGCAGATTGGTAAATTCTGCTTTAAACCAGGGACAATTCCATTTATTATACATAACTGAGGTAGATCGCCACCACTTCAGTCACATCATAGTCCATGGAGGGAAATAAAAACAGAAAGTAAATCATGTTCCTTTAAAAAAAAAAAAACATAATTTGGAACTTACACATATCACATCACATTACTAATTTCCCTTTGGCAGGGGTTTAGTCAAATGTCCATGCGCAGCTACAAGCTAGTAAGGCTAGAAAGAGCAGTGCAGAATCAAGCTTCCATGTGGCCTGGTAAAATTTAGATGGTCAGTTACTGAAAGGAAAAAAGCAACTTTGGGAACTGGTGGATAATAAGAGTCTCTGACAAGAGAATAACTGCCTCTGGGAAGGGAGACTAGAGACTCATAATAGGGTAAGAGAAAGACGTGCTTTCATGCTATCCATCTTGTATTTCCATACTGCATCTTGTGTAGCACCAATTCTATTCCAGTCCATGTGAGCTTTAATTCTATTAATCATTTCACTGAAAATTTTGTTCTTTAAAATAGTTTAAAAGAGATTTTATAAGAGTTAAGATTAGGGGTGCCTGGGTGGCTCAGTCAGTTAAGTATCCAACTCTTGATTTTGGCTCACGTCATGACCTCAAAGTCATGACTCAATCACTGTGTTGGCTCAATCACTCTATATGAGCACAGCATCTGCTTAGGATTTTCTTTCCCTCTCCCCTTCCCTCCACTTACTCTAAGTTAATTAGTTAGTAGTTAATTAATTAATTATTTTTAAAAGGCCTTAAAATTAAACAAAAACATATAATGGCTCTTTCCAATGAGCTTTGTACTCTCAATACTAGCTAAGGCTTAATATTTAGCCTTAAAACATACAAATATACCTGCATGGGCTTTAAGACATATATTCACATACCTTTAAATATTTTTAGTAGAATAATTAAGATCACAATCTGGAACCAGGCTGCTAGATTCAAAACCTGCATGACCATTGCATATATAACACTGTGACATAAAGCAAGTTACTTAATCATTCTGTCAGTCTAGTTTCCTCATCCATAAAAGGGGTCAATAATAATTCCTTCTTCAGTAATCTGCTGTGCAGCCTGAATGGTTTAATAAACAATAAAGCATTTCTGACAAGTGTTATCATTGCTTGCTATTACTGTTATTAAAAATTATAATTGATTATTAAAAGATATCACAGCAAACATACATAATTGTTTGCCCAATAACCATCTTCTCCCTCCTTATTAATTCACAACTTCAGTTTTATTCTGTATGGCAAAGTATTCAATTAAAAACATTAACCTCCATGCTACCCTTGGAGCTAGAAAGAAATATCTGACACTGTCCTGGCCAAAGAGATGAAAGTAGAAGTCACTCAATAGGCAAGCCAGTTAAGTTATTGTCATCTGCCCTGAAGCTAAAAATGTAATTTTTAAAAAAAAATCCCATAAACATAGGAAACTACTTACCAAATCTAACAGAAACTTACAAAACTAAAACAACTTCTCTAGTCACTCTATCTTTGTGGCATTCATATTTTAAAATTCAGGTTGTGGTTTGCAAAAATGAGATGCTTCTCATAAGATTTGGACTGCATCTGTAGAATACCTAAAATAATAAAGTGTTCTTTCATCTGATAGGTGAATACTATATATGTGATTCAGATTTTCATTTACTTAAAAGTTTATTGGTTACTCTTAGGAAAGCAAACCATCCTTGGTTTCCAAAATCAACAATATCCTATTCTCAGTATCTACCATTAAAACTGATATCCACAGAACTACTATCATGTTTTTTTTAAGATTTTATTTATTTATTTGACAGAGAGAAATCACAAGTAGATGGAGAGGCAGGCAGAGAGAGAGGGAAGCAGGCTCCCTGCTGAACAGAGAGCCCGATGCGGGACTCAATCCCAGGACCCTGAGATCATGACCTGAGCTGAAGGCAGCGGCTTAACCCACTGAGCCACCCAGGCGCCCCTCTATCATGTTTATTATCATTTTTGTTCAGGTAAATACGAAACTTGTTTTTAATATCCTCTTTTCTTAACACATCATTCTTATTTATGCCAAATTGAGTAAATTCATCTTTTCTTAAAAGGCAACTTAACTCCAAATTTAAAAAGATACTATAATTTAGAAATTCAAAAGAAAGGAAAAGAAAGGAACTCTAGTGTTCACTTTCCATTCTAAATATCAGGGAAAAAGTAGTAAGCAAAACATATAATTCCTGCTTTCATAAAGTTTATATTTTAGTGCAAGATAAAGAGTTAAACACTTAATTACATAATGAATAATTTAATTACCATGGTAATAACAACTAATCAGAAGGTATCCAGAGAGTTCAGAAAAAGGTTTGAAAAGCAAATAACATTTAAATAAATATTTAAATACTTAAATCTCAAGGATCAAGGACACACCTGGTAGGGAGGGGAGGGCAAATGTTCCAAATTGAGTCAACAGTGTGCTTGAGCGCAGTACTATAGGAAGCCACATGGTACAACCAAGGGACCACAGAGAGAGCTAGAATGCAGCAGCGAAGAGGCAAGTTGTGTGAGATAATGCCTGTGAGGATTTCAGAATTTATACCAAATAGCACTTCACACATTGTGATGGCTAATTCCTTGTGTCAACCTGACTGACCTAAAGGATACCCAAACAGCTGGTAAACATTATTTCTGGGTATGTCTGTGAGGGTGTCTTCAAAAGAGATTAGCATTTGAACATCTCTTTCACCAATGCAGATGGGCATCATTCAATTCACTGAGGGCTTAAATAAAACAAAAAGGCAGAGGAAGGGGGAATCTGCTCTCTTTGCTTGAGCTGAGGCAACCATCCTCTACTGTCCTTAAACATTGATGCTTGGGGATCTAGGCCTTTGGTCTAAGACTTACCGAATCTTAAGGTCTCCCTTTTCTCCCTCACCTCCCCTGGTTCTCAAGCCTTTAGACTTGAACTGAATCACACCACAAGTTTTCCTGGTTCTCAAGATTGCAGAAAGTCGAGCCTGTGATTTCTTGGCTTCTATAATCACATAAGCTAATTCCTATAATAAAATCTCCTCTTACCTATAACTCTATCTAAATCTATTTCAATCCTAATAGTTCAGGGTTATATATATTTTTTAAGAACTCTAATATACCTGTATTATTATTATTCATCCTATTTTCATAGCTAGCTTATGCTGAATAATAAAAGATCTCGGCGCCTTAAAGTTATCTTTTTTTTTTTTTTTCCTTATCCCACTACTTGGCCACCAAGGTTAAAATGGAGACCATGCTTGCTTTGTGATGTAGACTGACAAAGCTATAACTAGCTGGGACATTATAGGTTTCTGTGGCAGAAAGTAAAGAAAGCTATAAAAAGGACTCAAATTGACAATATAATTCTTGGACCCCAAACTGCACAAATTGCTCTTGCCCACAATTATTGGCCAGAATGGACACACAGGCCAACCAATCACAGTATGCCAAGAAATGCAATCCTACCATGAAGGCAAAAACACTGTAATACTCAGCATTGTAATAAGCAGCATTAATGATGACCACATCACTGTGAAAAGGAAAGAAAAAGAAAAGCTCTATCAGTGATTAAAGTGGAGGGTTGAAAACACTATTTTTACAAAAGTTCAAGAGAAAAGACTGAAATAAAGCAAAACAAACAGTAAGAATAACAATAGAAAGTTCTTCATGGTGAAATTATGCATGGCTTACATTTTATTTTATATATTTCTTTGTGTTTTTCTAATGTTCCCCAATAAATATTTTATTATTATATTCTATATTATTATATACATTATTATAGTACATTTTATTATAATATATTATTCTTGGCTATAAGAAAATAGAAAAAAAATCTTCAAGAGCAACTAAAATAACATAGAAGTTTTCAAAAAGTGTAGAGGTAGTCATCAAGGGATGTTAGAATACTCCAGAATATAAGGCAGCTAGCATCCATCCTATCTTGCTGCTCAGATGTACATGGTTTCCTTCCACTAAGGACATCTCATAGTACAAGATGGTTGCCAGAGCTCTGGTCATTACTGATTTCCCAGGAAGCAGAAAAGAGGAAGAGAAGTAGAATCTCCCTGTAAAGATATTCCCCATAAATTAAGCATACTATTTCCATTAACATCTCCTTCAACCATGTGACTGGTAAAGTGGGCTGGAAAATGAAGTATTTACTCTAGATAAACATATATTACTCAAATATCAGAAATTCTATTACTGTGAGAAGTTTTTTTTTTAATTGTTACCTATTATAACTTCAATTGGCATCCTTGTCTCTAACATCAGTTTCTTTCTTGTCTTTCCCTCATGCTGCAATCTGAGATATAGACATCTTTTTCAAATGGCTTATCTTTAATGGTTCAAAAAATGGCCCAAGATAATCTTTGGATACTTTCTTCTTACTCTCCTTGTCTTGTCTATTGAATATATACACACACCAAATTGTAATATATCAAATTTGCCTTATTTTCAATAAAAGCATCACTTGCCTCCCCACTGATATAAAAGAAAAACAACTTAGACTTAACAAATTAATGCAATCAAGTTTGAATCAGTCTCTGCCATGGAAATAGGTAATTTATACTTCATAGTCCAAAATGGACTTGGAATAAGGAAGAAGATATACCATCATGGAAGGGGAGTAGGTGAGTTTGATCCCGGAATTGTTCTCCTTTGCTGCTCCAGTTAGTCTAGGATTTGGGCATTGATTTCGGTCCCTCTACTATCTGCTGGAGTGTCTACAGCTGGTATAAATCAGCAGGCATGATCTTGGCACAAACAATGCCAGATGATTACTCCCAAGGCACTCAGCCACCTTCCCCATTGACTAGGTCTTCCCCTTACATCTAGCTGGCACTGTAGATCCCCTGAAGCCATATAGTTATTGCAATTTAATCCATTTAAGTCCTATATCATCTCTGAAAATGGCTTATAGTATGACTCCATTTTCAGGCCTCCTAGAATTTTATTTTTAATTTATAAAGAGAAGCTTTGGAATGCAAAAATCCCTTTTCTTTTTCACCAAAGCTTAGTTAACAAGCCCATGGTATCACTAAGAACACGAGAAAATCAGCTTTAAATCTCAGAGCTCAACAAAGATTCATTTGTTTTGGGCATCATGTTCTTAATACATAGCATGGAGAAGGCCCTATTATTTAGAGGAAATTAAAAATAAATGATTTTAGTATTAAAAATATTACCCCAGTATATGTATCTCATGCCATAACACCCACATATAATAAATGTAGCTAATATTTTTGATCATTCATTCTGTGCCAGACACTGCTTTTTTAAATTGCTTTATAAGTGACAACTAAGCTTCCCAAAAAAATTATAACTGTTATCATTTCTATTTTTTAGAGGAAGAAACTAAAGCACAGCTAAGTTAATTGTTCAAGGTTGCACAGACTATGTTCAGAGCCAATCTGGCTGCATAGCATGTGATACCATACTGCTTTCCACATGAATATGCTCCGTAGACATAAATACCATCTATAGGCTAATGAATTCTAAATTTAAATATCTAGCCTTGAAGTCTCCCCTAAACTTCAGACTCAAATACTAAGTGGTAACTTAATTTTCACTTGGATCCTTAATAGTTATCTTAAAAATAGCATCTTCCAAACCATATGCCTGGTTTCTATGCACCACCTCTTCCAGCTTGCACCTGTCCTTATCATTCTGGTAAAGAGCCTCATCATCTTTCCAATTGCTCAAACCAAAATAATAGGATCTTGACTTTTTTTTTTTTCTCTCACACTCTGTTTCCAGTCTATCAGAAAATCTTGTTGGCTCTATCTTCAAAACACATCCAGAATCCAACCACTTCTCAATCTCCATTGCTACCACCTGGTAGACGGTAGACGGTCCAACACACCATCATCACTCTTCTAAATTACTGAAAAGCCTCTCACATGGACTCTCTGGTCCCACTCTTCCCCCAGGGCAGCCAGGACAATCATTTAAAACATAATTCATAAATTTACAATGCTCCTTTGCTTAAAACCTTCCGATAGACTTCGTGTCACTCAGAGTAAAAGCATAAATCTTTACAACTGATTGTGTGACACTACGTAGCCTGGCTCCGCTGTTCTCCCCTGCACCTCATACTTGACTGTTCTCCTCCTCATCCACTCAGCATCTCACTCATCACCTCTTCTGTCATTCGACTCTGGACCCCGTGGCTTCCCTGATGTTACTCATATCCACTAAGCATGCTTTTGTCTCTGAGTCATTGTACTTGTTCTTCCCTGGACCAGAGGGGTCCTTACCAAATATCTGCTTCCTTCCTTCTTTCTTTCAGGTATTTACTCTTGGATACAGTCACTTTATCTAAGAGGCCTTCCTGATCACTGTATTTGACATGGCAATTCATGTACTCCCTCCATGCCTTGGTTCTTTCTCTCCCCCTTTCTCTGCCTTTTTTTCATTATATTACCATCTAACATATCATAACAGTTCATTGTGAGCCTCTTTACACTAAAATGTAAACAGGAAATGTTCTCTGTCTTGAACATAAAATATATCCAGCACATGACAGATATTTAAAAAAAAAAATTGTTAAATAAATTAACAGTGCACAGGGTCATACAGACTACTTAGAATTTCACAAAAGTGTTTTATATTCCTTTGTCTTTATGTGCGCTACTCCCTCTGCTATAAATACCATTTCCTATTTCTTTCATTGAGCAAACTCCTGCTTGTACTTCAAAACTTACTTTTAGCTTTGCCTTCTCAAGGAAATCTTGTTCATATCTAGAGAATAATGTTCTACTATACTTACCTTCTGGCCCCTGTCTTTGTTGATTCACTTGAGGATCTCTCCACTAGACTACAACATCCTTAAAGTAATCCCGTTTTATGTAATTTTCTCTCTTATTTGATTCACAGCCACACTAGTTGGGTAACTCCATACTTCAAGTTTCCTACTGGCCACAATTACCAAGAGACCTGTCCTACCATAGGAGGATTTCATGCAGAAATTCCAAATCATGCCACTATTTCCCCAAATTATTAATAATGTAACATGTATAATATGTAAAAATTTAATATTCTAAGAAATATTGGTCATCTTCACAACCTCAAAGCTTATTTTACCAATTATTACCTATGTGATTATTAGCATTTTCAATAATTTCTTTACCTATAAAATTAAAAAGTTGGAATAAATGATCTCTAAGACTTCCTACTTTCAAAGGTTCTTTAATATAGTTAATAGTAATACTCATAACTGATAATCATGATTTATAAATTGAGATATATAATATCATTTACTGTATTTTTTCAGCTAAAATTATAATAATTAGGCATCGTTTGGCACCAATTTTCTTCTTCTCTATTTCTTTTCTTTTTTTTTTTTTTTGAAGTCAGGAAACTTGTTACTTGACTTTGTCCAGTGGGGGTGAAGGTGTCCTCTCTTTCTGTTAATTGGAAAAAAAAACTGATGACTGTCCAGTAATCCAGTAATTATTTCTCAACAAACTCTTTTGATTATGGATTATCAATTACATGGAAGAATCAAGTGTTCAGTTGAGTATTTTATAAAAGTCTAGTAACACAATAATAAATGTTCTTAATCAGACGAGATGTTAAGATCACACACACATGTAAAGCACATGCTTTTAAGAATTTAAGCAATATCAAGAGATACCCAGGAACTTCAAACAAGCAAAAAAGCAGAAAATCCTTCTTATAAAATCTCAGATCTTTTTGGAGAATAATAGCCTAAAAGATTAGGACAGAATAACAAGTCAAGCACTTCTTGGGAAGAACTAGCATATTTATGTATACAGGGACAAAAGAAAATGTAATAAACCCTCTAGCTGCCTTGGGTCACAGCTTGTGGCTTTTAACCCAAACAAAGAAAAGAATAGAACAGATCCTACAGGTTAGTCATGATGGAAATAACTTTCATGATCTAGCTGACAGGTTCTTTAATATTTTTGTTGTAGGTAAAGTGGAATGGAGAGATATATTACACTGCCTAGCATGTTTTCAGTCTGCTTTTATTCTACAGCTTTAGTTTCTTCTCTCATTTTCTCCCTTCATACTTGATCTTGTTCCCATTGGAAGTGAAACAATAAATTACCTGGTTTGCTTCCCAAAGGGCTAGGATAGGATTAGAGTAAGATGGAGCACAAAATTCTTATTAATTTCCCTGGATCTATGAGAAGACATTTGCAGCCTGGGAGTACTCTGCCTTTATGTAAGATTTGAGCAGATTCTGTGATTGTGTGGAGAAAGTCATTCCAGATAGTTCATGGAGTCATCTCTGTCACTATAGTGTAACCTTGGGCAATACACATAACCTCTCTGAGCTTTATTTTCCTATTGTGAGAAATGGGTATGAAATCATATTTTGGGGGGCAGTTTAATGAGGCTTAATTGAGATCAAGTCCACGAAGTGCTTAATATACTGCCTTGTATATTTATTCTTTCAGCAAATATTTGAGTTCCTACCATGATCCATACTTTAAGCTATAGTAAACTCTCAGTAAATACTACCCATTTTATTTTTATTATCAGTAGTATTAGCCAATCAATGCCAGGAGAAAAACATTCCAAATTATTCGCATTGCAATTTCAAGAATCCCTTTGTCCAAGGGAAAGGAGTGGTAAATAAAAAGTTAACCTTCAACCTGCTTAAAAAGGCTTGCCTAGAGGAACAACTATGTTGGTGCTTTTTCTAGACCTCTTTTTTAAGATTACTTGGATTAGTTCTGATTTTGAAAGTGAAACAAAGGTTTGCTGTTCCATAATTAATATTTATGCATTAGGTATTTGTTAAAAGGCTATATCAGGCTATTAGAGAAACAAACAAATGCAAGTTGTCTTAAAAGAGGATATTTTAAAACTAATAAAGGGAAATAAAACAAGTATAAAAAAACAAAGCATATGATAAATGTTGCATTGATGATAGAGTACTAAATAAGAAAGCTATACAAGAGTGTATGCTAAAAATAAGCTTTACAATAGCTTCAATCGCTGTGACTCCAATCTAAATTTGAAGCTAGTACTTAACCCCCTCCCCTCTCACCCAATGTGACATCATAAATCAAATCAGTTTTTCCGAATGGAATTCCCAAAGAGCAAATAGAGGGCCTCCAAACTGCCACTGGAAGCTGCTGGTGTTCAGACATTTTATGACTTTTCTTTTTAAATTGATTGTGAAGCCTCCATTTTAGTGAATTTCTTTGGTTCTGCTCCTCTTTCTTTGTAACAAAAGGATAGTTATTTTGAGTCAATCCCTTGACGCCAAGTGAAAAGAGAACAGTCTTGTATAGGAGAATTAGACACATTTAGAAGCTAAATATGGCACTCCTGTTAAGCAGTCTTGGAAAATTTCAAGGCAAAGGGATTCATAAGGAAATTGCAGTTGGGAAGAGAATAACAAGCATCTGAAAGTCAGAGAATAAAATGAGAGGAATAGTTGTAAGTGCAAGTACAGAATCAGATAATTGAGGCAAATCGTGCACAGTGCTTTGAGATTTTCAGGAGAAAGTTACCACAATATATAAACTTAAATTATTATTCACTAACACTGAACTTTCTCAATATAATCAGCAGCTGAGAAAGGTAAGGACAAGGAAAGATTGTAATGTAGCAACAATTCATTTAAACTTTAGGGCATACAGTTGTTTAGAAAAAGCGTTCAGAATACCCTCGATGAGTGATAAATGGGTAGTTACAGAAGTTATCTGTCCCACCTACAATTAGCTGAGTCCATAGGCTAGCCACCTTGGAACCATTTGTTGTGCCACTATTCAGAGTCATGATCTCCATTAGATGTATTGGTACCACATCTATGGAAAGGTAGCTGTACATTTCAAATCATAGGTGACCAAAGAGTAGAAATTAAATCACGTACCAATAGATTTTAAGACATTTCCCTATAAAATGTTTCTAAATAATAACAGAATTTAAAGGTCTACAAAGTACCTCTAAAAATAAATCCATACTAACTGTGTCACAATCTATATTGCTGCAAAGATATTTCTTGTTAAAACTCTAGGGGCTAAATCCCTGGCCAATATATTTTCTCCCTCTATAGTTATTCTCAATCCCTGTGTGTGTGTGTGTGTGTGTGTGTGTGTGTGTGTGTGTGTCTCAGTTATTTTATAATCTCATGGATTAAATTACAATGTATTCTCTGGTGGTATATCTCCAATCAAGGCTCCACTTCTAAACAAAAATGTAACTGTATATATTCCACTGCCTCCTCAATTTATCCCCTTGGATATCTTATAGGCACTTCATACCCAACATATCCCAAAATTAATTCATGAGCTTGATCCCCAAGCCTGTTCCTCCTCTTGTCTCCATTATTCTGTGAACAGGTGGATCATGCACTTACTTTTTTAACACAGTTTTAGCAGTTACCTCTGACTCTCTCTCTCTACAAAACCATCCTACTCCCTGCCCCATCTAAGTAATCACCAAATCCACACATTCTCCTCTAATTTTTTTGAATGTGTCTATGACTATAATTATAATAAGAGAAAATATTTATATAGCATTTACTCTGTGACAAGGCCCTGTTCTAAGTACTTTGCATATATTGACTCATTTGATCCTGTCAATAACTCTGAGTATTACTGTTGTTACTATTCTTATTTTACTGGATATTAAGGATATTAAGGCCAAAATAAGTTAAATAAATTCCCCAAGGCAGCCCAAGTGTTCTGGTGGAAATAGGATTTGAAACCAAATAATCCGACTCCAGGTCCCCATGCTGTTAACCACCTGAGCTAGTGCTACCCCAGACAGGGCTGACACCAGCACATGGAATTCCCAAAGAGCATACATCTGTGGAAGCTGTGGGTGTTCAGATGTGAAGTTTTCACTTTAGTGAATTCCTTACCTAGATTATTCAATATCATCCCGTCTTCTCTTTTATGCACCTTGGTGTTTTTTGGTTTATTTTGCTTTGTTTTATGCCCACCCATACTCATTCTCCATTATACACAGAGTGGGCTTTTTAAAATAAATTAAAATCTAGCTAAGATATACACTAACCCCCGAAACCCCCCAAAAAACAGAAAAAAGAAAAAAAAACACTTTCATTGTCATTCTATTGCTCTTAAAATCAAGGAAAAAGTTCTTTGCTAGGCCTATGTGATTAGGCCCCTGTCAGCCTCTTCAGGCTTCTCTTCTGATACTGCCTGGCAGACTCCCTACACCATGGTTTTGTATCAGCTTCTTGAATACAATATTTTCTTCCTAACTCTAGATCTTGAAGATGCTACTCAAGTCTCAGCTTAGCTAAATTCTAGCCATCATTAGATCATAATTTAAAAATCATTTCCTAAGGGAATCTACTCTTGATATCTCATATATATGATTTGATAGAACCATGCAGCACTCATATCATTTTTAATTAATTAAATATTCATTTAACATTAGTCTTCCACACTAAAGTATACAGTTCATGAAGCCAAGAACTCCATGTCTATCCTGATTTCTGAGATATCACCAGTGTCAAGCATATTGTCTGGCACTTAGTAAGCACTAGATGAGTATAAATTTAATGATTAAAGAAATGAAATACCTTTATTTTTGTGCTGATTAGAAATGTGAGCCATGTTCACAGAGAAAATACAGAAATTTTAAAACAATAAATTTACCCCCTCCAAAATAAAACAAAAGTGATCATCACTACTAACATTTGGGTTTGCATCTTATGGGTATAGATAACTTAACATGACTTAGTTTCAATGGCTAAATTCTATTCTAGTTCCTTCTTTTTTTCCTTCCTGAAACCAGGAAGTACCTATCACCATGTTTAAATTATAATTAGCAGATAACTACTGAAGTCTCAATTTTTATAAGGCACTATACTAGAAGTTTAAGTTTTAAAATGTGTATATGAAATAACCCTTATTCTGAGACATCAAATGGAATACATTGTCTGACACAAGATTTGATGGAAAAGAATATTCAAATTTGTGATTGACCTAACAATCAATATAAATTATTAATATCAACCCATGCCAAGGCTTCTGTTCCATAAGATCTCATAGGGCACTTGGCAAGATGATATGTACACATGGAAAAATAAGTAAATATACAACATATGCTAAGTGCCCGGATTAATCATTTGAACTACAGAAATTCAGAAGTTTGAGATATTGGCATGGGCTGACATAATAATGGCAAGCTTCACTGAAAAGGAAGAAGAGGAGATTCTACAATATAGTTAGAATGATGTGTTAGATTTAGAGGTTAATACATGCTTTATCAAACCTCCTTTCAATATTTTCTTACTTTGAACAATTATAATTCCCCAAAGAGTTTCTATTTTCAACTCTGTTTTGCATTATTTTTCTTTATATTGGCATTTCCTAAAGTGAGATATGGAGGTATACTAGCTGCACATGACCTTTCATACACACACACACACACACACACACACACACACACACACACAGGTTTTGACCTACAAATATGTTTGTGTCAAACATATTACAAAACTATTTCTGCTTCTTGGATAATCATAAAGTCTCAAAGTAAACTGAAGAAACTTTTAAAATTTTATTTAACCTGGTAAAGCTCACACTTTTTCAACCATGGACTCCATCTTTAATGAGATCTCTAATAAGACAAAGAAACAGAAAGCATATATATACTTCAGATGTTGACCCTCAGAAATATACTTGGAGATTCTTCCCCAACAAGCATGTAGTTTGTCTATCTTTTGTCAGTCCAATAACCTGACTCTCTTTTTTAAAAAATAACCCTAATAATACTTGTTGTCATACTCCATCTTTTTTTTTCAACCTCATTGACTTCAATCACATTTCTTTTTTAGGAACTCCAAAATTCCAACATAATTTTTCATAATTTTCAAGACACTTCATCCAGATTAATAGTTTATCACAGAGAGATTTGCAACTAAAATAATTTTCATTCTTTGAAAATTTTGTCTAATTTTCCATGATGCCATGTGAATTTTACCTTTGTTATGTGTCTCTTCCAACACACCTAAATAGAAAGTAAACCATTCTTTGTCAGTATCACAGAACATTCACACAAAACAAAAGAAAAGAAAAACTGGAGTGCAAAATAATTGTCTTATTCCATTTCTCTGGTAACTTAGTGTTATAAACTAAGTAGTTTTAGGTCTGAAGCATTAGGTTAACACAAGTGCATAGAAGAAAGAAGAAAAATAAGGGGTCATAAATGAGAAGAGAAAGAAACTTCTTATCTAGAAGGGGACTGAAAAGGTCTCTAAGAAGAATGACAATAAGATACAGAAAAACAAATACACACAAATGTACAAACAACCCTAAGTACTTACTCCATTCTCCACTTCATGAATTTCACCTCACTTTCAAAGGCCAGCTCAAATAAAACTTCTCAGAACTTATCACCATGACAGTACCCTCCCTCACTGTCTGGTCCAGCAAGAATTCTCTCTTCTTCATCTTCCTCCTAAGGCATTTTGTGCACTTTGGATCTACTTGTTCATTATAGTATATTTTAGCTTGCATTGCACATGGTGAAATGCTCATATGCCTGACTCAACTAGACTGTGGTCTTGACAGCTTCGTCTCCCTTTGCCCCAGGACAGTGCTGCAGAGTGCAAAGCATGTGGGATTTGGAAGAGAACTAAAGTTAACTTACAGTTCTGTGACTTACGAGATGCAAGGAGTTCTCTCAATAACCTCCACTGTTGGAGAGCCTGGCTGGCTCAGTGGTTTAAAGCCGTTGCCTTCGGCTCAGGGTCCTGGGATCGAGCCCCACGTCAGGCTCTCTGCTCAGCAGGGAGCCTGCTTCCCACTCTTTCTCGGCCTGCCTCTCTGCTTACTTGTGACCTCTGTCTGACAAATAAGTAAAATCTTTAAAAATAATAATAATAACCTCTAGTGGAGGACTAGGGGGAAATTTAATGAGGTAGCTTGTATACAGTTCCTGATACATTGTAAATATTCTGTAAATGGTAGTCACTATTAGCTTTACTCACAGTAGTATACTATCAGTTCTATCAAGGATGGAAGAGAAAAAGAAGGTAGGAAGAAAAATATGGTCCCAACTCCTCCAATCACTCAGAACTCAGTGCAGGTTCCATTCCTTGATGAGGTTGAGCTGGACTGAGGTGGGGGGTGGGAGGGATGGAATTCATAGGTACTAGGTGGGAAAATGTACCTAGATAGAAGCTTCACCCTGCATCATACATCTAAGACCTTTACTAGGATATGTGGGAGAGAGGGAAGTACTAAAAATTAGGAGTCAATATCCAATGTTTGTTGGTGGTAAAAGAAATTAGAAGAGTAACACAGAAGCCTGGCTGTGCAGACTGGCTTCCAGATTCTGAGTGCATGAATTAATTCCAAGGTGGTGGGGGTGTGGTAGAACTATAAATATGTCTATCCAGATGGGCTTGGAAACTAAGGTCTTTTTGAGCCTGTATCTGGGAGCAGTCTGGTGAATACAGTTGCAACATGAATCTGGGGGAATCAGACATGGGAGAAACAAGATAAAAGCTGAAAGCTGAGGAGTCTGTGCCAGAATCAGGCACTGTAAAATCCAAGAATTCCTGGGATGGAACCAGAGTGTAGAAAAGAATTCCTTCTTCTTTTTTTTAATCCAGTTTAGAGAATAAAATAAAATGCTTTTGGTCACCTATGAATCCTCAGGGAGTGCCAGAGATCTGATTGTCCAGCCTATAGACTGGAAGCCCATTTAAGTGCCAAAGATTCCTATGTTCATCATGCTCTCAAACTAGAATCCAACGCAGTGCCATAAATGCTCTCACACTTTCCCAAAATTACACCAGTAAACATTCCCTTCCCATACAGTAGTACCAAAGACCAAGCAGCCCTGAGCCTATCTGTGGCCCTAACAAGTGCTGGCCTTAACAAGATTTGGCACAGCCTTGGGGCAAGTTCTACATCTTCCCCAAAGAGGAGCTAAGTAATGGTTTCAAATACCACAGTGGGAAGAAGTGTTTAGAAGGGAGATGGTGGCAAACAGTGGAAGGGGAAGTAGGAATGAAATTGTTGAAAAAGAGTAAAGATGAAGAAAAGCAGGAAAAAAATGTAATTATCATAAATTTTCAGTGTCAATTGGCATGAAAATATTTTAATATCTCTGAAATGGAATACTAGGTTTGAGGTCATGTAAGGAAATTAACCAGCTCCCCCAAACCCAAATTGAATATGTGATCAACTATTCACTCGCCCAGTGACTGAAGGGCAATGAGAACACCAAGGTGCAATTAACCCACAGGAATGGGGGGAAAAGAAGACACTTGCCCATTTTAATTTGAGCTTGTGGCTTAGCCACTGCATGTGAGCCATTGCATTTCTGTTCCTTTTTACAGGAACTTCTAGAGAACAACTCTCTGCAGCTGTGTTGATGCTTTTTTTCTAAAAGGAAATGTCAGAAGACTGTCTCTTTAGTGCTATTTTAATTAGGCTCTGCTTGAAAGTATTGTGTGTGTGTGAATCTTGTGATCATGATCTTAATTAGGATCATATTTAGATTCAGATTCAAACTGGACTGGATAATCATCTCCATTACCTTGTATTAGATATGAGGAATCAAGCATGTGCCACTTGTACTGGGAGTATTGTACAAACACAGGATCTTATTAGGGTTTTGTTCTTTCTAGTTCTTCCTCATCTCTCTCCTCTTTCTGAAACCTGATATTATGTGTGTTAAGGAAGCAGCGAGAGCATATGCACCAGCAATGGGGGAGGTGGGGGGGGGGAGAGGGGGACAGGGAGTGACAGCAGGGAATAGAGACCACATTTTCAAAACACATTTCTAGCACGACTATTCTCTGATGAGAGCCGCGTGTTCTCTTTCAGATGGCAGTTGCCACCAATGAGATGCACTATTTCCCCAAGTCCCATTCGGCCCAGAATTCTATTGAAATAAGGGTCATAGCTTTTCTTAAAATATCGAAGTATTTTACATAAAGAAATTTGGTATGGCTAGAAAAGAAATAATTGCTTCTCTCTTGAGAAGATGCAAAGGATCATGCTGGCCTGTGATAATCTACTCAGGAAAATATTTCTCTAGCTTAAAAATCATGTATAACTTGTAAGTGGCCACTAGCTCTTATGGGTTTTTTGTGTATTAATATATTGTTTTCCTTTTAAAGGTAATGAAAAACGAGTTTCTAGGGGTTTATTCTCTTGCTTTAGAGGACTAACACAAAAGAGAAGGCAGGTAATGCCCCTGTGTGGCAAAAGCTGGCATAGCAACCTTTCTTTCACAGTGGGAGGAAGCAAAGCCACCCAAACTCACCCAATCTCTTCATTTATAAATTTCTGGTTGAAACTGAACTGCCAAAAGGAACAGTCTTCACTAAGCCTGGGAACATCAATGATTAATTAGAGGGTAGTATATCTTACTACTACAGAGAGCTTACACATACTCAGAAAATGATAACGATAGTGGAACTTAAAAGCATCCACTCTTAATATAAGAATGACGAATGCATTACGTACAGAAACCAATGTTCTTGACTATGAAAAAAAGTGCTTAAAGGGTCACTGATGATGGATACAATGAGAAACACTAAATATATATCCCTTCTTTGTTCAATTCTTTGAACCTTAAATACTAAATAAGTAATTAAAAAGAAATAGTAGAACAAGACAGTATTTCCTTGGAAACATTTATGATGAAGTCTCATAAAGTCAGCTTTATTAGTGAATATACAAGAGGCAATTCCAGATAGCCCATGATTAGGATGGGGGATATTCGTGGTTTAATCATGCCATCTGTTCATTTTGTCCTTTTATGTATGTATTCTTCAAGACTTTATTTATTTATTTTAGAGAGAGAGCATGAGCAGGGGGAGATGAAAAGGGGGTAGGGGAAAGAAACCCAAGTAGATTCCACACTGAGCCCCTGAGATCAAGACATGAGCTGAAACCAAGAGTCCAACGCTTAACCAGCTGAGCCACCCAGGTGCACTTAATTTTGCCTTTTAAATGGTATCCCTTAAAGAAGGAATGAAAGAAGGGAGGGTGGAAGGAAGGAAAAGAAAAGGAAAAGAGGGGCTAAAAGAGAAAAAAAGGCTAGTGGCATGAAAACCCAATTACTGGGGAGGAGGAGCAAGATGGCAGAGGAGTAGGAGACTAAAATATCATCATGTCCCAAGAGTTCAGCTAAGTAGTTATCAAACCATTCTGAATACCGACAAACTCAACAGGAGATAGAAAAGAAGAGCAACAATTCTAGGAACAGAAAATTGACCATTTTCTGGAAAGTAGGACTTGTGGAGAAGCAAATCCAAAGTGGCAGGAAGATAGACCACGGGGGGAGGGGCCAGCTCCCAGCAAGTGAGAGAGCAGTAGAGCACAAAATCAGAACTTTTAGAAGTCTGCTCCATTGAGGAATGTCCTCCAGAGGCTAGGGGATGGAAACCTGGCGAGGACAGTGTGATCTCAGGACCTGTGGGGGCTCAAAAAGACCAGGGGTGTCTGAAGGTGTCAGTGCTCCCAGGTATCAGGGGGGGAAGCTGACTGCAGAGAGGGGCCAAGGACTGGGCTCTCAGCTCAGGCTTACCTTGAACTGTGATCCGTGGTACAGTAGGGCTACTGCTCTTTAAGCAGGGAGCCCACAAGTGGCAGATCTGGAGAGACCCGCCACTTCCTCCTCCAGGAGGTGCGGCATGGGAATTTACTGCAGGAATCCGCTGTGTACCAGAGACAGAAACACTGGGTCACAGGCTGGGTGAGCTCAGAATGCAGCCAGTGACCTGGGAAATGGGAGGGATTGATGGCTTTTCTCCAAGGGCACATTAAGGAGGAGGAAGGAGGGGGTCTCTCCAGATCTGCCACTTGTGGGCAGATCTTCCCCAGAAGATTACAAAGAATAACCACCAAAACCAAGTTCACCAATCAATAAGAATTGTAGAACTCCAGAGGTAGGGGAAAGCAACACATAGAATTCATGGGTTTTTTCCCCATGATCCTTTAGTCTCTCAAAGTTAAATTTAAAAAATTTTTTTTCTTACTCTATTTTTCTAATTTTTCCTCTTTCCTATTTTAATGTTTTTTTTAACTATTTTATCTTATCAATACTATTTTAAAAATATTTTAAAATTTTCATTGTTATAGTCATATTTTACCACTTCAATGTATTTAACCTTATTTGTTGTATACATATAGGTTTTCTTTAAAATTGTGAGATATAATTTCTTCTAATGGATAAAAATATACACTAAATCTAGTGCATGGCTTTGTCCTAGTCTCTAGCCTGCTGACATTCTCTCCTCCTTTTTTTTTTCCTATTTTCAACCAACTTCTTATCTTACCAATTCCTTTCTTAGAATCTTTTTTCATTTTCACCTTTACAATCCTATTCCGTCCCTTCATCATATTTACCATAATTCCTGTACATATGTAAGTTTTTCTTTCTTTAAAATTTTGGAAGGTAGTTTCTTCAAACAGACCAAAATACATCTAAAATCAAGTGTGTGGCTCCATTCTATTCACCTGTCTAATATATACATATAATTTTTTTCTTCCTTTTTTCCCCCTTTCTTCTCCCCCCAGTTTTGGGTCTCTTCTGATTCAGTTAGCGTATATTTTTCTGGGGCTGCTGCTACCCTTTTAGTATTTTGTTCTCTCATTTATCAATTCTTATCTGGATAAAATGACAAGGCAGAAGAACTCACCACAAAAAAAAAAAAAAAAAAGAACAAGAGGCAGTACTGATGGCTAGGGACCTAATCAATATGGATATAGTAATGTCTCAGAGCTAGAGTTCAGAATGACAATTATCAAGGTGCAGGCTTGGAAAAAGCATAGAAGATATTAGAGAATCCCTTTCTGGAGAAATAAAAGAACTAAAATCTAACCATGTGGAAATCAAAAAAGCTATTAATGAGGTGCAATCAAATATGGAGGCTCTTACTGCAAGGGTAAATGAGGCAGAAGAGAGAATTAGTGATATAGAAGACCAACCGATGGAGAATAAAGAAGCTGAGCAAAAGTGAGACAAACACCTACTGGATCATGAGGGGAAAATTCAAGAGATAAGTGATACCATAATTTGAAACAATATTACAATAAAATAGGGATCCCAGTAGAAGGAGAGACGGGAGTAGAAGGTATATTGGAATAAATTATAGTAGAGAATTTCCCTAAATGGGAAAGGGAACAAGCATCAAAATGCAGGAGGCACAGAGAACCCCTTCAAAATCAATAAAAGTAGGTCCACACACCATCATCTTATAGTAAAACTTAAAGTCTCAGTGACAGAAAATACTGAAAGCAGCTTGGGACAAGAGGTCTGTAACATACAATGGTAGAAATATTAGATTGGCAGCAGACTTATCCACAGAGACCTGGCAGGCCAGAAAGGGCTGGCATGATATGTTCAGAGTACTAAACAAGAAAAATAGGTAGCCAAGAATACTATATCCAAGCTAGGCTGTCATAGTAGACCATAAAGGAACAGAGACAATACACAAAAACAGTCACCTTTCAAGCAATAAAATGGCACTAAACTCATATCTTTCAATAGTTACCCTAAATGTAAATGGCCTAAATGCGCCAATCAAAAGACACAGACTACCAGAATGGATTAAAAAACAAGAACCATCAATATGCTATCTAAAAGAAACTCATTTTAGACTCAAAGACACCTCCAGATTTAAAGTGAGGGGGTAGACAACAATTTACCATGTTAATAGATATCAAAAGAAATTTGGGATAGCAATCCTTATATTAGATAAATTATACTTTAAGCCAAAGACCATAACAAGAGATGAGAAAGGACACTATGCCATACTTAAAGGGTCTGTCCAACAAGAAGATCTAACAATTTAAATATCTATGCCCCTAACATGGAAGCAGCCAATTATATAGCCAATTAATAACAAAATCAAAGAAACATATCAACAATAATATAATAATAGTAGGGGACTTTAACACACCCTCACTGAAATGGACAGATCCTCTAAGCCAAAGATCAGCAAGAAAATAAAGGCTTTAAATGACACAACAAAACAGATAGACATCACAGATATATTTAGAACATTCCATCCCAAACAACAGAATACACTTGTTCTCTAGTGTACATGGAACATTCTCCAAAGTAGATCACATCTTTGGTCACAAATCAGGTACCAAAAGATTGGGATTATTCCCTGCGTATTTTCAGACCACAATGCTCTGAAACTAGAACTCATCACAAGAGGAAAGTTGGAAAGAATTCAAATACATGGATGCTAAAGAGCATCCTACTAAAGAATGAATGGGTCAACCAGGAAACTAAAGAAGAATTTTAAAAATTCATGACAACAAATGAAAATGAAAACACAATGGCTCAAAATTTCTGGGACACAGAAAAGATGGTCCTAAGAGGAAAGTATATAGCAAGTATTTCTCAAGAAACAAGAAAGGTCTCAAGTACACAATCTAACCCAAAACCTAAAGGAGCTGGAGAAAGAACAGCAAAAAAAAAAGCCTAAACCCAAATAAAAAGAAAAGTCAAGAATGAAAGTGGAGAGACCACAACCAACACCAAAGATATACAAACAATTATCAGAACATATTATAAGCAACTATACACCAGCAAATTTGACAATCTGGAAGAAATGAATGCATTCCTAGAGATATATAAACTACCAAAACCGAAACCGGAAGAAATAGAAAACCTGAACAGACCCATAACCAAGAAGGAGATTGAAGCAGTCATCAAAAAATCTCCCAACAAACGAGAGCCCAGGGCCAGACGGCTTCCCAGGGGAATTCTACTAAGCATTTAAAGAATTAATTCCTATTCTCCTGAAACTGTTCCAAAAAATTAGAAATGGAAGGAAAAATTCTAAACTCATTTGGTGAGGCCAGCATTACCTTGACCCCAAAACCAAAGACCCTACCAAAAAGGGGAATTATAGACCAATATCCTTGATGAACACAGATGCAAAAATTCTCACCAAAATTCTAGCCAGTAGGATCCAACAGTACATTAAAAGGATTATTTACCCAGACCAAGTGTGATTTATTCCTGGGCCACACAACATCCACAAATCAATCAACGTGTACAATACATTAATAAAAGAAAGAACAAGAACCATATGATACTCTCAATAAATGCTGAAAAAGCATTTGACAAATACAGCATCTTTTCTTTTTTTTTTTTTTTTTTTTTTTTTTTTTTTTTTTTCAGCATCTTTTCTTGATCAAAAATCTTCAGAGTGGAGGGATAGAGGGTACATACCTCAATATCCTCAAAGCCACCTATGAAAAACCCACAGCGAATATCATTCTCAATGGGGGAAAACTGGGATGTTCACTATCACCACTGCTATTCGACATAGTACTAGAAGTCCTAGCCTCAGCAATCAGACAACACAAAGAAATAAAAGGAATCCAAATCAGCAAAGAAGAAGTCAAACTCTCACTCTTTACAGAGAATATGATACTTTATGTGGAAAACCCAAAAGACTCCACTCCAAAACTGCTGGAACTCAAACAGGAATTCTGTAAATTGTCAGGATATAAAATCAATGCACAGAAATCATTTGCATTTCTATCCAACAACAGCAAGACAGATGAAAGAGAAATTAAGGAGTCAATCCCAGGGCGCCTGGGTGGCTCAGTGGGTTAAGCCGCTGCCTTCGGCTCAGGTCATGATCTCAGGGTCCTGGGATCGAGTCCCGCATCGGGCTCTCTGCTCAGCAGGGAGCCTGCTTCCCTCTCTCTCTCTCTGCCTGCCTCTCCATCTACTTGTGATTTCTCTCTGTCAAATAAATAAATAAAATCTTTAAAAAAAAAAAAAAAAAAAAAGGAGTCAATCCCATTTACAATTGCACCCAAAACCATAAGATACCTGGTAATAAACGTAAACAAAGAGGCAAAGAATCTGTACTCAGAAAACTATAAAGTACTCATGAAAGAAATTGAGAAAGAACAAAAAGAAATGGTAAAACATTCCATGCTCAGAGAATGGAAGAACAAATATTGTGAAAATGTCTATGTTACCTAAAGCAACCTACACGTTTAATGCAATCCCTATCAAAATCCCATCAATTTTTTTCAAATAAATGTAACAACGAATCCTAAAATTTATATGGAACCAGAAAAGACCCCAAATAGCCAGAGGAATGTTGAAAAAGAAAACCAAAGTTGGTGGCATTACCTTTCCAGACTTCAAGCTCTATTACAAAGCTGTAATTGTCAAGACAGTATGGTATGGCACAGAAACAGATATATAGATCAATAGAACAAAAGGGAGAGCCTAGAAATGGACCCTCAACTCTATAGTCAACTAATTTTTGACAAAGCAGGAAAGAATGTCCAATGGAAAAAAGACAATCTCTTAAACAAATGGTGTTGGGAAAATTGGACAGCCACATGCAGAAGAATGAAACTGGACCATTTCCTTACACCACACACAAAAATAGACTCAAAATGGATGAAAGACCTCAATATAGACAGGAATTCACCAAAATCCTTGAGCAGAGCACAGGCAGTGACCTCTTTGACCTCAGGCACAGCAACTTCTTCCTAGAAATTTCGCCAAAAGGTAAGGGAAGCAAGGGCAAAAATGAACTATTGGGACTTCATCAAGATCAAAAGCTTTTGCACAGCAAAGGAAACAGTCAACAAAACCAAAAGACAACTGACAGAATAGGAGAAGATATTTGCAAATTACATATCAGATAAAGGGATAGTATCCATAATCTATAAAGAACTTAGCAAACTCAACACCCAAAGAACAAATAACCCAATCAAGAAATGAGCAGAGGACATGAACAGACATTTCTGCAAAGAAGACATCCAATTGGCTAACAGACACATGAAAAAGTGCTCCACATCATTTGGCATTGGGGAAATACAAATCAAAACCACAATGAGATACCACCCCACACCAGTCAGAATGGCTAAAATTAAAAAGTCAGGAAATGACAGATGTTGGCCAGGATGTGGAGAAAGGGGAACCCTCCTACACTGTTGGTGGGAATGCAAGCTGGTGCAGCCACTCTAGAAAACAGTATGGAGGTTCCTCAAAAAGTTGAAAATAGAGCTACCCTATGAACCAGCAGTCACACTACTGGGTATTTACCCTAAAGATACAAATGTAGCGATCCGAAGGGTCATGTGCACCAGAATGTTTATAGCAGCAATGTCCACAATGGCCAAACTTTGGAAAGAACCTAGATGTCCACCAGCAGATGAATGGATAAGGAAGATGTGGTATAGGGGTACCTGGGTGGCTCAGTGGGTTAAAGTCTCTGCCTTCGGCTCGGGTCATGATCCCAGGGTATTGGGATCAAGCCCCATGTTGGGCTCTCTGCTCAGCGGGGAGCCTGCTTTCTCCTCTTTCTCTCTCTGCCTGCCTCTCTGCCTACTTGTGATCTCTGCCTATCAAATAGATAAATTTAAAAAAAGAGGATGTGTGTGTGTGTGTGTGTGTGTGTGTAAAAGAATACTATGCAGCCATCAAAAAACATGAAATCTTGCCATTTGCAATGATATGGATGGAACTAGAGGGTATTGTGCTAGGTGAAATAAGTCAATCAGAGAAAGACAATTATTATATGATCTCTCTTATGAGGAATTTGAGGGGCAGGGCAAGGAGTTGTGGGGGGTATGGAAGGAAAAAATGAAATAAATGGATCAGGAGGGAAACAAACCATAAAAGACTCTTAATCTCACAAAACAAACTGAGGGTTGCTGGGGGTAAGGGAGTAGGGATAAGGTGGCTGGATGATGGACACTGGGTAGAGTATGTGCTATGGCAAGTGCTGTGAAATGTGTAAGCCTGATGATTCACAGACCTGTACCCCTGGAGCAAATAATACATTATATGTTAATTTAAAAAAAAAAAGAAAGGAAAATAAAATTCAATTTCCGGGCTTTATGTGCATTTCAAGACATAAAATAGGGCCCTGCATAAAGTAGGCACTTCAAAAATTTGCTGTGTATTCAAACGACACCATACCTAGTTTCAATGAAAAACAAAAAATTTAGCACCTCAATGGGCAGCCACATGTCCAGCTAACCCTCTGAGGATTGGAATACCAAAGGAATAAGGACAACACATGTTGGAGGATGATTAGCCACCACCATAGGAAGGACACACACTGACCCTCATGAGGCAGATAAGGTCTTCTATGGTCTATCTCTGCTCGCCCCTGCAGTTTCACTGTTCTCCCATCAGAAGGTAGGGGGATATTGCAGGGTCCTCTCTGATGTTCTGCTATAGTTAGAGAGATCCACTGGGATCTAGCCTCTGCTCAGTATATCTCACCTTCCTTCTCTCCTGACCCTCATCCTGCAATTTTTAATGTGCTTATTTTCCTTGTGGATATAACATTCCATCACACAGCTCTAGACTTCTGCCCTTGAATTTCTTGTCCCTTAATTTCTCTGGACTATTGATAGTCTTCACTGAAACTCTGCTTAGGTGCACTGTCCTTCAACAAAGCACCCCTCCAACACATACTCTCCAGATTAAAATACAAGACCTTTCTCTACTCTCATAGTATCAAATCATTATATGCTCTGCCCATTATAAAGAGTGCTCTTCTGCTTAATAAATTCAGGTTACATAGACTCAATTATACAAGAAATAGAACACAGCAAAGAAAAAGAATGTCAACTTGATTCATCATCCCCATATCACGAGGGGTGGTACTCCCAGTTTAGACGTAAACTTTGAATAGATTATTGGTCTATGGCATAGCATGTATCTGAAGCACTGTTCTGTTATTTACTTATAATGAAAAGTAAAATACAAAATACAAACATCCACACTTATAGTTTTTATAAGATGGGAAAGAAGCAAGAAGAGTAAAGGTCAGTCTAATCAACATTTACAGTTCTCACAATAACTGTAGGTATGTATATACAAACCATTCTAAACAAATGAACTTAAGCATGCCCATATTTTCTCTGGCATCTAATCTTTTCATATATAAAAATAAGTACCTATATTGAAATGTTCCATTTACTTGACTATTCCCCTTACTAAACTGCAAACTCCTTAATTCAAGATTCATGTCTTGTATTTCTTTATATTGCAGCACATAGAATAATACCTGGTATGCAGAAACATTTATCACTATATAAAAGTTTTTATAGAATACCAATTGGGTCACATTTAGAAGAACTTACATGTTTCATTACAAAGCATCACCCATGTCAGCTTCCAGAAGAGATTTGCTCACCTTGAGTTCAGATGTCCCATAGAAGTAGAAATCTGAAGTCAATAAAACTAAGCTTTAAAGTATACTAGTGAGGTGAATGTAGTAGTAGAATTTTTCTAATATTAACACCTATGGTTTCTGCATATATGAGTCCTGTTTCTCCAATGTAGAAGAAAGTACTAAAATCTCCAACCCCTTTCTCTCCCCCACCCAGCCTTATAACCTCATGTAATCTTGGTTCCAACAGTCAGGTCATCCTGACCTTTTGTGGGGAAGACTTTTCATTACTACAGGAGCATGGGATGGGTAAAATCAAAGACAACTAGATTTTGGAGGGCCCACTGGATGCACGTTGAATTCATGCTGCAGAACTGGCATCATCTCTGGCATCATGAGTAGTTGCAGAAAAATCTAATTCCTGAAATACACAGCTTGATGGTACCAACAGAACAGGCAAAATTTTCCTCATCAAGCCCAGGAGAGTATGGGACATTGTTCTTAAAAGTTTGGCCTTCAGTCTGTTCCTCTAGAACTCCCAAGAATCCTGAAAACCTCTGCTATCTTTTAACACATGATCCTCAAAGTATGGTCCTAAATCAGTACCAGCAGCATCTCCTGAAGACTTATTAGGAATTTAAACTATTAAGCCCCACCCTAGACCTACTGAATCAACAATCTGTTTTTAAAAAACCTTTCCAGTTAATTCTGAATGCATGCTCAAGTTCCACATCATTAATGAATCTATTTTCTACTATTTGCAATTAAAATCCCTGATTGGTGTATCTACCAATCACTACTTCCCCTTGTTAGGAGACTGGATTTTGCTAGGTTACCTAATTAAAGGCCTATGGTGTGCAGAGTCAAAGAAAAAAGAAAAAAAAAGAAATCAGAGTATCTCTTACCTAGAAATAAGTAAAGACATTTCAATATCTTTTATTCTAAATTGAGTTTGTGAAATGAAACATTTATCATGTTTCAGGCAACACTGTTGTGGTTCATTTTTGCTTGCTTATTTAATTACCCAGACTTTTTAATGAAGGGGTTCTTTCAAATTTTATTATTACTTGCTTTCTAAAGCACTCAACTCTGTCTAGAATCTGAGAATTGTTTCATTCAGTCACATTTTTCTATTGTGGAATTTAAAATTAAAATTTTGAAAAGTAGGGGAGCCTGGGTGTCTCAGTCAGTTAAGCATTCAACACTTGATTTTAGTTCAGTTCATGATCTCAGGGTCATGAAACACAGCTCACTTCGGACTCTGTGCAGCACAGGGAGTCTGCTTGCGATTCTCTCTCTCTCCTTCTCCTTTTGCTCCTCCCCTCACGTTGTGTCCCTCCCCGCCTCTCTCTCTCTCCAATATGTAAATAAATAAAATAAAATCTTTAAAAAAAGAAAACAAAATTTTGAAAAGTAAAAATGTAAGGTAATTTTTGATAATACCCTAAATTTAAAAATCTGAATATGTTTTTAGCTAAAATGGGAAAGAAGCAATGAGAAGTTGCATCTAAGGTGAAAAATGAAGGAAGAGCCGTTTTTGCCTTAAAACATCATCCATCCCACGTAGTTGTTATTGTGTCTTAAATTATCTTATAAGTCATAAAATCTCTGGCTTTGTGAAATCTGGAAAGATTTCACAAGTTATCACATTAGACCATTTTTAAAAATGTGTTTTTTCTACGTCTCTGACACTGGCAGTCCAGTCTATCCAGTACCATCGAAAGAAACAAATTAGGGGTAACTGGGTAGCTCAGTCACTTAAGCATCTGTCTCCAGCTCAGATCATGATCTCAGGGTTCTGGGATGGAGCCCCATGTTGGGCTCCCTGCACAGCAGTGAGTCTGCTTCTCCCTCTGCTCCTCCCGCACTGCTCATGACCAGTCTCTCTCTCTCTCTCTCAGTTTCACTGAGAGTTTATTATTATAAATAATAATAATAAAGAACAAATTATCTCATGGAGACTGCAACCTTCTTGGACAGTTCTTATTGCTGAACCATTCTTCCTTATATTGAGTTACTGTCCACCAATCTGAAATTTCTCATCGATCTGACTTCTTCCCTCTGGTCACACCAAAAATTTCTAAATGATAACAATTTAAATATTTTTAGATGATGACTTTGGTACATCCTATTCTTTTTCTTTTTTAAAGACTTTTTATTCATTTTAGAGCATGAGTGGAAAGGGTAGAGGGAGAGGGAGAGAGAATCCCAAGCAGACTGCGCTCAGTGCCTAGCCCCACGCAAGGCTCAACCCCACAACCCTGAGATCACGACCTGAGCCAAAACCAAGAGTCATATGCTTAACCAACTGCACCACCCAGGAGTCCCTGATACATCCTATTCTTGTCTCTAGGTCATATAGTTCTATTCCCTGAAGTTCAGGCCGGAACCCTCCTCATGCAATAGAGTTTGAAGGTTTTACATTCATTTTCTTTCTAACGTGTTTCAGTTTGTATACCTTGAGAAGTACATTATCCCTGAAAAATCTAAGCAGTCTTAAGAAAAGTGGGTCTGTGCCAATCTTCAATCTACATTCTGTTTATTCAACTGATGCATTCCCTAAACTCAGAGTAGCTTTGAGAGCATCCACATCATATGGCAGACTTCTAGAAATATGACTGTTATCTAATACCTCTAAGCATTTTTACACATTCTTCTCAGAAGCTACAATTTCATCATCCCTAGAAGTACAGTTATATTTCTGTTTTTTGACCCAAGCACAGGACCTCACATTTATCCCTGTTAAATTTCATTATGTTTTTTCACTTCAAAATGTTCCTTCCACCTTGTCAAGCTCTTTTGGGATCCTAATTCTGCCATCCCACACATTCTTTAACCCTCACAGCTTTGTCATCTGCAAATTTGGTAAGACTTCCCTCAATAGCTTCACCCAAGTTACAAATTTCCAAAGCAGGGAATATGACAAGACTATGGAACACAACCCTGAGGCTATCAATAGAAATTTCTCTCCAGATGGGTGTTTATCTATAAATAAGGTCCTTTGGTTAATATTCTGTCAATTATCCACTTAATTATAAGACACCTGATTCATACTTACCCTTCTTATCCATGAGAATACATGATATACTTTGCTAAGGTCAAATGCTCCATGTCAAATGCTTTATTACCAGTCTAATAACTCTATCAAAGAAGGAACTGAAGTAATTCTTAGCAACCACAAGGTGATTCCTAGTGACTATCACTTCCTATCATTTGCTAGGATTCTAGGATTAAAGAAAATTATTGAGTCTCATGACAAAAGGGCATGAGGTAAAAGGAGATAAGCCAGTCAGTATTCGTAAGTTGTCTTTAAAGATTAATTTTTAAAAAATAGTAAAACCTATTCTTTAATTAAGTAAATATGTATTTATGTATGTATAAAATATACATATATATGTACCACTTATTTTATAAAAAGAACTTTTCTGATGAAAATTGGGATTGGGGGTGGAGTACCCCGAGTCACTGGTTTGAAGCTGCAAATCCCTGCAGCTCTTCATTAGACTTCCCCAAAGATTCCCCAGGAAGTATCAGAACACAGTTTAAAAAGTAGTTTTAAGCCATTTTTAGTCACTTACCAATACAAATTGGTTTTTAAGTCAACCTTCCAAAAAAGCAGATAGCTGTGAACAGTGTCTTAAAACAAAAGCACACTTTGGTGAGACAGAGAAACGTGAATATAGATAGGGACCTAAAAACAGGGACCCTGGAGCACTGGGGTGGCTCTGTTGGTTAAGTCTCCAATTCTTGATTTCGGCTCAGGTCATGAAATCGAGCCTAGGTGGAGCTCTGTGTTGGCATGGAGCCTGCTTAAGAGTCTCTCTGTCCCTCAGTCCCTACCCCCGCTTTCTCTCTGTCTTGCTCTCAAAAAAAGAAAAAATAAAAGGGTAAAAACAGGAGTCATGTCTAAACTCTCCAGTTCTTTAAAGGACTGGTAAGGTAAGATTCCTCTGAATTCTCTACTCACCAAATAGCCAGCAGGCCAGCATATCCCTTCACATTTTAAGCCACAAGCTTGCTTCACAGATGAAGAAAGAGGCTTTATACAATTACAAGGCAAACATGTAATGAAAATTTTCACATTCACCCTACAGCAGGAGCTTCTATGCCTTTTATTCCATAGACAGTTACTGAGCACCTACCATGTGCCAGGCACCCTGTTAGATGCTTTTGAAGATGGCAGCATCATTCAGCATCACAAAGCCAGTAAGACACACATGAAGAAACTGAGACTCAAAGCAGCTAAGTCTCTTACCCAGGTTTGCCAACTAGTAAGAAGTGCAATCAGGATTTAGACCTGAAAAAGATCTGGCTCCAACTGTCAAGAAGCTCCCTGTAGAATAAAAAAGATAGTTATGTAAATAAATGACTGCACAGATACTGCATCTATAGATTCATATGGACAGCTCTCCTGATTTAATCAGGCCTTTCTTCACCATGCTGGACAGAAGCACAGAACACGGAAGGCAGAGCAGGCAACAACCACGAAATCTGGTCCCACACTTAAAAGAGGCAGATGTTGGTTGCCATCCTATAAAAAAAACAGAATGTACATTTCCTTCACGTTCTATGCATTTGAAGTGCTGTCACCTAATAGGCAGCTGTACTGAAGTATGCCCACGACATCTGCTTTTAAAATGGCTTGCCAGAGAACGACTTTCGAGACTCCACTCTTAAACATCTCCAAGGTTTCTGCTAATGCTGTGGTCCTGAAAATGCTAAAAAGACGTTAAATCATGTTTATGTCAATGGCAGTTCTAAAGGCCTTGGTTAATTTTTCTCATGGCAGCAAAGCGAAAGAAATGGGACCTGCATTTGGCACCAACACCTCCCTGGCTTCCTTACTGTGCCAACAAGCCTGACTTGAAGCATTTGTAGTGGCTTTCAGATGCTGCAGACCACCTCTCTGCAGCTTAGCAGATGGTTAGAGCAGTAGCGAAAGCAACAGAGGCCATTTCAGGCTCCAGGAAATGTAGCAGGTGTTTCAGGTTCCAAAAGAAAATTATGCCCAACTTTGCCCTTTCATCATTTCTTTTTCTCTTGATGTGTGAGATATTTTCTCTCTATCTGTGGCCTCTGTCTATAACTAACATGGTAGTAGAGCATGTCAGCTAAATTGAGAAAAAGTTATGAATGTGCAGGATAATAATTCTGGGTATCTTGTGCAAAATGCTCTCTGTTAAGATATTTTCTACTTGGGGCTTTGGTATTTCCTCCTATGAATGCATAATTCCACCTTCCCATGAATCCAGAGTTTGACCTGAGAGGAATCACAGAAAATTTGAGATCACAAATATTTTAATGAGTAAAAACAGGAACGTCTGGGAAAGTAATTTTAAAGAAATCTGAGATAGAATTAAGTTTCTATAACTAGTATTCAGGGCTTTTGAACTAGCACCTCTTCTGTATGTGCTACTGTGCTCAACCAAGAACGGTTTCTATTCTACTGTCTCCTGTCTTTTCTCCTTTTCTGGCCACTCCTTCCCAGGGTCCTCATGTTCCTGCTCTTTGATAATTTTACTATTGCACAGGGTTCCTCTGTTGGGCCTCAATGCTTGGCATTCTATGAATTCTCCCTGGGTGACTTCAACTAAACCCCTGGCTTCAACTACCATCCATATGCTGATGATGGCTGGGGTAGTCTTTGTTCCAGATCAGTGAATTCCAAGTTTAACCAGCTCCTTCCCTCCCCCTCGCCACACCAGATTCACTGTTTAAGGGAGGAGCATCACCTTCTACCCAGTCCTCCAAGCCAGAAACCTGGGAGACTATGGCTTTCTGTCCCTTCATCCCAAACTAAATATGTCACCAAGGTTTGTCGCTTCTATCTCTAGATAGAAGCTTACTATCTATAAAAAAAAACAAAAACAAAAACAAAAAAAACCTTTTGTACTTTTCATCTCTACTGCTATTTCTTGGGCCCTCACCATTCCTTGATTAGTTTATGCTACTAGCTTTTCCACTTGACTTCCTATTTTGTTCCCTTTTTATTTTATCTAAAATGCAATCCAAACATGTTACTTTCCTGCCAGTATTTCACAACTTCCCATAACCCTCATAATTTAGCCCCAGTCAACTTCTTTTCCTCCCTAACATTCATGAGCTCCATACTTAAGCCACATGAACTTTAGAGTTCCCCTTAAATTCTAATTTATTGTATACTTCCATGTTATTTCTTCTGTCTAGAATTAAGTAGCTCTCTTTAAGGCAGCCTCACTATTCTGGAAGTTCATGTACTCTATACCCTAAAAGAAGGTAGTTGGACAAATTGGTAAGCCATGTGGGCCCTGGAGGGCAGAGAGATTCTAGTGGAATTCCCAGCTGTGTCTTATACTAGTTGTGTGCTCTTGAGCAAGTATCTTCACCCTCCCTGTGCCTTTGTATTTCTCATCCACAAAGTGGAATTAACAATAGTTCCTATAGTTTGAGATTATCGTGAGGCTGAAAGAACATATGTGTAAAATGTTTGGAACAAAGCCTGGCATATTCAGAGTGCACAGCAAGCTGTTGTTATGACCATTATTGTAATGATCAGTTTACTTTTTTTTTTTTTTTTGCAGCATAAAAATTGAGTTTTATTTCATGGTTCAATCATAGTAAATCTATTTCTACATTTCAAAATATTCATGTTAATAGAAGAATAAAATCTTTATAGATGGCAGAATGCCATTTGATAAAATAGATATGTATTTAAATTAGGTATAAATATATGTCAAATTAACAATCAGAAACAAGCTTAAAATGCAACAGTGGATGAATAAACCACCCAAAGCCTGTTTTTGTAGGGGCTTAACAATGATATTAGGAACTAATGTGAAAAGAGAAATTAAAATAATAAATTTGGCAAGGAATATTCAAATTCATTATCTGGTATTATATTCTTGAAAATTTCAAGAGAATCAGTTGAAAAGCTAGACTAAAATTAACAAGTCAGGAAATGACAGATGCTGGCAAGGATGCGGAGAAAGGGGAACCCTCCTACACTGTTGGTGGGAATGCAAGCTAGTGCAACCACTCTGGAAAACAGCATGGAGGTTACTCAAAATGTTGAAAATAGAACTGCCCTATGACCCAGCAATTGCACTACTGGGTATTTACCCTAAAGATACAAACGTAGTGATCCGAAGGGGCACATGCACCCAAAGGTTTATAGCAGCAATGTCCACAATAGCCAAACTATGGAAAGAACCTAGATGTCAATCAACAGATGAGTGGATAAAGAAGATGTCGTATATATACACAATGGAATACTATGCAGCCACCAAAAGAAATGAAATCTTGCCATTTGTGACAACATGGATGGAACTAGAGCGTATCATGCTTAGCGAAATAAGTCAAGTGGAGAAAGACAACTATCCTATGATCTCCCTGATATGAGGAAGTGGCGATGCAACATGGGGGCTTAAGTGGGTAGGAGAAGAATAAATGAAACAAGATGGGATTGGGAGGGAGACAAACCATAAGTGACTCTTAATCTCAGTTTACTTTTTTATGAGTTCCCTGAAGGTCAGGCACCTGACCTTCACCTCCATACCACCGTGCCAGGTGCTTACTCAACAGATGTTTCTGTGAATGGGTCAAAACAGTTCTTTAAAAATGATCTGTGAAAATCATCAAGGATATTCAAGACTCTTTTACAAGAAATGTTAGCTTCATTGGTTTACCATTAACTATTTTGATAGTGGATCCTAAAATGCCTAAGAAGTTTTTATAATTTTTCACAAAAGATGCTGTCTCAGTAAGATAGAACTGGGAAAAAAAAAAAAGTTAGACATTTCTTGAGCCCTCATTAATTATTTTTTATTCTGTTAATTCCCAGCAGCTTACCCCAAATTCCTTGAGTTAATATATTATGTGTTTCATCATTTTGTTTATAATTTATTTTTTCAACATCTACCAGGTACTCTGTTCACCAAATGCCTCATTATGGAAAATAGTCTTCCCTTCTAATCACCATCTTTATGATACTGCATAGATGCGATATTGCATAAGAGGATGTGGGGAAAAGAGGTATTTGAGGGTGATGAACTTATTCTATAAAGGAAGGTGACTACACTCAGTTCCCAAAATCATAATGTAAGACTACATTAAATATAAAAGTATCAGTCCCCTACTGATAACATACAGTAAAAAAGAATAAAAATAATAGTAAGTGCCTAACACACAGCCAAGCATAGAGCAGTAAATGTTAACCAAAATTAAATCCAGAGCCCTTGCCACCCTGAATGATTCTGTGAAAAGTCTATGTCCAAGTATATGAAAATCATAGCATTCATGCACACTTCAGGTACACCATTTATTTATCTTTAAAGACTTTATTTCAATGGCTGAAGTCCACTGAACCAAAGATAAGCAACAGAATACAACAGGTCTAATATATTAGACTTCAGTGTATGAAATGAAGGTGTTATTGCTGAACTATTGGTGTTTATCCCATTAGCTGGAAAGGAAACAGACCCTTCCAGTAAGATGTTAAATTGGATTGATCACTGAGGTAAAAAGCATCATAAGTAAACACCCTGTTAAAAAACAATCTATTGGCTAAAACATTTATTTACTGAGCAAATGCAGAGGTTCCATTAGATTCTGTTCTATTCTAATTAAATCTGAATTATATAAACTAATTAGGACAGCCAGAAAATATACATTTCAGACTTATTAAAATAAAAAACTGACAATATTTTAACATATATCAATATAAACTTCTTCTCTACACCTAAGCCAGATAATAACAATTTTCATAATCGTTAGTATCTTCATTTGCCCACTACATATGTGGAGATTCACCATCAAGAAAATAACCAATGGTACCACTATTAGAATGATGATAGCAGGCCAGTAGATGACATTCAAGAGAGTTGACCTATCGTGTTTCATGACTGCTACAGTTCTTCATATTTTAATGCTTCTATTGCCCTTCTCTGATAGACTTCAACATAGTCATACTTCAATACTCTATTTAGCTCTTACTTCCTCTTGAAACTTCTCCAACTGACTAAAGCTGAGTTAGTAGCTTTTTCTCCTTTCGTCTTTTTTCTTTAGCTGGGTTAGTGTCCACTGAAACATTGTGTTTCTATTTCAACTGCAGTACTTATCACATCACATTACAATCTACTGATTGGTCGCTTAGTTAAACTGGCATGCTCTGTTTGCCTAATACAATACAGAATGCCAATCACACATGTGATTAATATTTATGAATGAATAAGTAAATGAAGGAATCAATCAATTATTGGGCTTTTTAAAATAACAGATTTTAATGTTTTAGAGTAGTTTTAGGTTCACGGCAAACTTGAGGGGACAGGGCATCTAGGTGGCTCAGTTGTGAAGCATCTGCCTTTGGCTCAGATCATGATGCCAGGGTCCTGGTATCAAAGTCCACATCAGGCTCCCTGCTTGGCAGGAAGCCTACTTCTCCCTCTCCCACTCCCCCTGCTTGTGTTCCCTCTCTCTCTCTCTCTCTCTCTCTGTGTCTCTCTCTCAAATAAATAAAATCTTTTAAAAAATTGAGTGGACAGTACAGAGAATTCCTGTATATGTACTCCCTATCTTCCCCTCCACAGTTTTACACCAGTTGCAATCAATGAACCTACCTTAACACAGCATTATTACCCAAAGTTCAAAATCTGCATTAGGTTTATTTTTGGTGTGGTATAGTCCATGGGTTTGGACAAATGTCTAATGACACGTATGCACCATTACAGCATCATACAGAAGTTTGACTCCCCTCAAAATCCTCTGTATTCCATCTATTCTTCCCTCCTTATCTCTCCCACTCCTCCCAAGACCACTGATATTTTTCCACCCTTTTCCAGAATGTCATATATTTAGAATCATACAGTATGTAGCCTTGACTTATTGGCTTCTTTCACTTAGTAATAAGCATTTAAAATTTCTCCATGTATTCTCATGGCCTGATAGCTCATTTCTTTTTGGCACTGAATAATAATCCATTGTCTGAATGTACCAGAGTTTATTCATTCACCTACTGAATATCTTTTTTTTTAAAGATTTTATTTATTTATTTGACAGAGAGAGAGACAACAAGAGCAGGAACAGAAGCTGGGGGAGTGGGAGAGGGAGAAACAGGCTTTCTGCTGAGCAGGGAGCCCGACGTGTGATCATGACCTGATCCCAGGACACTGTGATCATGACCTGATCCAAAGGCAGACGCTTAATGACTAGACCACTCAGGCACCCCGATCTGTTGAATATCTGAGTTACTTCCAAGTTTTGGCAATTATAAATAAAACTTCTATAAATCTTCATGTACAGTTGTGTGTGTGTGTGTGTGTATGCGTACATAATTTTCAATTCACTTAGGTAAATACCAAGCAGTGCCATTGCCTCATCATACAGTAAAGAGTATGGTTAGTTTATAAGAAAATGCTAAACTGTCTTCCAAAGTGACCATTCTGCTTTCTTACCAGCAATGAATGAAAGTCCTATTGTTTCACAGATTGCCAGCATTCAGTGTGGTCAGGATTTTGGATTTTGGCCATTCTAATAGGTGTGCAGTAGCATCTCATCGTTGTTTTACACTGCAATTCATTAATGACATATGATATGGAGCCTTGTTTCACATACTTACTTGCCATCTGTATATCTCCTTTGTTGAGGTATCTATTTAGGTCTTTTGACAATTTTCCATATTATTGTTGTTCCTTGTATATTTTGGATACTAGTTCTTTATCAGAAATACCTTTTCAAATATTTTCTCCCAGTCTGTGGCTTATTTTCTTGCTCTCTTAAATCATTAGGTTTTTTATTTAATTCTATAGGACTTCTGTTGCATATTTCCTAAAATATAGTTTCACAATTGAGGACTTTGAGGCTGTGCCATTCTAATGTTTCAAGCTAGGATCTACTACCAAATCATTATTCCCTACCAAACCATTCACAACAAGAAGCACATGCAAGTCAATTAAAACACTTTCCATGGCCAAACACCTAGCATATCTCATATGGTTGGTCTGAAATATGATCAGAAGTCTTCATTTTTTAAAATCACTACAGGCTGGGGCACCTGGGTGGCTCAGTGGGTTAAAGCCTCTGCCTACGGCTCAGGTCATGATCTCAGGGGCCTGGGATCGAGCCCCACATTGGGCTCTCTGCTCTGCTGAGAGCCTGTTTCCTCCTCTCTCTCTGCCTGCTGCTCTGCCTACTTGTGATCTCTATCAAATAAATAAATAAATAAATAAATAAATAAATAAATAAATAAAATCACTACAGGCTTTCCTAATTCAAGTGGCTTTCAGAGAACACTTCCAACAGGACACATTTCCTCCAAGCCAGGAGGTGACATGGAGCAATTTGGTTCCCTCAGGGAAAATATGCAAAGGCTCAAAGTGAATCAGGGATACCTTTCAGCTCTCTTATTTTTAGTAATTTATTTAACTATTCTTTTCATCTTTCCCAGGTTCACGGTTTTCTACAGTCTGAGACTATAGTTCATTATGTCTTCTCAAACCTTATGACAACAGATTATATGGTTGCTATAACAACTGATAACCTGCATAAGGATGATTAAGTAAGTCTATCTTTTTCCTTCCGATCTCTGATGTTAGATCAGACCAATATGTACCTACTGATCCTTTCCTGTGCATCTGGCACCATGCAAGGTGCTGAGGACTCAATGATAAAAACATGTTCTATATCTCATGGTGGGTACAATCTAGACATTCTTTTCTGATCTTCATTCACCATCCATCTGTCCCACTTCAGGCTGACTTGTTCATTTCTCAATTATAAATTCTTCCAGAGTAGAAAGCACAGCCTGTACACTATGTTTCATAGTGTCTTCACTTATTTGACTCTTTCAAAGAATTAGCAATCTAGATAAGCTTAAAAAATAATATTAACAGACACCCATGATTCCACTATCTAGATTTAATTACTAGTACTTTATTACTTGTCACTCAAGATTTTACTCCTAAAGGAGAGAAAATATTACAAATAAAATTGGTGTCTTTTTTGAAAATTTCCCCAGTCCCATTCCCCTCCCAATACCCTATCATCTAATCTTACCTAATCATTACAAGAAATTTGGTATATAACTTTCCAATATATTTGTGTGTTCTTTTAATATAATCCATAAAAAATTATATATATAATAATGCAAATATTATAATTCTGTATATTTTTAAATGTACACAAATGCTACCATATTGTAGATAAGTTGATGTATTTATGCATTTATTTATCTCCCCTTGTTCTACAAAGGAACTTAGATTATACCAAAAGTTATATATTGAATTTCAAATTTCATACTGAATCTTTTTTTTAAATCTGTGATCTGATTATTTTCTAATGAGCTAACCCTACTGGCACTGGATATACAAAATCTCAGCTAAAAATATGTGGATTTTATTATAGTGATTTTTCACTAGAAAAATCTGGATTGTGATTGTCTAGATTCTTTCAACAAGATTCAAAATTACTTCTGTCTCCTCATCAGTGTTGTAATTAAACTTAAAAATCTACATCTGAAAACTTTACCAAATTCTCCTGTAAAATGTTACATTTAAAAAAAAATTATGTCCCAAATACAAGCCAGAAATTATAAATGAAACAATGCAATTCTTTAAAGGACAGAATCTGCATTAGAAAACAAATGTTTGTGGAACAAATGTAATAAGGGTAATTACTGCCATAATTCAATATAAAAAATACACAAAATTGCAATTTGCCTCTCTGTCAGCTTTATAATTTGCAGAGTGCTCTCATATATATTACCTTGCTCTACCTCAAATACTAATCAAAAGAAATAGAGCAGCCACAGTTTTTACTTAGTTGCATGCAGCTCAGCTTCCACAAGTCTACTGGGCTCCCTTCCTATCTGATATAGCTACATTTTACCTTCTTGGTTATGTATTCGGAGATGCTATTGCTTCCCATGATGATTTCTTTCTACACAAGTTAATCAAGCACGGCATATGGGATGTAATAAAAATATATCTTTATTTTTGACTCCCCCTGCCCTTTATAATTTATTCAGTAGTGAAAGATTTTTTTCCTGACCCTAGATTAAAAATCTGCAGGACCCATGACTTTCAACAGTTGTACAACCACTTTAAATTCAAAGCACAGTATAGATTCAACAATTAGAACATCCTGTCCCATATAATGATCAATATACTGAACTTAATCTAAAATAGGATTGTATCCCCAACCGCAGCCCTGACTGCTATTGAACCTTGGAGAAGGGGGAATACTAGGTTTCCTCTATATCTCTAATGCTCCTCACCCGGCGTGTTAACCTTGACTTCAGGCCTTTGCATGATTGTGGCACAGAGAAAGAAGAGAGAAGATAAGAAAAGACATGCTAGACATTTGGAATGGATAAAGATGTGGTGTATATATTACAATGGAATTGTTCAAAAAGAATGAAATCTTGCCATTTGCAACGACATGGATAGAACTAGAGAGTATAATGTTAAGCGAAATAAATCAGTCAGAGAAAGATAAATACCCTAAGATTTCACTCATATGTGAAATATAAGAAACAAAACAAATTAACACAGTGGAAGGAAAAAAGGAGGCAAACCAAGAAACAGACTCTTAACTCTAGAGAACAAACTGATAGTGACTAGAGAGGAGGTGGGCAGGGAGATGGGTTAAAGCGATGATGGGGATTAAGGAGGGCACTTGTGAGAAGCTCTGGCTGTTATACATAAGGGATGAACCCTTAAATTCTACACCTGAAACTAATACTTCACTGGATGTTAAGTAGCTGGAATTTAAATGGAAAAAAAAAAAAAATAAAGACTATTTAGAGTGCTAAAAAAAACAAAAGACTTACTACAACTGGCACTCTCTAAATTGAGTCTTGAGGCATCTGGATCTGTAGCATGTTTAAAGCTGGCTGTATCATGAGGCACTTTTGTTTACTGGGAATCCCAGATAATCTTCACAAGGAGATGTGACAAAATCATTCATCATCAGGGTTAGTTACAGCAGCTATCTGTGCAAAGCAAAGGAAAGGATGATACAACAATGCTATTAAAAAAATCCTCCTGTGCCTCACACCTGCTCTTACTAAGCCTTTCTTTGGCACATTTTTCTTTCTACGTGGATATCTCAAGAATCCCCTGCTAAGAAGTAAGCAACCCTTGTTCTATGCAATTTCCAGAATTTTCACAAGCCAAAATGACCTCTGAAAGAATCATTTCTAATCCATCCATTGCCATCTACAATATCAAAATCCAACATAAGCTGGGGGACCAGACTGACAAAGTTCAAATCTCAGCTTTTCTGCTAACTAATCAACTGACACTGGGCAAGTTCCTTAAATTCTCAGTGCCACAGTTCCCTGTCTGTGAAATAGGGAGGATGATAATAGTATCTATCATACAAGGCTGTTCTGAGGATTCAGTGATTCAATACATGTGCAGGGCATATAGTAAGCATCAGCAGGCATCAGTAGACATCAGCTCATATCAAGTGGGCTGAGCCACTGTAACAGAATGGATAAAGAGGCCACTCATGGATCATTTCTTAATACTACCTTTCCCTAAAGGGTATTATTTAGAATGTTTAATTCTAAAATATTTAAAATTCTAAAATTCTTTAAGATGTTTAAAATCCTATTAAAACTATTTCATTTTTTTCTCCTCCTTCTAGCAATTAAATTCCTAATCATTCCTAAATCATTAATAAATGATTTTGCTTTTAAGATTTTACACCCAAATGTTTAAATAAAGAGAAAAAATGTTAAAGAATTATGAAAATAATAGGAGTGGGAACTGTAACTGCACAAGAAACTTGCTATTTAGATCATCTGAATGCAATCAAATTATGCCACTTGTTTTTTTTTTAATTTTTTATTTTTTATAAACATATATTTTTATCCCCAGGGGTACAGGTCTGTGAATCACCAGGTTTACACACTTCACAGCACTCACCAAAGCACATACCCTCCCCAATGTCCATAATCCCACCCCCTTCTCCCAAACCCCCTCCCCCCAGCAACCCTCAGTTTGTCCTGCGAGATTAAGAGTCACTTATGGTTTGTCTCCCTCCCAATCCCATCTTGTTTCATTTATTCTTCTCCTACCCACTTAAGCCCCCATGTTGCATCACCACTTCCTCATATCAGGGAGATCATATGATAGTTGTCTTTCTCCGCTTGACTTATTTCGCTAAGCATGATACGCTCTAGTTCCATCCATGTTGTTGCAAATGGCAAGATTTCATTTCTTTTGATGGCTGCATAGTATTCCATTGTGTATATATACCACATCTTCTTGATCCATTCATCTGTTGATGGACATCTAGGTTCTTTCCATAGTTTGGCTATTGTGGACATTGCTGCTATGAACATTTGGGTGCACGTGCCCCTTTGGATCACTACGTTTGTATCTTTAGGGTAAATACCCAGTAGTGCAATTGCTGGGTCATAGGGCAGTTCTATTTTCAACATTTTGAGGAACCTCCATGCTGTTTTCCAGAGTGGCTGCACCAGCTTGCATTCCCACCAACAGTGTAGGAGGGTTCCCCTTTCTCCGCATCCTCACCAGCCTCTGTCATTTCGTGACTTGTTGATTTTAGCCATTCTGACTGGTGTGAGGTGATATCTCATTGTGGTTTTGATTTGTATTTCCCTGATGCCGAGTGATATGGAGCACTTTTTCATGTGTCTGTTGAATGCCACTTATTTTTTGGCAGAATACCCTAATTCCAAGTAAATTATCTAAAGGAAATAAGGAAAATTTGGGGTGTTGGGGATTTGGATGAAGTCTGTATTATGGGAATATTACAGCAACAGCATACAATACAGTAAAGCAGTAAAGGTGACTACACAAGACTGAAATTACTATGACATACATGAGAATGGTAAAGTATATCCAAATCAGGTAATGGCTACAATATCACATTCTCTATACAGAAATGTTAGAACTGGTTGTTCAAAAACATTTGCTTCTTCTTCTGAAAAGACTATATGAATTATCATTGAAGACTGACCACTAGAAGAAGAACTGTCCCTAGGTGAAGTGATTTAACCATCAAGCAACATGCATATGCATGACAAGTATGTGACATGACTTTTACAACATATGCATGCTTACCTAAACTGCCAAAATGTATCTTCGAATTATTCTCCTTCAAAAATTGTGTTGCTCTCATTATGGTAATTTTTGTTAAAGCTTTCCTTCCCCCATCTCCTATGCATATTCTATGAATTAGTGGAATGGACCACAGGTACTTTAAAATCATCAGTGTATACTTGGTGTATACACCAAGCTGTATCCTCAAAGATTTGTGCATCCTTTCATATTAAATTATAACTCCCATAGGAAATCATTTATTTTAAAAATCACCATAGTTTCAATCCAATTTCACTACAGGAATTTTGCTTGCTATTAAATGTGGGGAATAATCTCCCATCAAAAGCAATAAACATGGACCCTGATTACTGGTCAAAATACAAATAAATGATCCCCATCCTCATGGCCACTTTGGATAAAAATTCCTCCAAAAGATCTGGTCTAGTGTATCATCATAAGAAATTCAGGGAAATGTCTAAAGGCATTAACTCCCATAATATTTCAATGGATAAGAAACGAGGTCCAATATCCCTAACCAAACAGTCAGTGTGTAACACACACAAGATACTAAATTCAATTTTCTGCTTGGGTAAAATGGAATAATAGTTTGCCTCCTGTTTCTATCTATGGCTAAGACTACGATGCCATGCAAAAAAAAAAAAAAAAAAAAGGTTAAAACTTCAAAATAGTGATGTTAGTGATAATTTCAGTAATCATCATTTAAGAGTTTTAAATATCATTTAAGTTTTAAATATCTTCAAGTAGGCATCAATCAAAAAATAATCATTGCTTAAAAAATCACTGATACTAACTTCTAGGCATTCAAAAACACTCTATAGTAGGCTAAAGCAACCATGTCCCCATTCTAAGTTAGCTTTCAAAAAGTTTAGGATATAACCTGTGAATTATAAACAAACAAACATAATTTTAAACAATCAAAACCTATTATCCTTATCAGGAAAGAAACGTACCAAAGGAAAATGAATCATGTAAATAAAATTCAGAAACTTGCAAATGCCAGCTATAAAATCTCACAACTTGTGTTAATATTACTCAAGTCTAACCACATGCTAATTATATTCATCCTTAGTTTGGATTTCAGAAAGTGATACAGACTGCTTCTTACTAACTCAGATACATTTTCTTTTATTAATATAGCACTTTTAACATTGAAAAAAAAATAGAGAATAAAGGAATCATAGCTATCTTTGCCTTCATACACTCTAATCTTACAGGGTTTGCCTATAGCCAAAATGCAGATGCACAGCTAATTTCAGGCCTACCAGCATTGTCAACATTCTCCTTCATAAGCAGCTGGTGATTAACAATATGGGAAAGTGTGATTGAACTCCAGATGGAGTTGACTTCTTGATATAGCTCCAGACTAGCCGTTTTGGGGACAGATATCTTTAGTACTATTGACTAGTGAATCACCTATTTCTTTAAAATTAGATAGTGCTGGAGGATTTCAGAGTGTTAAGAGAAAAATTAATTAAGATTAAGACTATGGTTCTTTTCTATCTACTAGAAGTTACTACAACAAAGACAATATAGAGTTGGTTAGCACTCTCCAGCACTGACCTTAGCTAGTAGCACATTGATGCACATGTTCTGAGATAGAATTCCTAATGAGGCGGTAAATGCTCTAATACTTTCTATCTATTTTGAGAAGAATAATTTATGATCAGAGAAATTTCAGAAGATATGGGTGATAAGATAAAACTAAGTGTTATTCTGGTCAAAATAATTAAATGTATTTTCCCTCTGGGGAACTCAGCATAAATTACTCAAACTGAATGCTTTCCTAAATAATTAGTCTGCTTCTTCCAAACATTATTAGGAATGGCAAAAGCAAAGAGACAGTCAAATCAAAGCAAGGCAGTAGCATAACTTGTCTTCCTCCTAGAATAAAATAATCAATTTATCACACTTAAAAATGCTAATTTTATAGCCCTTGAATTTGAGGGAGTTTATTTTTATTTAGAATTTTTTAATAATATTTTCTGAATAAAACTACACTTTATATTCCAGGTAAATTTATAAATGCTCATGGAGTCACAGAATTTTGAAGTTAGAAAAAATGTTTACATTCATCTAAGTTCACCATCTATGATGTACATGACCATCCATAATTTTATAGTAAATATAATACTTCAACTTCAGGCCAGAGGTTCATCACGTCAACACACACACACACACACACACACACACACACACACAGGAGAATTTTTTTTCTTTCACTACTAACTTTTAATTTGAAATTAGAGTAATTGTTAAAATTACTCTATTTTGGTAAAGTGAATTTCTTTTAACTCCCAGCTTTTTTTTTTTAATTTTTTTTAAATTTTTTATTTTTTATAAACATGTATTTTTATCCCCAGGGGTACAGGTCTGTGAATCAGCACTCACCAAAGCACATACCCTCCCCAATGTCCATAACACCACCCCTCCTTCTCCCAACCCCCCTCCCCCCAGCAACCCTCAGTTTGTTTTGTAAGGTTAAGAGTCACTTATGGTTTGTCTCCCTCCCAATCCCATCTTGTTTCATTGATTCTTCTCCTAGCACTATTAGTAAGTTGTATTAAAATAAAGCTACCAAATCAAAGCTCAAAAACCAAAGCCAAAGGCACTTTACTTAAAGGATCTGTTAACATATATAAAGGATCTGTTCAACATATGTAATAATTCATTTCTATCTACCAAATCTACCTCAAGCTGGAGCTTTCTTTAAATTATCTTTTTCTAGATTTTAAGCCCCTATACTTCCCAAAAAGATACTATTCACTTTTTGCTACACCAATTTATGTAAGAGTGTAGTTAATGGAGTTATCATACACAATCTGGTAAACACATTTGGTACAACACACCTATCATTGAATATGCAACCACAAGTACACACAGGTAAGAAAAAACAAAAAAGACTACTCATGTCAGCTATGGTTTCAATAATTAGCTATCTGAAATGCACCTCAGATGGAAAGAAATCAATCATATTTCTCATAAAACTGATTTACCACATATTGAAATACTTAATGAAATCTATTTGTCATACATGACTAATTATGCAATCCTATCTTAGAAAGACATATGTAAATCAAACATTTCTTTTTTTCTTTAAATTCGATTAGCTGACATATAGTACATCACTAGTTTCAGATGTAGAGTTCAATAATTCATCAGTTGTATATAACACCTGGTGCTCATCATATCACGTACTCTTCTTAATGCTCATCACCCATTTACCCCTAAATCAAACATTTCTAAAGGACTGTGCGAACAGGCTGAGATAAATATTTACAACATACAATAAAATATAATAACAACTCATTAAATCCTGACCCATAATAATCTAAGACACTAAATAGCACGATTTAGTCTCTCCAGCCATTAAACTAATTTATCCCTTGAAGAAATAAAAATACACACAAAAGACAACATTATTGCCAGTTTCAGCTCTTTATAAAGAATGACCCTGAGGAACCATTCAGAATAGCACTGCTAAGAATCAAACTCTAACAACCCTCATCAGATTAAATTCTCTGTATTTTTCACCCTGAAACATCTCCTTCCAATGCCAACTATCTAAACCTTTCAAGGACCACCCTTCCTATTGAACTTTCTATCATATTCAGCGTTAACTACTTCTTCCCTTATTGCATTGTGTGTGATGACAATAGACATCCTGGTCTTTTTTTTTTTTCCCTCCTTTTTCCAGCTTTCTTGGGTATAATTCATCTTAGTCTTGAATCTCTCAATTTTTTCTCAAAAGTTTCATTATTAAATTTCTAATTTCACATGACAGAACTAAAATAGAATCACCTGTTATGTGGTCCCCCAAAATCCTAATCTCTGTAGTTTACAAGTAAATAAATACAAGAAGAACTTTTTTAAAGTGATATTTTACTAACAATTCCAAAATAAATATTTCCACTTCACTCACCAGAAACAAAACAAGTGGCTTATAAGATAAAGCTAGAAATTTTGCTTATTTATTCTGGTTGTTTTGTTTTGTCTTATTTCTTTGTTTTGAATAAGAGCATTTAACTTCAACTTCTTTGACCACTTAATTGCATTTCTCACCAAGAGAAAATATTCATACAAACTACTAAATAAATTTCACTTATAAGCTTTTGTTCTTGCAAATCTCTGCAGAAAAGAAAAAAAAAAAACCTGTATGCTTTCAATGCTAAAGATTTTGGTGTCTTTTTTTGGTATCCAATTAACATATTAATTTTGGCTACTATAGTCTGTATATTAAATTGGTCACATCATAATCAATGTAGAGGATTCTAGTCATATTAAAACTATTTTTCTACAGTACTGAATCACGTAGGACACTATATATTATTCACTTCATTTATCTATACGTCTAGTCTGTACATATCCCAGAATGTTTCTTCTTTTCAGCTTGATATATTCTTTCACTCTTAATGTTTACCAGATACTGCATTTGGCCAACTTTCATGCCAAAGCATCTGTAGTAGACAGCACTTTTTCTATTGATACCCACAGATTCCATTTTGTTAAAATATTCTTTTTTCATTTGTTCCATCATTTTTACAGTAAAAAAGGAAAATAAAGAAGAGGGCTACAAATTGTAATAAGTGTGTATTCATGTATTTATTAACAACAGCTATCATTTGTTCAGTGTTATCTCTGAGCTGTGAAATTTATATACATTTTTAGTATTTAATCTATATACATGGAAACATAAAAAATACTTGCAAATTATACATCTGATAAGGAATTAATATCCAGAACATATAAAGGTTTCCTATAACTCAACAATAACAACAAAATACAGCCAATTAAAAATAAGGCTAAAGACTTTGTATTAGTTTGCTAGGGCTGACATGGCAAAAACCACATACTTGAGTAACTTCAACAATACAAATTTATTTTCTCATATTTCTGGAAACTAGAAGTCAAAGATCAGGTGTCAGCAAAGTTGATTTCTTCTGAGGCTTCTCTCTTTAGCTCATAAATGTCCATCTTCTCCTTCTATGGTCTTTCTGCTGTGTGTTCATATGTGTGTCCCAATATCTTTTTTTTATAAGAACACCAATCACACTGAAATAGGCCCACCCTAAAGATCTCATTATAACTTAATTACCTCTTTAAAGACCTCATCTTCAACTATGATCACATTCTGAGCCATTGGGGTTAGGGCTTCAACATATAATCAATTCAGCCCACAAAAGACCTGAAAAACTTTCTTTCCAAAGACATACAAACTGCCAATAGGCATATAAACCATGTTCAACATCACCAATTAGTAAGAAAATACAAAACAAACTATAATGAAGTACAATTTCACACCTATTAGGATGGTAATTATCTAAAAAGCAGAAAGTAACAAGTGTTGGTGGAAGAGATGGAGAAAACGGAACCCTCATGCATTGCTGACAGGAAAGTAAAATGGGGCAAACATTGGAGGAAAACAGTTGAGCATTGCCTCACAAAATTAAAAGTACAAATACCAAATGATGGAGCAATTTCACTACTGGATAGAAGGCCCAAAGGACCAAAGTCAGAGATGTAAAGAGATATTTCTACCCATATTCATAGCAGCATTAGTCACAAAAGCCAAAAGCTGGAAGCAACACAAGTGTCAACTGATAGATGAAAGAATAAAAAAAATGTAGTATATACATACAATGGAATAGTATTCAGCCTTATGAGGAAAAATCTGATATATGCTACAATACAGATGAACCTTGATGACATTATTCTAAGTAAAATAAGTCATCACAAAAACAAATACTGTATGATCACATATATGTGATACCTAAAATGGTTAAATTCATAGGGACAGAAAGTAGAATGGACTGGGGGGAAGAAAAAAAGAGAAGTTATTTTTAAATGGGTACAGAGTTTCAGTTTTACATGATAGAAGTTCTGGAAATAGATGGTGATGGTTGTACAACAATGTAAATGTAGCTATGTCATGGCACTATTAAAAATAGCTAAAATGCTCAATTTGCACTGTTTATTTCATAACTGAAAAACATTTTATTTCTATTATTTTATTTCTGTTTATTTCTGAAAAACATTTAATCTATACAGCAAATCTAACAATAACTCAGCAAATATATATTCCTACTTGAATGTTTCAGATGAGGTAACAGAGGCTCAGAAAGGTCTAGTGTAAGAAGTAGAAGATCCAGATTCCAAATCCATGTCTATCTCACATTAAAGACTTGCATGTTCAAACAGACAACACTTAACCCACACTGACCACACTTCCTCAATATAGTTCAAATAGTTGCTGGAGAAAGTACTGAAAATTATAAGACACTTTGGAAAATAAAGGAATCTATTGAGAAAGTCTGATGTTTTGGTGTTGTATTGATCATAAGAGTTAGTTGAGCTTTCTCTAATGACTTCTGGGCAGCAGTGAACCAGAACACTGTACCAGAATAGTTTATCTTTTCACAGAACTATTAGTATACAGTTTTATGCATCAGTATTAAGGAGAAAAACACACTCCATTGTTGCTTATTCTCCTTTGGAAACCAGTACTTGGTTTTCCACCTTCCAGGTTCCATTTCCACCTTCCAGTAGTTCCATTATTGAACTACTTAGGAAACTGAACTACAAAAGATCCAATGCTTTGGCCCAGTTTGTAGAAGAAATTAGTGTAAATGTTTCTATATCTGAAATGCCAAGCTTTGTGCTTTATTTTTATCCTAATAAGCCAGACTTCTCTAAGGCTCCAAGGTTAGACTCTCAAGACAAATTGTTTCTTTAGCCAACCTCTTCTGACTTTATCATTTATAAAATAAACACCATCTAAGATACAAAGAAAATACAAATTAATAAAACACAGGACTAGAGTCATATCAGTGTGTAGAAGATTTATGCACATAAACTGCCAAACACAGGTTTTGAAACAGACCCTATAGACTTCCAGTTGCCATAGTAACGGCACAGCTTTATGGAATGTAAAGTGTAAACAGATGAGCACATCTCAGGTAAATCATCAGTGTTGCCATTGTTGGCCTCTGAGTAGCAGAAATAAGTAGTACATGCTGTCACTTTCTGAAATAAAATAATCATGATCATAATTTACACCTGTGACTTCCCGGTCTGTGAATACCTTCCCCTTAGAACCTTCTTTCAGTGCTACTTGACTAATTACTCATGAAGAGAAAGGTTCTAATGAATTATTAATAATTTTGTTATTGAAACAGGTTGGAAAACTATGCTGCAAACAGCAACTACTGTTAATATGGTAATCCTGCCAAATGCTTATATTCTGTTCTCTCATTCTCTTGATCACAAGAGAAGGGGTGCGGTGGAGACTAAAACAACTTTTAGATGTGCAAGCCCTCCTCTGAGAGGGTTGCAGGCTATTTTCAGGAAAAAATAAAAGGAAAAAGCTTTCAGTTGGAATAATTAAAGGAAAGAAATGTTGGTGGAGACAGATGTTAAAGAGCTATAATCACTGAAATACTTGAACACAAAACTAATGTTCCTACTGTTCTTTCTTTTTCATGATTACAAACACAAATTTTTACTCAGAGTTTTAATTCCATATTTAGGCCTATTATAAAATATTTGGAAGAGATAATAGAAAATAAGTAACTCAAGCCCCTTTTTTGGAATGGCAAGGATAAAACCTGGAATGGTAAAAATAACATACTCATAGTCACAGTATTAGTTAATTCCACAACTAAGATTTAGATTCCGCAATCTAAGTATTTCTCTTTTAGAAACCAAATGAGTGGGGTACCTGGGTGGCTCAGTCAGTTCAGATTTCAACTCTTGATTTTCAGCTCAGGTCATGATCTCATGGTAGTGGGATTGACCCCCATGTCGGGCTCCATGCTGGATGCAGTGTCTGCTTCAGATTCTCTCTCTCCCTCTTTCTCTCTCTCGAATAAATAAATACAGTCTTAGAAAATAAAATAGAAACCAAATTAGGATATGGAGTACTTATTCTTAATGCTATGAAGCTGTTAGAGAAAAGTATGTTTGATTTCCTGTTTGATCATGGAACCAAGAATGATAAATTTCCTGTTTCATTTACTGAGGAATACACTACAGGACAGTCTTGCTAAAATATTAGCAGAGTTTATGAAAGTATGTGATAACAGAAAGAAAGACTAAAATGCATTCATTCAATAGCAGTCCATAGCACACCCTCAAATCCTATGCAAAGACATTCTTCATGCTAATAAAATAAAACTGCTATCACTTATTGAATATGTAATATGAGTTTGTCATTGTGTTAAATACTTATATACTTTAAAGTTTTTGACTGAGGCCTGAGTTTTATTTATTTTTTTAAAGGATTTTATTTATTTATTTGACAGACAGAGATCACAAGTAGGCAGAGAGGCAGGCAGAAAGAGAGAGGAGGAAGCAGGCTCCCTGGTGAGCAGAGAGTCCGATGTGGGGCTTGATCCCAGGACCCTGGGATCATGACCTGAGCTGAAGGCAGAGGCTTTAACCCGCTGAGCCACCCAGGTGCCCCGAGACCTAAGTTTTAAAGTCACTGTTGGGTTCACATCTTTATCCCACTGATTATGAGTTATAATCAGGGGCAAGTTGCTTAATCTCTTAAGCTTAGTTTCTTTGTAAGATGAAGATGATAATAATAGCACTAACTCAAGGTTTTTCAAAGGGTTATAATAAGATAGTAAATAAGATACCATGTAAAATATCTAGTTATAGTATTAGTGACATATAATATTAGTGATTTTATATTATTATCATTATTATCACACTTAATATTCACATGATAGCAGAAGACTCAGAGGATTATCCCCATTTCACAAATAAGAAAACCAAGACATAAAGGATTTAACTAATTCAGCCAGGTAGGAGAGCCAAGGTAAAAATTTTAAGATATACCTTGTTCTATAATGGTGTTTTTAACTGCCATACATACTAAATCAATGTAGAATCAGATTTTGTGAACTTCTTTTATTTCCTATTCTTCCTCTATAGTCTCCACAAAGTTCTTTGGTCAATTCATAGTATTTATTAAGTTCCCACAGTGCTTTAATTATTTTCTAATAATCAAAGGGATACAAAGAAACAGTGCATAACCTAACAGAGGTTACAATTCATCTGAGAAGACAATGTGAAATAAAAATTCAAGGTTTAAACCACATGGTCTCATTTCTAAGATTTAAGATTCTGTTACACAAAGCAAAGATTTAGGTGTATATGCATCATCAGAGAAGAATCTATAGAATTAAGCTGAGTTTTGGGAGATATGAAAAAAGAATGATGAAAGACATTAGAGTGCTCACTGAAAGATAATTTGGACATAGATTTGGAAGTCCTAAATTATGGAGCTAGAAATGGGTAAATTAAGATGTAATTGACGGGAAAATTATAGAACTTAGAAAAAGATTTAATAATGTGAAGACAAAAAAAAAAAAAAAAAGAAACAAACAAAAATGGCTTGAAATGTTCTGGAGCATGAGAAAATGTCTCCCTGTACCAGAGACAAAAGCAGAGAAACAAAAAAAGAGAATACTTGTATTGGGAAATAGGAAGATGTGGGGTTGATATTTTCAGTTTAGGACTTATTGAACTTGAGAAGCTGCTAGAATAATCGCTGGATTATTCTGAACACAGTTGTAGGGGTGCCTGGGTGGCTCAGTTGATTGAACAACTGCCTTCAGCTCAAGTCATGATCCTGAAGTCCCAGGATCGAGTCCTGCATTGGGCTCCCTGTTTGGTAGGGGTTCTGCTTGTCCCTCTGCCCCTCCCTCTGCTCATGCTCTCTCTCTCTCTCTCTCATTCTCTCTCTCAAATGAATAAATAAACTCTTAAAACACACACACACACACACACACACACACACACAGTTGTAAAACAAAGAATAGCAGCATAGATAATAACCAAGACCTGGATAAAAATGTAAATACTACAAATATAATGATACTTAAAGATATAAGATAGGTTTTCTCACTTTGCAAAATGATTGATATCACCTTGGGAGAATAAGCTAGGTTGGTAGAGATGTTAAAAATAAGAACAGTCGGGCGCCTGGGTGGCTCAGTGGGTTAAAGTTGCTGCCTTCAGCTCAGGTCATGATCTCAGGGTCCTGGGATCGAGTCCCACATCGGGCTCTCTGCTCAGCGGGGGGCCTGCTTCCCTTCCTCTCTCTGTGATCTCTTCCCTTCCTCTCTCCTACTGTGATCTCTCTCTGTCAAATAAATAAATAAAATCTAAAAAAAAAAAAAAATAAGAACAGTCAAAATCCAAGGTAAAAAAATTATAGTCAGAAAGGAGAAAGATAACCAGAAAAGTACAGTTTTACAGAAGCCAAGGAAATGTAACCAGGATGTTAAGGATGATTAAAATACAGGTTTATTAAGACGCTTCTCCTTCTGTCACATCTGCCCTCCCCATTCTTGAATCTGAAGACACAGACTTAATATAACTTATAACAGCTTGAGTTTAGGTTTCATAACTCCTTGATAGTGTTTCTGTACTATCATCTGCAACCTATATTATCCTAGGTCTCTGCCACATGGACAAAGTTATTTCCTGATTTGTAGAACAGGGAAATTATACAGTCCTTTGAAAAAGTCAGAGCAAGTTACTTGGAAGATATTAGTTACTCAATAAATGGTAGTAATACTTATTTCTGCTTTTATCTGAACAAAACACAGAGTTGACTGGGGTGATTATGTGACCAAACAAGTATAAGTCAGGTCTCCCTCAGCCTGAAATATTTCCTATATCTATATTCAGGGTGGTTGAATCAGCAAATATTTTACAGACCAAAAACAATCCCCACCCCAACCTTAAAGGACATTGATATGCCACTGAGTGCAGAGAGTACTACAATACTATCTCACATTTACCCTTCAATATCCAAATGTACAATCAGTTGCAATGCCCTTCTCTATGTGACATCTTCTCTGATGTCATCTTCAGTATTTAAGATTATTCTTTAAGACTTCTGAGAAGACTTCCTAGCCAAGGTAGGTGTTCAATTATTTTGAACACCATGGGACCTTCTCATCCATTTTAATTAATAGCACTTGCCCTCTGCTTTGATATAGTTTAGTACAGAGAATAACTCTAGCCCTCATTTTATGATTAACTTTACAACAGACTTATTTTATATATATGGATACGTGTGTGTTTCATAGAACAATAGTATGTTCCTATAAACTTTATTTTCCATAAAATACTGAGTTTATAAATAGATGTTGTAGAAATATTGAGAACAACTTCTGTCAAGTACAAATTTCTCCCAAACTCTCCTCCATTCCATAGTTAATTCAACTAGGCAAATAATAATTTGCTGTTTGTACAAATCTGCTATTTGTACTTTTGAGAGGTACACTCATCCAGTACTATAAAGATCACACAGTATATCAGAACTACTTTATACTAAATTATGTTTCTTATTTATGCAATGTACCTGGGTTTAGGTCAAACCGACTACATAAGCTTTTCTCCTTTGAGTATGTGTTGAATTCCAAAACTGCTTCTTTTTAAACTAATGATGTTCTGACTAGTTTTAATTGTGAAAACAGGGATACTTTTGCATGACAATAAATTACTTAACTTAGCTAGTAATTGCTAATTAGCCAACTAAAAGAATAAAATTTCAGACGACCATTGAGTAACAAAGTGAATAATATTTCCTATGTAAATTTTTTTTTCATTTATACAGGGTTTTTTTAAACTATGCAAAGAATAAACTTCGAAATTTTGTGTATATTCCATTTGACACTTAAGTTCAAGATAAATAGATATGGCTTGAAACCAGTAAAGCCAAGCAGAAGCATCAAGTGACTTTACAAATTAATCCTTTTTGAAAGATTAAATTTGTTTTGTTTGTTTCCTTCATAAAATATTTTAGGACCAGAATGTTAAATAGAATTGGTTTTTTAGAAAAATTCATTTGGAAGACTTCAGGAAAAGACAGCAGAGTTGGAGGATTCTAAGTTCATCTCATCCCATGATACACCAGGTAACAACACCCACATCAGTGTAAATACCCAGAAAATGACCCAAAGACTGGCAGAATAGACTCTACAGCTAAATGTAGAGAGGAGGCCACAGTGAAGAGGGTAGGAAAAACAGAGATGTGGTCAAGAGATCAACAGACTGCAGGGCTGTCTATGGAAGGGAGGGAAACAAGAGGCACTGAGAGGGGTTGAGAAAAAGATACTTAACATCTAGCACCCCAGGCCCAGACCACAGGAAAGATGAATCCCCACATTTAGCTTTGAAAACCAGAGGAGTCTAATAATCATAGTTCTTATAATCAGTGGAGCTTAACATCTGGAACTTTAGCAGAGATGGAAAGGTGAGGGAAAACTCACTCCCTATTCTTAAAGAGACAGCACAACAAACAGCCCCTTGGAGATACAGCATTGAAGCAACAGTTTGAAAAATACCTGGGGTGGGCACCTGGGTGACTCATTGGGTTAAGCCGCTGCCTTCAGCTCAGGTCATGATCTCAGGGTCCTGGGATCGAGTCCCGCATCAGGCTCTCTGCTCAGCAGGGAGCCTGCTTGCCTCTCTCTCTTTGCCTGCCTCTCAGTCTATTGTGATCTCTCTCTGTAAAATGAATAAATAAAATCTTTTTAAAAAAAAGAAAAGAAAAATACCTGGGGTATACAGGAGGGAGATATGTGTACTAGTCTCAGAACCTGTGCTGGGGAGCAGGGATCTTTGGGAAGAGTCACCAGGCACAAAGGAGCTGGCAGGCATCACTTCCCCCAAGCCTAGACATATGAACACCCCTGGAAACCAGCACAGTACCGTCTTACACCTAATGTGCTAATAGCACACCCTGCCCGTGCATTCTTTTGCAGATCCGCCCCCTCTAACATACCATTAGCCAGAGTCCTTCAAAGCAGTGCCACAATCCTGGCAGTGTGTAGTATGCAAGCAACCCTGAGAGGGGCCAGCACCACTCCAGAGTGATTCTTGCCTGGGGAAGAGGGGAAGATAACCACAGATATGGGTCTGACTATATCCCCAGCAGTGGGCTGTGGGCAGACATGTGGTATGACTGCAGACCCCACCCTGCCCACCAGTGAAAGCTTCCCAGGAAACAACACAGGGAAATTGCCTCACAGTTAGTGCTAATACAACTCTAGCGAAAACCTGATCTGACTCAGCTCAGAACCCAGCCAGCCCCAGACTGGCCCACTAACAACACAGGGAATAAACCCAGCCTTTATCTAGACTCATTAAAAAAAAAAAAAAAAAAGCAAGCAACACCAAAGATATACAAATTATGAGAGAATATTATGAAAAAACATATGCCAACAAATTGGACACCCTAGAAGAAATGGATAGAGTGATTTCCAGCAATGAGATTGAATAGGTCATCAAAAAAACTCCTGACAAAAGTCTGGGAACAAACAGCTTCATAGGGGAATTCTACTGAACATTTAAAGAAGAGTTAATAACTAATCTCGAACTATTAAAAAAAAAAAAAAGAAGAGGAAAGAAAGCTTCCAAATGCAATCTCTGAGGCCAGCATAACCCTGATACAAAAACCAGGTAAAGACACTACAAAAAGGGAACTATAGGGCAAATCTCTGATGAACACAACTACAAAAATCCTCAACAAAATACTAGAAAACAAAATTCAAAAATACATTTAAAGAAATCATTCACCATGATCAAGAAGGACTTTTTCCTGGGATACAAGGATGGTTTGATATTTACAAATCAATGAACATGATATGTCACATCAAATAAGACAATGGATAAAAACCCTACAGTCATTTCAATAAATGCAGGAAAAGCAACTGGCAAAGTACATCCATTCACAATAAAAACCCTCCACAAAGTAAGTTTAGAAGGAATATATCTCAACATAATAAAGGCTATACATGAAAAACTTACAGCTAACATCATACTCAACAGTGAAAAACTGAGAGCTTTTCTCCTAAGGTCAGAAATAAGACAAGGATGTACACTCTCACCACTTTTATTTGACATAATATTAGAAGTCATAGTCACAGCCATCTGACAACAAAAAGAAATAAAAGGCATCCAAATTGGTAAAGAAGATGTAAAGTTTCCACAACTTGCAGATGACATAATACTATACATAGAAAACCCTAAAGGCTCCACCAAAAAACTACTAGAGCTGATAAATAAATTCAGTAAGGTCACAGGATGCAAAATCAATATATAGAAATCTATAGCATTCTACACACTAATAATGAAGTAGCAAAAGATAAATTATGCACCAAAAATAATAAGATACCTAGGAATAAACCTAACCAAGGAGGTGAAAGACTTATACTCTGAAAAGTATAAAATACTGTTGAAAGAACTGAAGATGACACAAATGAATGAAAAGTTATTCCATGTGCCTGGACTGGAAGAAAAAAATACTGTTCAAATGTCTATACTATCCAAAGCAATCTACAGATTTAACGAAACCCCCATCCAAATATCAATAACATTTTTCAGAGCTAGAATAAGCAATCCTAAGATTTGTATAGAACCACAAAAACACCCCAAACAGCCAAAGCAATCTCCAGCAACAAAACGAGAGGTATCACAATCCCAGACTTCAAGATAAGCCAAACTGCAGTAATCTAAACAGTATGGTACCAGCATAAAAACAGAGACATAGATCAACAGAACAGAAAAGAGAGTCCAGAAATACACCCACACTTATATGGTCAATTAATCTTTGACAAGGGAAGCAAGAATATGCAATAGGAAAAAGACAATCTCTTCAAAAAATGGTGTTGGGAAAACTGGACAGCTACATGCAAAAGAATGAAACTGGGCCACTTTCTTATACCACACAGAAAAATAATTGGATTGAAGACCTAAATGTGAAACCTGAGTCATAAAAATCCTAGAAGAGAACACAAGCAGGAAATTCTTTGACACTGGCCATACATTTTTCTAGATAGGTCTCCTGAAACAAGGGAAACAAAAGCAAAAATAAGCCATTGGAACTATGTCAAAATAAAAGGCTTTTTGCAAAGCAAAGGAAGCAATACAAAAACACTAAAAGACAACCTAGTAGATGGGAAAAGATATTTGCAAATGACATATCCAATAAAGAGTTAGTATCCAAGATATATCAAGAACTTATACAACACAACACCAAAAAAAAAAAAAAAAAAAAAAAAAAACCAAATAATCTGAGTAAAAATGTCAGAGGACCTGAGTAGACATTTTTCCCAAAGAAGACATCCAGTTGGCCAGCAGACACAGAGGAAGATGCTCAACATCATTCATCATCAGGGAAATTCAAATCAAAACCACGATGAGATATCACCTCACATCTGTCAGAATGGCTAAAATTATAAAAAGAAACAAGTGTTGAGGAGGATGTGGAAAAAAAGGAACACTCATGCACTGTTGGTGGGAAGGAAAACTGGTGCAGCCACTGTGAAAACACTGTAGAGAGTCTTTAAAAAATTAAAAATAGGATTACTATATAATCCAGTAATTCCACTACTGGGTACTTACCCAAAAAGTATGAAAACACTAATTCAGAAAGATATATGCACCCCTATGTTTATTGTAGCATTATTTACAACAGCCAAATTATAGAACCAACCCAGTGTCCATAAGTGGATGAATGGATAAAGAAGATGTGGTATTGAGGCACCTGGGTGGTGCAGTTGGTTGAGCACTCTTGGTTTTGGCTCTGGTTGAGATCTCCCAGTGGTGGGTCCAAGCCCTGCAATGGGGTCTGTGTGCTCAGTGTGGAGTTTACTTGGGTTTCTCTCTCCCTCTCCATCTGCCTCTACCCCCTGTGTACTCTTTCTCTCTCTCAAATAAATAAATCTTTTTTTTTTTTTTTAAAGGATGTGTTATACGTATACCATGGACTATTACTCAGCCATAAAAAAGAATGAAATCTTGCCATTTGCAACAACATGGATGAATCTAGAGAGTATAATGCTAAGCAAAATAAGTCAGTCAGAGAAAGATAAATGCCCTATTTCACTCATATATGGAATTTAATAAAAACCAAATGAGCAAAGGAAAAAACAAAGTGAGAGAGAAAAACTATGAAACAGACTCTTAACTCCAGAAAATAAGCTGATGGTTACCAGAGGGGAAGAGGTTGGTGGGGTAGGGGTTGGGGGTTGGGTGAAATAGGTGAAGGGGATTAAATACCATAATTAATACTGAGTATTGTATTGTTGGATCATTGTATCATACACTTGAAACTAATATAACACTGCATTAACTATAGTGTAATAAAAACATTTTTAAGATAAATTCACTTGAATTATCTATAGATGTTCCCATTCATAAACAGATGAGATAGAATATAAACACTGTGATTTAGGGGACTATCTTGGTTTAAGGCCAGTTAAAAGAGAAAACATGTAAAGTTCTGATCAGCCCCTAAGGCTGAATACCAATAGTTTGCAGATTAAGCTTTCCTCTGTGTTCAAGAGTTGAGTTCAAATATACATCTGCACTTTCAAAGCTCTGAAGAGAGTCCACTTAAAACCTCAAGATAATGGCTTCTTCTAGTTTGCTGTGTTTTTTTTTTTACGAAGACTAGAAAATATAAATATGTAAGTGTATATATATATTTGGTTTTGTCAAAATTTCTTAAAATTTAGAAAAGTTTTGATAGGTCTTATTTCAAATATCTCTTTAGCTTCTTCCTCTCCTATGCACACTCCAAGAAATGATAAAATCCTAACTTTTCTCTAGGAAGGGAAATATCTGTCCAAAAAAAAAATATGAAATCTTGGAAAGTAACTAAAGTCTTGAATACAAAGAAATGTTTGTACATTACAAAGTACATGTAATGTACATGTACATTACGTACATGAACATGTTACATGACTTACTAATCTTTTGTTTCTCTTCTCATCAGTCTTTTAAAGATACTCCATAGTAATATATGGAGCTAGAATTTTTTTTTAAGATTTTATTTATTTATTTGACAGAGAGAGATCACAAGTAGACAGAGAAGCAGGCAGAGAGAGAGAGAGAGGAGGAAGCAGGCTCTCCGCTGAGCAGAGAGCCCGATGCGGGACTCGATCCCAGGACCCTGAGCCAAAGGCAGCGGCTTAACCCACTGAGCCACCCAGGCGCCCTGGAGCTAGAATTTTTAATCTGTGTGTAACAGGTACTTTTTATGGAAATCAACAAATGTAAAACCTCTGAAGGATGCTTTAGAAAATGTAAATCATATTTTTGCAGGTCTCAAAGTACTTGGTTGAATCACAATATTAACCTCTTAAGGGCAAAAGAACAAAATTATCATAGAATCATAGTGCTGGGAATAAAAAGGAAGGCTGAATGGCAGAAGGTACCACTAGTGATAAAATTGACTACAAATGTATAAACTGTGATTACAGTAATGGACATTTGCCTAAGACAAGCAGATAAACACCTACCACCTATAAAATGAGCTCTTCTATTTACAACTGTTGGTGCAGGCTTTAAAATTTCCTACCATCTTTGAAATCAGATATTTGCCATACAATCTCTCTGCATAGCATTTGATAGGTATGCCTCTAACATCCTCAGTCAGAGAACATTGCCTAACAACAAAGCACTTTGAAATGCTAGAAAATGTTTAACCCACCAGAACAGAAACGTTTTGGAAACAATTTGCTCTACTTTACATTCTCACAAGTTTGTAGATTCCTACAACTTTACATCACATGGCAACAAAAAGCACTCTACTTTTCCTAAAGCAAATATGGCAGCGATTCTTAATCAGCATCTTTAAAAGCCCAAGCCTGGCTTATGTATTTATAGATGGCAAACATCCTAAAGATACCATAGGCTAAACTAGATAAGCCTTGTCAAGGGACTCTGTAGCTTTTGCTATATATGCAGAACCCATAAGAATGTGCTAATGCCATTACCAAATGCAGCCCTATCAGTACTAAACACTTGGCTTGGCAGTTTGATAGTAACATTTTAAAGAAAGTGAGCAAAATGGGATTCTACTTCATATTGCAAATGTATAATAAAGAAGCTTCTCTTACTGGTTTAGCAACTGAGAAAACTTGATGAAGTTTGTAACATAAGTAACATAAGAGATGGTATCTATTCTCACTGGGGGAAATTCTCACAGGGGGAAATGAACTCTCTAAATAGCTGTTTCTGAATTTATGCTGTCATTCCAATTAAAGGGCTGTCCATTACATGACTATTTCACAAGTGATATTTACAGGCTTTGAAATGTTAATACAGAAAGATCCCAGCACTGCATCCTACTGAAAGTCTAGCTTATTCCAAAAAGGAAACTATAAAGAAACCCTTTTTCACAATTTATGGAATAAAAAAGCAAAAATCCCTTCCACTGGAGAAGGAATACTATTCAGATATAGTGGCAGGAGTGGAACTAAGGAAGTTAGAAAACTGTAGATATCACTTGACCACAGCAAACCCGTCTTCATTCACCAGCCTACCTTTCTGCATTCCTGCTTGGCCTTTCCACTGTGCCAGTTTACCTCATGCCTCTTCTTGCTTCTTGAATTGAGGAAAAGGTGTTTGATGATTTTTAAATTTTTCTCTCACTGATATGTTTAAAAAACGAAACAAAACCGATCCCTAATTTGAGAGTGGGCAATTTTTCTATATCCCTCAGCAGTTGGGTGGGTAAGTGCTCCTAGAAGCCCCATAACAGAAGAAGAAGCAAATCCAGAAGAACAAAGAGGCTTGTCCAAAACACACATTGAGCACAAGGCACAAGTATACTGCCATTCATCTTCTTTGAAATCACATCTCATATTCCTCCCACACCACTAATTTCTCCCCTCAAAAGGATGGTACAACAGAAACAAAAATTGTTGGTGTGGCTTTTCTTGTGACCAAAGTTCTAAAGAAACCAAAACCTGGAAAGGTAATCCCATATCACCTTATGGAAAGTACCTTTTTCCCATACCCATTGTTCTCAATTTCAGCTCTTTATCTCCATCTTGCCACCTACTACAATCTGTAATTATTTTCCTGATTACTTGCTTATCTGTCATACACTGGAATAAAATCTCTCTGAGGGTGGGGCAGCAAGTGTGTTTTTATTATATGCTCTTGTATCTAGCTTTTAGCACAATGACTAGCACATAAGTAGAGTTACAATAAATAGTTGTTAGATGTAAATAGTTCAATTCCTTCATAATTTACACAGAAAAATCAAGCAGAGTTACATATGATATCACTTAGAATCAAATCCTCCAAGTGCAAGAATTATTTGATAGGAATAAAAACAGTGTATTTTTGAACCATGAAGAACTTTAGAAAACCACATAGCGGAACCATTTCATATAACTGATGAAGCACTGAATCCCAAAGGTACCCAGCTTACCCAAAGTCACACACTTAGCCACAGAGGGGGGACCAGAACCTAGTGAGAGTTTATTAATTTCGTTGATTTGTTCACATGTACCCTGTATTACTAAAGAAAATATCTAGAGAATTTGACTAAAAATGTTGAGAAAAGGTAGAAGTTAGTATGCTGAAACAAAGTTCAATAGCATTTTTTTGTAGCTAGAAATATTTGATTCAGTTTCCAAATAATACTAATTTATACAAGAAAATATGTTATATTGTATATCACTGATGAAAACGCACATTTATAATTTACGACACTGTATTTCAGAATAAAAGACATATTTTATTTATTTTTTTTAAAGATTTTATTTATTTATTTGACAGAGAGAGATCACAAGTAGGCAGAGAGGCAGGCAGAGAGAGAGAGGAGGAAGCAGGCTCCCTGCTGAGCAGAGAGCCCGATGTGGGACTCGATCCCAGGACCCTGAGATCATGACCTGAGCCCAAGGCAGCGGCTTAACCCACTGAGCCATCCAGGTGCCCTAAAAGACATATTTTAACATGTCTCAGCCCCTCCCCCACAAAAAGAATCCATCATCTCTGAAATAAAATCATTTAGGAAGGTAGGATAATATATCAAATAATGCCACAGAGACTTTATGTTCAACCTTCCAATTTCTGCACCAACTCAAAGAAAATCTTTAGCCTCTCCATGGCATACATAAAATGAAAGCAAGTGTTTTCTCACTTACCCACTAAAGATACCACTTGGGTACTTCCAAGTAACATTTTGTATCTCAGAGTGCAGGGTGCTTATAAATAATATACCAAGGATTATTAATCCTATTGTAAGCCAATACTACCATGCAATGAAAAGGTAAAAAAATACTCAGACTGAACTCATCTGTAATTCACACCACAGCAAGTAGTTATTACAGCCCATATGGAGTGATGATCACCCACTGCTGAAAGGTCCATGAAAGTGTGACAAGGTGACACACAGGAGTTAAGTGCTGTATGCTGGGTGGCGGCTCATTTCATACCAGGGTAGAACTTGCTATTTGAAAGGAATGTACAGAAAGCCACCATGCAGACAGGGGTGAAAACTGCAGAATCAAACAAATGTTGCTGATTCAAAGTCATTCTCCTACAATAACAACCAGCACCAAATGAGTTGCCGTGGTGCAGAGCAAGCTGTGCTCAGAGACTAATTGCTACACTTGTTAGAGTGTGCAAGAAGGTGTTTATTTGTTTTACATGTGTTTGGTGCCAAGACATCCCGGGGATCTGGAGCTGAAGTGGAAACAGAATGACAGTGTTTAGAAAACTAAACACAAAAACAAAAGGGAAAGGGAATTTTTTTTTTCCGTGAAAGTGACTTACTTGAGCATTAAATGTATAAAAACCTTGAGGCTCTTATCCTGGGTGATTAATTCTTCAGGCTCCTTCAGATCACCCTGTGGGAGCCCAAGCTGGAATGGAGTGTGTTAAATCTGAGATGCTTTGATGTTGTTGCTTTTATTTAGATAGTGAATTATTCAAAGCAGGGAGGATCAATCTAAGAGCTACCAATAGAAATAAAAGAGAATGAACTCAGGAAGAAGAAAGAACTAAAGCACAAAATGTGGGTGTTCAAACAGTTCCATCTGAATGGCAAAATTTAGAATATGTACTATGGGGAATTTGCCACACTGTATCTTTCCAGTTTCAGAAATAATAACTTGATTTTGATTGACATTTTTAAAGGTTTAATGATGAAAATACTTCTACTGAACAACCTTGTTTTTCTTCACTCATACTTCACAGGCCTCCAGAGTCTTCCTTTGTACAGAAATTAACTACTCCAAATATAAGCCCCAAATATTTCCAGAATATGATTAATAAGTAAGTTAATTCCTCCAACCAATGAACATGGTAAGTATTAAAAACAATCATTGTTACTTATTATTTTTCTTTGGATATGCAGAGATATCTGAGGACTAATTAAACTCAACAACAAATGTGATATGCTTATATTTTCCATATGATTAGCATATAACATGGATTATTTTTAATAATCTTAATTTTTGATATTAGGAGACCAGGCATGCCCCAAGCTCCAGAGTCAGATGAACCAGCCCCTTCTCCCGGCCCTGGGGCTACCTTTATAGATGGAATCCCAGAGGAAACTGATGGGGATGGAGATGGAGAATAGACAAAAAGCTTGGGCTGAGGAAGGAGAGCTCAAGAGTCAGGACATCTCAGATTTAACAGCAGTTAAAAGGGGAGACTCATCATTATTACTCTTGCAGCCAAAAAAATGAAAATAGATATCAAAGAAAAAAAAAGAAAAGAAGCAAAAAGTGAAGATGAGTTTTAAAAGATGTAAATCCTGGTTTATTCTTTTTCTGAAGAGCAGTTGAACCTTTATGAAATATATCACCGGTCAGCTTTCCCCATGGCAGCTATAAAAAGGCTGATCCAGAGACACCTGAGTGGCTCAGTTGGTTAAGAGTCTGCCTTTGGTTCAGATTCTGATCCTGGGGTCCTGGGATCCAGTCCCCTTGAACTCCCAACCCCAGGATCCTGGCTCAGCAGGGAATCTGCTTCTCTTCTCCCTCTGTCACTCCTCCTGCTTGCTCTCTGTCTCTTGCTCTCTCTCTCTCAAATGAATGAAATAGTTAAAATGAATGAGTGAATGAACGGCTGATCCAGTCCATCACTGGCACCTGTGTCTCAAAATGTTTTTATTGCTATGTCTGATACTTCCAGGGTTTTCATCGAGGAGGTGGTAGAAGCAGCAATGGATATGTGGGAGAAGTGGGGAGAAAATGTCACCATTACAACCCAAACATATGAGGGAAGCTGTTCAGAGGTTAAAGCAAAGGGGCAAATCCCAACTCAAAGCACAAAAAAACTATCTTCTAGACCAAAGCCTACAAAGGCTACATACTGAAGGAAGAAATACTGGTTCCAGGCTCCTTCCTATTGCATGAGACTTTTGCTCTGGTACTTTAATATCTCAGCCCTGTAAGAATTCCATGACGGTTTTAATGTCTTACTCAGAACTCTGACATTCATCATATCTAAAAAAGCATGCAGCCTCTTTCATACTTGCCTTTACTAAATATTGGGACCTCTTTGGGCATCTTGAGGCATTTAATGGTCTCTTGGCTATCTGGAAGAAAAAAGGTGCATGGGCCTTAAGCACCTTCTAGACAGGGAAGCAGCTTTCAGAGAAAAAACATTTCACAGAGAGCTTTGGCAGCTTCACGTTGTAGCATGAAGTTGTTATGACTTAGGTTATTTCTTCCAACTAACTTTAAGTAGATGAAACAACCAGAAACTTTGACTTGTGATATTCTATAATGAAGAACATGGTAATAGAAAGACTAGTGGAAAACTTTATCCCTGTAATCATTTAAAGTTCTCTTATGGATTTTAGTGAGTGATCATAAAACTTGTTTTCCAACTTGCAAATAAATAAATAAATAAATAAAAACTAAGAAATAATATGAATAATATTCATTATGTGTCACATATCATTTTGAAGTACCTGTTTTATGTAAACTGTATCACAAAAAAGTAATCAGATTTTTTCAAGTTCCCTTTACTACCTCAAAATTTTATACAAAAACTTTATTTGGTTTGATACTCCTTCTCACTTGTATCTCTCTTTTTTTCTCTTTCTCCCTCTCTCAGGTATGTAAAAATTCATCTGACAGGAGAAAGCAGTAACCTTCATTTTTCATACAAGGACAATAATGCAAATCTATACCCTCTATAGATTTAAAACTTCATTTTAATGTAAATTACTTTCTATTTTCCACTGCTTTCTGCCACATATAGTGTGAATGGTTCATTAATGTGTAGTGAAAAACATATGCCAAATTGGGATTCATGCAAATCACCAACCCTATACAAAAAGAAAAATTTGTATCCATAAAAATCTAACAATTTCTCCAAGATTCAATTTATATTTAACCTTGAAACTCTACTCCTGTGGTCTTCAAAAAAGCCATCAGGAAGAGGTTATGATTTTTGCCCTCTCTAATAAAAATTAATTTCATGCTTTTTATCTGGTCTCCTAAACACATAAGGGAATATAGTTTGCAAAAACAGGCTTATGGCAAGAATTAGCTTTTGTCTCTGGTTTAACGCAAAATATATCAACTAAGTGAGCCACATATTATCAGCCCAACTATTACAACTATATAGGAGCTCTTCTGCCTCAGTGAAGTTCCAAAACTAAAAAAGAACCAGAAAAAAACAACAAATGAACCTGTATGTATAGGGATGTATATGTATTAATATGTGTTTATGATGTTTACCCTGATATTTGTAATTCTGATCCAATGCAACAGAGTTCCCCCTTGTGTTCCATATTTTCTATTTGCATCTCTATGCTATCTGCACCCCACCAAAACACACATCCAGACACTCAGCTCCAAGAGCAGGAAGTATCACTCAGAGAAACACTTGCTGCCATCTCCACTACCAGCTCCAGAGCGCTGACTCAAGATATTTTGTATGGGGGAAGAACAGACTATAGAACAGATGGCTGCTGATCGCTTCCCAGAGGAACTGACTTCATTTGCAACTGCATATGGAGAAGTTTAAACCTGAGGGTGCTCTCAAAAATAATGGAGGTTGCAGTTGAATAAAATAAAACCTCATTTAAAATGGAGATAGGAAGCCAGAAGGGGGAGCTCCTATGCCATACCATTCCTTGTAGTCCTTTGCAGAACCAACAGAAAGAGGCACACTTTGCATTTCAAAAACAGAGAAGCCTATATTTTACTAACCTGGAGGAGGAGAAAAAAGAAGAAAGATTTTCTGTTTACCCAGCAACAGTCCAGCCAATGAGAGACTTACACAACTTAACCAATGAAAAACCATTACACTTCAAACTCCCAGTTTACTCCAACTGACGTTCAATTACAACAGCCCCTCTTAACTCCCCTTTCCTCTACAAGAGAGAATTCCCCTCCTTGCTCTTTTAACCTGCCTGTGTTTTGCCATAGCTTGCAGGTCCATAACTACAATTCCTCTATTATACCTGAAGAAAGCCATTTTGCTGGTAAAATAACTGGTTGTTTTATTTTTAAGATGAATATGGTGTATTATAAAAAAAAAAAAAAAAGATGAACATGGTGAAAGAAAATTCAAAGATGAAAACATTCATGAAGATACAGCCTAGATCATAGATCCTATCGCACAGGAGATAACTGGGAAATAAGACAGTTAGGAAAAATTCTTCTAGAGTCAGAATAAATATCAAACACTGACCTCAGAAACTATTCCATCCACAGAAGGAGTCGTGATTTGATTTGTTAGTTGGTAGAGGAATGTATGCTCCAGGGTATTGTAAACAAAGCAATCAGCTGGAAATCAGTGGAGTATAACAGGTGGGTGGGGTTAAAAAAAAAAAAAAAAGAGGGAAAGAGAGTTCTACCAATCCCATTGTTACCAGGATGACTGTGGGCATATCCAAACCTATGCCTCCATGAAAAGCAACTTCAGAGGTTTAAAATTGGGAGGTGGGGGCAACAGACTACATTAATATAATCCTGCCACTTACTAAACAAATGAACAAGTAAATAACAGTATCAGCCCTGGAAACAGAGGAGGAGGAGAATACCCAGAATTGTTACCTAAATTGTTATCTAAAATATTTAGTTTCCAAAAAGGAATTATGAGGCATGCAAAGAAACAAACAAAAAATATGACCCAAACACTGGGGGGCAAAACTGCCTATGAAAGTGACCAGACCTCAGATTTAACAGGAAAATATTTCAAAGTAGTCATTGTAAATTTGTTTGCAGAACTAAAAGAAAGTATGATTAAAGAAATAAAAAGATGTATAATGATAATGTTGCATCAAATAAAGAATATCAATATCAATACAGAGATTGAAATTATAAAAATAAATACAATAACCAAATGGAAATTATAGAGCTAGAAAGTACAATAACTAATATAAAAAAGAATCACTGGAACTCAACAGATAGGAAATGACAGAAGAAAGAATTAACAAACTTGAAAATAGTTGACAGAAATTATGCAAGACTAACCAGAGAGGGGAAAAAAAATGAAGACAAATGAACAGACTCAGAGAAATGTGGAACAACATTAAGAACATTAAAATATATATAAAAATATCTGAGTAGAGAAAAAATATTCAAAGAAATAATGGTTAAAAACTTCTCAAATTTATTGAAAAACTATAGCCTACACATCTAGAAAAGTCAACATTCTCCAAGTGGAAACACAAGGATCCACAAACAGACATACCCTACTAAAAATGCTGACAAAGAGAAAATCTTGGTAACAGCAAGAGAAAAAAATAACATCACTTAAATGAAACTCCAATAAGATTAACAGCTAAAGATCTCAGCAGAAATCAAAAGGCAGGGGCGCCTGGGTGGCTCAGTGGGTTAAGCCGCTGCCTTCGGCTCAGGTCATGATCTCAGGGTCCTGGGAACGAGGGACTCGCTCTCTGCTCAGCAGGGAGCCTGCTTCCCTCTCTCTCTCTCTCTCTGCCTGCCTCTCCATCTACTTGTGATTTCTGTCTGTCAAATAAATAAATAAAATCTTTAAAAAAAAAGAAAAGAAATCAAAAGGCACAGTGGTTAACATATTCAGTGTTCAAGGAAGAAAAGTCAACTAAGAATTCCATATCTGGCAAAACGATTATTGTCAAATGAAGGTGAAATGAAGACTTTCCATATTAAAAAAAAAAAAAGCAAAAAACAAAACAGAATGTTTATTTCTAGCAGAACTTCCTTGCTGAAAGCAAGTAATCCCAGATGGTAATTCACATTCATACAAACCAAGAGTAATAGTAGATTTAATTATATAATAATAAAAGACATTACTACTGCATATTTTTTCAACTTTCTTCTTATTCTTTCTCTTCTTTTCTCTCTTAACTGATTTTAAAAATCAATTGTTCATACATATGTGATTTATATATTATCTATAATTGTCATTTATATTTTTTTTTCTAATAACAGTACAAAGGAGGTAGGAAAGAGTAAAGATGTAATAGGTTAAAGGTCTAACTAAGATGCTAAAGTTCTTATTACTACAAAGTATTTTGGAGTCTGTATAACATGTATACAATGAAACATGTATATAGCATGTATAATGTGTGTACCAATAATACCACAAAAAGGGAAGAAAAGGAATCAAGTTATACAGGTATAGTATTTTATATATATTTCTGGAATTAAGCTAGCATAACCTGAAGCTGAATCTTTTGAGTTTAAATATATATATATATATATATATATATATATATATCCCTAGAGCTATCACTAAAACTCAAAAAGTATAGTGAGAAAATCAAAATCAATAATGAAGTTTAAATATTATATTAAAAAATATTCAATAAATGCAAAAGAAAGCAATAAAAAAGAAATAAAAGAACAAGAAGACATGAGACATACAGAAAACAAAACTTTAAATAGCAGGCATAAATGCAACTGTAACAATAATAACACTGAATGTGACTGGATTAAACAAGCCAATCAAAAAGTACAGATTGGGAGCACCTGGGTGGCTCAGTGGGTTAAGACTCTGCCTTTAGCTCAGGTCACGATCCCAGGGTCCTAGGATCGAGCCCTGTGTTGGGCCCTCTGCTCAGCAGGGAGCCTTCTTCCCTTCCTCTCTCTCTGCCTGCCTCTCTGCCTACTTGTGATCTCTGTCTGTCAAATAAATAAATAAAATCTTTAAAAAATAAAAAAGTACAGATTGTCAGACTGTATTTAAAAAAAAAAAAGATTCAATTATATGTTGTCTACAGGAGAACCACTTTAAATTCAAAGACATAAAAGTAAAATGATGGGAAAAAATACATCATGCCAAGGGCAATCCACAGAATAAATGGAGTAGCTCTATACTCATATTAAACAAAACAGACATTAAAATATGTTACTAGAGATAAAGAGAGATATTTTATAATGATAAAAGGCTCAATCTATCAGGAATATATAATGATTATCAATGTATATGCACCTAATTACAGAGCATCAAAATATATAAGGCAAAAACTGACAGAAATGAAGAGAGAAATAGACAATTCAATAATAACAGTTGAAGACTTCAATATCCTGCCTTCAATAATAATAAAGACAACTAAAGAGAAAATCAACAAAAAGACAGATTTGAACAATACTATAAAACAACTAGATCTTGGGGCACCTGGCTGGCTCAGTCTTTTAAGCATCTGCCTTTGGCTCAGATCATGATCCCAGGGTCTTGGAATAGAGCCCTACAACAGGCTCAGCAGGAAGTCTGCTCAGCAGGAAGTCTGCTTCTCCCTCTCCCAATCCCCATGCTTGTGTTCCCTCTCTCGCTATCTCTCCGTCAAATAAATAAACAAAATCTTAAAACAAAAACTAGATCTAAAAAACTAGTGGTAGAACACTCTATCCAACAGCAGAATATATACTTTTCTCAAGTGCACATGAAACATTCTCAAGACTAGACCATATGCTATGTCATAAAAGAAACTTCAGTGCATTTAAAAGGGTAGAAGTAACACTAAATATATGCCCTCAACACAATGAAATAAAATAAAAAATCATTAAAAATAATTAAGGAAACTCACAAAAATATGAAAATAAAAAAAATTCTCAAACAACCAATAGGTCAAAGAAGAAATTAAGTAAATCCAAAAATACCCTGCAATGAACAAAAATAAAGGCATAACACATCAAAACTTACGGGATGCAGCTAAAGGAATTCTTAGAGGAAAATTTACAGCTGTAAATGCCTATTTTTTTTAAAAAGAAATAACAAATATCTCAAATCAAAAATCTAAACTTCTAATTTTACATATTGGAGAGGGGAGAGAAAACTGAACCTAAAGCAGGCAAGAGAAAAGTCAAAAGATTAGAATGTAAATTAATGAAACAGAGTATAGACTATCAGTTTCCTTAAATAGATCAACAAAAAAACTAACCAACCTTTGCCTAGTTTTGGCAAGAGGAAAAGAGCAAAGATTCAAATTGCTAGAATCAGAATTGAAAGAGCAGACATCACATAAACACCAACCTTAACATTTTTAAATAAAAAGGAGTATGAAGGAACACTATGAACAGCTGCACACCAACAAATTAGATGACTTAGAAGAAACAGAGAAAATCTTAGAAAGACATGCACTGCTAAGATTGACACAAGAAGAAATAGACAATCAGAATAGATCTATAAAAAATGAAGAGACTGAAAACTATAATAATAAAAAAAAAAAACTAGTCATAAATAAGCCCAAGCCAATACAGCTAATTTCTACCAAACATTCAAAGAAGAATACCAATTCTTCACTCTGAGATCAGAAGAGGAGGTAGCATTCCCCAGCTTATTTTAAAGGGATCACCCTGATACTAAAATTAGGCAAAGAAAGCAGAAAAAAAGAAGAAACAAAGAGTACACAAGAGAAGAAACCACAAGCCACTGCTTCTTATGAATATAGATGTACAATCCTCATGATACTAGCAAACTGATTCCAACAACATATGAGAAGAATTATATACTAAGGTCAAGTGGATTTATCCCATCACGGTAGATTGGTTTAACATCTGAAAATTAATTAATGTAATATGTAATATTAATAGAATGTTTAAAAAACACAATAATTTTAATAGAGAAAAAGTATTTGACAAAATCCAATACCCTTAGATGATAACAACATGCTACAAACTTGGAATAGAAAGGAACTTCCTCAACCTGATAAACAGCTAGAAAAAAACCAGTTAACCTCATACTTAATGATGAAAGACCTGAATATTTATCCCCACAATCAGGCACAAGACAAAGTAACCACTCTTGCCACCTCTTTTTTTTTAAATTAAATTAATTTATTTATTTTCAGAAAAACAGTATTCATTATTTTTTCACCACACCCAGTGCTCCATGCAATCTGTGCCCTCTATAATACCCACCACCTGGTACCCCAACCTCCCACCCCCCCACCACTTCAAACCCCTCAGTTGTTTTTCAGAGTCCAAAGTCTCTCATGGTTCACCTCCCCTTCCAATTTACCCCAACTCCCTTCTCCTCTCTAAGACCCCTTGTCCTCCATGATATTTGTTATGCTCCACAAATAAGTGAAACCATATGAGAGTTGACTCTCTCTGCTTGACTTATTTCACTCAGCATAATCTCTTCCAGTCCGGTCCATGTTGCTACAAAAGTTGGGTATTCATCCTTTCTGATGGAGGCATAATACTCCATAGTGTATATGGACCACATCTTCCTTATCTATTCGTCCGTTGAAGGGCATCTTGGTTCTTTCCATAGTTTGGCGACCATGGCAATTGCTGCTATAAACATTGGGGTACAGATGGCGCTTCTTTTCACAACATCTGTATCTTTGGGGTAAATACCCAGGAGTGCAATGGCAGGGTCATAGGGAAGTTCTATTTTTAATTTCTTAAGGAATCTCCACACTGTTCTCCAAAGAGGCTGCACCAACTTGCATTCCCACCAACAGTGGAAGAGGGTTCCCCTTTCTCCACATCCTCTCCAACACATGTTGTTTCCTGTTTTGTTATTTTTGGCCATTCTAACTGGTATAAGGTGATATCTCAATGTGGTTTTAATTTGAATCTCCCTGAGGGCTAGTGATGATGAACATTTTTTCATGTGTTTGATGGCCATTTGTATGTCTTCATTGGAGAAATGTCTGTTCGTATCTTCTGCCCATTTTTGCCACCTCTTTTTAACATAATACTAGAAGTTCTCACAGGTCGAAAAATAAATAAATAAATAAATAAACATTATCCAGGTTGCAAAGGAAGAAGTAAAACAATAACTATTGGCTTGACGCTGCGTAGCGGGTTGCGGACTTGCGGGCGGAGGGGCCGGGGAGCGGGTGAGTTCCCGTCAGGGCATCTTTCTGCCGGCCGCGCGGTGCCGGCTTCCCTGCTTTGCGGTTCCCGACGAGGTCTCCGCTGTCGGGCTCCGGCCCCAGACAGTACAATGGTGGGTGAAGAGAAGACGACTCTAAGAAAACGGCTGTCAAAGTCCAGGGAAGATTCTGAGGAAAATGAAGACCAGAGAAGCCCTTCAAGGGGGTCTCTGGAGACAGCTAGTAATGGTAGGATTAACTTAAAACAGTTGATGGCAAAGAAGATACAGTTGACAGCAGAGGCAGAGGAATTGAAGCCATTTTTTATGAAGGAAGTTGGCAGTCACTTTGATGATTTTGTGAACAGTCTCATTGAAAAATCAGCATCCTTAGACAATGGTGGGTGTGCTATCACAAGCTTTTCTGTTCTTGAAGGAGAGAACAACCACAGAGCTAAAGATTTCAGAGCACCTCCAGAACATGGAAAGATTTTTGTTCTAAGGCAATCTCTCTTAGATGAGCTGTTTGAGGTGGACCACATCAGAACAATCTATCACATGTTTATTGCCCTCCTCATCCTGTTCATCCTCAGCACACTTGTTGTAGATTACATTGATGAAGGAAGGCTGGTGCTCGAGTTCAGTCTCCTGTCTTACGCTTTTGGCAAACTTCCTATTGCTATGTGGACATGGTGTACTATGTTCTTGAGTACACTTGGTGTTCCCTATTTCCTCTTTCAACGTTGGGCCAGAGGTTATAGCAGGAGTACTCACCCACTGGTCCATTCTCTCTTCCATTGCTTCCTTTTCATGGTCTTCCAGATTGGCGTTCTAGGTTTGGGACCAACGTATGTTGTATTGGCATATACGCTACCACCAGCTTCCCGGTGCATTGTTATACTTGAACAGATTCGTTTCGTAATGAAAGCCCATTCATTTGTTAGAGAGAATGTGCCTCGGGTACTAAATTCAGCTAAGGAGAAATCAGAGACGATTCCAATACCCACAGTCAACCAGTACCTATATTTCCTGTTTGCACCTACCCTCATCTACCGTGACAACTATCCCAGGACTCCCACTGTAAGATGGGGTTATGTTGCTATGCAGTTTTTACAGGTTTTTGGTTGCTTTTTTTATGTGTACTACATCTTTGAAAGGCTCTGCGCCCCCTTGTTTCGGAATATCAAACAGGAGCCCTTCAGCGCTCGTGTTCTGGTCCTGTGTGTATTTAACTCCATCTTGCCAGGTGTGCTGGTACTGTTCCTCACGTTTTTTGCCTTTTTACACTGTTGGCTAAATGCCTTTGCTGAGATGTTACGCTTTGGTGACAGGATGTTTTATAAGGATTGGTGGAACTCCACATCATATGCTAACTATTACAGGACCTGGAACGTTGTGGTTCATGACTGGTTGTATTACTATGCTTACAAGGACTTTCTCTGGTTTTTCACCAAGAGGTTCAAGTCGGCTGCCATGTTAGCTGTCTTTGCTGTGTCTGCTGTAGTGCATGAATATGCCCTGGCTATTTGCTTGAACTTTTTCTATCCAGTGCTTTTCGTGCTCTTCATGTTCTTTGGAATGGCTTTCAACTTCATTGTCAACGACAGTCGGAAAAGGCCAATTTGGAATGTTATGATGTGGACTTCCCTTTTCGCGGGCCATGGCGTCATCCTGTGCCTTTATTCCCAAGAGTGGTATGCACGTCAGCACTGTCCTCTCAAAAATCCCACATTTCTGGATTATATCCGGCCACGTTCCTGGACTTGTCGTTATGTGTTTTAGAAGCTTGGACTTCGTTTCATTCCTTGATACTGAAGATGGGTATTCTGCCTGATTTGGGGCCAGCATCTGTTTCCAGTCGTTGCTGACGTTACCTGTCGTATTTGGATCACTGCGCGCTTTACAGATGGCTTGCTCCGTTCCTAGGTCAGCTGAGATATTGCAAGTTTACTGGAATCTTGTGCACTTAAAGCAGGACTCTTTTTTTTTTTTTTTTTAAACCTTTTTGGGAGAAGGGAGACTTACAGCTGACAACAGTGACCAATTTTTGCTGGGTTTTGTTTTTGACTCCCATCTAAACATCATGACTAAACCCCCATGTGTCCTTGGCCACTGACTTAGCCAAAACACTTAACGAAGAAATAATTTAAATATTTGGGGCTTAGAAATTTTTTTCAGGCACACTGTTGGAATGTATGCTAATTAACTATGTACCTGGGAAAGGAAAGAAAATAATGTGGAACATTTTGCTATTTCTAGTAGAGTGAAAATCTCTAGTTTCCAAAGATAATCTTGTTATGCCTCCTATTTGTTTTTGTTTTTGTTTTTTTAAAAAGTTCGGTCTACTCAGTTTTTACCTTGTTTTCTCTATGAAGTGTAGGTCATGATTTCTGTGAAGCAAAATTACACCTTTCACCTTGAATTCTTGAGTTTGTATCTGAAATCTTACATATTGAGGGAACAGAAAGAAGTAGGAAGGGAAGAAGAGAGAAGTGGCACAGGACAAAGAAAAGACACTTCCTTTTACATCTTCCAAAATAATTTTTAAAAAAGACTTGCTGAGTCAGTCATATGTTTAAATTATTTTATCGTGGAACTTAATGTGGAAGATAACTTTTTTTGGTTGTAAACGCTATTAAGGTAATAACTTTCGGGAAGTTATTTAGAAGTACTCTTTGGTATACTTACTGTTTAATAAATACTGACTTGAAATAGTTGGCAGACTAGTAAGTCTGTAACATATAAGTATTAATCAAATTCCATTAATATTAAAGTGATTTTTAAAGATCCAGAAGCTGGCTTCTGCAGTGCTCAATTATTACACTTTTAATGGTAGTATGTATACTTTAGCTGAAACAAATTAATATGTTATCATTTTCAAGAAAATGTACTCTATTATGTGATGTCTCCTTGTTATAAGATGCTCATTGCTAATACAGTGTGGTGTGCAGGAATTAAAAAAAAAAAAAAAAAAAAAAAAAAAAACAATAACTATTCATAAGTGGATTAATCTTATACAGAGAAAATCCTAAAGAACCCACTAAAAAACTATTAGAATAGACACATTCAACAAGTTTGCAGGCTATGGTACCAATATGCAAAAGTCAACTATATTTCTACATATTTGCAACAGATAATTTGCAAGCAAAAATTCCATTTGCAAAAACATAAAAAGGAATGAAATAAATTTAACCAAGGAAACTCAAATCTTACTTCTGAAAACTATCAAGCATTGTTGAAAGAAAGTAATGAAGATCTAAATAATTGGGAAAGTCATCCATGTTCATGGATCAGAACACATTGCCGAGAAGGCAACACACCCCAAACTGATCTATAGATTTAGTGAAATTCCTATGAAAATACCAGCTGATTTTTCTTTTAGAAATTAACAAGCTGATTCTAGAGTTCATATGAAATTGCAAGGAGTCCAGAAAAGCCAAAACAAAACTAAAAGAAAATAGGAAGAAGGAGGATTCATACTTAATAATTTCAAGATTAACAGTGCAACAGTACAATATAAGGATAGACATTAAGGATAGACATACAGATCAATAGAATAGAAAGGAAAATCCAAAAATAACCCCAAACACCTATGGTAAATTGATTTTTTACAAAAGTATCAAGACCATTCAATGGGAAAGAATAGTCTTCAGCAAATAGTTCTGGCACAACCAGATAGCCACAGGCAAAAGAATAAAGTTGGACCCCTACCTTATACTATGTACAAAAATTAACTCTTTTCTGGCATGAAAAGAATAAGATTACATTGAATCATAATTTTTAACAGTTTACTATAGTTGAGAGTAGTTCCCAAGTCCTTACTTCTGCAATAAAATGTATATAATCTTTTCAAATGTGGCAGTTTATAAAAAATAAAAGATATAAGCAATTTACTAGGGTAGAGTCTCAGTGAGTTTTTCGGAAAAGTGTGATATTCCCTTAAACTAATAGGTTCTTAGTTATCAGGAGCTTAGTATTTTGTACATAATTAAGGCAGCACTGAGATATTACTGCATGTTAAACAACAGGAAAAAAACAGCTAGTTTTATAAATTCAAACCTACAAAGTTTCATTGCTTTGTAGGTTTGAAGCTTTATAAATACAAACCTACAAAATTTTAATGCAATAATGGAAACTTTTTCAATCATTTTGGCAAGGTCATCTCTCACACAATGGGATCTGGAGTTAGACTTTCTGAATGCAAATCATACTTCCATTATTTTGTTAGCTGAATAGTCAGGAAAGTTTTCTCTTCAGAAAATGGGTATAAATGTCATAATAATTCCTACTTCATTAAGTTACCAATAGAATAAAATTATTGGCACATATTAAATGCTCAATGAATAATACCAAATTGATACTTTTCTCAGTTTCTTTAAGGTTCACCAGAGAAAAATAATTTTCTATATCCTTATATTAAGTCTGATCTAACCCAGAATTTCATTATGACTAATTTCAATTAATGAACACAAGGCACAAACATGTTTTCTCTGAAATTTTAGTTCTTTTGCTGGTTTATCTGTTATGTGGAAGGTGATAAAAGACTTAGATTGCAATTTCTCTTGAGTCATAAAATTCCTTTTTATGGGGAGTCATTCAACAAATAAAATTTGAGCACCTACTGTGGTAAAGGTTCCATGCAAAGTCTTATTACAGGTTACCACAATTTTAAGGCTATAGATGTACAGTTTTAATGATTCTGGTGTTTAAAATAATATTAACAAGTAACCTCCAACAAAAGTACTTACAATAATAAGGAAAAGAAAAATGTGAATTGGAAACATAAATTATGCATTGTAAGAAAGTGAGCCCAAAGAAACAGATTGTTCCATAAACCAGGAATGAAACATTCTGGTCAATGCACCAAGTTATTCCAAAAAGATTATCTCCTAGTGCCATAAAATAAATCTTATTGGCCTTTAAATGAAGTTCTGCCGTTCTCCATACTATAATTAACATTTCTCAGGCAATATTTTTCCAATCATATCTTCTCCATTGTTATCATCATCATTATTATCATTGTTAAAATCATCACTATCACCACCAGCCAAATATTTTAGAAATTCAAAATTTCTCCATATCCAAAATATATTTTGTTCACAGATATAAAAAGTGTAATAATTCAAGTCATTCACTGACAGAAAGAAAATGTCAAAAAGTATTTAGACTGTACTTCTCTTATGTATTTTAGACCTCAAATCAAGCCTCTTAAATAACCTACCTATGTAGTCAGCTTGAAAATGACAAATTAAAATGTCAAACACTTCAGATGGTCATCATAAACTATGCACAAATATTCCTGGTCTAATGTTTCTAGGTCAAAGATAAAATTGTTCACCCCTTCCCTCTGCTGTCAACTTCAATGTGGTAATAATTTACTTGTGCCAATGAAAGGTGAGTGAAAACTTCCAGGCAGAAAGGTTTATTATAAGCCAGCATGGGATTCAACATATTTTTTTCCCTACTACCAAGGCCAGTGATTCTCTATTCTGCCTCAAAGTCAGACTATAGGTAATTCATTTATGCAGTCAATGTTAAATCAAAAGATTTTATTAAAATTAGCTAAAATGAAACCAAATAGATCTCCCATTTTAACAAACATAAAAGTCTACAACTCACAGAAAAATAGAACACAATTTTTAAACCAAACTACAGACACTGCTAAAACAAGTGATTCAGAAAGTTTGAAAATAAAAGAATAGTGAAAGGTATAAACCACACAATGCAGGAAAAAAGAAAAGATAGGGATTGATATAACTATCAGATGAGTCAAATGAAGTATTCCAGCCAGTGTATTAAAAGTCCAAAAAAAAAAAAGTTAAAAAGGATACTTCATAAGTCTAACGAATACAAATCACACTGCATATATTAAAGTTACCAACTTTTATATATCTCATAATATGACCACCTTTTAAAGCACAAAATATTATAGGAGATACAAAGAAAAATTTGAAATATATTAATAGCAGAACATTATTAGGCCACATACACAAAAAAACAGTATTAAAAACCAGAAAGAATACAGACAATACTCTCTGATCAAAACATAGAAAAATAGGGGTGCCTGGGTGGCATAGTCAGATTGATGGAGCAACTGACTCTTGGTTTCAGCTCGGGTTCTTGATCTCAGGGTTGAAATCGAGCTCTATGGTGGGCTGCACACTCAACACAGAGTCTTCTAAAGACAGTCTCTCCCTCTCCTCTTCCTTCTGCCCCTCCACCCCATGCACTCTCTCTCTCTCAAATAAATATATCTTTAAAAATTAAATAGAAAATACCTTTAAATTCAAAAACAAAAGTCCTTCTCACTTAGAAATTTAAAAAACAAAACCCTCCAATCTTATGGCAAAGGTGTAAATATATTTATTTGATGTTTTATTAATAACTGCATATTAATGATTACATATTGTCAATTCATTTTTCTCTTTTTATTAGATTTTTTTAAAGTTATTTACTGAGAAAGAGAGAGAGCATGTATACACATTAGCGGATGGAGGGTCAGAGGGAGAGGCAGAGAGAGAATTCCAAGCAGACCCTGCTCCTAGTGTGAGTGTGACATGGGGCTCCATCACACAACCTCGAGATCACTGCCCTAGCCAAAATCAAGACTCTGACACTCAGCCAACTGAGCCACCTATGTGCCCCAGTTCATTTGTATTCTTATATTTTATGTTATAGTTGTACATTTTTATTATTTATATTAGCATACCTTATTTTATTAACCTATAATGTATTATTTGTTTCAGGGGTATAGGTCTGTGATTCATCAGTCTTACACAATTCATAGCACATAACTTCTCCAATGTCCATCACCCAGGCACCCCATCCTCCCTATCCCTCTCCTCTCTACCAACCCTCAGTTTGCATATCTTATTTTAATATCTTCTTAAGATAACATATATTAATCATTATAATTACTATATACATTAAGCCAGTAGAATAAAACTTGGGACAATTATTTTATTACTTTGAAGTTTTTTTTTAAAAAAGACTTTTCTAATTTATTCATTTTTAGAGAGAGAGAGTGAACAGGGTAAGGAGGGAGAGAGGAAGAGAGAGACTCTCAAGGAGGCTCCTTGCCCAGTGCAAACCCGGGGCAGGGCTTGATCTCAAGACACTGAGATTACAACCTGAGTCAAAACCAAATGTGGGATGCTTAACCCACTGAGACACCCAGGCACCCTTCTAGGCAATATTCTAACTTGTACTCAAAGTTCAGAAGCCATAGAAAATAAGATTAACGTATTTTATTACATAAAAATTATAATTAAAAACAAATCTGCAAAATAAATAAACATCCTAAGTCAAGAGACAGATGAAAAAGTTATATATCAGAAATAAAATACTAATCTTTCTGTTATAGAAAGAGTTCTTAAGAAAGTTTATAAGAGGGACCACCTGGATGGCTCAGTCAGTTAAGTGGCTGGAGTCAGCTCAGGTCATGATTTTGGGGTCCTGGGATCGAGTCCCACATCAGGCTCTCTGCTAAATGGGGAGCCAACTTCTCCCTCTCCCTCTGCATGCTGCTCCCTTGCTTGTGCTCTCTCTCTTTCTCTCACTCTTGCTTTCTGCTAAATAAATAAATAAAATCTTTTAATAAGAAAAAATAATGACCCCATAGAAAAATGAGCATAGTATATGCATAAATGGTTCACAGAAAAAGAAATAAGGAAATACAAATGGCCTCTAAATATCTGAAAAGAGTTTTGTGGCTTTCTTAAGAGAAATGCAGATTCAAATTTCATTGATACGATTTTTATCCAGATACCTCAAATATCTACTAAAAAAAAAAAAATTCCCAACACACTGTGTTAAGATGCTCATAAATATCTGCTGAGACCACCAATTAGCTTAACCTATAAAGAGGAATTTGGCAAGATCTTTCAAAATTATAAATTACCTGGATTCAATTTTATAGAATTTATCTAAAGATATAATTGTACACAAGCAAAATGATATGTATTGTTATCCATTACAGTATTGTAATTGCATAAAATTAGCAACCACACAGATTGCCTTCAATGAGAAACTATTTAAATTGATAGAATCATACACTGAAATGCTATGCAGTTATTTCTAAAAGGGAAGAAGGGAAAAGACAAGGAATCTCTGAGTTTCATATGGAAATATACAATATATAGTATACATTGTTAAATGAATAAAACAAGGTGTTACGTTTCAAATCATATGAAAGGAGGGTGAGGATAAAAATAAAATATAATACCTATTTGCTTACAATTGCATTAAAAATTGTGGAAGTAGGAGGGAGGAGTCAAGATGGCGGAGAAGTATAGCAGGCTGAGACTACGTCAGCTAGCAGGAGATCAGCTAGATAGCTTATCTAAAGATTGCAAACACCTGAAAATCCATCAGCAGATTGAAGAGAAGAAGAACAGCAATTCTGGAAACAGAAAAACAACCACTTTCTGAAAGGTAGGACTGGTGGAGACGTGAATCCAAAGCAATGGGAAGATAGACCCCGGGGGGAGGGGCCGGCTCCCAGCATGCGGCGGAGCAATGGAGCACAAAATCAGGACTTTTAAAAGTCTGTTCCACTGAGGGACATCGCTCCAGAGGCTAAACCGGGCGAAGCCCACGCGGGGTCAGCGTGGCCTCAGGTCCCGCAGGGTCACAGAAGGATCGGGGGTGTCTGAGTGTCGCAGAGCTTGCGGGTACTGGAACGGGAAAGCCTGCTACAGAGACAGAGCGGACAGTAAGCTCACAGCTCGGTGTTACCTTGAACCAGCCACAGGCTTGGTGAGCTCGGAGCGCGGCCAGAGGTCAGGCAGATGGGAGTAACTGGGCGCTGTTCTCTGAGAGTGCACTGAGGAGTGGGGCCCCGGCTCTTGGCTCCTCCAGGCCGGAGACCAAGAGGCCGCCATTTGTATTACCGTCCTCCGGAACTCTACGGAAAGCGCTCAGGGAACAAAAGCTCCTGAAAGCAAACCCGAGCGGATTACTCAGCCCGGCCTCTGGTAAGGGTGGTGCAAGTCCGCCTGGGGCAAAGACACTTGAGAATCACTACACCAGGCCCCTCCCCCAGAAGATCAACAAGAAATCCAGCCGAGACCAAGTTCACCTACCAAGGAGTGCGGTTTCAATACCAAGGAGAGCAGCAGAATTCCAGAGGAGGAGAAAGCAAAGCACAGAACTCATGGCTTTCTCCCTGTGATTTCTTTTAGTCTTGCAGATAATTTAATTCTTTTCTTTTTCATTTTTTGGTTTTTTTTCTCGCCTTCTAGTAAATTTTTTTTAACTTTTACCCTTTTCTTTTTTTAACGTTTTTTTAACTAGTTTATCTAATATATATATTTTTTCTTTTTTATATTTTTCTTTATTTGTTTTCTTTTTTTTTAATTCTTTTCTTTTCTTTTTTTTTTCTTTCTTCCTTTTTGAACCTCTTTCTATCCCCTTTTTCCCCCCTCACGATTTGAGATCTCTTCTAATTTGGTTAAAGCATATTTTCCTGGGGTTGTTGCCACCCTTTTAGTATTTTACTTGCCCCTTCATATACTCTTATCTGGACAAAATGACAAGACGGAAAAATTCACCACACAAAAAAGAACAAGAGGCAGTACTGAAGGCTAGGGACCTAATCAATACAGACATTGGTAATATGTCAGATCTAGAGTTTAGAATGACAATTTTCAAGGTTCTAGCTGGGCTCAAAAAAGGCATGGAAGATATTAGAGAAACCCTCTCGGGAGATATAAAAGCCCTTTCTGGAGAAATAAAGGAACTAAAATCTAACCAAGTTGAAATCAAAAAAGCTATTGATGAGGTGCAATCAAAAATGGAGGCTCTCACTGCGAGGATAAATGAGGCAGAAGAAAGAATTAATGATATAAAAGACCAAATGACAGAGAATAAAGAAACTGAGCAAAAGAGAGACAAACAGCAACTGGACCATGAGGGGAGAATTCGAGAGATAAGTGACACCATAAGACGAAACAACATTAGAATAATTGAGGTTCCAGAAGAAGAAGAGAGAGGGGAGCAGAAGGTATACTGGAGAGAATTATTGGGGAGAATTTCCCCAATATAGAAAAGGGAATGAGCATCAAAATTCAGGAGGTTCAGAGAACGCCCCTCAAAATCAATAAGAATAGGCCCACACCCCGTCACCTAATAGTAAAATTTACAAGTCTCAGTGACAAAGAGAAAATCCTGAAAGCAGCCCGGGAAAAGAAGTCTGTAACATACAATGGTAAAAATATTAGATTGGCAGCTGACTTATCCACAGAGACCTGGCAGGCCAGAAAGAGCTGGCATGATATTTTCAGAACACTAAACGAGAAAAACATGCAGCCAAGAATACTATATCCAGCTAGGCTATCATTGAAAATAGAAGGAGAGATTAAAAGCTTCCAGGACAAACAAAAACTGAAAGAATTTGCAAACACCAAATCAGCTCTACAGGAAATATTGAAAGGGGTCCTCTAAGCAAAGAGAGAGCCTACAAGTGGTAGATCAGAAAGGAACAGAGACCATATACAGTAACAGTCACATTACAGGCAATACAATGGCACTAAATTCATATCTCTCAATAGTTACCCTGAATGTGAATGGGCTAAATGCCCCTGTCAAAAGACACAGGGTATCAGAATGGATAAAAAAACAAAACCCATCTATACGTTGCCTCCAAGAAACATTTTAAGCCCAAAGACACCTCCAGATTTAAAGTGAAGGGTGGAAAAGAATTTACCATGCTAATGGACATCAGAAGAAAGCAGGAGTGGCAATCCTTATATCAGATCAATTAGATTTTAAGCCAAAGACTATAATAAGAGATGAGGAAGGACACTATATCATACTCAAAGGGTATGTCCAACAAGAAGATTTAACAATTTTAAATATCTATGCCCCCAACGTGGGAGCAGCAAATTATATAAACCAATTAATAACAAAATCAAAGAAACACATCAACAATAATACAATAATAGTAGGGGACTTCAACACTCCCCTCACTGAAATGGACAGATCATCCAAGCAAAAGATCAGCAAGGAAATAAAGGCCTTAAACGACACACTGGACCAGATGGACATCACAGATATATTCAGAACATTTCATCCCAAAGCAACAGAATACACATTCTTCTCTAGTGTACATGGAACATTCTCCAGAATAGATCACATCCTCGGTCCTAAATCAGGACTCAACCGGTATCAAAAGATTGGGATCATTCCCTGCATATTTTCAGACCACAATGCTCTAAAGCTAGAACTCAACCACAAAAGGAAGTTTGGAAAGAACACAAATACATGGAGACTAAACAGCATCCTTCTAAAGAATGAATGGGTCAACCGGGAAATTAAAGAAGAATTGAAAAAAATCATGGAAATAAATGATAATGAAAATACAACAGTTCAAAATCTGTGGGACACAACAAAGGCAGTCCTGAGAGGAAAAAATATAGTGGCACAAGCCTTTCTCTAGAAACAAGAAAGGTCTCAGGTACACAACTTAACCCTACACCTAAAGGAGCTGGAGAAAGAACAAGAAAGAAACCCTAAGCCCAGCAGGAGAAGAGAAATCATAAAGATCAGAGCAGAAATCAATGAAATAGAAACCAAAAAAACAATAGAACAAATCAATGAAACTAGGAGCTGGTTCTTTGAAAGAATCAATAAAATTGATAAACCCCTGGCCCGACTTATCAAAAAGAAAAGAGAAAGGACCCAAATAAAGAAAATCAGGAATGAAAGAGGAGAGATCACAACTAACACCAAAGAAATACAAACTATTATAAGAACATACTATGAGCAACTCTCCGCCAACAAATTTGACAATCTGGAAGAAATGGATGCATTCCTAGAAACATATAAACTACCACAACTTAACCAGAAAGAAATAGAAAGCCTGAACAGACCCATAACCAGTAAGGAGATTGAAACAGTCATTAAAAATCTCCAAACAAACAAAAGCCCAGAGCCAGACGGCTTCCCGGGGGAATTCTACCAAACATTTAAAGAAGAACTAATTCCTATTCTCCTGAAACTGTTCCAAAAAATAGAAATGGAAGGAAAACTTCCAAACTCATTTTATGAGGCCAGCATCACCTTGATCCCAAAACCAGACAAGGATCCCATCAAAAAGGAGAGCTATAGATCAATATCCTTGATGAACACAGATGCAAAAATTCTCACCAAAATACTAGCCAATAGTATTCAACAGTACCATAAAAGGATTATTCACCACGACCAAGTGGGATTTATTCCAGGGCTGCAAGGTTGGTTCAACATCCGCAAATCAGTCAATGTGATACAACACATCAATAAAAGAAAGAACAAGAAACATATGATACTCTCAATAGATGCTGAAAAAGCATTTGACAAAGTACAGCATCCCTTCCTGATCAAAACTCTTCAAAGTGTAGGGATAGAGGGCACATACCTCAATATCATCAAAGCCATCTATGAAAAACCCACCGCAAATATCATTCTCAATGGAGAAAAACTGAAAGCTTTTCCGCTAAGGTCAGGAACACGGCAGGGATGTCCATTATCACCACTGCTATTCAACATAGTACTAGAAGTCCTAGCCTCAGCAATCAGACAACAAAAGGAAATTAAAGGCATCCAAATTGGCAAAGAAGAAGTCAAATTATCACTCTTCGCAGATGATATGATACTATATGTGGAAAACCCAAAAGACTCCACTCCAAAACTGCTAGAACTTGTACAGGAATTCAGTAAAGTGTCAGGATATAAAATCAATGCACAGAAATCAGTTGCATTTCTCTACACCAACAACAAGACAGAAGAAAGAGAAATTAAGGAGTCAATCCCATTTACAATTGCACCCAAAACCATAAGATACCTAGGAATAAACCTAACCAAAGAGGCACAGAATCTATACTCAGAAAACTATAAAGTACTCATGAAAGAAACTGAGGAAGACACAAAGAAGTGGAAAAATGTTCCATGCTCCTGGATTGGAAGAATAAATATTGTGAAAATGTCTATGCTACCTAAAGCAATCTACACATTTAATGCAATTCCTATCAAAGTACCATCCTTCTTTTTCAAAGAAATGGAACAAATAATTCTAAAATTTATATGGAACCAGAAAAGACCTTGAATAGCCAAAGGGATATTAAAAAAGAAAGCCAAAGTTGGTGGCATCACAATTCCGGACTTCAAGCTCTATTACAAAGCTGTCATCATCAAGACAGCATGGTACTGGCACAAAAACAGACACATAGATCAATGGAACAGAATAGAGAGCCCAGAAATAGACCCTCAACTCTATGGTCAACTCATCTTCAACAAAGCAGGAAAGAATGTACAATGGAAAAAAGACAGCCTCTTCAATAAATGGTGCTGAGAAAATTGGACAGCCACATGCAGGAAAATGAAATTGGACCATTTCCTTACACCACACACAAAAATAAACTCAAAATGGATGAAGGACCTCAATGTGAGAAAGGAATCCATCAAAATCCTTGAGGAGAACACAGGCAGCAACCTCTTCGACCTCAGCCGCAGCAAAATCTTCCTAGGAACAATGCCAAAGGCAAGGGAAGCAAGGGCAAAAATGAACTATTGGGATTTCATCAAGATCAAAAGCTTTTGCACAGCAAAGGAAACAGTTAACAAAATCAAAAGACAACTGACAGAATGGGAGAAGATATTTGCAAACGACATTTCAGATAAAGGACTAGTGTCCAAAATCTATAAAGAACTTAGCAAACTCAACACCCAAAGAACAAATAATCCAATCAAGAAATGGGCAGAGGACATGAACAGACATTTCTGCAAAGCAGACATCCAGATGGCCAACAGACCCATGAAAAAGTGCTCCATATCACTCGACATCAGGGAAATACAAATCAAAATCACAATGAGATATCACCTCACACCAGTCAGAATGGCTAAAATCAACAAGTCAGGAAATGACAGATGCTGGTGAGGATGCGGAGAAAGGGGAACCCTCCTACACTGTTGGTGGGAATGCAAGCTGGTGCAGCCACTCTGGAAAACAGCATGGAGGTTCCTCAAAATGTTGAAAATAAAACTGCCCTATGACCCAGCAATTGCACTACTGGGTATTTACCCTAAAGATACAAACGTAGTGATCCAAAGGGGCACGTGCACCCAAATGTTCATAGCAGCAATGTCCACAATAGCCAAACTATGGAAAGAACCTAGATGTCCATCAACAGATGAATGGATCAAGAAGATGTGGTATATATACACAATGGAATACTATGCAGCCATCAAAAGAAATGAAATCTTGCCATTTGCGACAACATGGAGGGAACTAGAGCGTATCATGCTTAGCGAAATAAGTCAAGCAGAGAAAGACAACTATCCTATGATCTCCCTGATATGAGGAAGTGGTGATGCAACATGGGGCTTAAGTGGGTAGGAGAAGAATCAATGAAACAAGATGGGATTGGGAGGGAGACAAACCATAAGTGACTCTTAATCTCACAAAACAAACTGAGGGTTGCTGGGGGGAGGGGAGGTGGGAGAAGGGGGGTGGGGTTATGGACATTGGGGAGGGTATGTGCTTTGGTGAGTGCTGTGAAGTGTGTAAACCTGGTGATTCACAGACCTCTACCCCTGGGGATAAAAATATATGTTTATAAAAAATAAAAAATTTAAAAGAAAATAAAAATAAAAAATAAAAAAATTGTGGAAGTATAAGAAATTAATAAAAAGGACTAAGAATAGGAGACAAGACAGTTATGTTTTACTATATGTCTTTTTAAGTTGTTTAATTTTTTTAAACAAGTAAATTTTTAAATGGGGGAAAATTCAATAAGTTATATATTTCATTGAGCTAAAATAATTGTCATTGCCAAAGAGGCTTTACAATCCAAGCTTTTTCTTTTTCTTTTTTTTTTTTTTTGCATACTTATTTTTGGTTTGATCCTCCACTTCAAATTTTCACAAAACTATATAACTCTCCCTATCGAAAGTAAATGTCCTAATTTCCCCTTTTGATCTCCAGATTTTGGAAAACAACATCTCCACCTCAAAGCCCCTGCAGTGACGAATGCTATCAACCTTATGTGTATTTGACATGCATCGAAGTCTCAGCCAGGAAGTTAATCTGAAATGGCTCTATATTTGTAGAGGGGACAGGCAAAGCATTTCTAAAAAGGTCTAGGATGTGGTTTTATGTTTTTGACATCAGCCCACCAGGTTTGCCTGTCAGGGGTAATGTGTGTGAAAACGTTTTATCCGGTTCTGACATTCTCAAAGTTATTTTATCAGTAGTCCCTCTGGAGGACCAAATGAAAGCTTGTTCAACTAGAACTTGAGGCAATGACAGTAGCAAGCCTCTGGCAATTCCTGCTCTTGGAGTGTTAAAGGTCACTGTTTAAATTTATAACATATTATCTAACATTAACACTTCTGCTGATGTATTCTCAAAAAATTTCCACTTTGATCTGCCTGAATTAAAGTCTGTTTCACAGTCTGCGTTCTTCAACACATCCCTTCCCAACAAGTACAGACTGCACGGTCAATTCATTGGAATATTTGTGCAGACACATCCACAGGTTGTGAATTTGTTGGTCCTTTGGTTCTGAGCACAGGTGACATGCCAGACTTCAAAGAAAAGATTATTTTTGTTGTGACTCTAATTATAACTGACTTGGTGGTTTTTGTCCTAACTGCTCATACACGGCATTTTATAAAGAAATGTGTCAATGTAAAGAAAGCACAACTACACACACCATTAACACTATCAGCAGCATTAATATGATGGTTTCTTTTCATTCAAAAACAGAGAGAAGTAGCAGAGCATACACAATCTCTTAAATTCTTGTTTGTTCCGCAGAGGTGGCTGAGTTTAGGACAGGCAGAACTATATTGCACTGCAACATGGAAAAGCTCCAGAGAAGGAATTAGCTTCCCACCCCTTTGCATACAGGAAAAGAGGAGGAAACAGTACTGCAGGCAACAGGTAGGTTACCATACCAATAGGGGCTTCCTGATAAGAGAAGCGATCCTATTAGAAATGATGGGGTAGGGGACAGGCTCTTCGCCTCTAGCATCTACCTTCTTCTTGTACTAACTCAGAGCTGCTGAGCCAAGTTTCGTGCTTAACTACCAAGAGATGGGAAGAAAGGCACTTCTGTGGCTATCTAGGACCATTTTCTCTCCTCAAAATGCCTGGAGCATATTAACTATATTGTATGCAGAAAGCACTGTATAGGCAGTCGTGAGAAATGTGGACATCTTAGTCAGGGGCTAGCCCTTCTCTGCTGTCCACCTTCACAGCTCAGAGCCTTGACTCTCAGACTGGGAATACCTTCTGTTCTTCCCACATGAAGCCCTCCTTTCAAATTGGGCAGGAAACATGTTTCTAACTGCTCAGCACAATGTCCTAGACCCAAGAGGCATTCAGTAATGCTTATTATTGGTTATGAAGAAAGTACTCACTTATATAAAGCTCAATGGATAATTATTTCAATGCTCTTCTCAGTCACCTTTCAATTAATAACACTGTTCAAGTTTCAAATTTTTGAAAAAAGAGCATTCGATTTGGCACCATTTAGAAAAGGAGAAGTGGCAAATACCAACCAGGTTATCTGGAGGAATTCTTATGTATTTGCATACAAATGGAATAATAATGCATACTATTTCTTCTGCTTTTACTTATGTTGGGAAATAGTAACTTTATGTGAATTAGTGGCTTAGTCTGCTCCAGTAACTGATTCTCTATAAATACAAATAATATTATAGTCTTTACCTAATATTTTACAAGAAACAGTGGGAGAAAACTCACCTATTAAATGGGTCGGGATGCTTTCCTATTAGTTAAAGCAACCCTTGGTAACAGTAACAATGTGCTTTGTTTCTAGACTGTTATTTGGTGTTTTATTATTACTTGCCAATGTGATAAAGCAGTTGGGTGTGCTAGCTCTGCTTTAGCACATTTATTGCATTATTATTCATCAAGAAAACAGAACTTTCTCTGCAGGCAAATGATTGTATCTGTGTATTTTCTTTATCAGGATACTTAACTTGGATCTATTTTAAAATATAATCTAAATGTGGTTTTTAAAACATAGTCTAAATATAATTATATATTTGCCCACTAAATTTTTAAATTACACTTACATTACAAATATATACATATATGCTCAAATATACACCCATGTACACATACATATATATGCACATACACATGTATAATCTCTCTATATATACATACACACCCATATTTGTAAACATGTATATACATTCAAAAGAGAGACACCATGAAAGACTGTCAACTAGTTTTGTAGTTAGACTGATCAAGCCTTAAGTTTGAGTTTTATTATACACACTAGTTAGGACAACTTGGGAGAATTACTTAACCTTTCTCAGGCTATTTGCTCATTTATAAAATTGGGACAAGTATTCACCTCAAGATATTTGAGAAGATTAATGCAATGGAATGAAATGTCTAATATAAAGTGCTTAGCATAGGTCAGGATGGCATCTGTCTGGGGCAACAATCAATAAGGAACACTAACACGACCCTAGAATATATTGGAAATATGGGATAAATTAAATCCAGACTCCAAAAAAAGGTTCTTGATGTAACTGAACGCTTGTGGTATTCCAGTTCCCACAGAAGTAGACAGTGCCCTCAAGTGGAAATTCTAAAAAGTACTCCTTAGAGAATGGTCCCCTTTTGAGCCAGATGAAAATGGCATAGCACAAGCGGAAAGACACCCCAGGATGGAAAGTCAACAGCTGACAAGGCCTCAGGCGTCAGATTGGAAAATTTGAAGCACAGGGCTGGATGGCCTAGTGCTGTTTTCCAGGAACAAATGACTAGTTTTATCATCTAAATTGTAATTCTTTTTTTTTTTTATTTGAAGATTTTATTTATTTGAGAGAGCAAGCAAGCAGTGCTTATTTATTTGAGGAGCAGTGAGAGGGAGAACCAGACTCCCCACTGAGCAGGGAACCCAATGTGGGGCTCCATCCCAGGACTCTGAGATCATGACCTGAGCTAAAGGTAGACACTTAACCTACTGAGCCAACATAGGTTTCATTTGCGGGTTTAATGTTGTTCCTTGTTCAAGTGACGCAGATGTGTTATTTACGATTTTTTTTTTTTTTTTAATCTACCTCCCTCCACACATAACAACTCTCTGAGCTAGGTGGTATTATTACCATGTCAATTGTCAGACAAGGCAACTGGAACGTTAAAAAGTCATTATGTTGCCCAAGACAGGTCAAACAAGAAGTAACAAAATCAAGAATCGGGCCTTAGAATCTTGCTCTTAGTTTTGACATCACCCAATTAGCTTTACAGTTCAAAAAATCAGAAAAGAAAGCTGGAGAAATAATTAAATCCCCCAAACAATAGGAAATGTTTTGCTAACAGAAAAGACAGAAGAAAGAAATTTCAAATACAGTCTAAACAATAGGGGAAGCTTCCCTGCCACAGTCCATGAGAGGTGTTTCTTTCCCCATGATATGAACAAAAGACTGAAACAGACACAACTGCAAACAAGTTCAAAGCTGTGGTAATTAGTTTATGGAAGAAGTCTCCTACTTGGAAGATAAGAATTCCATTTTTATTGACCAGAAACAAGTTTCTAACTGCCAAAATTAAATAAATACTAAGTATGTATTTTAAAAAATTAGATTTAAAGGACTACATATTAGTAGTCTGTGCCTTACATTCCTATTTGGGGCCCGCCAGGTGTTCAGTGAATGTTCATTTTCTGTCACCCTGCTTTTCCCCCAAGATCATTTCTGCATTTATCTACATAGCCCAGAATATTGTTTTGTACATGTTGCTTATTGAATTTAAAAATCAACTAACACTTATGCATGAATTAATAACCATTTTCTGGCTGCTCAGTTTCTGAACTCCTGGGATGTATTTAATACTCTTTTGCTATGGAGGGAAAAGACAGGGGGGAAATACTTCTTGCTTGTTTAGATCCACTACCAGAGAAACAGTGGAAGTAGGAAAAGCACAAAAGTAATTCCTTAACTTCCATCATGAGCTCAGTCTACAGAATTAAAATTATTGATCTCATGATAACCCTAATCACTCTCCTATATCTGAAAAAGTATTTTTCTATTGCATGAATAAAGTGTTCTTCCTTTTTGTTATTTTTTAGAAGTTTTAAAGCCCAGAAAATTGAAGAAAAAAAAAAAAGAAAGAAAAATAACACAATGTAACTAAGACTGAATTAAGCAAAACTGTCATTTTGTTGTATATAAGTTAAGAAATAAAACAATACAGATTACATTCAAGTGCCTACATTACACTTCCCACTCTCATTTCCCTCCAAACCTGGTTACAAATAACTAACATGACTAGTTTACTATAACTGATCTGTTTGTAATTTTATTGCATATCTATCTATAAATAATACATAGCATATATTATAGTTTTAGTTTAATTTTCACAAATGGAATTATTCCACTCATAATCATAATAAATGTATTTCATACCTAATCATTTCATGAGTTTTCTTTAATTCAATATTTTTTAACATTTTATTTATTTGAGAGGGAGAAAGTGCTCAGAAGTAAGCAGAAGCAGGGGGAGGGGCAGAGGAAGAGGGAGAAGTCCACTTTCCACTTAGCGGAGAGCCCAGGGATGCTGGGATCGTGACCTGAACTAACGGCAGATGTTTAACCAACTGAGCCACCCAGGTGCACTAATTCAGTATTTTGTTTGAGATTTATCCATGTTGATATGTAAAGATCCAACCAGTTCACATTAACTACATGTAATGGTTTACATCTTCTAGTGCTTATTTAGCCAACTTTATTTGTTCATAATATTTATATATCCTAGATAGCCATCCCTTGTCTGTTATATATGTAGTTTGTTATTTACCTTTGATTGTTTTGCATAGTACTGTTCAAAAATTAATTTTAGAATAGTTCCATCCATCTTTTAGGATGTATGTTTTTGGGGTCTTGGTAAAGAAATATTTTCATACCCCTTGATATTAAGATAGTCTCATATTAATTTTTAATAGTTTCAAAGTTGTGCTTTTCACATATGGGCCTTTATTCCATCTGGGATTTATTTTTGCAGTAAGGTTGTACCAGATATGTTTCTTGTTATATCCAGATCAACTCCCCCACTTGTTCGCTCTATTTTGTGTCCCAAAAGGTTGATCTATATGGGCACATCACTCAGCTTCCTTTCCCTCTGTCTACCAATTGGGTTTACTTAGTGAGAAGTCCCAGTGGGACATCAGAAGTAGAAAGGTGAGTAAGGTCATGACTCTATTCTAAAAGTAGAACAGCTGAAGAAAAATGACTTAAAATGTTTATGAGTACATCTCTTGGTTTGGAAGTTATGAATTTTATTGTGATTTAGTGAAAACATTTACATATTTCATACTTCATGCATACATACTTCAGAAAATATTTTTCTAAGATGTCCTAAAATCATTTAATATTTGTTTTTCTCCCCCACAAAAAAAGACAAAAATTTTACCACAAATACCCTTTTCCTAGCTAAATTTTCCATGTTGTTGTTGTTGCTTAGATCAATAGTCTCATTTTTTTTAATTTTTAAAAAAGTAGACAGAGTAGTTAATAACATTCGTTCACATATTTTAACTATTTCTTTATCTTCCCACTAATGCACAACTGAAACTACTGTAGCTGTTATTCTGTACAATGTCCTCAATTCTCTACTCTAGGACTCCTATGAGACGTATGTTGGAGCCTCTTAATCTACTTTCCACCTTCATTACAAATACCCAATTATCCTTTTCACTTCTTTATCTCCATGCTTGGTTCCAGATGAAATTCTCAGTACACTTTCCCAATTAGCTAATTCTTTTTTTTTTTTAATTTTTTTTTTAAATATTTTTTTTAATATAATTTTTTATTTTTTATAAACATATATTTTTATCCCCAGGGGTACAGGTTTGTGAATCACCAGGTTTACACACTTCACAGCACTCACCAAAGCACATACCCTCCCCAATGTCCATAATACCACCCCCTTCTCCCAACCCCCTCCCCCCAGCAACCCTCAGTTTGTTTTGTGAGATTAAGAGTCACTTATGGTTTGTCTCCCTCCCAATCCCATCTTGTTTCATTTATTCTTCTCGTACCCACTTAAGCCCCCATGTTGCATCACCACTTCCTCATATCAGGGAGATCATATGATAGTTGTCTTTCTCTGCTTGACTTATTTCGCTAAGCATGATACGCTCTAGTTCCATCCATGTTGTCGCAAATGGCAAGATTTCATTTCTTTTGATGGCTGCATAGTATTCCATTGTGTATATATACCACATCTTCTTGATCCATTCATCTGTTGATGGACATCTAGGTTCTTTCCATAGTTTGGCTATTGTGGACATTGCTGCTATAAACATTCGAGTACACTTGCCCCTTTGGATCACTACATTTGTATCTTTAGGGTAAATACCCAATAGTGCAATTGCTGGGTCATAGGGCAGTTCTATTTTCAACATTTTGAGGAACCTCCATGCTGTTTTCCAGAGAGGTTGCACCAGCTTGCATTCCCACCAACAGTGTAGGAGGGTTCCCCTTTCTCCGCATCCTCACCAGCATCTGTCATTTCCTGACTTGTTGATTTTAGCCATTCTGACTGGTGTGAGGTGATATCGCATTGTGGTTTTGATTTGTATTTCCCTGATGCCGAGTGATATGGAGCACTTTTTCATGGGTCTGTTGGCCATCTGGATGTCTGCTTTGCAGAAATGTCTGTTCATGTCCTCTGCCCATTTCTTGATTGGATTATTTGTTCTTTGGGTGTTGAGTTTGCTAAGTTCTTTATAGATTCTGGACACTAGTCCTTTATCTGATATGTCGTTTGCAAATATCTTCTCCAATTCTTTTCTCAATAGTTTTTATTCCTGGGATTTTTAAATGGTTTTTACTATCTGTATCTGTTTTATAGAAATATGTATCAGTCTGAATTTGTTTCATAAATTAATTCCTTTTTAACTAGTATTTCTACTTTTATATCTTTGAGGATCTTAAATATATTAATTTTAATGTCATCTTCAAGTCATTCTATTATTTGAGTTTCATGGACACATACTCATGTCCCATATGTTCCTTGAGATGGTTATATCTTAGAAATGCATTTTCTCATATGTATTAAAATTTTAATTTGCATACCTATCTTTAGTGGTAGTTCACTTTGTTTCCTTTCTTATTCTCTGTGTTCATTCTTCAGTATCTAACAGTTTTATGCTTGCCTACATTATACCCTCAAAATCTCCAATCTATAACCATGTATTATAATGACACCTCTGGGCTCCTATTTCACATTAGTACTGGAGTGATATCAAAGACCAAATAGAGCATGATCCAGATCCTGGTTAACATGGCTGTTTTCTCTTTCCTATCATCCCAACCAAAGTATAACTATAGGCAATCGTGGCAACTTTTATCAGCCTGCTTTCCTTAGCAAGGAACTCTAGCCACAGCCTCCAACTTTCATTCATTAACTTTTTTCTCTAACTATTCACAAGCAGAAGGCAATATTGACTGACATTAGTCCAAAACAATTGAATTTTCATTGGCTTTCACCTTTTGGGTCCCTAAAGCCCAAGAAAAATGTACTGTTAGCCTTCTGTTAACTACTGTCAGTTTCTGTTCTTTTCTACAAAAACATTTATCTTGTTTTTGAACAAAGCTATGTGCACTTAATTTTTAAATAAATGTATTTTTATTTATCATTGCTATATATATTCAACAGGAAGAGTAAAATGGTTTAAACTATGAACTCATAGCTACTGCCTGAACAGATGTTAAGACACACAGCTTTTTAGTCAGGATTATCTTAATGCATTTACATGTCATAGTGCTTTCCACCCAGGGAAATAACCATAGCTTTCTATATCTGTCCATACAATAAAAACTATAAAGGCCAAAAATTACAAGACTTCATTTATCCTGGTATTTTTAGAAAGTGTTGAGAGTATGTTAGAAAATATAAATTTTCAGGGCACCTCAGTGGCATAGTCAGTTACTGTCTGACTCTCAGTTTTAGCTCAGGTTGTGATCTCAGGGTCCTGATCCCAAGGTCATGATATTGAGCCTTGCATCAGGCTCTGTGCTGGACATGGAATCTGTTTGAGATTCTCTCTTCCTCTGCCCCTCCTGCCATGTGTGTGTCCTCTCTCTCTCTCTCTCTCTCTCCCCTTCTCTAAAATAAATAAGTAAAATCTTAAAAAAATATATACATATAAATTTTCAAATCAAAGAATCAATAAATTATAAACTATGAAATGTATACATGAACCAAAATATCTGCATTCATTTTTAAAATATGAAAGAAAATGACAAAAACTCAGAACTTCAACAATCACCAAGTCATACTTTTCCTTATTTACTAATAGTAACATTTTCTGCATGGAGTACAAGGTGTGTGTGTGTGTGTGTGTGTGTGTGTCAGGGGGATGTATGTTTTGCCAAAACATTGAGACAAAAACCACAATTACAAATAGCAACTTTAATACCCTACTCTCAGCAATTCATAGATCTACTAGACAAAAATCATCAAGAATATAAACATACTGGACAATACAACCAACTAACAGTGTCTAAATGAAATATAGAGAACACAACAATATACAGCACAGAACAGTGAACATACCTTTTTCAAGCACCTTGGATACTGTGAATACTATTAAAAGAAAATAACAACACAGAATGAAATAGTAGCCAGAATTATTTGACCTGGAGACCTCTTTGGCATTGGCTAATCAATCATTGTGTTTTTAGGACTAAAATAGGAAACCTGAAAAAGCCATATTTTATTTGTCTAAATAGAAAGTTTTAAGTCTGATAAAACTAATAACTCTTTCTTGAATCATCATGAAAGACTTATGGCTACTCAACAAACTTGTAGACTTGATCCTGTTTATAGACCTAAAATCTCATAGAAATTGAGGATGGGTCCACCTAAGTAGTGATCCTGCCATACTTTCAATAATTTAAACTACATATCTTCCTTCTAGCTTTCTCCAAAAGGACATGAGCCAATTTACAAAGTGATTACACAGTGGGGAAAGAGAAGTAATCATATTTTCCGGGGTTTATTAAACAGTGACTATTCCCTGAGAATCCAAACTACTACGGTGATCCAATAGGATAGATAAGGTTTAAGGATGAGAAATGAGATCTAATCATCAATGACATTTTGGCTCTGATCAGTCTCTGATCAGTCTGATCAGAGTGAAGCCAAGGAGTGCCTCAAATAATCCTGTATTTCCTCTACCCTGGAATGCATGGTTGGAAGAGACATACTCAGCAGTTGGCAGAATCCCCACACTGGATCCCTGGCCTATGGATTAAGGATGATTACTATAGCAAATGTCAACTGGAAGTCTTTAGAACTTCCATTCTCCACCATAGTGGAGAAGCAATAGCACGTTCTTAGAGAGAATGCCAAGACTTCTGTCACCATCGAAGACAGAGTCCTATCACATTCCCATTCAACTCATCTATTTGGCCTATGGATAAGACAGATAGTCTTTAAACATGACAGTGTATTATCACAAATTTAATTAGGTGGTAACTACAACTGGAGTCATATTTCTAGCTGTGCTTGTTTTATTGGAGCAAATCAACAACTGTTCCTCTTTTCTAGTTTGAGACTATTGATCTCAAAAATACTTCTTCTCAAACTTAAACAAAAAGGAAAAAGACCTGCACTCCAAAAGCTATAAAATAATGATGAAAGAAATTGAAGATGACACATACACACATGCAAAATGGAAAGATATTCCATGCTCATTGACTGGAATAACCAATATTGTTAAAATGACCATACCACCCAAAACAATCTACAGTATCAATGTGATCCCTTCTAAAATGCCAATGACATTTTTAATAGAACTAGACTAAATAATACTAAAAAGTTGCATGGAACCACAAAAGACCCTAAACAGCCAAAGCAATATTGAGAAAGATCAGAGCTGCAAATATCAGAATTCCAGATTTCTAGACACACTACAAAACTGTAATAATGAAAACAGTATGGTACTGATACAAAAACAGACATATAGATCAATGGAACAGAATACAGAGCCCAGAAATAAAACCACACTTATATAGTCAATGAATTTAAGACAAAGGAGGCAAGAATATACAATGGGGAAAAGACAGTCTCTTCAATAAATGGTGCTGGGAAAACTGCACAGCCACATGGAAAGGAATGAAACTGAACCATCGTCCTACACCATACACAAAAATAAACTCAAACGGCAGCTGGGTGGCTCAGTCTGTTAAGCATCCAACTCTTGATTCTGGCTCAGGTCATGATCTCAGGGTTGTAAGATCAAGCCCCCCATCAGGCTCTGCGCTCAGCAGGGAGTCTGCTGGGGATTCTCTTTCCCTCCCTATCTGCTCTTCTCCCAGCTCATGTGCACTCTTTGTCTTTTACTATCACTCTAAAATAAATAAGTCTTTAAAAATTAAAGAAAAAAGGGGGGGCACCTGGGTGGCTCAGTCATTAAGCATCTGCTCTCAGCTCAGGTAATGATACCAGGGTCCTGGTACTGAGCCCCACATAGGGCTCCCTGCTTGGCTGGAAGCATGCTTTTCCCTCTCCCACTCCCAATGCTGTGTTCCTTCTCTCACTGTGTCTCTCTCTGTCAAATAAATAAAATCTTAAAAAAAAATTTTTTTTTAAAAACCCAAAATGGATTAAAGATGTAAATGTAGGACCTGAAACCATAAAACTTCTAGAAGAAAATAAAAGAAGTAATGTCTCTGATATGGGCCACAGAAGTATTTTTCCAAATATATCTCCTCAGGCAAGGGAAACAAAAGCAAAAAAAAAAAAAAAACTACTGGGACTACACCAAAATAGAAAGCTTCTGTATAGGAAACAATCAATAAAACAAAAGGCAACCTACTGAATGGGAGAAGATATTTGCAAATAATATATTTGATAAAGGGTTAGTATGCAAAATATATAAAGAACTTATAAAACTCAACACCAAAAAAAACAAAATAGCTGATTAAAAATGGCTGAGGCACCTGGGTGGCTCAGTTGGTTAAATGCCTGACTCCTGATTTTGGCTCAGATCATGATCTCACAGTTGTAAGATTGGGCCTGTGTAGGACTCTGCACTTAGTGGAGTCTGCTTGAGATTCTGTCTCCCTGTGCCCCACTCCCAGCTCATGCTCTCTCTCTCCAAAATAAAGTAAATAAAATCTTTTTAAAAATAAAATAAAAAATAAATAAAAATAAAAATAGCAGAGGACCTGAACATTTTTATAAAGAAACATACAAATAGCCAAGAGACACATAAAAAGATGCTCAACATCACTCATCATCAAGGAAATACAAATCAAAATCACATGAAGACATCATCTCATAACAGTCAGAATGGCTACTGCCAAAAAGACAAGAAATAATAAGTTTTGGTGAGGATGTGGAGAATAGGGAGCCTCTGTGCACTGGTGGAGGGTATATAAATTGGTACAATCACTATGGAAAACAGCAGAGTTTCCTCAAAAAACTAAAAATAGAAGTACCATACTATCCAGTAATTTCACTGCTATGTGTCTACCTCAAGAAAATGAAAACACTGATTCAAAAAGATACATGCACCCCTCTATTTATTGCAACATTACTCACAATAGCCAAGATGTAGAAGGAACTCAAGTGTCCATCAGCAGATGAATGGATAAAGATGTGATATACATACATAATGGAATATTACTTGGCCTTAAAAAAGAATGAGACCTTGACATCCACAACAGTATGGATGGACTTAGAAAGTATAATGCTACCTGAAAATAATCACATAGAAATTCAGAGGCACCTGGATGGCTCAGTCAGTCAACATCTGCCTTCAGTTCTGGTCATGATCCCAGGGTCCTGGTTCAAGTCCCACATTGGGCTCCTTGCTCAACAGGGAGTCTGCCTCTTCCTCTGCCTACCACTCTCCCTGCTTGTGCTCAGTCTCTCTCTCTCTCTGACAAATAAATAAAAGGGATCTTTAAAAAAAAAAAAAGAAGAAAGAAATACAAATACTATATGACATTACTCATATGTGGAAATTAATTTAAAAACAAACAAACAAACAAAACAAATGAAAACATACTGATGTGTACCTTATGTGTACCTTGACCAACAAGACCAGACTCTTAAATACGGAGAACAAAATGGTGGTTTCCAGAGGGGAGGTGGGTGGGAAGGACATAAAGAGGATTAAGAGTACACTTATCATGATGAACACTAAGTGATATACAGAAATACCAAATAATTATATTGTACCCCTGAAGCTAATTATGACACTGTATGTTAATTAGATTTCAACTAAAACATAAATAACAAAACTGAAAAAAAAATAATACTTTTTTTCCCTGTACTTGTTAGTAAAGGCCACAGGTATAGTAATATACTTTAGTGTTCTTCCTTAGAGCTCTATCAACTATCGCTGATAGTCTAGTCCACTGGGAACTTGTTTACTTCTCTACAGGACATCAAGTAAGCCCATTAAATAGATGATATCATGCTGATTGAACCAGGTTAGTAGAAATAAGTAAATACACTAGATATCTTATTAAGATGTATGCATTCCAGAGAATAGGAAAATAAACACCATAAAAATTCAAAGTTATGTTATCTGGTACATGTTGAAATGTGTCTTACAAATGTAAGCATGTTTCTGTATTTGGCACCTGCTACCTCTAAGAGATGGACTTCTGAATTTTGGTTGTCAAAGATACCTGATTTGAGCATCTTAATTCAACCTATTTACCAAATAGCCCAGTAAATGGTGTGCCTGGGTCCCAGATCAAGAGGAAGTTCTAGAACAAAGCAAGTCTTCCATTCAAACTGTCTCACCAATTGGGTCACATGACTCTGCATTTTCAATAGTGCTTGAAGTATCTATGGCCGTTGGGGATACTAAGGGAAAGCTTTGGTTGACCTCTATAGGTAAATCACAGAGTACTCTTCTTAGGCTTCAGAGAAAAGTTATGCTTCCTCTGCAGATAATCAATCTCATTTGAGAAACAGCTCCCACCTTGTTACTAAATCCTATTAGAGTCCTAATACTTAATACTGGCCATTAAATACATGTGACCCTGAATATCCACTGAGTGTTGTCTGACCCATCAAGCCCTCTATAAGCAGTATTGTCAAAAGGACGTGATGCACAGGTTTTTCTTCACAAGTTTTGAAGTAACAAATAGGCTGAATGAAAAATGGCTCGTACTCCAGCCACATTTCCACCTCTCTTTCTCCCTCATGTAGAGTCATCTGTGACAGCAGAATTAGAAAGAAGAATTTGGTCCTTGTTCACAGATTCTACACACTATTCTGGCACTATCTAGAATGAACAGCTGCAATACTCCAGGTATGGCCGTGAAGGATTAGCAGTGAAGAAAATCTTTCCAATGGGAAAAATTTCAAGCTGTGCACCTGATTGTTCTTTTGCCTGGAAGGACAGACAGATAGATAGAGGTACATATCTAAAAATTAGTCATGAGCAGTGGCTAACAGTTTGGCTTTATGGCCAGAAAAAACATAATTGGATGAAATATGAAAACACATGATCTAAGGAAGAGGTATGGGGAAAGACTTATCCAAGTGGGCACAAAGCCAAAAATTTTTTTCTCCCATACAGATGCTCACCAAACAGCAATCTTAGAAGAGGAAGATCTTAATAATCATATTCACAAAGTGAGCCATTCTTTTCCCATTCTTTTATCCCCATATTTGTTCAGTTGGCTCACAAGACAATGATCATGAAAGCAGAGATGGAGCCTGTGTATGGGCTCAGCAACACGGATTTCCACTCACCAAGGCCAATTTGGATAGAGTGACTGCTGAGTACCCAACCTGCCAAGAGCAAATATCAACACTAAGCCCCTAAAATGGCACCATTCCCCAGGGGAACCAGCCAGCCACCTGGTATCAGGTTGATTACACTGGATCATTTCCATCATTGAAGGAGAAGCTCTTTGTTCTCGCTGGAAAGGACATTTATGCTAGATATGGTTTTATCCTTCCTACTCTCAATGTTTCTGCTAAAAACTGCCATCTGTGGGCTTAAAGAATGCTTTATTCACCTTCATAGTATTCCATACAACATTGCTTCTGACAAAGAGATTCACTTTATAGCAAATGAAAAACAACACTGGTCTCAAGCTCATGGACTTCTCTGGTATCAGTATGTTTCCCTCATCTTGAAACAGCTGGCTTAATAAAATTATAGAATGGCCTTCAGAAGACTCAGTTATGGCACCAGCTGGTGACAGCACTTTATGGGGCTGGAATAATGTCCTCTTGTATGTAAGAAATGCTTTGAATCAGCTATAAACGTGTAGTGATGTTTCTCCTCTACCCAGCATTCATGAGTCTAGGAATCACTAGATATGGAAATGGATCTTCTCATATTAATGCTAATGATTCACTAGAAACTTTCTTTTTGTTGTTTCCTTTTTCTACAATGTTTTCCATTTTTGTTTCAGAAGTCTTACTGTCCAAGGGAGAAAGGACTCCACCAGATAATTCAACATTGTACTGGAATCTGAAACCATCACTGGCTACTTGGGGCACCTCTTGACACTGAAATAACAGGAAAGAAGCAGGGGGAGTATTTCTAGCATGCAAGAGATCCTTGGGAGTGTTACTTAGTCTTCCCATATTTTGTGGTAAATGTTAATAAGATGTTACAGCAAATCAATAAAAGCAGGGCTATAACAGCACAGATTTTTCAGGAATGAAGATGTGAGTCACCCCACCAACTAAGGAACCACAATTAACTGAAACACTTGTCAGGTGCCAAGAATATGAAATGGAGAGTGGAAAAAGAAGTTATCAATACCAACCATGATCCCATTATTAGTTACAAATATGAAAGCACTGGTACATAGGAGGATGTTTTCCTTGCTTCTTTTTTTTAAATATTTTATTTATTTGAGAGAGAGAGAGCAACAGAAACAGTGAGGGAACACGAGCAGGAAGAGGGAGAAGCAGGCTCCCCACTGAGCAGAGAACCCCACATACGGCTTGATCCCAGGACCCCAAGATGACCCAAGCCAAAAGCAGATGCTTAACTAAGCCACCCAAGTGCCCCCCTTCCTTCCAAGTAAGTGTGTGCATGCCCACACAGACTGATTTTCCCCTCTCCCATATTTCTACTCTAACATAAGATCTATTAATAGTGGTTAACTGTATCTCAAAACTATTATAATTGTTTCACTAAGAGGGAACAAGTGACCAGGAGATTAATTATCCTGCCCAAGTCATTTAGCCAAATTCATCCTAAGTCTCCTCAACTCTGGGAAAAGTGCTCCTTTCAGAAAAACATACTGATGTGTACCTTATGAAAAATACATTCAGTGGTCTTCATGTCCTTTTTAAGCACTCCCCCTCTTTCTTATGCCTTGTATGCCAACTGACTTCATGCTAATCTCTATATCTCTTAACCCCTTGTAAATAATGCACTGTTTTCTGACTCTTCCTTTTGTATCTACCCCTGAGGCCATCATATAGTTAAAGTTCTGATGAACTAAACTGCAGCGTGTTTTATTGACAAATAATGGTTAGGTGTTTGTATTTTCATCATCTTGGAACTGAAAGCCATTTATTCAAAAATATTTATCATTTTTCTGGTTTGCTTCATAAATGATGGGCATTGAGGAGGGTATATATTATAATGAGCACTGGGTATTCTAAATGACTGATGAATCACCACCTGTACCCCTGAAACAAATAACATACGTTAATAATTGAATTTAAATTTTAAGAAATAATAAAATAAAAAATAAGTGTAAATGATTGAGTTCCAACACTGAAGCAGTACTGAAAAATCTCATCAATCAGGTCTCCAAATGGTAATTTCTATGTGGTATTTTCAATGAATAGAAGACATATTGTTATACAAGGCAGCCATTCCACTTGGACAGTTGCTAACTGCCAAAAAGTCCTTCCTCTGAATTCTCTCCATTTAACTTTTACTTTCCATGCCCTTTACACTCTACAGAATCACCCCTCTACAGAATCACTCATTTCTGTCATATGCTAGCTCTTTAAAATGTTTTCATTTATCCTACTTCTAACACTTTCTCAAAAAACACCACTACCACCAACACAGTCACCACTTAGCATTTTATACCTCTTTGTTTTGTTCCTGGTTTTAGAATCATCCTTAGTGTATGCACTCAGAACTGATCACATGACTTTAGATAATACCTGGCCAACTGCTATTCCAGAGTACCAGGTACTCTCACATCCCTCATTCCACATATTTTATTCCTATTCATGTATTCTAATTTCAACTGACTCTTAGAACAGGCATGTTACATGGTAATCTCATGGTGAATTTACCAATCAGTAAATAACAGTACTTTCTCTTCTTTAAAAAAAAAAAAAAAAAAAAAAAAAACCTGTTGTAAGTCCAGGTCTCTATTCCTTGTCTATGTGTACAGTTGGGGTTTTTTTTAATCCTAGAATCTTGAATATTTTATCAGTTTACTGGAATGAGAGTTAGAAGGAGAAAATCTATCATTTACAACTTAATTCTGTCCTTCAAAAGATCAGCTGCCCTTCTCAGATGTGTGTTGTCCATGAGTAAGTTAGCAATGAATTTTATACCTTTATTCTTTTATCTAACTGGCTGATAAAAAATTTATAAAAGGTCAAGGACAGGAATCACACTTCCTGCTTGACACAGATTTTCTCATTAATATTTTTTAGCATGCTTGTTCAACTTTCTATATATTTCCTCCTAATTGTATCTATGTCTAATCTATTTTTCTTGAACGACCTTGTCACTAAGATGGAGTTTAATAAATATTTGATATTTTAGAGCAATTTTTGACATAGATGTTTTGATAAGGCCACATTTGTACACCCATCTTAAAACTATGAGCATCCTCATAAAACTACATAATGTGGCCAGGATACCATGATAGTCTAGAATTAAAATACATTTTTTAAATTACCAAATTAGCAGAAGTAAGAAACAGACATCTTCATAGTTCTCTTCCCCTGTCGTTTTGTCTTCCCTTGAATTCCGCATCACTAACATGGAGTTCAGAAAGGGGAAATGGTAATGAATTTCTCTCATTTGAATATTACTTAGTAAGCAAAAACAAAACACAAAAGTTATTTTAATGTTTGGCACAAATGCTCTGAAGTATTACACCAAAACTGCTTCAATTTGGAGGGCACAATACCAAATAACCAAGGGCCCAGCTCTACATTGCAGGGATCCATAACAGGAGTATTTGGAGATGTGTGAGGAGGGAGAAGAAAGGATCTGAACAGGAACTTTCTGCCATTACCCTTGACCTAAAGGATTAGCATCCACACTTAAGAGTCATGCTGCCCAGAGGAAAAGCTTTGATTTATGAAGCTGATGATGCATTTCATCTCATTTTGTACATAGGAGAATGATTCCATCTACAATGGTAAATAATTAGGTGCTTTATGCCAAGCTTCTCTTGAATTGTGAAGGTTTTTTAACTTCAAAGAAAAACAACTAAGGAAACGGCAATTAAAAAAATAAAGAGTTGATAACCCTGGGGATAAAAATATATGTTTATAAAAAATAAAAAAATTTTAAAAAAATAAAGAGTTGAATGAATAGGCCACTTCATATTTTCTTAATTCCAAGTTCATAGTTAGGAATTTCTAGGAAGGAAGGTCTTAAAGTCCCCCAAATCTTTTTCTTTCACCAGAAGTTGCAGAGAAAAAAGTAGATATTTGAATTACACACTCTTCAATTGTCCCCTCAACTCTAACCCTCTTTCATAGACTAGCCAGATGAGAGCTTAGACCAGGAGGCCCATGACATAGAGAAATTCCAAAAGCTCACCCCTGGGATTGGGATTAAGAAATATCTCTGATCCAGAGGCTATGAAGAAGCTAAAATGACTTCCACACACTCCATTCAAGGGGAACAAAAGCTTCTCTTTGCCCACTTCTTTCACTATAGACCAGAAAATTGTTTACCGCTCAAACAAATTGCACTTCCCTGAACTCACTACATGGAAACAGATATTGTCCCCCTTCCTAATGAGTGGCTTAGGAGTTCAGGCTTCAAGCAGTATTCATGGGCATAAACTTCATGATTACACAGAACTCATGATGATGTACCAACATTGTCAAACAGTACCAACACTGCATAATTTGCTGTTTGTGTACACATGGAAATAGAGATTATGAGCAACTTGAGGTGAAGTCTTAAATCTTATTAACCACTTTATCCCCTGTATCTCGCACAGTGCCTGGCACAGAGTAGGGGCTTAATAAATTGCTGAATAAACAAAATTCTAAGCTAATACTTTCTTTTTTATGTTTTCTTCAATCATGGAAAACTATTACCTGAGCACCTGTTATGTACTGGATAGTATACAAAGCTTTGAGCAGACAGACATGGGTCCTTCCTCAGACCTTACAGTCTAATTGAAATTGGTGAAGTAACTTCTGCTTCTGATGACTGACACTATTATGGTAACCTTGAGGATGGACAACCCAAATGCGAGCCTCAATTTCCTCACATTCAATTTAATGTTGGACAAAGTGACCTACTCTATAAGCTTATTTAGTTCTAAAATTATTGTAAAGAGTATGAAATGTATAAAGCATTATGTAAATTAACTTGTTTTAAGATTATAAAATTACGTTTTCACTTGAATATGGCTCAAAATGGGTACTCCCCCAGTTCAAAAGCAATTCAGCTTCTCAAATGGATACATGCACATTATTATATGAATCACATAAAGAATCCAATTACTCTAGCATTGTTGTATTTTTAAACCAGATCTCTATTGTAAAATGTAACTTCCTTGACAGCGCAGTATTTTACATTTGGTATCCTCTATAGAACCTAGTACTTTTCAAAAAAATAGCATTTGGAAAATGAATCAATGCAATGGAAACAATTTAAGAATCACAAGGATCCTAAACTAAATGGTGAATGGCCTTTAGAGATTCAAGAGCCCCATGAAATTATATGCAAAACTCTGTGTAGGCCATTGTGTAGAGTTCTTTGGTTTTACCAGAGTCTCAGAGAGATCTATTATCCAAAATGGTTCCTTCACTCAGTATATACTAATTGAATATCAACTAGTTGCCAGGCATTGTATTATGGTTTAGGCTTAGAATCTTAAATTTTTTTTTATAAATAATGAATACTGATTACAACAAATCTTTACAAGATTTGCTTTCTCATATTCACACGACTAAAAATAACGCATACCATATTAAATATAACTACATCCTAAATCATCATTAGATTCTAGGCATTTAATATGGTATTTAATGGTAAAATATATGCATACATATACACACACATGCATTCATACATACATATAATTTAAGAAATTTTTAGTGAATCATGTTGCCCAAGCTGTTTAAACTATTTCTAATTCATCAACTATCTTACACCGCAGCTGCATTTTCATTTATTCCTAACAATAACAATGTAGCTACTGTCCTTAAAAAAAATGATGATGATGACATATAAAGAAAACTTCATGAAATTATTTTATAATCAGTTTTAGGGACATTCCACTTACTGAAATAAAAAGCTTTTGTATGCTTCAGATGGAGAACAAAAAGTATTACTAAAATCTCAAGGAATCCTCTAAAATGTAATGATAATATTTCCCCATTGGAAATTTTATAATTCTCCTCAATGCATTAAGCCTCGTCTACCTATAGTCAATCAATATTTATCTAAGCAAGTATTTAAATTTTCTGAGCGAGACTATTTTTAACTTTGAGAATGGCTGCCATATTCTTGCCACAAACATATGGAAAGGAATATTACTCCAGATACAACGATTAAAATCATACCCACCCCCAGTAGGCGTTCACTTTATAATATGAAAGTTTCTGTGTAGCATGATTCAAAATGACTGTTTCAAAATAAGGTCAACTTATGCTATTAGGAAACCATTCATTTCTAATTCCTACACTCTACCAGAACTTAGATGCAATTAGTGATAGTGGCCAGGAGATGGTGCCGTCTCATTTCCTAAAAAACACTTCATAGGCTTTGTGTAATTTACAAAGTTCACTTTAAAAAATGTTTTATTAATGGAATTTGTTATCAAAGTTGGTAGATATGTATGAAAAATAAGACATTCAGGAAAAAATAAGGAATTTAAATTTCACAAAGGTTTTACTTATTACTAATTACTTATATGTGAATAAAATGCTTTAAAATACTTGGAATAGTTTTTTTCTCTCCTGTGTACAAGGAACAGAAGGAAAGAAAAAGTTCAAAGTAATAGTCATTTGGAACTACCTCAACTTTTCAATTCTTCCTTTTAGCTCATTTTATATCCTGGGTTGCTTTACACTTAAAAATGTATTTTAAAACTATAAGCTCCATTTTTCAACAAAATATAAACAAGTATAGTTATAAAATAGGAATTCTACAAATGATATTTTAGGGAGAAAATTCGTAAAAGTAAAAATATTTCCTGAAATGACTTTACTCAAGGCACATATAATGTTTAAATGCTTCTTTCACTTAGTAAATGCTAAAGAAGAATCTTGCAATCTCAAATCTATCATATTGGTTGTAAAAAAAAAAAAAAAACAGCATTTCTAAGGTCTAGTACACCATTCACATTAAATAGCGTACACATTAATAGGTGTGGGCGTGTGGGCTGAATTGCATGCTTCTAGAAATACTCCAAAAAGGGAGAATAGGAGGAAATACTACAGATTGTCCTGATTTGGCCTGGAATACAATCTGCCACCAGTTACTGAGTCTTTACTGGGAATGTAGGAAGACTCCCTAATCATTCCTGAAAACGCATAATCCAAAGCTGGTCGAAAAGGCAACGCTGGTACCAACCCCGGAGTTAGGTAAGGAGACATAAAACCAGAGAGCCCTCTTCCTGGAGAGGAATATGCCAGCCGTAAAGGATTGATACCTAGTCTAGGACTTAAGCTGTAGAGACCTGAATCACCTCCATAAGAAGCAGAAACAGTCTGAAGAGGAGAGAAAGCTGATTTATTCCCTAGAGTTCCAAAACCAATTCCACCTAAACTAAAATTTGACGCTCTCTGAAAAGCTGTATTTTCCAGTTCTCCTGAGCTTGCTAGGTCCCTGGTGTCTGGTTGGTGTTCCTTCCCATTTAGGACCTGTTCAATGGCTTGAACCACATCCCCTTTGCAGAAGCGCAGAATGCCTTCTAGCCGGCTACGCCTATAACTTGGAAAAATCCTGGTAAGGATATCAAGAGGGTCTCTTGGTCTTGAGGACAGTGTGGGAAGGCTGGCTCTGGCAGCAATGAAGTCTTTGGCCCACTCACTTTCATTTCCTGATTCCAGATCAGATGATGACAGGGATCTGGGACTCTCTTCCCCTCCTGATAGCTCCCCAAGGTGAAGAGGCTGAATACTATCTTCCTTGTTTGAGCTTTCTGAAATAGATGGCCTGATGTTTTGTTTTCCAATGACACCATTAGACTTAGGAGATGATCCCAAAGTACACTGATGGGATTTAGAGACTGGCTCTTCTTGTCCACTCTGGCATGAGTCACATTTACTCTCTTTTAGTTCTGGGGGATAGAAAAGAAAAAAGAAATCAAATAGAGGAAAACTTTCCAAAACACAGAGTGTACTGCCTACTTGAAAATAATGCTGGATAAAGTAATTCATTTACTAACTATATTAGTAATATTCATTTGCTGCAAGAAACTTTAATGAATAAGAATTTTAAAAGGTCATTCAGAAGTAAAGATACTGGAATAGTGGGGAAATGCTATTTATTAGGTTATTCCAAGATCATAAAATTATATAATACACAAATGCTCTAGTTAATTTAGAAATTAGAAGATAAAAGTCTATTATTACCCCAACTATTAAAGTGAAACCAGTATCTCACATTATTTGCCCCATTTGGTGATTTGAGATTTTCTAAATTTTATCCAAATTTCATTGTTATCTCAAGGAGCTTTTTTTTTCCCCCCAAAATGACACTATGCAAAACAAACAAACAAACAAAAACAACCTAAGTAAAATGACTGTTTAGATAAGAAGTCAAAGGAAGGAACAATCTCAGTATGAAAATGAACATTCTATTTAATAAATAATATTATATTTCAATGTTCTTTTTTTTTTAATGCTCACATGTCAGGTTCCAACTAAGTTACCTGAATAATATAAAAA